>NC_068938.1:18416850-19112747 GCF_016801865.2 Culex pipiens pallens
TGTAAGTCCGTGCACCGTAAAATGCATCTCGATTTTCTCCGGACTGGCTTAACCGATTTGGACCGTTCTGGTCCCATTCCATCCGTCTTGGGGTCCCACAAGACCCTAGTTTATATTAAGAAGTTTTGTAAAGTACTTCAAAAGTTAAGGTAAAAACAAAAGATTTTAACAAAAGTTCAGAAGATTTAAAAAAAAGTGGTTTTTGTAAGATAACCCGTCATTTTATACATTTTTATAATTTAAAAAACTTTTCCAATGAGCCTAAAACATCGAAGATCTGACAACCCTATCAAAAGCTATGAGCACTTAAGTGTTGTTTATACATTCTTTTGGAGACGGATCTCAGATATTTCGATGGAAACGATGTCCGGATCATTTCGCGACCTATAGAGGAAAAAATCGTGACGTCAGAAATGGAATCACTCAAAGTTCATTTTGTGAGTGACTTTAACAGTTTGGCCTTATTTGACAGCTACTTTGTCCCCAGTTTTCTGTTGGAGAGAAAAGGAGGCGAATTAGGTTTTACGCCGACTCGGTTTTGAGGTTAGAAATTTGACAGCTTGGCTGCACTGTTTACATTTTTTGCACGTGTGTCTCTGTAAAAATGTGTGTGCGTGTGCGCTCGTGACGTCACGCTGTAAAACCTAATACTTTATGAAAATCATACCTGTCAAAATTCCTAGCCTCAAAATTTTGTCGCGAGTGGCTTTTCTCCTCTATCGTTGGATGCATAATCAAGAAACCTACTCAACGAGTTCAAAAAACTAAAGATCTGACACCCTTATCGAGTTATGAGTATATGAAATTTTATTTAAGGGACATTTTTATTTTACCAAAAATAAAACTATATTAATGCGAGGAAGGCATCAGCCACCTTACGGTGGACTAAGTAACGTTTTTTCTTATATTAGTTTTTTTAATGACATACTATTTTTTTACAATATGCTATATTTTATTGAAAATACTCGAATTTTCATAATTTGCAATGTGAGTATCAAACGATACGGAATATCGCATGCATTTTCAATGTTTTACTCAAATGTTATCAAAATACCGCATTTTTTAAAATATACTAAATTTATCATATTTGGCAATATGGGCAAATAACGAAGCGAAATTTTGTATTTTAATTCTCTTATATTAATGTTTTTTTAAAATGAAATACTAAACATTTTACAAAATACTGTATATTTGTTATTTGCAATGTGGGTATCAAACAAATTAAAATTTTGGATGCATTTTCACTGTTTTCGAGTTTGTTTAGTGTTTTGTGTGTGAGTTTTGTTAAAAATTTAGTATTTCTTTTGAAAAACTCAGTGAAAATGCAGGGAAAATTTCGAATCGTCTGATATACAGCAAATATATACTGCAAAAAATACGGTATTTTGTGATAATTTCAGTATTTCACAAAAAAAAACAATCAAAAGTGAAAAAGCATACAAAATTTTACTTCGTTTGATACCCATATTGTAAATTATGAATATTCAAGTATTTTTAAAAAATACAGTATTTTGTGAAATTTTTAGTATTTTATGCAAAAAAAAACCCTAATTAAAGTGAAAAAGCATTCGAAATTTCGCAACGTTTGATACCCATAATTGCAAATTGTGAATATTTTAGTATATTCGATAAAATACGGTATTTTGTGATTTTTTAAGGTACTCATCCCACATATTCAGAACAGTTTACCGACCGATGTTCAAAAAATCATGTAATTTCGATCATTGAACATAATGATTTGCCTTCGTGTGAAAGCTTTTTTGTGATCTTTCGATTGATGTATCGACTGACTCTAAATGTCTACTTTTTTATCAAGTTTTTAAAGAAAAAAATTCGCCCTTGAAATCCACAAATTCGGGACACTTTTTTCTTACGGAAGTAAACAAACTTTGGTTTCCGCCAGTAAAACATATTTTTTACAAAATAGTGGTTTCACACACTGAAACCAATGAAACCCAAGCTTAGCATTGTTTTATACATGGTCTGGCATTTTTGTGTGTGAAAATATCAGTGAAATTCAGGTGTTACACAGTTGTGGGAAGCACAATAACATCCAACAATTTTGGGACAGGAATTTTTTAAGCACTGTTTCGCTGCTCTGGATACAATATACCCTTCAAAAGCAGTTTTTTAGACATTTTATTCTTTATATGAGAGAAAATTTTAAATCTCCTAAAATACTAGTAGAATGCACAAAAAAAAACACTGAATGATTGATTTAAAAGTGTTTTATATTAAAATCCACGATCCATTTCTTCCTATCGCTTGCATCTTTTTAATATTCCTCCAAAATTAAATTCCCCAGTCCCACATTCTCTCTATGCGCCATTGTTAATCACCGAATTCGAAAATTGCATCGAACTCGTCGTCGTGGTTGTCGTCATCGCCACACACACAAACACTCCCCGCGCACCGTTGGGTGGCAAATAATGCGTTTTATGCTCTCTTGCCCACCTGCCTCTTCTTCCTACATGGTCCTCTCCACTGCCCTTCCACCTTCCCATTTAAAACCTCCATCTCCACCTCTCGTCGCAAGGCTCGTCGTTATTTATGCTGCCTTTCTGTTAAGTCACACACCAAACCCAACTCCGCGAGCTTCCGTGTGAGGTCAATCCGGAGTGTGGGGTGGTGCGCGGAACATGGTGCGTGGAGGGTTGGAGAATGAGGTGGTTCACACACACACTTTTCACCCCCGCAATTCCCACCACTTCCCCGGTTTCGTTTCCCTTCCCCACCAGCGGAACTATGGCAGGCAAATTTTGGGGAAAGAAAAAAAAACTGTCCATCGCTCCCATTTTTAGAAGTTCCCTTCCTCGCTTTTACCTTCAACTTGTTCCTCCTGCTTCCAAATCTGGTTCTCCTCCTCCTCCTTCTGCTGGTTCTAGCAATTCCTCTTGGATAATGACAGAATTTGCGTGTGTATCTTTTCGGTTTTCCTCAATCACCAAATACTAACTTTTATCAGTTTTTAAAAATCCGTTTTCCACCACTTTCCCCCCACGATCCGGCCCGACAAACAGTCGCAAACGGTGCTCGGCAGCGGGACGCACACTTTGCCACCGGTTTCCACTTCCGGCGACCGAATGACCACCGTGAAAATCCGCGAAAACCCGTCGCTCACTTTTCGGGTTCACTGTTTTCCTTTCTTTCGCGACGACGACGACGTTTGCACAGACATTTCGTGAAAAGTAGATGGCGACGCGCGACGACGACGACGATGATGACGGTTCTCTTTCAGGGGTGGAATCGATGATTGATTTTCGCGGGGCAGCCAAATAAAAAAAAAATACCGAAATTTTCAACTCAACTTTTGCGGACCAATTCCGTTGGACTTTGTCACGTTGCCTGCTTCAATCGCTGCGCAAGGTGATCGCGCGTAGCATTTCAGTATTTTTACGCACTTTATCTCAACTTTTGCACCGGAAAAATGCAACAAATTGGACGCGGCAGTCATAACATCATCACCACCACCACGCACACCAAATTCCGGAGTGATGATGGCACCGCGCGCGATGATCGATAAGCGTTTGTTGACACTTGACCGGGCGGTGTTGTTTTGGGTAAGGGCTACCCAAATTTAGAGTAGAAATGTGTGAAGTGGAATGACAGCAACACGTTCACGCAAGATAACTTCAAATATGGGTTAATTGGGTACTAAAGCCCTATGTCAATTGGGTACTAAAGCCCTATGCAAATTTTTATGTACAACGGTAAAAAAACGATTAAAAACCAATTCTGATCACTTTTTTTCATTTTTATGCATAAATTTTTTTTTGACAAGACAACATTTTTTCGCTGGATCAACTATGGTCCCCTTGGAACGAGCTGTCAAATAGGAGCTTTTCTGTCAAGAAGGACCGCGAGGTTATTTTTTCAAAATTGATTTAAAAATCCATTTTAAACTCTTTGTGGTCGTATAAAGGGTCATTGTACTCAGAAAAATAAGCTTTATCGCTGTAAACAATAATATCAGCAATCTAAGCTTCATTTTAGTACCCAATTTTTATGTACAGCGATAAAAAACACGATTAAAACCTATTTCTGATCACTTTTTTTTTTCATTTTTTCGATGGATCAACTATGGTCCCCTTGGAACGAGCTGTCAAGTAGGACCTTTTCTGTCAAGAAGGGCCGTGAAGTTAATTTTTTGAAATTAAAAATCCATTTCAAATCCTTTGCGGTCGTTCAAAGGGTCATTGTACTCAGAAAAACAAGCTTTATCTTTGTGAACAATAATATCACAAATTTAAGCTTAATTTTAGGACCCAATTATCGTAATTTTTTGTCATTCAAGGTTTGAAATCATGTAAAATTTATATTTAAAGTAAATAAAATTTGAAACATGTTTTTTTTTCCAAAGATTCCAAAAATAAAAATATGCAAATTTCTCACCCATACCGTGATGGGCTTGCCGTCGGCTGGTATGCCTTCATATTTGCCCCCAGCAGTGGAGATGCCCTAAATCTAATGAATAAAGTTAAATAACAAAGTTTGTATTCAGTTTAATTTACTAGTTTCATAAAACAAGCTGAAACTTCCAGACCCGCTTAGCAATGAATAGTGCCGCAGTGAAGAGTGGACCCGGCCCGGAAACGGTTGCGCATCTCCAGAGCACTTTTAGCCGGAACATGAAAAGTGGCGGCGAGTTGGATCTCGACGCTGACGCCCTAGAGCTGATAAAGTTCGTTGAAACTCACGGGCAGCTGGACAAAACCCCGGAACTGACCAAGAGCTACGCCCCAGCAGCCGAGCATCGCAGCGCCGGAAACCGTCTGTACCGGGAGAGGAAACTTAACCAGGCCTTGGTGCTGTACAACGAGAGCATCTGCCATGCGGAGGCGGGCTCGGACCAGCTGGCCATGGGCTACGCGAATCGGTAATGGATAAATGCTGGAGCAACATTTGAAAGGGGCGGTACGACATTGCTCTTACGGCCTTTCGTCCCATTTAAACGCGTGTAATGAAAGGCCGTAAGAGCAATGTCGTACCGCCCCTTTCAAATGTTGCTCCAGAATGGTTGTTCGGTCATGGTGAAGGTAACGTCTGGAACTTTGAAATTTTACAGATCGGCCGTTTATTTCGAGCAAGGCGAGTACGAGTTTGCCCTGTACAACATCGATCTGGCCAAGAGGAACAACTACCCTGAACAACTGATGCCGAAACTGTTGGCCCGGGAACTCAATTGTCAGCAGCAAATTGCAGCAGGCCGCTCCAAGCCAACGGTGCCGCACCCACGGATGAACATCAACGTGGACATCAACCCGGAGATTCCCTTCTTGGCCAGTGGAATCGGCATGAACTATGAGGCCAAGTTTGGCAGAGGGTTGATCGCGCAAAAGGACTTCAACCCGGGCGACATACTTTTGGACGAGAAGGTCGTACTGTGTGGATTGGAGTGTGATTTAATCTATCAAAGCTGCAGCCAATGCAGCGGCGAGTTCGGATACAGTTTGATCCCATGTCCCGGGTGTCCGCTAGCCATGTTCTGCAGTAAGGAGTGCCAGGAAACGAACTGGAAGCTGTACCACCGTTTTGAGTGTGGGGTGGCGTCGAAGCTTTGCTGCATTTCATTCACCTGGGGAATGATCATTCCGAGATTCTTCTTCTACGGGTTAACGCAATTTGGCGATGATCTGCAAGCGATGATGGACTACTGCGAACAAGAACACGCCACTGCACCCAATCCGTTGGAAAGAACTCTTAACCAGCTGGAAGTGTTCAAGTTTATACACAACGCCAAGCCGCACTTCAATCGCAAGTTCGACAGTTACTTAAAAGTGATTGTCGTCTTCTATTACGTAGTATTTCTGATGAATCCTCTCGTACGATCGATAATCCACACAGAAAGCCACGAACGGTTCTTCCTGCGATCACTTTTGGCGTATTCTCGTCTGCTCGGCAGCCTGCTAGCGTCAACGGTTTTCTTCAAAGTTTACCCCCAGGGTTATACGGCAGGTACGGTTTCGCTCATCGGCAGCATCTGCAATCATTCGTGTGACCCTGCCGTGAACACGGTCATCCATTCCGGCCGAGTCAAGATGGTAGTTCTACGACCTATCCGCAAAGGGGAGCAAATATTCACAACCTACGGAACAAGCTGGTGGGAGCCCGGTGAGGATCGCTCCCTTGACTACAAGTGCCGCTGTGTTGTGTGCGATCGCGGCCCGGCAGGCCGAAAGTGGCACTCGCTGATGATGCGGCCGTTTCCCCTGAAGGAACTGAAGAACGTCCAGCGGATGAGGTACGTTTTGGACAGCGAGGAGACCAACAATGCAGCAAAGCTTAATGCTCTTCAGCAGCTGATTAAACGGTACGCCCATTTGCATCCACAGAAGAATCTGGGAGATATCTTGCGCGTTTACGACAGTCTGCTGAATGATGCTGTTTTTGCTGAGAATGAAGCTTTGGCTCGTGCTAGATTGTATGCTGCATGTGCTGCTTCTATATAATTTACTCGTCCAAAAATTGTATTTGTATAAGTGAACACTATTTGCGAGCAATTAAATTGTTATCTTTGAAATAAATCTATACTAAATTTGAACTCTTAAAAAATTTGTTCGCCTGTATCTAATCTAATCTAATCTAATCGAACACAAACGCAGCCAGTCCGAAGAAAGCATCCGGGATGAACTTATGGTTAGATTACGCCTCAAGTTCCTTCTTGTCATTATTAATGATTGCAGTACTTTCGAGATCCCCCGAAGTGTATTACACTCATTAAAGCGGCCCGGCCTACTGCGTTGCATTAACCGCATGAGACAGATTCTATGAACGGAACCCACATTTCATAGAATCATCAGGGGAAGAAGAAGCCGTGGACATACCGTACCAACCGGTTCGAGTTATTTATAGATTATAATGGTGTGTGGTGTGTAGGGGAATCGTTGGGGAAGGGATTGTTGTATTATACAGTAAATGACCTTGTGACATTAATTCACCACTACGGATTAATTCACTCAAGGGTTGTAAACCCCTCGGTGGTCATATGGCTAGAGGATCTGACTACCAATCCAAAGGTGTGAGTTCGAATCCCACCTGATTCCGATCGTTTTTTTTTTTGTTCATTTTCAAAGTTCAATTATAGTCGAAAATTTCAAGGAGACCGATGGGGAATCGAACCCTGTACCTTCCGCTTATGAGGCGGGAGCCGTAGCCATTAAGCATCTTAAAAAATTTGTTCGCCTGTATCTGTTTTTTAATTTAGAAAACAACACAACGCCAAATCTATTCTTTTAAATACTACATTAAGTTATCGTAGTTTTTGGTGAACTTATGCGTGTGAGTGTTATTTACAGTCCGCTCAATCGAAAACCGTCCACCTCTAGGTCCACCTCGCGCACGTAATACATGCGCACGTAAATAACACTATCGAGAAATTAAAAGTGAGAATGTGTGCGTGCAACATGGAGTTAAACTTTTCGAAGTGCCGTGGTAAACTTCATAGGCAATCAAACGTCAAAATTACCCCCCACTAGGGGGCGCTGAAACTTGGGGTGATGTTTTCATTATAACCCACAGCGAGTAAATTGATTTGAAATTTGAAATTGTTTTATTTCATCATAAAATCGACATTAATAGCAAATTATGGGTCTCCTACGAAAGGCAGAATCTCAAAAGGCCGAATCCCGTAAGGCCGAAATTCAAAAGGCCAAATTACTCGAAAGGCAGAATTCTCATAAGGCCGAATCCCAAAAGGCCGAATGCTCAAAAGGCCGAATCTCATAAGGCAAACCGCGCCCAAAAAGGCGGAAACGCATTCCAAACTTCGTTTGTAATGCGTTTCCGCCTTTTTGGGCGCGGTTTGCTTTTATAATTTTTTTAAACCATAGTTTATGTAATAAACCAGGGGTGCCCAACCTTTTGGCCCTGCGGGCCAGATCTGATTTTTCTGAAGCAGTGGCGGGCCGGAATTAATATTTGATAAAAGTTGAAAAAGTAAACACATTTTTCAATTTTCTTATGATTGGGGTCTTTTAAAGCAAATACATAAAAGAACTAGTGTTGCAAATATGATACCTTGATTTTAAAAATGAAAAACAAATATATTATTCAAAAATGTGCTTATTTGACTTATTTTAATTTTTGCTTGTTTAAAATTGTATCCAGGTTTTTAAGCGAAGATGGCGTTCGAATGGTGAACATCCGAATTGTCAAAATCGCGCAGTAGCACCAACATTAGAAAACAAATGTGGCTGTCATGCCATGGAACACTTTTTTCGGAATATTGGTACCACTGCGTGATTTTGACATTTCGGACGTTCACCATTTGAACGCCATCTTCGCTTAAAAACCTGGATAGATATTGTTTTTGACGATTGCAATTAAATACCTTGATATTTTTTTATAAAAAAAAACATTCAAATTTCAATGATCGTTGCAATTTTTTGAAGTTTTTGATACATTTTTCAATATTTTAAAAATATTTCCAGCGATCTATTTTCAGTATGAATAATTTGATTTTTAAGCTTATTATCACTAAAAAGTTGTTCTGGAAAAATACATTAGTTTTGCTTACTTATTTATTAAAAAAAAGAAATTAGAAAAAAAACTACAAATTGAAATTTACACAGTCAAAACTGAAAGAAATAACATTTAGTCTCTTTTTGTAAATTTTAAGACAACAATCCAAGTTTTTTCATAAATTTCACAATTTTACGAAATGGATAATTTTGTTTTCCTGCACAATTTTTCAGTTAAAAAATATCAATATAAAAATTATAAGAATTAAATTCAAACATGAAGAATGTTCTTATAGTATGTCAAAATTTGATCTCAAGCTTATTTTTTTAATTCAGACAAAATTTTTATTTATTTAATACTTTATGAACAGCCGGTCATAGAAATATTTTAAAAAGCCGTCGCGGGCCGGATGAAATGGCTTCAAGGGCCGGATCCGGCCCGCGGGCCGGAAGTTGGGCAGGCCTGTAATAGAGGAGAAAAGCAACTCGCGATAAAATTTTGAGGCTAGGAATTTTGACAGGTATGATTTTCATAAAGTATTCGCCTCCTTTTCTCTCCCACAGAAAACCTGGGAACGAGGTAGCTGTCAAACTAGGCCAAAATGTTAAAGTCACTCACAAAATGAACTTTGAGTGATTTGAGTTCATTTCTGACGTCACGATTTTCTCCTCTATAAACATTGGTTTCGAAAAAAAGAAGGCATAACTTTCTAGCATTGCTGCTAACTAAATATTCAAATCTTGACTTTTTTTTGATAAGGTCCTATAAACAAATGTAAACATTGAGTGTATCCCTTTCACATCTTATGTCAAAGTCCATCGGAGTAAGCGGGATACACTCAATGTTTACATTTGTTTATAGGACCTTATAAAAAAAAAGTCAAGAAATATTCTATTTATTTGCCGCAAAAAAAAAAATGTATTTATTTGAATTCATTTATGTACTTGGTGACAATGATCAAATTTCGGTTATCGTCACCATAATTCAATCAACAACAAAATAGAAACACTTTTGAAATGCTTTAATTCATTCTAATCTACTCATTTGTATGCATTGTAACAATATGATCGGTAAAGAAAAACAGAACGTACTCATTATGTACTTATTTCGCTTAAATTAAAAAAAAGAACTCAGTTCATTAGTTTACTGTATCTTTGAACATCATGATCAATGAAAATCGTGAAAATATGAACAAAATTCTGAATTCCATAATCATTCTGCCTTTTGAGACATTCGGCCTTTTGAGACGTTTTGCCTTCTGAGCAAAAGACAAAATTCAGCCTTTTGAATTTCGGCCTTCTGAGATTCTGCCTTTTGAGTTTCAGCCTTTTGAGGCAATCCCCAAATAAATTATGCCATTTTCAGGTAAGAAATAAATAGCTTAATTGATATAAACGAAAATATTTTTGTGATGGCCGATTTAACCTGTTCATTATCTGATTCAATATAAGGGAATGTTTTAATCAACCAAAATCTAACTAATCAATTGAGAATGTAGATTATTCAAGTGGACAAATATTTTTTAAAGTCACTTCTACCATCAAAGCAAAGCTCTGCTTGAAAAATGGTAAATATAATGATTTTAAAAATTAGCAATCTAACCTCATTCTCGCGTTTTCAATCCGGATCACAGAATTTTCAATGAAAAAGGCAACTTAGCAAAAAAATCAAAAAGTCAGTCGATAGAACTTTTTATTTCTTACCTCCTGTTAACTTTATTTTTTTCCATAAGATCAATTTTCTTTTAAAAAACCTTAAAATAATTTTCACTCCCCTTTGCACTTATCGCGCAAAAACGTAAACGTAACCTTGCACCAAAGTTCTCCTACTCGAATGTAGATGGCGAATCGTGTTTTTAGCTTTGGTTTTGGGGGCCTATAGCAACGATAGCAACTTCACAAAAAGTTTAACTCCATGTTGCAGATTTGACAGCTCGATAGATTACTTTTTACCTGGCCTATATATGACCTATATCGAATGATCGTGTACTTACGTTTGACGTTTACCTCTTTTCCGTTCCAAATATATGATCGTACACTCACACACTACGAAGAATTCATTCAAACATTCATTCATAGTACATAACTGTTGTCGTAGTATATTTACACACTGTTAACGTTTGTACATAAAGCTTTGTGGCAGTCGTGGTAAAAAGGCATTTAAATTTCTAATGGTGAGCACTTGACGGAACAGATAACAACAGAATAATTTGGAGCCATATAATTCCATTCAACTAGCGTTCAGCCAGACATTCTGTGCCGCTAATCTCAATCCGAATTTGTGCGATTAGGAGCAAACATGGTGCGTGCTTGGTTTATGGACAACGAGGACACCGACCAGCGGCTGGAGCACCACCTGAATCCGCCGGAATTCCTCACCCTGGACCAGTTGTTCACCAGTACCGGTGTCGAATACTTCAAGGTAATGAAAAGACAAAAAAACTCGATCTTTCCAGAACTAACCGGTTTCCCCTTTCCTTCCCCAAACAACACAGATCAACGTTCCGACCTTCGACAGCGACGGTGTCCTGGAGGGAATCCGCAAGAAGCGCGGTTACAGCTACGAGGACGAAATCACCTGCTCCAAGGACTGTCTGCCGGACTACGAGAACAAGCTGAAGAGCTTCTTCACGGAACATCTGCATACGGACGAGGAGATTCGGTTCGTGGTGGACGGTTCCGGATACTTTGACGTGCGCCACGGTAAGGACGACCGCTGGGTGCGGATCGAGGTCGTGGCGGGAGATATGATTGTGATTCCGTCCGGGATCTACCATCGGTTCACGCTGGACAGCAAGAATTATATTAAGGCCAAGCGATATTTCGTCGGGGAGCCAGTTTGGCTGCCATATAATCGACCAGCGGACGATATGGAGGCCAGGAAGGATTATCTGCACCGGCTGGAGACGGGATTTGCCGCGTAGGTGGGCTCGGAGGGGGTTGCAAAGGCATATGATTGAAGTGGGATGAGTGCCTTATTGATATTTCGGGTTTTGATAATCAATTTTGAAAATGTCTTGGAATTAAATTGGAATGTTTACAGAAATGGAATTAATGTGCCTTCAAAACCATAAGTAATAAATTTGATAAAATTTGTATGTAACTTATTTTTTAAATTCAAATTAAATTTAAAATTAGTTAATAATATCACATACCTTGATCGCTAATGAAAACCTATCCACTGTTTTGCCTTCCTCACCTTACTGAGGAAAGACTATAAAATCACTCGTAAAATGAACTTCTTAATCCGACTCGGTAGACCCACCTTCACGTATACCTATCGACTCATAATCAAATTCTGAGCAAATGTCTGTGCGTGTGTCTGGATGTGAGTCAGCGCACAAAAAAAATGGACTCAATTATCTCCGGACTGGCTGAACCGATTTGGACTGTATTGATCTTATTAGATCCGACTTGGAGTCCAATGAGACCCTAGTTAGTATTATGAAGTTTAGAAAAGTACTTCAAAAGTAATCCTAAAAAAAACGGTTTTGGCTAAAGTTCGGAAGATTGTAAAAAGGGTGGTTTTGTAAGAAAACCCGTCTTGTTATATATATTTTAGCAAGATATTTGAAAGTCCTTAGCAATGAGCCTAAATAATCGAAGATCTGACAACCCTATCAAAAGTTATTAGCACTTAAGTGTTATTTATACCCTTTTTGGAGGTCGGATCTCAGATATTTCAATATAAACGATGTCCGGGTCCATCATGCGACCCATCGTTAGTTCGGCGCCAACATTTCAAAAAGCATCATGTACAAACCATGCGTTTTGAGAAAAACGCATTTGAATGTTGAGCATCCATTTTCAATTCCCATTTTAATATAAAAGCAAAATCAGATGTTCTAATAATAACAAACGTTGAAAAACGTTGCTTTCATTGATCATCCAAATTCAATAAAACATTATTTCCGTCGTTTTATTTAAGAAAAACAAACATAAATTCTTTTGAAATCACCAACGTCTATATCACCCTTCTGTCATTGAGGGGGAGGCTTTGTTATGATTCGTTTTTCTTCGCCGAATGTACATGGCGCTTTGTTCATGATGCTTTTTTTTCGTCACGAGGTTTATGTAGTCTTTAGCTTGACAGGTTGACAGGGCTATATAAACAGGGACTGCTTATGGCAGAGATTTTGTTTTTGTTACTTTATTCAAAATCATGATTAAACAGACTTTACTGAAGTAACTTTTGCTCATTTTTGGTGGAGAGGTAGCTTATTAGGAGTACTTTTAGAATATGCAATAACCCAGAAAGTGTCAAAATGTACATGATGCCTTTTGAAATGTTACCGTCGAGTTAGATAATTGAATGACCTTCAAATGAGCCTAAAACATAAAAGTTCTATACTGCCCCTGATCGCATAAATGTCCCATATGCATTTTCATCGATTTCGAGTTATTGATGCAGTTTGGTTCAAAATTGTGTACTCTTTCAAAAGAGCCTATAACATCCAGTACTTTGTTCTAGAAATCAAGAGAAAATCCAGTTTTTTCGCGAAAACTTAACACGTAACCTTATGTATGGGTGTTGTGAATGCGGTTGGGAGGAGGGACAGGCGGGACGCAGTAATAGTAACAAGAACTAAGCAAGTTTACTTAATCACGTATATTATAAATAAAAGTGCTAGAACTAGATTCCACGATGTTTTGCTTCCTGCTGTTGATGGTGGAGTGACGGATGTTGTTGTTGGTTTGCGCGGCAGCTCAGCTGTCAGCGCGCACAGTCAGGGTGGTGCAGAACGGGTGACGCCAATCCTGGCGCGCAGTGTTGCCAAGATATGACAGCTCTCCCCTCCGTTGTGGTGAACTTCTGGTTCCGCTCATCGGTTCCGGTAGAAGCTTCCGTAGGATGAGGGCCCTGGACGACGTCGGCAGTCCGACCGCAAGTACCGGGAAAATCCGGTGCAAGTTCTTATCTGAATTCTCGAAGGTGCCGTGCAATCCGGCGGAAGTTGCTCTCCGAGCAGTAGCATGTGCTGGGCACGTCCAGCGGTTGTTGCTCCGTGAGCAGTAGTAGTAGCAGTAGTTGGTTGTAGTAGTTGCTGGGCACGTCCAGCGGATGTTGCTCCTTGAGCAGTAGGAAGATGCTGGGCACATCCAGCGCAGGTTCGCTCCGTAAGCGGTTGGAGATTGGTTGGCGCAGCTGCCTCTCCGCAAAAAGAATTACCGGGCACGTCCGGCAGAAGTTGCTCCATGAGCTCCTGAAGGGTTTCGTATAACCTTCGCAGTTGCTGGGCACGTCCAGCGCAGGTTCGCTCCTTGAGCGGTTGAAGGTTAACTTCGCAATTTGCTGTGCAAGTCCAGCGCAGTTTGCTCCTCGAGCGATTGGAGATGGCGCAGCTGCCACTCCGCAGAATGCTGGGAACGTCCAGCGGAAGTTGCTCCTTGAGCGGTTGGAGATGGCGCAGCTGCCACTCCGCAGATTGCCAGAAACGTCCGGCGGATGTTGCTCCTAGGGCAGTTGAAGGTGGCGCAGATGCCGCTTCGCAGTTGCTGGGAAGTTCCAGCGCAAGATGCTCCATGAGCAGTTGGAGTAGGCGTAGGTGCCCCTCCGCAGATTGGTCCTGCTGACCGCAAGCACCCAGTCAAATCAATCCGAATTCTGAAACGGAATCTAATTAGAATCGTATACAAATTCCGTTTCAAACGCAACAACCGGTTCGAACACGGAACCGGTTGTTGCGTTTGAAACGGAATTTGTATACGATTCTAATTAGATTCCGTTTCAGAATTCGGATTGATTTGACTGGGCATGAGCTTCTCCGAAGACGTACCGGGGCCATGTGAGATGATCGCCATCAGGAATCACATCGACCGTCGTTTTCCTCAGCACGTTGAAAAAAGCATCGCAACTTACCACGCAAGTTCTCGCATGGTTCTCGACGAGTTGCGTATTTTCCTCCGTGTTGATGGCCTTGTCTTGTTGCAGCACACGCACGTATCCTTCCTTCGTTTTGCAGCAGCTCCACGTCGACACAGTTTGATTCGCGCCTGTACCGGGAACTCGCCTTCCCGTCGCTCGCTTTTATGACTCGATGTTCCGAGCTTGAACTTTCCCGAGTGTCGGATGTTGTCCCGCTTGGCCTCCGCCGCATCGTTGAAATGCCGGAACGTATTTTCCGGACGGCAATCCAGCCGATCGCATGTTGTGGCTGGTTCGAATGGGAACGCAGCAGGCGGCGCATGTTCCGCGTCTTGGTTCGACATCAGAGAAACCTCGAAAATGAGGTTAGCTCCAGCTTCCGGCAGAAATCCGCAATTTCCGGAAAAATCCACTTCCTCGTCGCCAACTGTTGTGAATGCGGTTGGGAGGAGGGACAGGCGGGACGCAGTAATAGTAACAAGAACTAAGCAAGTTTACTTAATCACGTATATTATAAATAAAAGTGCTAGAACTAGATTCCACGATGTTTTTTTTTTTTTTTTTTCCTTTGCGGTGTCAGTTGACGTCTAAGACCGTTTGTGATCCATCTCGACGCAGGGTGTAGATGTCGGTGAAAGCCGGAACGCGTACTCAGTCTTTTGAGTAGGTCGGGCTTTACTTAGTTTTGAGTTGTGTCGTAGGTTTTAGTTGTGGAGTTCAAATTTGTATTTTTGTTTTTCTGACAAATTCAGTTATTTGTTTTAGCTCTGCTTCCACATTGTTTTGTAAAATTGCGCTTAGTGGTGTTACGTATTCCAGTACATCACTCTCGGCTCTTTGGGTGTTCCACGTCGAACAGTCGTACAGCAGATGCTGTAAATTTTCTTGCACCCCGCAGTCCGCGCACAGGTCGTCCGCTTCCCAGCCCCATCCGTGACGCCTTTCTTTGGTGAGGGTATGACCCGTGCGGATCCTGCTCAGAATTTTCTTTTCTTTCGAGTTTAGGTTTAATCCGTGGCTCCAAAGCTTTCGTCCCGGTGTGTTCATGTACTGGAAGTGAGTCGCTCCCTTTTCCATGGAGATTTCCCTGTACTTCCTGGTCCACGCACCCCAGATTTCCTTTTCTGCCAGCTTGATAGCGTCACCTAGTGTGAGTGTGTTGAATTCAGTTTGACTTCCCCTTCTGGCTTCGACCGCCGATTCATCTGCTCGCTCGTTCCCGCTTATCTCTTGGTGACTGGGTATCCACTGGATTCTGATGTCTTTTGGGAGCGCTGAGATAAGTTCCTTCCAGATGTCCCAGGCGATGTAGTTTTCCTTTATCAATGATCCATTTAGCAACGTCAGGCAAGCCCCTCTCGAGTCGGTCATAATGACCGATTTGTCATAGTCCTTGCCCTTGATCATCCGGACGCCATACAGGATACCCAGCAGCTCAGCATTTGTGATCGAGAAATTCTCGTTCATTTTCGCTTGGAACACTTCATGGTCCGTGTCGTCGTATACTGCGGCCGCTACTCCGTCCCCAGATTTTGATCCGTCGGTGTAGAGTGTTTTGAAGCCTCCATATTTCTCCTCTTTGGTCTGCAGAAACTTCTGTTTCCAGAAGAATGAGCTGTACTCCTCTTTGGCCTTTTGTTCCGAAAACAGCTTGTGCTTGATCTTGTTCCTAACAGTGGGGTCAACTTGGTTGAGGTCCTTCTCCACCCTGGGATCTTTCGGTTGAAGCTGACACACGACGTCGTTGTGTTTGATGGCAACCCTGGTCAGGAAAGAACCGTTGTCTTCGTCTGAGTTGATGGCCTTCTCGATGAACGGTTGGAGTTGGTTGCTGTGGAACTTTGCTTTGAGGATTTCCTTTAACGCAAGGAGTTCCACCCTGTCCTTTACTGGAAGCTGACCTGTTTCTGCTTGGATGACGTGTATCGGCGTGGTCTTCAAATACCCCATTGCGTACCTCAGGAATGAATTGTGGACCGTTTGTATCTTCTGGATGTTTGTCGTCGCCGCCCCACCGTAGATCGCCGCCCCGTATTCTGTTTTGCTCCTTATCAGAGCGTTTCCTACTTTGACCAGAGTTTCTGGACTTGCGCCGCTGTTCTTCCTGCCTAGGAGTTTGATGATGTTAAGCTTCGACGCACCTTTCTCCCTGACCTCCTCGATGTGCTTCCTGAAGATCAGCATTTTGTCCAAAGTGAAACCGAGGTACTTGTGGGTGTTGTTGATTGCTACTTCTTCCTGTCCTATCTTGATGTGCAGATCTTCGTGGTTTTTGTTGGAGAAGACGACAGCCGCGCATTTGCTCACGTTAAGCTTGAGCTTCAGACCTTCTAGAACCACCGCTAACTGCTCGAGGAACTTGTTCACTCTCTCAAAGGCTTCTTCCAGGCTTTTACCACTTCCTAACACTGCGAAGTCATCTGCGAACTGCACCAATTCACACCCTTCTTCTTCGACGTCGTGTAGGGGGATTGTGTAGAGGTTGAAGTTGGTGGGTGAACCTGGGCAACCTTGTGGGAGGCCCTCGCTGATCGTTGTTGTTAACTGTCCTCCGGCCGTGTCTAGCGTTATAGTCCTCCTGCTTAGGTACGCGTGCATCCACGATATCAGTTTACCCGGAATTCCTATGGCCACCAGGGTGCTCATCAGGATGTTCAGATCGACGCTGTCAAACGCTCCGGAAAGGTCCAAAAATACTCCAATCACGTGTCCTTTCTCCGCTTTGACTTCCTTGATCCGGTTGACCACATAGTTCACACAGGTTGAGGCTGAGCAATTCTTCCGGAATCCAAACGAGAGTTTCGGCAACAGATGTTCTGTCGTTGCTATCTCGTTCAGTCGGTCCTTTACCACGCTGTTTATTAGTTTGAGACTGACGTTCATCAAAGCGATCGGTCTTCTGGAAGACGGCAGCCTTGGGTCCCCGCTCTGCTTCGGAATTGGTTTTACTTTTACTTTTCTCCATCTTTCCGGAATTTCTTCGCTCAGGAAGACCTGATTGAGCATTTCACAGATCTTGAGCTGGAGCCCCAGATGTAGCTCTTTGATCATCGCGTACGAGACCCCATCTTCCCCCGGAGCGGAGTGTTTTTTCTTCTTCTTGAGCGTATTGAGAATCTCGTTGGCTGTTATTGGGCTTTCGAACCTTGCAAGCTCCTCCATCGTACAGGATTCAGGACTGCCCGTCTCTTGAAACTTGCCCTCGTAGTAGTGGTTCAAGAACGCTTTCCCCTCCTCTTCAGTCATTTCCGGTTTGGCCGAAACTGACTGGGTGAGTGCAACGTCCAGCCCCTTGACGATGTTCCAGAGTTGTTTGGAGGGCGTAGATTCGTCGATTTGTTCAGTGAGCTTTTGATTGTATTCTCTCTTCGCCTTCCTGATCAGCCGTTTGAGAAGAGCACGAGCCTTCTGGAGCTCGAGTTGGTTGGAGAGAGTTTTTTTGTTGTTGTAGTTCCTTAACTTTTCCCTTTTTATTTCGTACAGCGCCTCGATCTCCTCAGTCCACCACTTCTTCAAGTAGTTGGCTTTTTTGTTGTTTACTACGTAAGAAGCTCCTTCGATGCATTCCTCGAAGATGTTTTGCATCTCTTCCGGGTCTCTGAAGCAATCCGGGTCGGTCTGGTTCAGCAGTTGGATGGCCTTACCTTGGTTCACCTTGATGGTCTTCTTTGGAAACACCGGAATTTTGCTACAGATCATCGTCGTGATGCACAAGTGGAGGCTCCCAAATTCTTCGTCGACTACCTCCCAAGTCGCCTTTCTGCCTAATCCCGGCGTTGCAAATGAGATGTCCGGAGTTGAGCTCGGTCTGGTTGCCGTGGTTAGGCAAGTTGCCATTTTGTTCTTGTTGAGAAGCACCATGTTGGAAGATGTGATCAGGCTGTGAATAAGGATACCCTTTGGACAGGGCTTAATGTTGTTGTCCCAACTCTGGTGGTGTCCGTTGAAGTCACCGCCTACGAAGATCTCTCCTTCCATATCCTCCAGGGTATCGAAGAGGGCCTTGATCTTGTCTACGCATTCCTTGTGAAGCTCTCTGTTTGGCGGAACGTAGACCGACACGAAGGTGACCGGGTCGAATCCTTTGATGATCTTAACGCCGATCACTTCCACCGGCAGCATCTGTGGCATCCTGATCTCCTCAAACTCCAGACCTTCGTGAACTAGGATTCCGACTCCACCCCAACCCTCATTCCTTCTCTGGCTCGCCATCCTGTACTTCGCCAGTCGGAAGTGCTCGTTCTTTTTAAGCCAAATTTCTTGAAGCAGCGCGACGTGAATTTCATTTTCAAGGAGAAAACGGTGTAGCTGTTCTCTCGCTTCCATCGGTCGAATGCTCTGCACGTTGTTTTGTAGAATTTTCAGCTTCTTACACTCCACTGTTGCTCGATCCTGCTGTTCTGCTTATGCTGTTGTTCGGTGTGTTCCTCTCGACGATATCCTGGATTTTGTTGCCGATCTCCAGAATGAGTTGATCTCTGTCCAATTCCGAGTTTACTTCGTGCACTCTTCGGCCGATTTGGACCAGCAAAAGTCTCAACGGCTGGACCCAACAGTGGTTCCGCGTTTCCGCCAGGAAATCTTTCCGCAGTTGGTCCAGGAAGCGTTCGAAATCCGTGGTCCTGAACGGATTTGTCGAGCAATGGCACTCCGTGATCTCCTTTCTTTGTCCACTCCGGATTGCCTCCCCTGATTCTGCATTTCTTTGTTCCTGCTGGACTTGTTCATCGGAAGGTTGGGAGCACATCCTCGGCCGCGGACGTAACTGTCCAACGGGCTTGTCCGTTCGGTTACAGTCGCTTTCTTCCTCATCGACCGGCAGATCCGCGAATCGGTTTGTGAGTTTCGGGAACTCACTCTCCGTGTAACCCACCTGCTTCTTCTTCATGGCCTCCAGGATGTTGCGCCTCCGTTCTCGCTCTGGACAGTCCTTGCTGGAGGCCCGATGCTGCCCTTTGCAGTTCGAACAGCGATCTGCTTCCCCGCAATCCGTCTCTTTGTGGCTCCTTCCACAGATTCGGCAACGATGTCTGCTGGTACACTTCTTGGCGCTGTGTCCAAATCTCCAACAATTTTGGCACTGTCGGATCGGGAAGATGTACAGTTCACATCGGAACGCGCATCCGTAGATTTTCACCAGCCGGGGAACCTTTTCTCCTGCAACTGTAATCCTCAGGTTCGTGGTGTTGACGAGGGTCTCGTCCACCTTCTTCTTGACCCGTTCGACGGCTAGGACCTCTGTTTCCGACGATGTGAAGTCCTTCAGCTCCTCCTCCCCGAAGTCTTCTGGTACTCCCTTCACAAAAAGAATGGTCCTTTTCGATTTCTTCGGGTTGAGGAACCGAATGTTGTGATTTGACAGATTGAGTGCTTGGAGCTGCCCTTCTGCGCCTGCATTTTCCAGGTCCACTCTGAATCTGAAACGACCGATCTGCGCGATGTCCCCAAACGCCGTGAAACCCTTTTCCGACAGAATTCTTGCCAACTCGAGAGAGTGTCGCGGAAAGCCCTTCTCCGTGTCAACGGGTTCAAGATACACCACTCGAGCTCCAGTTTCCCCGTTTTTCTGTTGAGTGGGAACCGCTGTGGCCTGTGGAGTCGCTTTTGTGGCTTCTGCATACGTTGTAGCTACGGTCGGTACCGAACCCTGGCTCCTTCCCGGTTGGACTCCTCCACCACTTCCTGTTTCAGTGGTTGGTTTCTCTGCTTGCGCGCTGTCTGTGCTTCCTTCCAACGTCCCTTTTTCCTTCCCTTTTGCCTTAGCCATCTGTGCCCGCGTTATTCTTCCGTCGACCGGCCAGTTTCCGTTCTTCTTTGGTGCCATTTGTCTTCTTTTTATTTGCAACTTTAACTCGTTTTTTTTTTTTTTGCTTTTTCTTTCACTAAGATTTTTGTTTGTTTTTTTCCTTTTTCTTTTAAGATTCTAACTTAATTTATTCACGTCCAATTGCACTTTTTCCGCTCTCCGACAACTCGACCGATTGCCGTTTCCTCGGGCTTCCGCAATCCGCGACGTATAAAGAATCGCCTCCCGTTTCCGACGGTTTGTCTCTCGACTGACCACGAGCAAACGCGATCTCCCCGCCGCCCTTTATCTCGCGAACCGATCTCGTCGTACTCCCGACGTCTCGGGCCCACTAATCGCCGACGTTCGAACAAAAACCGCTACTTCCGCCACTTTGCCCACTCCTGGACTGGTCACTTCCGGCCGGACGCCCAAAATTCACGAAAACGGGTCGAAATTCCGTCAAAATCTCCGAGGAGGAAAAAACACGCGTCGACTTCACTCGAGATTCCGCGTCGGTGTTGAAGCTGCGTTATTTTCCAATTTTCCATGAAGAAAAATGTCGATCGATGCGCGGACGGTCGCGAAACGATTTCAAAACAAACAACTTTGTGCCCTTTGGAAACGTTTTGCGTCAAACCGAGTAAACCCAAAGTGATCTAAAATTGACGTTTCAAATGGAAATGTTCAAAGGTAGGGTTCGCTTCAACGGCGATGTGTTTTTCAAATCTAGAGTTTATTTAAAAGGTCAAATAAACCTAATTTCCAGTTTTTGCTTTTTGGATGTTTTTGAGCAAAAATCTGGAAATTTGGTTTATTGGACTTTATAAAAAAAAACTCCAGAAGCGTTGGAGGCGCAGAAATTATGTAAAATATTACTCTACACACAAAGAAAAAATCCTCTAAATTTAAAAAGATCGTTCGTTGGATTAAAAGTTCGCGTTGGTGAATATTCGTAGAAAGTTCAAACTTTTTAATTTAAAAGTTGGAAAGTTGTTGATACTACCATGCATTTCTGGAACAAAATCTTATCGTGAATACAAAGAGACGAGTTGTTCCTTTTAATTCCGCTATAGAGAATTTGCATCAAAGCTAAAAGACTCATGTCGCCACCTATGAACAAATAGTGTAAACCTATGATTTTTCGAAAAAAATGTGTTTTTACCTTCAAAATCAACATTTTTATTAAACTTATGATGGATTCAGATGAGAAAAATTATTTCCAACAATTTGGTGTGCAACTTTCCAATATTCGTTTGATTTTTCTATGAGAAAATTGTAAATTTAGTAAAAGATAGTAATTTGAACTATTTGGCAACAAAGTCTGTTAAAAATCAATAAAAATTGTTGAATATACTTTAACACATCTGTTATCAACTATATCACTGTTTATTTCATTGATATATATGGGGAAACTAATTTTTTCGTGTTCTGAAACATGTTTTTTAATGAAAAAGTTCACAAATTTTTGCGCGCCCAAAAATTGATGTTCATTATTTAAAAGCAAAAAAATTTTCTCGTCTTTTGCAACCAGTTTCATTAAGATTGATGCAGGGAATCATGAGAACTAAGCGATTTTGTTCTTCAATCCAGCAGAAAGGAATACGACTTTTGGCAAGTAACCTCATTTTGGCGCCACCTACATTTGAAACACAGTCGCGCTGCAAAACCTCAATAGGCCCCCAAAACCAAAGCTAAAAACTCGATTCGCCACCTACATTCGAGTAGAAGAACTTTGGTGCAAGGTTACGTTTACGCCCTTACCAAAAATCATGATTTTTTGAGTTCCAAATCCCACTTTTCATACGATTTTTTGAGTTCAGGTACTACAACCATAAAAATGGTTATATGGGTTGAACTGAAAAAATCGTATGAAAAGTGGGATTTGGAACTCAAAAAGTCATGATTTTTGGTAAGGGTGTACGTTTTTGCGCGATAAGTGCGAAGGGGAGTGAAAACTATTTGAAGGTTTTTTTTAAAGAAAATTGATCTTTTGGAATAAAATAAAGTTAACAGGAGGTAAGAAATAAAAAGTTCTATCGACTGACTTTTTGATTTTTTTGCTAAGTTGCCTTTTTCATTGAAAATTCTGAGATCCGGATTGAAAACGCGAGAATGAGGTTATATTGCTAATTTTGCAAATCATTCCTATCATCATTTTTCAAGCAGAGCTTTGCTTTTATGGTAGAAGTGACTTTAAAAAATATTTGTCCACTTGAATAATCTACATTCTCAATTGATTAGTTAAGTTTTGGTTGATTAAAACATTCCCTTATTTTGAATCAGATAATGAACAGGTTAAATCGGCCATCACAAAAATATTTTCGTTTATATCAATTAAGCTATTTATTTCTTACCTGAAAATGGTATAATTTGCTATTAATGTCGATTTTATGATGAAATAAAACAATTTCAAATTTCAAACCAATTTACTCGCTGTAGGATATAATGAAAACATCACCCCAAGTTTCAGCGCCCTCTAGCGGGGGGTAATTTTGACGTTTGATTGCCTATATATTTTTAATATCTTGACAGATACGTATTTCGTCTACTACTTGCAGACTTCATCAGTGTTCTGTTGTCGACTCGAGAACAAAACACTGATGAAGTCTGCAAGTAGTAGACGAAATTCGTATCTGTCAAGATATTAAAAATATATAGCGGAATTAAAAGGAACAACTCGTCTCTTTATATTCACAGTAATGCATTCTGCTAAAACGCTCAACCAAACCACAAAATCGTATTGGTAAAAGTTTTTTGCTTTTAATTTAAGAAGAAACTTTTTATGGCATGAATAAATAACATTTAACATTACAGTGATGATTTTCGAAAAATGTGATGGATTTTATTTCAATATTTTAATATTAAAACAGTTGCTTCCGTTTTTTTGTGTTCAACGCATCTGCTTATGGTAGGCTAACTTCCGCGTCCAAGCTGAACCGATTCTTACGGTACGCCACCGGTCACGTCCGAAGGCCCCATGCTAAGCAGGTTACGGATGGACGTTTCGTTGGGCAGCAACATCGTGGCCTTCATTTTGGAGCGTGACAGCGTTATAGAGAACAGGGTGGTCTCGTTGCCGGCCATCATCAGGACAGGCTTGGAGGAGTTGGCCATTGGTTGTTGATTCGGGAAGGGAAGTCGACGTTAAACAACAGTTTATCCTGTAAATTATTGTGGATTTTGTTGGTAGCCCAAAAGTTTAAAAATTGAAAAAAAAACTACAAAAAAAAGAAAAAAAATTGGAAAGCAAACATTTTCATAATTCAAAACTCTAAAAAAACCTAAAGTTCTAACATTCCGGTATTAAATTTTGAAATTTACAGATCCTTAAATTCTTAAGTACTTCAATTATTTCATTGTTATTTTTTATATGCAATTATATTGCACACTTTGCACCAAATTCTCCACCCTTGCAAATCATAACTGCACACCAAATATTTGCACACCTGAAATCCTACCCCTTCTTCCCCCCTTTCGCCTAGAGTGGTGCGTGTCTCGACTGAGCTTTGTTGCTTTGGACCACTTTAGAACAGTTTCAAACTAGGGTGTGTGTGTCTTAGATAGTTTTTTTCTGCTGTAGTTTGAGGTGTGCACTTTGTTGGAGAGCTTTCCACAAATTGCACGATTGTCTAAAAATCCCTGAAATCCGCAATAATTTCTTTAAAAAAAAATCTATTTTAGCATTTAAAAATTCTGATGTTATGAAGTTTTTAAATTTTGAATTTCCTTCTTCTTTACAATTTTTAGATTTCGGAGTTTTTGAACATTTTAAATAAAGTATTTTAAAATTGCGGAATTTTTTTTTTAGTTTGAAATTTAGGATTCTTCAAATTATTTTTTTTAATTCATAGTTTTTTTTTGCTAAATAGAAATTTTGGTATTATTTTAATTTTTTTTATATTAAAAAATCTTAATTTCTGAATTTTTATACATCTGCTTATTTTTTTTAAGTTTTAGATTTCTTAAGGGTGCACTGCAACCAAGGAAGTTGTTGTCTTTTTATTCAAACATTGTCAAACTTACAGACCCAATCCATAAAAAATTTGACTGTAAAAAGAGTCAAATTTCATTGTAAATTATTTTAAAGACATCAGTTTAGGGAATGAATTAAAAATTATATCATTAGTTCCCGTAGTTTTGAAGATACCAGAATGTGTGTAACAGAAATCTGGGAGCAAAAGCTCTGGTTGATGAGCACCGTTAAAAAAATATAAAAATATAAAAAAGTGAAGCCTTTATGTCAATTAAACGATCAAAAATTTATTAAACAACATAATTAAAAAAATTCATTCTTGAGTAAAAAAATATATATACAGTCCAGACTCGATTATCCGAAGACCTCGTAAAAATGTCACTTCGGATAATCGAACCACGATTTTTTTTGTTGTCCTATTTTAGATGGTCGAGCTTAAGTACGACCCATAAACCAAAGAGTATTGAGTTCCCTTCTCTCTGCATAAACTACTATACAGAGATTTAGAATTTTTAAATCAAATATGGTGGCCAAAATGGCGTTGATAACATATTGAAAATTAATTTTTTTAAATTTAAAAGACAATCTAATATTCTAATTTGACTGAATTGAGGTCACAGATCTCAAATTTAATAATAAAAGCAAGAAAATAAAAACAAGTTTTGGTCGTGATTCGATTATCCGAAGTCTCATACAAACCTTCGGATGATCAAACTCCGGATAATCGAACCTTCGGATAATTGAGGCTTCGTACAATCCAGTCTGGACTTGGTCTGGACTGTGTTTTTTTTTTAAATTTTGAATGTTTTGAAATTTTAAATATTCGAATTTTTTTGAATTATTTTTTTTTTTAATTTACAAATTTCGGTATTTTTATTTTAAAATTTTTGATTTTTGATTTTTAAATTTTATATTTTTGAATTTTTAATTCAATGAATTTTATAATTTTTAAATCTTTAAATTTTGTGTTCTTAAATTTTGGCATTATTCTTCATATTTGCCATATAAGGCTTTCTAGGCCCAGTGAAAAAATATAATTTAACTCAAAAATGACGAACTCCTCGTCACAGTGTCCTGATGCAAACAATGATCGAGCTGTAGCTGTCACAGCCCTGCGAAGTATGTTGGCTGACATATCGGGCAGTCAGTCAAAAAAAACCAGCTAGAAGTCGCCTGACAAAATTTTTTGCTTGAAAGAGATAGGAAACCTGATGCAAACAAACTTCCAGCTGTCATGTAAACATACTTTGAACGTGTTGGTAAATTTCTGACTAGAAAGCCTTATTTGCTCATACACTCAAATCCCGATGGTTTGACACCAACTGTTGCCAAACGAACGGGGTCACTTTTTAGTTTGACACATCTTTACACGGATTTCACACACACTAGCAAACATTTGTTTTGATAGTGTGCGTGATCGCCCTGTAAAAAGGGACCTAGAAAGGGATAGTTCGTGCCTTTTAGTTTGACTTTGTCAAACCAACGGAGTACAAACTAAAAAGTGTCAAACGAAAAATTGATCAAATACCGGGGGTTGAGTGTATAAGCTCGTTCCTTGGGGACCATAGATGATCCATCGTAAAATGTTGTCTTGCCATTTTTTTTTAATTTGTTGCTTTGAAATAAACATGATCAGCAATGGTTTTTAAGTGTATTTGTTTCCGTTTGTTTAGGACCCTATTGCCGCCACCTATATTTCACATTCGTCCCCAACCCATTTTAGATCACATTCAATGCCGCGTTACGTCATCTCCGCCCCTTCCACCGGGCCCGCGCCCGCTCGACGCGCCACCTCGCGAGCACGCACCGCACCACGCACACCCGCAGCAAACGTCAAAGTCTGTGAAATTTCTTCTCTCGCGAAAATGTTGGACTGGAAATCATGGGAAAAAAGCGGACGATCTGAATTGTAATTATCGCCGGTTCCGGCCGAAACCGACCACAAAGTGTTCCCCGTGCCGTGCGCTTCCGTTGGGTGGTGGAGTTTCCGGGAAATTCGCCCATTTGGGCGAGAAAAGATGGATTGAAATTTGGTCTTCTTTTCCGCAAAGATGCAAAAAAGTTGTGTTTTCTTCTTGGCTCTTGTTTTCGTCGTCGGCTTCATTCCGGCGGCGGCAAGATGCGTAGAAACGGGGGACCGGTTATTGTTTGAAAGGCGGACAGTGCGGGGAACTGCTTCGCGGTCAGTCTTCCGGATTGTTTGTTTACGTTTTTGTTGTTGTTTTCTTCCAGCTTGAAGCACTGCAAGGCACTGCTGAAGGATGATCCGGCCAGCAGTCCGCTGTTCGCCAAGGGTGACCGCAAGACGGGTGTTTCCCGGGCCGTGTACGACCTGATTGCGCACGGCATCCGCGGCCAGATCAAGAAGGAGAGCGTCCTGTCGATGCTGGGCGAGCTGGTCAACCTGCACAGTGACATTCCGTCGATTCTGCTGGACATTTTCGGCATTTTGGACGCCGAGACGGCTGGGGGAGGCGGAGGAGGAACCGCCGGTGGGGGAAGTGGTGGTGGAACGGCTGGGGGAGGAAGTAGCAATGGTGGGGGTTCCGGGGAGGGGTCCAGTGAGGAGCGGACCGTGTTCTGTTACATCGTGAAGGAGTCCGAGCGGTTCCTGTCGGAGAAGCTGCTGAAGGAGCGGCTGGAGATCGACACGCTGCAGGACGTCGGGACGATCAAGAATCGCAGCTTCTACACAAAGTTTATCAAAGTGAAGACGAAGCTTTAGTGAGTATTTGAGGTCAACTTTAATATCAATAGTTTTTGTCTTTTGAAGCTTTTTTAATCGTATTTCAAACTTATTTAAAAAAGTCTTTTTGCAATTCCGTCGTGAAACTATTTACTTTTCCTGTCATTCTTGAACGACGAAAAAGCCTACTTTTCTGTACTAAAAATAACAGAATCGAATAGCAACACTTTTCAAAATAAATGCTGAAAAGTTCTACTTTTCAGCACTCAAATGGGTGCTGAAAAGTTGAACTTTTCAGCACTTGTTTTGAAAAGTAACACTTTTCAACATTTTTTTGATTTAAACGCTTTATTGACAAAAAACATGAAAATTTTACATAAATTTTCACTCAGTGTGTGTTTTTGGAATTGCAAAAAATGTTGTATGGAACTCGTTGCAAAACTTGATTTTTTCAGCACTCTTCGTATTTATCCAACTCGGTGAACCTCGTTGGATAAATGTACGACTCGTGCTGAAAAAATCCTCTTTTTGCAACTTGTTGCATAATGTACTATTTTAAGCTGCACTAAAATTTTATGTTTTTATTTTTGCAATATTTTTATATGGCCTCGCAAAAAAAAAAACCTAAGTTGAAATTGTGAGTGTCCTAGGTACTTGAAATTCACATCCGTGTTAAAGAAGATCATTTTCGGTGGCCCATTTTATGCATTCTTGGTACCTACTTGATCTTCCCGTGGGAGACTCGGTCCTAACTAGGTCCCAGTACCGAAAAGGACCTAATAAAAATAATTTTATGAAAAAAAATCTTCCCGTGGGAGTTGAGAAAATTAGTTTCGCTTGCAAGTTGAACTTTGAAAACATTTTAAAATATTGAATTATTTTGATGGTAGAATTATCTTACAAATGTTGAAAGTTTTATAGAAAATTGTTGAATACATTTCAAATTGAACAGTGCAAAAATTGTGCTAATCAATTAGTCTAAAAAAGACCCAGTTCCTTCGAGTAAGACGTTATTCAACGTCAAAAAGTATTTATTTGATATAGAAAAAGGAGCATAACATTCATATTTCAAGACTAATTTTGAATTTTTGATTTTAATAGTATCACGAAATATCTCAGGTGTAATTTTCGATACGTATTAATCGATAAATATTAATTTTTTTAAGGTTCCTATAATCATATGAAACACAATAGCACAATAGGACCTTTTCAAAAACATTTCTAGATATGGAAAAAAATCAAACAAAAAAATCAAATTCAAAAATCGAAGCTTCTAAAATCTAAAAATTGTATTGTTTTAAATTCTCCTTAAATTCTTAAATACCACCATTTTTACCGCCATCTTAAATTACAGAAAAAAAAGATAATGTGGAGCGTTTTTGGAGGAAAAAAGACTAAAATTCTGAGATTTTTTTAAAAATTATTTTTCAATTATTCGGAGTGAAGTCTTGGCGAATACTTAAATTTTTCAATCCCATAGATTAAAAAATGATTTTGGATTTGCTTTAATTTTCAAATTTCTGATTTTTTTTCTGCTGGGGAAGGATTACACACTTGTCCATATGTTTTGCAATCATTAGTTTCCAAAATATTTAAGTTTGACGTAAATTTTTGTTGTTTTAATAATTTCATAAAAATCTAACATATTTTTTATCCAGCCAAAACATCCTAAATATGATTATCAATGCAGAAAAATGCATTTTATATTGTTTTCAGTTGATTTGACTTCTATTTTCAATAAAATCTTGAAGTTTAAAAAAAAAAATTTTTTGCCCCCAGATTTTTGGGACCAATTTTGAAAGGGGGCGACATAAACATTGAAAATTTTTTGCAACGGCCTCAGTTTTAAATCTCTAAATATTTTATTTTTCTATATTTCCTATTTTGAAATGTCTGAATTACATTTTTTTTTTTATTTTTTTTATTTACGAATTTTAAATTTTATAGTTCTTAGTAAATACTTTTGTTTTGAAAATTTATATTAGAGCAATTCCAGCTCAAATCAGTAATTTTTCTGGTACTTTTGTACCCGAACCTCTCCGATTTCAATGAAACTTTGTAGACATGTTATCCTAGGCCTATATAAGCCATTTTTGTGTATATGGAGCCAATAGTACTCGAAAATAACATTTGAGAAGGGCATAAGGTATTTAAATATTTTTGTATTTTGCAATTTAAAAATCACTGTGTCTCGAAGCCGTTGCATCGTATCAAAAAGTGGTCAAAGACAAACTTGTAGGAAATTGAACGGGCTTTCTGAAAAAATACACTGAAACAAAAATACACATCACTTCTATGAGATTTTTGGATTTTTAACTTTAAAAATTAATTTTCAAGGAGATGTCACGATTCTTTTTCGTTCAAATTTTTTGAGGAAATAGCCTAAAATGTTAAAAAAAGACTGAAGAAAAATGCAGGATGATATCTCTCCTAAAAAATACAAAAATCATTTACTGAAACTGTTTTTTTAAAGGTCTAAATGTCAAAAAAAAATTAAAACCCGATAGTGGAAACCAATTCCTCAGACAATTTTACATATAAGTCTCCATATTGACTATTGTCCTATGATCAATCCTTGTAAAAAATAGCGGTTTTAAAAATAAAAAATGTTGAAAAAAATGGTTTTTTGGTGGTTTTTGGCAATTTCTATATGACAGATTATTAAGTCGCGTTAATATTTTTACCGGAAAGCTCGTCCAACTTCCCATAAGTTTGCATTTGAAAGCTTTTCAATTTAACTCGTGTTAATATTTTCTTAAGCTTATTTACTATCCAGGTTTCATTGAAAAAAATAATCCATTTTCTGTTATGAGCAATGTAATACAACTTATATCTGAAAGCCCATACATCCAATTGAAATGCTGTCAAAGACAAACTTATGGAAAATTGGACGAGCTGTCCGGTATAAATATTTACGAGACTTAAAAATCAAGTCTGTCATATAAAAATTGCCAAAAACCACCAAAAAACATTTTTTTCAACATTTTTATTTTTTAAACCGCTATAGCTTCACAAGGATTGGACATAGGACAATGGTCAATATGGAGACTTATATGTAAAATTGTCTGGGGAGAATCGATTCCCATTATCGTGTTTAAAAAATTTTGAAGTTTAGACCACTTTTCAGAAAAACTGTTTCAATTAATGATTTTTGTATTTTTTTAGGAGAGACATACCATCCTGCATTTTTCGTCAATCTTTTTGTAACATTTTAGGCTATTTCCTCAAAAATTTTGAACGAAAAAGAATCGTGACTTCTCCTTGAAAATTAATTTTTTTGTTAAAAATCAAAAAATCTCATAGAAGTGGCGTGTATTTTTGTTTCAGTGTATTTTTTCAGAAAGCCCGTCCAATTTCCTACAAGTTTGTCCTTGATCACTTTTTAATACGATGCATCGGCTTCGAGACACAGTGATTTTTAAATTACAAAATACAAAAATATTTAAATACCTTACTCAAATGTTATTTTCGAGTTATATTGCCTCCATATACACAAAAATGGCTTATATAGGCCTAGGATAACATGTCTACAAAGTTTCATTGAAATCGGAAGGGTCGGGTACAAAAGTACCAGAAAAATCCTGATTTGAGCTGGAATTGCTCATTAAATTTCTAAATCTTTTATTTTTTTATATTTTACATTTTGCATTTTTATTTTTTTTTAATTCCTGAATTTTCAATTCAAAGGGCCGCCAAGCTTTCAATATTACGCTCATGTGAAATGTTAGGCTTGATTCAAAATTTTTGTAAATATTGTTTTCGTTAAGATCGGAAAATTTCACGATATTAGAAAATGGTTGATTGTTTGGGTGAGACTTAGAAAATTAAATTTTCCTGTTTCTTTTTCATTAAGCCGTAGTATCTCAACCGAAGGTCCAATCTTCAATGTCTCTGAGACAATTTTATATCAAATTTTCTGAACCTTAAAAAAATATTTTCAAAAATGGTCACTTATGGTAATCATTTTTTAAAAGTCGAAGCACTGCAAATATTTCGCTGGAATCAAACTTTCGATGGCTATATCTTGATAACGGGACACTTTATCAAAAAATCTATACAGTACTTTTCGATTACAAATTCATATTTTCAAAAAAAAAAAATGAGGTCAAAAAATATTTATTTGTGAAATTTCGATTTTTTTCAAAAATCACAGTTTTTCCTAAAATTTATTACTCGGCGGCAGAATTTTTGACCATAATTCTATATGGCTCAAAAGTTGCGGGTTTTTGTCCCCTAAAACATAAAAAATCTTGAAATTAAAAAATACATATTTTGGGAAATGGAGTTTTTGTAAAAAACAGTTTATAAAAAAAATCGGGATTTTTTTCCGTGTACCTATTTTTCTGGATATCCCTCAACAATACCTACAACTTTGCCGAAGACACCAAATTGATCAGAAAATTCACTCAAAAGTTACAGCTGTTTGAATATTTACATACCACTTTTGTATGGACAGCTGCCAAAATTGTATGGAGACTTGTATGGGTGAACCAATGACACAAAATAGCATATTTGGCCATAGGGAAGGCACCCACAAAGTTTGAGCCAAAACAAAAAATACAAATTGTTGAAATCGGCCGATTTTGTAGAGAATTGCTCACATTGGTTGCTATGTTGAGCTTTTGATATCTTAGTACTCTGTTTCGAGTGAGACGTAGTCCTACGCCAATAAATATAAAAAGAAGAGCTCAAAAATCAACTTCAATTTTCTCTTCTTCCAGCTACAAACAGCGCCGCTTCAACCTGTTCCGGGAGGAGAGCGAAGGATACGCCAAGCTGATCACCGAGCTGAACCAGGAGTTTGCCGAGTCGGTGTCGGTGCTGAACGTGCTGGAAATTATCAAATCGCTGATCGGTTGCTTCAACCTCGATCCGAACCGCGTGCTGGACATCATCCTGGAGTCGTTCGAGCAACGTCCCGAGCACGACAAGATCTTCATTCCGCTGCTGCAGGCTTACATTAACGATGGGACGATCATTTGTGAGGTGTTGGGGTACAAGTATCGGCACTTTGCGGACGTCAAGACGCCAGAGTCGCTGTTTAAGGTGACGGCGTTGTTGCTGCAGCATGGCGTCATCAAGCTGGACGACATTTACGCGTGGTTGAGTCCGACGGACAAGCTGATTGTTGGGGAGTGGGAGTCGGAGGTGGCGGACGCGAAGGAGTTTGTGCGGAAGTTGAACGTGGTGTCGACGAACAAGGACAAGGAGCAGGAGCCGGAACCGGAGAAGGAGATGACGCCGGAACGGTACGCGACCAATCAGAAGTGGGGTTTGTGCGAGGCGTTGCTGCATGTCGGCGATTGGAACACGGCTCAGCTGCTGTTGAAGAAGCTGCCCGAGCAGTCGGTTATGGTGAACGAGCCGATCGCGAGGGCCATGTGCCGACTGTTGCACATGATCATCGAGCCGGTGTACCGGTTGAAGTGCGCTCTGCCGTGCAACATCAAGGGACGACCAATTAGTAATGGGTTGAGCAAGTTGGCGCCAGCGCCGGTCACGACGATCGCCAAGCTTCGCAACCACGCTTTCCCGATGTTCATCGCGTTGGGACCGTCTCTGCATTACGACTCGGTTTTGCTGTACAAACTGCTCCGTTTGGTGCGTACAATTCTGACGGAGATGAACGTGGATCCGTCGAATCCGCCGGCAACGGGCGCGGAGAACGAACTGCTTTACTACGACATCATCTCGATCTTGGACGCGGCCATTCTGCCGTCGCTCTCGTACATGGACTGCAACTGTTGCGTGGCGGAGGAGATCTGGTCGATTGTGAAGCTGTACCCGTATCAGTTCCGGTACAGTTTGTATGCGCGCTGGAAGAACGACACGTTCCAGCTGCAACCAAAGCTGATTCGACGTCGCGGCAATGCGCAGAAGCAGATCAAGGCGTTGATGAAGCGTGTCAGCAAGGAGAACAGCAAGCCGGTGGGGAGGTTGATCGGCAAGTTGAGTCACTGCTCGCCGGGATTCCTGTTCGACTACATTCTGCTGCAGATCCAGATCTACGACAATCTGATCACGCCAGTGGTCGACTCGCTCAAGTACCTCACCTCGCTGTCGTACGACGTGCTTGGGTACTGTTTGATCGAGTCACTCGAGCAGGTCGATCGCAACCCGATGCAGAACGACGGGACTTCGTTTTCGATGTGGCTGCAGAGTTTGGCCAACTTTTGCGGGGCGATCTACAAGAAGTACAACATCGAGCTGAGCGGACTGCTGCAGTACGTGGCGAATCAGCTCAAGTCGCACAAGAGTTTGGACTTGCTGATCCTGAAGGAGGTCGTGCAGAAGATGACGGGGATCGAAGCGGCGGAAGAGATGACGGCGGAGCAGATTGGGGCGATGTGCGGTGGGGAGTTGCTGCGGGGTGAGGCCGGGTACTTTAGCCAGGTGCGCAACACGAAGAAGTCGTCGCAGCGGTTGAAGGAGGCGCTGGCGAGTAATGATTTGTCGGTGGCGCTGTGTTTGTTGATTGCGCAGCAGAAGCATTGCGTGATTTATCGGGAGACGGCGTCGAGTCATTTGAAGTTGGTGGGGAAGCTGTACGATCAGTGCCAGGACACGCTGGTCCAGTTTGGGACGTTCCTGGGGTCGACGTACTCGGTGGAGGAGTACGTCGAACGGTTACCGACGATCCACAGTATGCTGCAGGAGTACCACATTCACTCGGACGTGGCGTTCTTTTTGGCGCGGCCGATGTTTTCGCACGCGATCAGTGTAAGTAATCATGAAGCTAAGTACGGAGATCGGAAGGAACGCGGTCGAATTTTTTGAGAAAAAAATATAATGATTGAAATACAGTACTTGTTCGGTAACTGGGCTGAGAACGTAGCCCAGTCACCGAATGCTGCTCGCTAACTGGGCTGAACGAAAATATCAAGGGGACCACCAATTCATAATATTTTCCTGATGAAATATGAAAATAAAAGTTGTTCCAATTTATTTACAATGCTAACTTTTCATATTTCTTTAATTGTGGCTTAAAATTCAAAAAAGGTTGATTTTTTTATTGAACTTGATTTTTACATCCATTAACCCCTCGGTAACTTCGGTTTGTTTTGGTTTTTTGACGTTTGTCCGCGCCCAGTTGAAAAGCATCCCAGTTCAACAACGCCCAATTAGCGAACAACTACTGTATTCACAAATTCAAAGTTAAAAAACTCAAATTCAAAAATTTAAGCATTTAAAAATATAAGAATACACAAATTGCAAAGAAAAACATCTGAAAAACAATTACTACAAAATTAAAATTTAAAACGCTGTTTTTTTAATTACAAATTCATCAATTAAAAAATTCTTGATTTTTTTATTTTTTTAAATTCTTTAATTCCTGAATTTTAATTTGAAATTTGAATTTTTTAATTGAAGTTAATTAAATTTAAAAAAAAGTATTGAATCAATATCTGTTTTTCAATTTGACTCATTTTTTTTAAATTACTAATTTTATTTTATTTTTTTCAAAATTTTTTTGAATCTTTGAATCGTCAGCGGACATTCAAAATAGCAAATTCTGATTAACGAATCCTCACAGTATTTTGAATTTTAAAATACACAAGCTAAAAATTTAGAAGCATTTAAAAATTATTAAAAATTTAAGAATTAAAAAATTGTAGAATTCGAAAAAAATTGCAAAAAAAAATCGATATACAGAAAACTAAAAAAAAAATAAGATTGCCCGATTAAAAATTTCTAAATTTTAAAAATTTGCAAATCCTTACCAAATAAAATTCTTGAATTTCTGATAACCTTAGATTCTTGAATTCGAAATACGTTGAATGCCTAAATTCTTTTTTTTACATTTTTAATTTTTAAAATAGTTGAATACCGTGTTTTAGACATTTTTACATTTCTGGAGTTAGATATATTCTAGGCTAGAAACCGAAATTTTTAGAAAGATGAAAATGTCTAGATTGGGTTAAACATTTTGACGAGGACTCGGGAAATTGAGTAGAAACTGTTTTGAACCATTTTTTGAATATTTAAGTTTTTAAAATTTTGGATTTCTTAAAAGAAAAAGTAGAGTTTTTGAAGTATTTTTTTAATATTTGTAGCATTACTAGGTATATTTGATTTTTATATATACTTAACTCCAAAATTATAAAAAAATTAAAGTATGGATTTTTTGAATTATTGCATTAATTTAACTCCAAAATTGAAGAAAATCGGTTTTGAATATTAAAATAAAAAATAAAAATTTAAATATATTTTTTTTGATTTATTTTTTTTTCATTTTGGACCTTTTTATTTTTTTAAATTTTTGAGTTTTCAAGTTTGAATTGAATTAGGATTTTTTAATTTTCAGAAATTCAACAATACAAATATAAAAAAAAATAAAGATCTTATTTTAGTTCAAAACAAAAAATCAAAAAAAAATAAAAAATAAAAAATTTAAAAATATATTTTTTGTTTTATTAAGAATTTTTTTTTTATTATTTTAAATTTTGGAGTATTTTAATTTTATTTTTTTTAAGTTTTCAAGTTTCAAGTTTTTTTAATTTTGGAGTTAAATTAATTAAATAATTGAATTAAGATTTGAATTTTTTTATTTTTTATATATTTGTATTCTTATATTTCTAAATTTCTGCAAATACAAAAAATAAATTCAATTCAAAACATGAAAACTCTAAATTTAAAAATACAAATATTTAAATTTTCTTTGGTTTTTTAAAATTTGGAATTAATGATTTTTTTATTTCTGGAGCAATATTGAAAACCCGATTTAATCCCACCTGGGGTGAGATAGAGCCTTTCTTACTAAAGAATATAACAATGAAGAACTTTTTTCAATTCATAACATCGACTTTGTTTATTTATAACGTCAGCACAAAAGAAAGTCTTATGATGAAAGCAATGTATTATAAATGATATGATTTCCAAAAGAAATAAAAAACGCAATTTTCACCAAAAGAATATTTTCAATCGTACAATATGTTTGTACGTTTGTAATCAAACAAGCGTTTATGACAAACGCGATCATGCCAAGCTTCCCATGCGCCAGTGACAACCCGGGCAGACGGTAATAACAAAATTCATGCCATTTCAATAACAAATTCTGTTAAAATAACAAAAAGTGTTATGGAATCTTCCTGAAAAATCCATTTCTGCATAATGGTTTAATAACGGTTTATGTTATCATAACAAAATTTGTTATTGGTCTGGTATTGGTTGAAAGCCAAAACAACTTTGGAATAACATTTTTTGTTATGGAAGAATAACTCCAACTGTTATTAGGATGATCGGATTAGTTGTTAAAATAACAAAAATTAATAACAAAGATTTGTTCGAAGAATAACTAAAAATGTTATTAGTCTGTTATTACAATAACATTCCAATAACAAAAAAAATCATAACGACGAATAAAAAATCTTGTTATAAATAACGTAAAATGTTATTGGCCTAGTATTTTCAAATATCAAAAAATGTTATTCCCAAGTTATTTCCGTCTGCTCGGGAACGCACACCGCGGTTTTGGTTTTTAGCTTCGGTACGAGCCCTTTGTGTGTGTTGGTATTTTGGTTCATCGTTCCAGCGCACCAAGCCAAGCAAAACCGAGGTGCAAGTGAACCGCGTGTGCCGCACGGTGCAGGGAAGCTAGCCATTCAGCTTCTACGAAAGTGACAGAGTCAGAGATAGCTATTTTTAACAACCGCACCACTACACACTCAATCGAGAGAACCTTAGGTAGAAAGCCATTGGCGTCGCCAGCATTGAAAACTTTGAAAACGATATAAACGATGAAAAGCTTAGAAAGCTCCTATTGGAATCCAATGAACCCTGTTAAATAAACTTACGAAATCACGAAAAAATGATGTCTACATTTAGGCGATTTTAGGAGCGCACGGGAAACAAATTGATTGTAGCCGGATGAATGTCCTATGTCACAAAAGATTTTGCATAAACATTGGACAGTTATGCAAAAACGGACAGGGCAAAAGAAACCGAAAAGCTACGATATCTTACATGTTGTAGGAAACATCGGTAGACAAGCTACTACAAAACGAGTATAAGTCGAGCCAAAAAATATATGCGCCAGCATTCTCGCGCCAGTATTCGAAGCTCAACTTGACAACTTGTCGACTTGGCGACGAAGCGTCGAAAATCGATGCAGTGTGATTTTTTGACGATTTTTCGGATTAAAATTCATGCTGAATCGACATATTTACGAAGCTGGAAATGACGTCCAGCCTTAAAGTAAAACCTATACCTTTCTTTAGTAAGAAAGGCAAAAAGTAAATCGTTCTAAAAATTGATCGGGATTGCCGATCGATGTCGAATTTGTTTCAGATGCTCACTCATGGTCTGTACTATGAAAGTAGAAAGAAATTTCGGATAAAATCAGAAATGAAAAATGTTGGCGAAGGTCACCAGGTGGGCTTTTACCTTTTTTTAGGGATTTTTTTTCTTTTGGTAGGTTAATCGAACGGCTCTAACTCCAGAACCATATTATGAATCTGGATGAAAATTTGGGAGGTTGTAGAGCTCGAAAAATGCAATTTTTGAGATAAATAAAAGATATGAAAATGAAAAAAATTGACCATATTTTCATTTGAAAACTGTGTATTTTGTTGAAAAGTCTGGACGCATCCGAAAACAGATGGATATTTCGAAATTTGCGCGGCAACTCGCCCAGGTTCAGCACACTAGCTTTCATCTGCATTCAGAAGAATCGAAATCGGATTTATGGGAGCTGAGAACGGCGCGACACAAAATTTTGCAAAATTTTACCACATACGAACATCACTCGACCTCCTCGGAATTTATTTTCTCAAAATTCGAGAGTTCGAGATAGACGAGTTCTGTCAAGGTGAATCGATAGAGCGTCGAAAATCGATGCAGTGTAATTTTTTGACGATTTTTCCGGTTAAAATTCATGCTGAATCGACATATTTACGAAGCTGGAAATGACGTCCAGCCTTAAAGTAAAACCTATACCTTTCTTTAGTAAGAAAGGCAAAAAGGATTTCATTACACGCTTTTAAATGGGTGGAAAGGCCGTAAGAGCAATGTCGTACCGCCCCTTTCAAATGTTGCTCCAGATTTATGATTTATTTTTTTAATTTAGATTTTTTTTTCTTGTATATTTGTAGTTTTTTTTAAATTCTAAATTTTAAAATACTAGTTTTTTTTTAAATATTAAATAATTTAAATACTCTTTTTAATTTTTTTTATTCTCAATTTTTAAACTTCTGTTTTAAAATTTCGCGTTTGCGTTCCTTCCGATCTCCGCACCAGCCTTAAGAGTTGAACGTGGAGTTGGAAATTAATTTCTTTTTTCTCAATTGCAGCAAAAGTACGACCAGCTGCGCAAGGCCGACCAAAACTCGAAGAAGCTGTCGACCTCGCAGAAGATGGTCAAATATCTGGAAGCGACGTCGTTCGTGATGAATCCGGTAATCGAGTCGGTTCGTCCGCTGCATCCGCCCAAGGTCTGGGAGGACATCAGCCCGCAGTTCCTGGTTACGTTCTGGTCGCTGTCGATGTACGACCTGCAGGTTCCGGCCGACAGCTACCAGCGCGAGGTCAACAAGCTGAAGCAGCTGTCGTTGGCGGCGATGGATTCGAAAGAGCAGAACGCGTCCAAGAACAAGAAGGAACAGGAGCGTTACGTCGCGTTGATGGAGAAGCTGCAGGACGAGCGCAAGAAGCAGCAGGAACACGTCGACAAGATCATGCACCGACTGACGAGCGAGAAGGACTCGTGGTTCCTGTCGCGATCGGCCAAATCCGCCAAGAACGAAACCATCACGCAGTTCCTGCAGCTGTGTCTCTTTCCGCGTTGTACCTTCACCGCCCTGGACGCGCTGTACTGTGCCAAGTTTGTCCACACCATCCACAGCCTGAAGACGGCCAACTTCAGCACGCTGCTGTGCTACGATCGGATCTTCTGCGACATCACCTACTCGGTCACGTCCTGCACGGAGAACGAAGCGACGCGCTACGGCCGCTTCCTGTGCGCCATGCTCGAGACGGTCATGCGTTGGCACGCCGACCAGACGACCTTCAACCGCGAGTGCTCCAACTATCCGGGCTTCGTGACCAAGTTCCGCGTCAGCAACCAGTTCTCCGAGGCGAACGATCACGTCAACTACGAAAACTACCGCCACGTTTGCCACAAGTGGCACTACAAAATCACCAAGGCCATGGTGTTCTGCCTCGACTCGAAGGACTACATGCAGATCCGCAACTCGCTCATCATCCTGATGCGCATCCTGCCGCACTTCCCCGTCCTTGCCAAACTCGCCCAGATCATCGAGAAGAAGGTCGAGAAGGTGCGCGAAGACGAGAAAAACAAGCGGCAGGACCTGTTCGTGCTCGCATCGAGCTACATCGGCCAACTCAAGGCCAAATCGGGCCAGATGATGCGCGAGAGCGACTTCCACCAGGTTTCCGAGAAGCCGGTCAAGGTCGAGTCGCAAGACTCGAAGGCCATGAACGGCGACAGCAAAGGTGGTAAGTCAAATGTTAATTAAAAACCTTAAAAATTCTAACCAAACCTCCAACCTTCCAGAGCGCAAGGAGATCAAGATCGAGAAGAAGATCATCGTCACGACGACCAACTCGAGCAGCAGCAAACCTCAGCCGAGTTCCACCCCCGTCAACAACGGCAACTCGACAAGTTCCACCACCAGCAAGAGTAACAGCAGCAGCAACAACGACGACGTCAAGATTGTGCTGGAGACGCGCGAGATCAAGAAGGAGACGCCGCTGCGGGAATCGGTGAGGGAGTCGAGTAGTGGAGGTGGTGGCGGAAGTGGTTCGAAGGAAAAGTCGTCCAAGGAGATTAAACGGGAGGAGCGAGCGAGGGAGAAGGAACGGGAGCGGGAGGAAGCGGCGGCGGAGCGGAAGCGAGAGAAGGAGAAGGAAAAGCGGAGGGAGAAGAGCACGAAAGGTGAGTGGATGTTATTTCTTCAACATCAGCATCATCAACGTGCATACAAATAACGTGAGCAGTCATTTGTGGCAAAGAACTTTGTCCTAGGGCTCTGTTTTACGGTGTCAATTCAAAATTTTGCAATGATGTCGCTCGTTACCATCAGAAGCTTTCTGACGTGACATTTTAGGTACTTGAATCTCACGCCCCAAGTCGAGCTGTATGGGCTTAGCCTGGAAGCACTGTGCGGATTTTTTTAGATTGTGCTAGGCAACAGTCAAATCATCTAAGAATATTTAATTTACCACAATAATGGTGCCCTCAGGAGTTTCCCGACGGGGGACGTTTACCGATCCGTACAAGATCAGATCATTGAAATATTTTGTAAATCAAGATTAACATTTTAAAAGGGTGAAACATTGAATATTACGCCCATTTAAAATGCTAGTCTTGATTTTTTTTCAAAATATTTTTTTTCGAAAAGATCGGAAAATTTCACGAATGTTTCATGTTTTAACATTGAAAATCGGACCATAAGTTGCTGAGATATCGACATTACTGCCCACCATTGAAAAAAAACGGCTAATATCCACTTTTGGCAAAAACGAGTTATTAGCACCAGGTAGTAGAGGATGTTCCAACGCATCTTCTGAAACTTGAATTTCACTAAAATAGTGTTTTGATTTGGCTGCCGATGCGAAAAACCAAACGGATAATATGCCACCAAGCTTCCCTGCACCGTGCGGTACACGCGGTTCACTTGTACCTCGGTTTTGCTTTGCGCCTGCTTTGTTCGGTTTACACCCGTACCCGACTCACACGAGCCGAGGGTATTTTGGTTCATCGTACCAGCGCACCACGACACTCTCGGCTCGCCGCGTCGGTTTTGTGTCTGGCACTCACCCATGGCATGAACCCAGCGTATGAGCCAAGGTGCTTCACTCGGTACGAGCCGAGGTACGTGCCGTGGTACACGCTGGCGGTACAAACCGGGTTCAATACCACGGCGCGTACCACGGCACGCTGGGTTCATGCCATGGGTGAGTGCTAGACACAAAACCGACGCGGCGAGCCGAGAGTGCCGTGGTGCGCTGGTACGATGTACCAATATACCAACACACAAATGGGTTCAGGCTCGTACCGAAGCTAGAAAACCAAACCCGCGGTGTGCGTTGGCACTGGCGCATGGGAAGCTTGTATGCCACTCTTATGGGAAATCACCTTGATAGAGATTTGGTGACAAACACTAAAACGCGTTTTTCTCGGAATACTTGATGTGGCATAATAGCCGAATTTTCAATTATGGGCAGATTAGAAAATGATGAGTTGTTTAGGTGAAACTTAGAAAACTTAAATTTTCGTGTTTCTTTTCCTTAAAGTGGCTGTATCTCAGCAACCGGAGGTCCAATCTTCAATGTTTCTTAGACAATTTTATAGCAAATTTTCTGGACTTTTAAAAAAAATAGAAATGGTCACTCATGGTCACTATTTCTAAAAATAGAAAACCTGCAAATATTTAGCTAAAATCAAACTTTCGATGGCTACTGGCTACATCTTGAAAACGGAGCTCTTTATCAAAAAATCTGTGAAGTACTTTTCGATTGGAAATTAAATTTTACATTAAAAAATTACGTCAAATTTGTTTTTGCATGAAATTTCGATTTTTTCCGAAAATCACTATTTATTCAAAAAATCATAACTTGGCGGCAGATTTTTTGACCATGTTTCTCTATGGATCAAAAGTTGCGGGTTTTTGTCCCCTAAAACATATAAAAAAAAACTCGAAAATCAAAAAATACGTATTTTGGGAAATAGAGTTTTTGTGAAAAAAAAGTTTATAAAAAAATCTGCAATTTTTTTTCCGTGTACCTATTTTTTTCTCAAAAGTCCTCAACTTTGCCGAAGACACCAAATTGATCAGAAAATTCACTCAAAAGTTACAGCTGTTTGAATATTTACATACCATTTTTGTATGGACAGCTGCCAAAATTGTGTGGAGACTTGTATGGATGAACCAATGACACAAAATAGCTTATTTGGTCATAGGGAAGGCCCCCACAAAGTTTGAGCCAAATTAAAAAATACAAAAAATTAAAATGGTCGAAATCGGCCGATTTCGTAGAGAGTTGCTCTTTTTAAAAATCAATATTACCTGAAGTAAATAATTGAGTACTGTATCAATTTTTATTTGCTCAAAAAACACATTTAAAAATTATAATACGGCGGCCTAATTTTTGGTTAGCAATAACCGTAAACCGGGTTGACATTGATAGTATTTAAATTTATTTTTCAAATATTAATCAATCCGCAAGACTTGTCTTAAGAATTATAGTTTATTTATTTTATTTTATTTATTTGCGTTTAAGGACCACTTAACTCAAGAGTCATTCGGGTCCGAAAATTATAGTTTTAAAACATGTGCTGAGGTAGGCCACAGAATGTCCATGTACATTTCTTCATACAAGTTTTTTTTTTCAATAGCATTTAAAAATAGTTTCGTTGAAAATTGTAATTTAAAAAACCGGACACCTACAAGTTTGCAAATTGAATTTATAACGTCAAAGTGGCCCTCAGTAAGGTTATTTTTAAAGTTCCGTTTGCAAAAAAATACATTTTAAGTTTTTTTTAAATAATTTTAAAAACTTTCAATAAAATGTGTATAAATTTAAGGTTAAGTGAATAAAAAGTTTCAAGTCTGATTAAAATTCGTCAGATATTATTTTTTTCATAAAAATATAAATTTTGGATGCCACCCAAATCAATATTATAGCAAGATTTATAAATTTTCCATGTTTTCTAAGAAACTTGTTCTACTGAAAATGTCTCTTAATCTAAAGAAATTTTTAAATTCTTTTTAAATAACACCTAAAACTAGTAATTTAAGAACTTATCTTAACTGTTATTAGTGTAAAGTTGTCCACAGAACCCGATAATGAAGTTCGTTTTCCGATTTGCATTCATTTTCATTGAGAAAAACATGACACTTTGAGAGTATTGAAAATATCTTATTTATCAATGTTATTTACTACTTCTTGAGGTACCTACTTTGGTCGCTTCCATACGTTACCGATTGTATTTAATTCATAATTTTTCATTTTGCTAAAAAATCTTCAACCTATCAATCTTACTCCGGCTACCTCCGGCACCCCAGTTTACAATATGTTTCGGGATTTTTTCCCTTAAAAAAAATGAAAAATATATTAATTTGGATTTTGGAAAATCGTTTATTTTTTATTTTTGACAAAAGTTAATTTAAAAATCGACATGACAAATTCCGTGTATCTATGTTTTATAAAGTTCTCATCAATGCCTACAACTTCGCCGAAGACACCAAATCGATCAGAAAATTCTTACAGAAGATATGGTAGAGTGGTAGAGAATTGCTAATGAGTCACATAGCAATCTCCCTTTTAAACTAGCGAAAGAACCAGAATTCAGGAATTATTCAAATTATTAGAATTGTAAGTTTTCTGAACTTCAAATAAAAATGAATTTGCCTAATTCAAAAGTATTTGAAATATAATCAAATTTCAAATCGTATTCAAAACAATTCAAGGTATTTCAAGTACTTTCAAATAATTTCATATTAGTTGCCATCATTTCACTAATATTTTGAAATAAGTTCTATTTTTAAAATACCTTCAAATGACTAATAATATTTCAAAAAGTATTAAATTATTTCAACAGAAGTTTTAGCTATGCTCTTGGGGTATTTAAACTGATGTTTTTATGAGAAATGTAATAAAAAATACTCCTTCGAGCCGGATTTGAACCAGCGACCTATGGATTACTATTAATATTATCGAATCTACAGTCCACCGCTCTACCAACTGAGCTATCGAAGGCTCCGCTCAATAGTTGCATTAACCTAGGTCTTACCCGCTTGGTTTTTGCCTAGTGGTCTGAAAGTCTGCTAAAACCACTGACTTGACATCAAGAGGGGAGTGCAAACCGAAAAACAAGTTTCATGCGATTGCCTTTCTCTGATTTGATGACCTGTGCGCGATCAAAATTTAATGCGTTGCTGCATTTTTAATCGCAACGTGCCTTCGATAGCTCAGTTGGTAGAGCGGTGGACTGTAGATTTGGGTAATATTAATAGTAATCCATAGGTCGCTGGTTCAAATCCGGCTCGAAGGATTTTTTATTTTTTATTTTTGAAGTGTTGGTTGCTAGAGTGCTAAATTTCTATTTCTTTCCTTCCAGCCGCTCTACAAGCGGCCGCCGCGGCCGAGTACGAGCTGACGCTCCAGCAACAGCAGCAGCAGCACGAGCGGGAATCACGGGCCAGCGAGCGCGACCGGGAGCGCGATCGCAGCGAGCGGGACCTCAGCTCGGTGTCCAACTCGAGCAACGAGCAGCAGTCGCAGTCGCAGCAGCAGCACCGGCGCAGCAGCCAGGACCCGCCGGAACATGACCGAGGTAGTTTTCTGGTATTACAGAAGAAATTATTAGATATTTCTAACTTTTATGACTTGTTTCAGAAATCAAACGTCGCAAAGTGGAAAGCTCCAGCTCCAAGGTTAGTATTCTGGTGTAGACAACACTTGACACAAGAGTGAAAAACAAGTGCCCGTGAAAGAAAAAGAAAATCCGAAACAAAACGGTGTCTTGTGCGGTCTTGGGGAGGAACGAAAGAAACGGAGAGTACGGTCTGAGGAGGTCGCCACTCAGGGGGTGACTATGACGGTGGAGCAGAAGACGTCGTGGCGAACGTGGTGGACCATGCACAGAGCTGAAGCGGACAGGTGACCGAGGCAGGAGACGACGGTGACGACGATCAATACCGATGATTACGGCGGAGGAAGCGTGAATCTACCGATTGTTAAAATAATTGTTTTACCAGAATTTCAATCAAACTGGTGAAAGCTACAAAATCTACAAGGAAAATTGTCATTTACTCTTCAACTTTTGAAGATCAGGAGAACCTTTTGGCCAGTCTTTGCGGCCAACTGTGCAAACTTGGAAATCGAGAGGTAGATTCACGGCGAAGCTTTGCAAAACTGGAGACACGATCTACTGGAGAAGAAGCTGAAACCGCAGAAATGAAGCAGCAGGAGATGTCGGAGAATGAACATTCTGAATTGATCAACCAAGCAAAAAGTACAAATCAGCATCGAGCTAGCGACAGTCACCGGAAACGCTAAGTAAATCAACAACGCAATTCTCAAATTGTTGCGTAATCGAAGGAATTCTACCAACCTGGAAGGAGGATCCAAGCATATTGAAGGCATGAGGCTTAACCAAGGCTGACGAACCGGAAGTCCAGAGTAGCAGGTCCACGCGTTGCAGAATATCGACCAAGATGTCCCGTTCCGACGCGTTGCTGTAACTCAACTCGAAAGTGAAAAGTGAAAGAGAAGAAGTGTGCAATTATTTATTGTCATTTGCTTTTGTATTTTCTAAATTAATGGACTTTTCAATCGTTTGAAACGATTCCAATTCTTTTCGCTGTGATTTGAAATAATTCATTCCAAATGTACAAATGTATTCAAGTGTAATACAAAGCTGGTCAACCGAATTCGCGTAACAAACTTCAACCAAATAAATTTTGCCACCCACTTAAATCTTCCACAACTCAATTTGCCAAAACGAAACAAGATAAAAGTGCACCGACGACGCCGAAGCAGCAACACCTACCAACCGTCAACCTCCACCGACCGTTTCTGTTGATCACGACACTTGCTCTCCGCAGTCGTGTGTAGTAGTATCTATCGTATTGGGTGTAGTCTCCGTTCTCCCTCCTTCCGACCTGTGACACGGTACAAGGCTTGTGCAAGGTACGTATCACTTCGCCAAAAAATGAAAGAAAGAAAAAAAATCTCCACTACTTGGTGGAAAACGGGGAAGAACACAAAAAATGCATTATGAGCATTCAAAGTTCGGCTTTGGGTTAAGATTGGGGAATTTCTGCTGAAGTTGAAACTTTTTTCCTTGAAAATTTGGGTCATTATCTGTGTGGATGTTTTGTTACACCTTAGAAATCGTTTGGCGTATAACACAATAATAATAAATTGTAAAATTAGCAAGACTTTTGCAATTTTTTGATTATTTCAGCATTCATCATGCTGATTTTTTTTCTTCTGCAATAGTTGCATAAACTTCTATTTTATCAACAACGTTTAAATTCCTATTAGGCCCATTAGGGAACCAAAACGGCAACTTTGAGATAGAAAAAATGAGTACAAAAAATTATCGCTAATTTTCAAAAACATTAAAAATTCGAAAAACTTACTTACTTAAAAATTGACGAAATTACATATGGGACGGACTTGCTTTCGGTAAAATGCACCGTTTTCAAGTTATAGGTTAGTACGCAGATCGGAAGAAACGGTCACGAAAAGAGCGGTTTGCAATATAACAAACTTGAAGTTGCAAACGTCGTAGTAATAATACTGTATTCTATATCATAAGGCCGTTGCAAATATTATTCAAAATTTATGTTTCAAATTCAATAGCTCCAAAGTTTTAAAATTCCATCTTCCTTTCCTCTGCCCCAAGATTACAAAATTATGATATTTTTACATTTAAAAATATAAAATAAATATTTAAATAATTTTAAAATTAAAAAAAAAATATTTTGAATTTTAAATATTCAAAACATACAAATTTTAAGCCCAAAAATTTCTAAATTTCAAACGCAAAAATAATTATTTCAAAATTTTCTAATTTAAAATAGCTAAAAATTCAAGGATTTTAAAATTTTACTTTTTTCAACCTTAGAAATTTGAAAATTTAAAGGGATATATTTAAATTTAAAAATTCAGGAAATATCAAATAACTTGCTCATTGTAATGCGTCTTGAAATCACAAACGTTTATGGTGAAACGGGACATCTTTTATTCAACTTTAATCAATTCCTGAACTTGACAGATTGCGTGCTATCGAAAATTCACTTAAATTCAAAAGATTTTTGAATAAACCAGAACATGCTAACAATTATTCTTAACGTAGATGAAATGCAGCTTTGATAAATATTTTCAACAACCTGACATAATAATAAATCCTCAAATTAAAAACAAAATTTAAAATTTTGTAATACTTAAAAAAAAATGAAAAATACTTATTTATTTATTTTGAATTTATAATTTTAAAAAATATCTTTGAATTAAAAAAAAATATTTTCAATATCAAAATATTCGAATTTTGAAATTTTTTTTAAGCCATTACTTAAAAACAAGGGTCCTGATTGTTCAAAATCAACCACTCCAATCGCGAGCACAAATAGCAGGCAACGCGATACTGCCCTGATGAATTCCTACCGTTTGTCACTTTCACACCATACGCTCCCGAACACTCTCTCTTCTACTCTCCTTCTCTCTCTGATCGGCTCATTCTCCGAACGGCTCCGGCAGGCCGATCGTCTCCGATCACTCTTAACTGAAAACATTTTTTCTCTGATGCAATGCGTTATACTCATTGATTTGGGTTGCTTAAAATCAATGTTATCAATTATATTTTGCATTTATTTTGATTTCATAACAATATAGACACCATTCAAAGAAATTTCCAACAAGTAAAAATCAAATTGATGGCAAACTGAGGGCGTGAAGACAAAAAGACTGCCGCTCTGGCATTTTGTGAGAATGGCTCTTCGCTGAGCATGGTAGTGTGTGAGTGTCGTCGAGCGACGGAGTAGGCAAATATTTTCACAATGTATTTGTTCGCTGAGTGAACAGTTCGGGCCACTCGCTGGCTGCTTGCGAGTATCATTCGCTCATGAATGCTAGCGGGTTGAAATAGGCGACGAATGGATAGGCAATGAGTGAGTGGTTTCTGTTCATCGAAATCGATCGAAAATCAGGACCCTTGGTTAAAAAAATTGGAGTTCTCAATATTTTAAATTTTATGTACTCAGATTTTTTTTTTGTCATAAAATAGAATATTTTTTCTTGTAAATTTCCCTCAATTTTACTTTATTTTGAGCAAACAAAAATACGGCCTTTTGATTATGCTGCCCCATATTGTTATATCGAATACCTTGGGAAAAATGGCCTTGGGAAAAAATGACTTCGGATTATCGAATCTTCGTGTAATCGAATCACGAATTTATCCTACATTTGATTCTCGAGCTTATGATCCCTAAACTACTCTAAGGTGATATTGAATTTTGGAAAAAAAGATGGCGTGAAAAATTGATTATCCGAAGTCCCATACAAACCTTCGGATAATCAGACTTTGGATAATCGAAACTTCGGATAATCGAGTCTCGGCTGTAAAACATTATTTGTTTATTATTTATTATTTTATTTTTTAATTCAGATAATTTAGGAATTTAAAAATTCCAAACTCACGGGTAACGAAAATAATGCGCAACTGTTCTTGATCGCATTCCGTCTTTTTGTACCAGTCTAAGCATTTTTTTAAATGTATCCAAAAAAAATAAAATAAAAAAAAAAATAGGTTTTTAAGTTGCCATGATCCTTGATTCAACGGTCCGATTTTCAATATTAAAAAAAAACCTTATTAAAATTTTCCGAACCTTCCACTTAAAACCTTTCAAATGGAGACTGCGTAAACAGAGATCTGTGAAATATAACTAAATAAAAGTTCTTTACAAAAAAAAAGACTCGACAAAAAAAACTTGATAACCAAAATTTTAATGCTTAAAAAATATCACAGTGGCAAAAAATTTAACAACCTTAGAAAATTATTGTTGCATCGATTTCTTTAAAAGTGTGCACATTGCTATGAAATAATCAAGTTTTATTGAAGTGCTTTTATAGAACGTTGTAATCAAATTTTCATACATCAAACGATTTCTAGGGTTATTTTTAAAAGTGTTTTCCGAAATGTTGTTAAAAATTCTACAATAGTGAAATTCAGAAAAAAATAATTAAATAAAAGGATCATACATTTCCCCCTTAGAACTACTCCCTTGGGACACGGGTCATTTCTTCCCTCCTTCAAAAGTAAACTAAAAATAAATTTCAAAAATCTCACCCATGCAGTTACTAAAAACCCCGCCCACCCCTCTTTCGGCCTCATTTTAGAGCAAACACGTCCTCGAGGACGGCAGTTCCACGGCCACGCTCCAGTCGACCACCTCGTCGTCGTCCGAGTCAAAGAAGGAGCGCAGCAGCAAGACCAAGGACAAGCGCGACCGCACCGAGGAGGAAAAGGAACTCCGCAAGGAGCGCAAACTTCGCGGGAAGAGGGTAAATATCCTGGTGAATGCATGCTTCTTGAAGTGTGGCGAAGAGCGTCGAGTACTAATTGGTGTGATTTTTGTTTTGCAGGATCGTGCCGAGGAGATTATGCTGGCGGAGAAGCGCCGCCGCGAGGAGGAAAAGGCCGCCAAATTGCATCTGCTGAACGGGGAGGACGACCTGACGCCGTCCCATCGTGACAAGCACCACCATCTGCGGGTGAGTTTTTTAAGTTTCGCTTTTTTCTAGACAATATTCCCCAAAGTCAATTCATTCAAAAAAAATATTTAATGCTAATTATAATTTTATCGCTCGAAAATCTTCACGAAATTATTTTAAAATACTAATTTAGTATGAGTTTGATGAGTTTCCTAACTAAGTACTAGGTTTTATGTGTTTTTCGAAAAGTAAACGTCAAACTAAACCTAAAAATGACAAAATGTCAGAATCGACCAAAAAAGATATGGGACAATTATGCGTAGAACAACAGTAAACAACATTAAAATAAATGGGGCTTGGTTAATCGGCAGAACTTCGAATGTCAGAACAGATTGTCAAACGGCAGGAAACAACATGACAGAAAAGGTCAATCAGCAGAAAAGGTTAAATGGCAGAAATGATCTATCGGCACATAATCAATGAAACCAGAAAGGTCGTACAGCTGAAAAAGTACTTTGATTGATTAAATAAAATAAAAATCAGATTATTGATTCAGCTAACCTCTGAACCTCTGAAAAAGAAATCTTTTTTTGTATAGAGCGTAGAAAATCGCAAGTTTAACTTTCAGCCTAAGAATGTTCTGTTCTTTATTTTTCCTTCCAGTTTAACTTTCTGCCTAAAAAAAATGTTTGCCATTAAAATTTTCTGCCAGTTTAACTTTCTGCTTATACAAATTTTTGCCATTAAAATTTAGTGTTAGTTAAATTCTCTGCCTAAAGTTTCACTTTCTGTTTAATGAATTTGCTGCCAGTCTAACTTTCTGCTTAGTGAAATTTCTGTCATTCAAATTTTCTGCCGGTTTAACTTTCTACCTAAATAGCATTCTGCCATGAAAATTTCCTTTTTTCTGCCAGTTTTACTTTCTGCTCAAAAATGTGTGCAACCATTAAAAATTTCTGGCAGTTTAACTTTCGGCTTAAAAAAATTCTGCAATTTAAAATTTTCAACAAGTTTAACTTCCTGCCTAAAGAATTTTCGTCTTTTAAAATTTTCAGCAAGTTTGACATTCTGCCTAAAAAAATTTCTGCCCTTTAACTTTTCAACCAGTGTAACTTTCTTTCTAATGAACTTTCTGCCATTCAAATTATCTACCTAAAGATTTTTCGCCTTTCTGCCTTAAAAAAAATCTGCCCTTTAAATTTTCAACCAGTTTAATTTTCTGCCTAAATAAATTTCTGCCGGTAAAATTTTATACCTAGATAACTTTCTGCCATTAAAACTTGTTGCAGTTTCAACTTTCTGCCTTTTTCTGCCAGTTTAACTTTCTGCCCGTCAAGTTTTCAACCGGTTCAATTCTCTGCCTAAAGAAATTTCTGGCATTAAAATGTTCTGCCAGTTAAACTTTCTGCCTAAAGAATTTCAACAATTTAAAAATTTCAACGAGTTTAATTTCTGTCTAAATAATTTTCTGCCTTTAAAATTTTCTGCCAGTTCAACTTTCTGTCCTTCATGTTTTTAATCGGTTCAATTCTTTGCCTAAATAAATTTCTGGCATTTAAATTTTCTGCCAATTAAACTTGCTGACTATAGAGTTTTCTGTATTTAAAAATTTCTGCAAATTTAATGTTCCGCCTGAAGAATTTTCTGCACTTTAAATTTACTGCCAGTTTTACTTTCTGCCTTAAGAATTGTCTGCCTTTTACATTTTCAACCAGTTTACCTTTCTGTCTGAAGAATTTTCTGCCTAAAGAATTTTCTGGCAGTTTAACTTTTTGTCTAAAGATTTTTCTGCCAGGCAAGGCAGAAGCCTTAAAAATTGTCAACGCAGAAGCGCTTCAAATTTTCTTTCAGTTTAACTTTCTGTCTAAAGAATGTTCTACCATTATAACTTTATGCTGGTTAAGCTTTTTGCCCTTCAAATTTTTAACCAGTTTAATTTTCTGTTTAAAGAATTTTCTATCTGAATAATTTTCTGCCAGTTTAACTTCTGCCTAAAAATTTTGCAACAAGTTTAACTTTCTGCCCTTAATATTTTCTGCCAGTCATGGCTTTAAGAATTTTTTGCCCTTTATTTTTTACGGCAAGTTAAAATTTCTGCCTTGAAAAATATGTACCATTTAACTGTTTTTGCCAGTTGAACTTTTTAACCAAATCATTTTCTGCCATTAATTCTGCCATTTGCAATTTTTACTTTCTGCCTAAAGAATTATCTGCCCTATATTTTTTCTGCCAGTTTAACTTTTCGTCTAAAAAAAATTGCAGTTAAAATTTTCTGTGTAAAGAATTTTCAGCCATTTATTTTAGGCACTACTTTTTGAAAATTCCGTCTTCAAATTTTCTGCCGATTAATATTTCTGACTATTGAGGTTCGACCGTTTGGCATTTCTGAATATCAAACATTGCTTTATTTTTTTCTTTTTTTTTACTAGCTTTAGCTTTCCGTAAAGTAACAGAAGGATAAAATCGCAAATCACTTTCTTTTTTCCAGGAAAAATCCCCGCAGTTTAGCAGCCGGGATCACCGGGAGCGTTCGCACGATCGGCTCGATCGCAGCGAGAAGCAGTATCTGACCAAGTCGTCCCGCACGAGGTCCGGATACTGAGCAACTATTTTATTAGAAGTAGTAACAAACACACAGAAATCATTATTTTCTAGATGACAGAGTAGTAGAGTACACAAACAAACAGAAATCCGCTAACTTTACAGAAGAATGAAATAACCTTCCATCGTATTTTTTTTTATTTTGCTTGGAATGACCCACATTTTTTTTAGTTCAAACATTTACACTTTAACAGTTGTCGGTAATATTTTTTTGTGCACTAAAGATGACCTCTTAAGTAAGCAAATTCTCAGAACAGAACAGTTCAAACAGCCCTTTATTTGTGTTAAGTAACCTCTACAACCAGCAGTAGCAATAGCATCAGGAATGAAAACAACAAAATCGACTACAAAATCGAATACAATCTACCCGCGGCAGACTTAGCTTAGCTGTTGAGTGCGAGACTGTGTGTGAATGACGAATGACGAGAAACCAATTGTGTGACTGCAAACAAAGAATCATTTACATTTTGAGCTGTGTAGTAGATGTCAACTTTAATTCTTTCTTTTCTTTGCTGTTCATTTTTCGGACTCATTCAATCAGAAACAAAAATAAAGGAAAACCAACGCAGACATTACATTGAAAACGTAAACATTCTAAAACTTGTCGCTTTATTCGTAACTAGAACTAAAAAGAAAGTAAAAAAAAAACACTATCACCAGAGGGCAGTTGTCACACGCGCGTCTCAAACCCCTCTAACAGCTAATTTGTGTTTGATTGTCTGCAGCAGCTAAGTAAATAGAAGTAGTTTTGGATTGGTGAGATTCCGCTGGGTCTTAGACTAGGGTGCACGAGTTGATGCTCCGGGTGGGTTTTGGGATAAGCTCGGCGTCCGAGTCCGGAAACAGTCGAATCGTGGAGCGCGACGAGGAGGTGGCGCCTTGGAACACCTGGGACTGGAGCAGCGGAGTGACCTCGGATGGGCCGAGCGAGCGGCGGGTTCGGCGCTGAAAATTAGGAAAGAAAGTTGGTAGGAGGTAAATATGAGGTATTTTTTATATATGTGAATTTAAAAAAAAAAAAAAATCAGGCGCTTAATCTGCCGCTCGAAGCTAGTCCGTCCCATATGTAATTTCGTCAATTTTGAGGTAATGATGCAGTTTGGTTCAAAATCATGTAAACAATCAGAAAAACCAATAAAATGTAGTACTTTGTTCTAGAAAGCCGGAGAAAATCAACTTTTTCGTGAAATTTTAACACGTAGCCTTACGGGCGGGACAACTTTGACACGCGTTTTTCTCGGCTTGCTGTTTTTACATATGGGACGGACACGATTAGAGCGGCAGTAATGCTCGTTTAACAATTCACCTCGTTCCATTTAAGAAAATTCTAAAAAAAATCTAATTCTATAGGTATTTATAAAATTCATAAATGTATTTCCATTCGTCTAATCTGTTTTACCTTTTTTTATGAAATTTTGTTTAAAAAATTTACAAAGTTTTTAGATTTTAAAACGTCATAAACATTAACCAGAAAGATTTATTAACATTATATTTTACTCCGTGATATGTCGATTCCACAATTTGATATTGAATATTTTCTTTTTGTTTTCTTAATTTCACTAGGAAAAACATGGCTTCCAAACACAAAAAATAAAAAAAAATGCTGGCAGATTTAAAAAATATTTCTAAACATGTATGAAGCAGGCCAAGGATTGATACCTAAGAGCATGCAATGGCACTGACCTTGTTGCGTGCTCTTCGGTTGACGTCCACGTAAGGAACATCCTGGAAGGAGCGTAACTAACTACATCCGTAGTTCTGTTAGATCATCCGAATTATCTTGATCAGAACAGTATAGCTCTGGTTCCTTGCGAGTGTCCTATTTTCTTACCTCCACGTTGGCTTGGTTTTCATGATGACCTAGCTGGTGGCCTGTGGAAACGGATCGTAAACCTTTGACCACCGCGGGTCAGAGTCGAGACGGCTAAAAGAAAGGGGCGCGTCAATGTGGGAAAAGGAAGTTATTTGTGATTGTAGACGGTATTGTTTTGATTCGCAGTATGTTGAGTCAACTGCTGTGGATGTACCTGAACGTCGCAGAACGGGGTTTCTCTCCTTTCCATTTCCAGCTACCACCTATCTCCTATTTTTATTTTGCTCTACTGATTCTCACTTCTTCACTGATTATTCTATTTAATATCAATCATTTGATTTTGATTTTATTAACTTTTGATTCTCTTATTTCTCAAAGCTTTTCCACTCTTTTTTACCAATTGATACTGCTTTAACAAACTTTATGTTTTCCTTAAAAAATATACTTTTCCTTAATGTACTAGTAATATCAAGACTATTTATCATTTGCCTAATCTTTTTTGATTTTATTGCGAATTTTATCATTTGAATAATTCTTTATCTGTCCTATAAATTATCATTTCTATAATCTAAGCTTGTTTTGTATTTCTATTTATTAACTATTGTCTAATTTATATCTACTACATCCAGTTTCTCATTTTTATTCTTTAAAATACAATCATCATTCTCTTACTATTGATTCTTGACTTTTTATAAAATATATTCTCTTTTACTGTCTATTGTTTTCAATCTTCACCCTTTTTTTCAAACAAGTGAGGTTTGAGCCCTTACTCAATTTATGGAATGGTTAAAGGATTAACACAAATATTACTATTGTAATTTTGGTAAACTTTTATAACATGCTTAGGACCAAAAATTGTAACAAAACACCGCGACAAAAAAAAATAGCAACAGATAAACACGACTCAACACTAGAAGATTTCAGGAGAAAAACAACACCCAGTAAAATAACAACTAGTTTTTGAATTCAAACTTCAAACTAAAAATATAACAGTTTTTGCTTTAATGAAAGTTGATAGGCACACTATAAATGGTTAGGCGCTTATACTTACATCAAACCCTACGTAATGTACCACCCCCGGCCGAGTTAAAATGCGTAACCGGAAAAGAAGGTGTGCATGCCTGGCACGAACACTCAAAGCGTGTTCTAGCGTGTTGCTCGTACTGACTCAGAGCAAGGGTGAGATGTAGGTGTAAGGGCAGTGCGTGTTCGTCGGGAACCTGGGGCATAAGATCGGTCAAGGCCCGTTCTTACACTGAAAATTGCGAATTGCGAATTGCGAATTTCTAAACATGTATGAAGAGTTTGGGTTAGACCTAAAATGTGATAAAAAATGTTACTCGATTATCCAACGTGAAATATAAACGGAGGAATTTTAAAATTTTAATCCATATTTATTTTATTTTATTATTTTTTTACAATTCTAAAATATAATATTTAATTCAAAGATTAAAATTAGAAAAAAACGAAAAAAAAGAACACATAAATTTTCTAAATTAAATGACTTAAAAAATTCCAACACTCCAAAAAAATATAAAAAATCAGTCATTAAAAATAACTAGAGTTCCGGGTTTTTTTTTGTTTTTTTAAGTCCAATAAACCAAATTTCCAGTTTTTGCCTTTTGGGTGTTTTTGAAACCGCCTTGAGTCAGGGGTTTAAAAAAACACCCAAGAAGCAATAACTAAAAATTTGAGTAGTTCTCGCTGAAAGTGGACCACTATTTACACAAGGTGCTCAAAAATCAAAAGCAGTGTACTTTTCCAATAGCCCCCACCAAGTTATGAACGAAACCATGTTTGGTTGGTCAAATTTGTCCTCACCTCAGCGCCACGAAGCTAAAACATTTTTTTAAATTGGTAATTTTTTGACTTAGGCGCGTCTACAAAATTGCTAATAACTTTGCAAAACTTCAACAAACCCTTGATGTCTAGGGGTGTTTTGGAAAGGAAATGAGCAGAGCTTTCGAATGCACTTGTCAGAAAAATAACGGTCCATACATTTTTTAGCCACAAAACACCAATGTATTTTTAAAAGTCATTTTTGAAGGCCAGCGCCCCGCTTTATCGAAAAACTGACAAATCCATTCGAAAGCTGAGACGATTTCACATAAAGGACCAATAAATCTAAGGTGTATGTTCCCCCTATCTTTTTTAATCTAATTTTGATTCTGCGAGCGCAGCGCTCCGTTCGCATTTCGGGTGCTCAAAATGTTGCAATTTGCTTGCCCCAATTTAGGGTTTTGTCAAAAAATTTAGGTGCTCACTTTTTAAATGATAGTTTATTGTCCAAGGATCAAAATGCACTATCGATAATTGACCAACATTTAAGTTTTTGGGTTCTTCCAGGCAATTTAATGTCGAAAAATTGTTTTTTTTTACTTTTTTTTGTTAAATGCTCATTTACAATTGGTTGGACGTTTTTTCAGTAAAACGAATGAATGTAGCATGTAGGAAATTTCACCATGAACATTTTTCTCTAAAAGAAAACGTAATTTCGATACTCCAGTGCCAAGATATTTTAATTTTAGTGAGAAAAAAAGTGCCAATTTTACAAATTTCTCAGAATTAACAAGCACAGCCTATTATTTATATGCGGCATATGTTTTGGAGGCCAGAGTATGGTTTCTTATAGTTGGTCGCTGAATTCGAATCTGGATTTAAATTTCATATAAACAGTGAACAATGATATTTTAGCCACGCTCAAATGTTATATGCGTGTAGTGAAAATGGTTGGGAGCGATGATCCTATTCCTTGCACTGTTATGGAAATCATCATTAATCAATGACTGTCAACTTAGACGTAACCAATCGTACCTCAAACTTTTTTAGGCTCAAAGTTATTTTTTTTTTCCTTAAAAAATCTAAAGTTTTCATTTATTTTTAAGTTAACATTGAAACCAGCCAAATTACAAAACGAGGTTTTCTGACATTCTCAAAACAATCAGAAGTTGAAAAAAAACATCCTCCATAAAAAAATCCGTAAGTAAAATACCAATTGAAGGTGAGCGAAAGATGAAACATGATCGAATTCACTAGTGAGAGCAATTCCAGCCCAAAACAGGAATTTTTCAGGTACTTTTTTCTCGACCCTCTCCGATTTCAATGAAACTTTGTAGACATGTTATCCTACGCTTATATAAGCCATTTTTATGTATATGGAGCCAGTTCCACACGATAATGACATTTGAGAAGGGCGAAGTGTTTCAAATATTTTTGTAATTCGGAATATAAACATTTCTGTATCTCGAAGCCGTTGCATCGTATCAAAAAGTGGTCAAAGACAAACTTGTAGGAAATTTGACGGGCTTTTCGATAAAAATACACTGAAAGAAAAAAACACTCAGCTTTTATAAGATTTTTTGATTTTTAAGTTTAAAAGTCAAATTTGAGGGGGAGCCCACGATTTTTTTTCGTTCAAAATTTTTGTGAAGATAGCCTAAGATGTTACAAAAAGACTCACGAAAAATGCAGGATGGAGCATCTCACCTAAAAAAATACAAAAATCATTTACTGAAACTGTTTTTTTTGAAAAGTGCTCTAAACGTCAAAATTTTCAAAAACCGAATACGGGAATCGATTTTCTAGACAATTTTACATAAAAGTCTCCATATTGACCATTGTCCTAAGTCCAATCCTTGTGAAGTTACAGCGGTTTTAAAAATAAAAATGTTGAAAAAATAGGTTTTTTGATGGTTTTTGGCAATTTCTATATGACAGACTTAATTTTTCAGTCTCGTAAATATTTTTACCGGAAAGCTCGTCCAATTTCCCATAAGTTTGTCTTTGACCACATTTCAATTGGATGTATGGGCTTACAGATATAATCTAATTACATTGCTCATAACTGAAAACATCATTTTTTTCAGTGTAGTATAGTAACCTGGATAGTAAATTAGCTTATATCTGTAAGCCCATACATCCAATTGAAATGTGGTCAAAGACAAACTTATGGGAAATTGGACGAGCTTTTCGGTAAAAATTTTTACGAGACTGAAAAATTAAGTCTGTCATATAGAAATTGCCATAAACCATCAAAAAACCTATTTTTTCAACATTTTTATTTTTAAAACCGCTGTAACTTCACAAGGATTGGACTTAGGACTGTAGTCAATATGGAGACTTGTATGTAAAATTGTCTAGAGAATCGATTCCCGTATTCGGTTTTTGAAAATTTTGACGTTTAGAGCACTTTTCAAAAAAACAGTTTCAGTAAATGATTTTTGTATTTTTTTAGGTGAGATGCTCCATCCTGCATTTTTCGTGAGTCTTTTTGTAACATCTTAGGCTATCTTCACAAAAATTTTGAACGAAAAAAAATCGTGGGCTCCCCCTCAAATTTGACTTTTAAACTTAAAAATCAAAAAATCTTATAAAAGCTGAGTGTTTTTTTCTTTCAGTGTATTTTTATCGAAAAGCCCGTCAAATTTCCTACAAGTTTGTCTTTGACCACTTTTTGATACGATGCAACGGCTTCGAGATACAGAAATGTTTATATTCCGAATTACAAAAATATTTAAAACACTTACGCCCTTCTCAAATGTCATTATCGTGTGGAACTAGCTCCATATACATAAAAATGGCTAATATAAGCGTAGGATAACATGTCTACAAAGTTTCATTGAAATCGGAGAGGGTCGGGTACAACCGATTCCCTATTTGGCATGGAATTGCTCGTGAATAAAATTACAGCTTATTACCGCAAATATCTTTTAGGTGTGGCTCCAAATTTAACTGTTTATCTGAAACTTGTTTCCAGATCCGAATTCAGCGACCAAAATAACTATAAGAAACCATACTCTGGCCTCCAAAACATATGCCGCATATAAATAATAGGCTGTGCTTGTTAATTCTGAGAAATTTGTAAAATTGGCACTTTTTTTCTCACTAAAATTAAAATATCTTGGCACTGGAGTATCGAAATTACGTTTTCTTTTAGAGAAAAATGTTCATGGTGAAATTTCCTACATGCTACATTCATTCGTTTTACTGAAAAAACGTCCAACCAATTGTAAATGAGCATTTAACAAAAAAAAGTAAAAAAAAACAATTTTTCGACATTAAATTGCCTGGAAGAACCCAAAAACTTAAATGTTGGTCAATTATCGAAAGTGCATTTTGATCCTTGGACAATAAACTATCATTTAAAAAGTGAGCACCTAAATTTTTTGACAAAACCCTAAATTGGGGCAAGCAAATTGCAACATTTTGAGCGCCCGAAATGCGAACGGAGCGCTGCGCTCGCAGAATCAAAATTAGATTAAAAAAGATAGGGGGAACATACACCTTAGATTTATTGGTCCTTTATGTGAAATCGTCTCAGCTTTCGAATGGATTTGTCAGTTTTTCGATAAAGCGGGGCGCTGGCCTTCAAAAATGACTTTTAAAAATACATTGGTGTTTTGTGGCTAAAAAATGTATGGACCGTTATTTTTCTGACAAGTGCATTCGAAAGCTCTGCTCATTTCCTTTCCAAAACACCCCTAGACATCAAGGGTTTGTTGAAGTTTTGCAAAGTTATTAGCAATTTTGTAGACGCGCCTAAGTCAAAAAATTACCAATTTAAAAAAAATTTTAGCTTCGTGGCGCTGAGGTGAGGACAAATTTGACCAACCAAACATGGTTTCGTTCATAACTTGGTGGGGGCTATTGGAAAAGTACACTGCTTTTGATTTTTGAGCACCTTGTGTAAATAGTGGTCCACTTTCAGCGAGAATTACTCATTTGGTTTATTGGACCTTTAAAAAAAAAAAACTCCAGATTTATAACTTTTAAATTTGAGAAATTTTGAATCATTGTCAATTTTTTAAAATGAAATTTCTCAGAAATTAAGAAAATTTAGCAATTTCTGAATTTTGAATTTGAGATTTCTTTATTTTTTTAAGGTTTAATCAGGTTGATGTTTATGAAATTGTTGAACTAATTTTATTTTTTCAAATTCAAAATTTAGAAATTTTAATAAAAACATCTACAAAATATTTAAAAAAAATAAAAAAAATCAGTCATTAAAAATTTTCAAAATTGAGAATCTTTAAATTTTTTAATGATTTTTTTTAGTATTGATGTTTTTAAGTCATTTAGGCTGGTACAATTTTTATTTTAAGTTTTTTTTATTATGGCTTGTTATTTCAATTTTTTTTTGCCGCCCACTCGACCCCGGCCAGAGCCGAGGGACACAAACTTTGAAAAATATTTGCATTGGCCTTAATTTTAAAATTTATGGAATTTGAATTTATGCTTTATTTATTTTCTAAAGTTTTTTCTAGTTAATGTTAATTAAAATTTTGAATCAATTTAAAATGATTTTCATTCCAAATTGAAAAAACAAAAAAAATAATAGAATTAATAATTTTCAAATGACTTAACAATTTATATATTTCAAAAATTTCAAAAAATTAATCACTGAACACATAGATTTTTTTAATTTTGAATTTTCTTTAATGTTGAAATTTTCTTATTCATCATATTTAAAAAAATATCTGGAAAATATGAAAATTAGAATTTGACTTGCATGCAAGTTGGAAAAACTTGAATGAGAACTAACCGATAATATAATTTTAAAATGGCTATAAATATGCGTAGAAACAATCAAATTTAAAAAACCAGGGGTGTTTCAGAAAGGGGAAAACGTGAACTTTAAGATACATGTACACAGTCATGCCTCGGTTTTGCACGCCTCGATTTTGCACTGCCCCGGTTATGATTCGTGCAGCTGCCTCGGTTAAGCACGGCCCAGTGCTTAACTGAATACACAGAGCTTATGGGATTTTGGCTATATGGGAGACATTGGCTTTAATCGTATGAAAAATCATGCAAACATCAACAAATTATAGTGTTTTAGAATCGGGATGATGTAAGCTATCCATTAAAATTATAATTTCATTAAAATATTCACCAAAATTCGTATTTTTCCTGTATTTTGAAAATGCAATGCTTTTCGGAAAAATACTCAAAATTATTGTTATTGCAATATGGGTATCAAATGATTGAAATGTTTTCATACATTTCGAATGTAAAATAATTTTTTTGAAAACACTCAAAATTTTCACAAAACTATGTATTTTCGAAAAAAAATACTTAAAATTTAATTTTTTACAGTATGGGTATCAAATGATCGTGTTTTTTTCATACATTTCGAATGTAATAACAACATTTTTTTTAAATACTCAAAATTTTCAAAAAACTACGTATTTTCGAAAAAACACTCAAAATTTCAGTTTTTACAATATGAGTATCAAATGATCGGGATTTTTTCATACATTTCGAATGAAATATCAATTTTTTTTTGGAAATACTCAAAATTTTCACAAAACTACGTTTTTACGAAAAATACTCAAAATTTCAGTTTTTACAATATGGGTATCAAATGATCGGGATTTGTTCATACATTTCAAAAGTTATTAAAAAAATTAAAACAATCCGAATTTTCACACAACTCCGTATTTTCGAAAAACTACTCAAAATTTCAGTTTCAAATTATCGGGATTTTATTCATACATTTTGAATGTTATAATTTTTTTTGAAAACTCTCCAAATTTTCTCAATACTTGATTTTTGAGTATTTTTTTGATAATACGTATTTTTGTGAAAAAATTTGAGTATTTTAAAAAAAAATTGTTATTACATTCAAAATGTATGAAAAAAATCCCGATCGTTTGATAATCATATTGTAAAAATTTAAATTTTGAGTATTTTTTCGAAAATTCGTAGTTTTGTGAAAATTTTGTGTATTTCCAAAAAAATGTTGTTATTACATTCGAAATGTATGAAAAAATTCAGATCATTTGATACCCATATTGTAAAAACTGAAATTTTGAGTATTTTTTGAAAATACGAAGTTTTGTGAAAATTTTAAGTATTTTCAAAAAATGTTGTTATTACATTCGAAATGTATGAAAAAATCCCGTTCGTTTGATACCCATATTGTAAAAACTGAAATTTTGAGTATTTTTTCGAAAATACGTAGTTTTGTGAAAATTTCGATCATTTAAAAAAAAAAGATTTAACATTCGAAATGTATGAAAAAAACTGATCATTTGATACCAATGTTGCAATAACAATATATTTTTGGTTTCTTTAGAAAAAATATGCTTTTTTAAAATACAGGAACAATACATATTTTTGGGAAAATTTTTCATGAAATTATAATTTTAATGGATAGCTGACATCATCCCGATTCCAAAACACTATAATTTTTCGATGTTTGCATGATTTTTCATACGATTTTAGCCAATGTCTCCCATATAGCAAAAATCCCATAAGCTCTGTACCTCGGTTATGCACGCCTCGGTTTTGCATCCCCCATATGCGGTGCTAAACCGAGGCATGTCTGTAGTTCTTTTGTAAAATAGTCAACAAAGTAGCAAATTTTGGCCTAAACTAACATTTCAAACGGGTGAATCTCAAAATTGGGACCATTTGGAGCAATTCGGGACCCGGATTCGGATTCAGCAGGCAAAATTCTACTACGAACACATATACTCGTCTCAGAGACAAAATCTTGTTGGACTGTGTTATTTACTAATAAAAAATAATTGATTTGAATAAATTCTTACATTTTTTAAGTTTTTCTATTCTCGATTTTTTTGAGTTTTAGAATATAACAATTAAGATATTATGAAAGAGATTTTAAATTTTTTTTTTACAAAATTATTTTTGTTTATGTAACTTTGAGTCGCATTTAAATTAGTAAATCCAAAATATTTGATATTTTCATGAAAAAAATAAAAGCCAACATATTTTTTTCCCGGACTTCAATGTTTTTTACCAATATGTTGTCCCACAATTCAAAATTTGAAAAAAAAGATTAAAAATTATTCATTTGTTTTAAAATGCTTACAATGTATTCTGAATAGTTTACAATCGATTTAAAAAGATTTTTCAATGAAAAAAAAATCATTTTTAGCCAATATCTCACCCTGTTTTCCGCCGTTTGACCGTCTTCTGGATCAAGTCGTATTCGCCAAGTGCAGTTCCACCGTTGGTACACTAATGCGTTGAAGAACGCTTGTAGAGGATTCGTTATGGCCTAGAAATTAGAACAATTTACTAAAGAACTGCCTCTTTTTCAATGCCAAATGGCAAAACTTACCATAATATACCATATCGTGACGATCGTCCGGAACGGCAACCCGAACCACATCGTCCAGATGATCACGCCGTTCAGCAAATTCGGTAGCCAGCACAAATAGTACACAAAGTTGATCAGTGAAAACTTCATCTTGAACTTGGTCATGAGATCCCGCTCGGTCGAGGTCATCTGACTGTAGCGAGCCACCAGCTGCCGATCGACCTCCTTCGAGGCACTAAAGTACAGCACCGGATTGACGATCATCACCGTCACCATGGGCCCGTACGTCATGAGGTAGTTGGGCAGGATCCGCAGATAGGCACTGGCCACATCGTGCACGTTGTGACAGCTGAAAGGGAAGAAGGGTTCGTTGTAGATTGTAGGGTGAATCACGTAGGTAATTCTTACTCTGCATCCGGAATGTACAGCACCGACAGTCCAACCCCCGTCAGCAACGCCGATATACTCCAAACGTACGCGTGGTACGTCCTCAACGCAACTCCGTACCCGCTCAGCGTTCTCCGCACGTTGATCGCGTAGCAAAGCGTCCACAGCCAGGTGCACATGTAGAAATACTGAATCCACGCCGAAGAGACCGCGCAGAAGATCACGTTCGTCGTGTCGTCCCGATCGCTGTCCGGGGGAATCACGTTGCTGATGTACTTCCACAGCGCAGACCTCAAAAACACCCCCAGCGAGGCGCAAAGATCGGCAACGGCCAACCACACGATGATGCTTCGGCCGGTGCTGTGGCCGGACGAGGTCGCTGTGTTTATGCTGGAAGGACCACTGGTTGTGCCGTGGCGACGTCGTGGAAAGACCGGCTGACTCGGGGTGGCCTCGTTGCGGATCCAGATCTAAAGGTGCATTATACAATAACAGCATTTTTAAAACTGTCTTATTTAATTTTTTGACGATTTTAACTATTTCATTGAGTCAATGGGCCGATTTTCAACATAAAAAAATAAGTCTTTGCCAAAATTTTAAATCTTTCGAGTTTTTTTTGCTTAGAATTTAATTTTAAGATCTAAAAATACAAATGTTAACCTGTTCGATACCATATACTTAATTTTGAAAATTCAATTAAATTTATTGTTTCTTAATTTCAATTCTTTGCTATATTTAGGCAACTGAGGAAAATTATACAGCCCAGACTCGATTATCCGAAGGCCTTGGCAAAATTTCACTACGTCCATATCTTGAAATTATTTGTTTTCAAATAACTCAGAAAATTCTCTATAGTCTCCGAAGCCTCGATTATCCGAAATTCGAATATCCGAAGTTCGATTATCCGATGGTTTGTATGGGACTTTGGATTCGAATCAAGAAGAAAAAAATCGTATTTATTTGTATTTCTTATATCAAATTCGAGTTCTGCCACCCCATTTTACTGAAATTTGAATATTTGGCTGCGTATTAAATTGAAAAAGGCATTTTTTTATATTTCATCACCGCCATTTTGGCCGCCATCTTGGATTTGGATATTTTAAATCATCTTAGAACATCTCCACCGGTGCGCACATCAAAGTAGTTTAGAGGTCATACTAAAGCTCAACAATCAAAAATAAGACAACGAAAAAATATTTTGTTTCGTGATTCGAATATCCAAATTGAAATTTTGCCAAGGTTTTCGGATAGTCGAGTCTGGACTGTAGAGAATTTTCTGAGTTATTTGAAAACAAATAATTTCAAGAAATGGACATTATTACATAACCAAACATTTGCTAATCTCTATATGAAATGAATCCAAGAATGGATAATGGAAACGGCGCATTAAAAAAAGTTGTTTTTCGATTGGAAGTTAGTTTTTCCCTTTTAAAGTTTCTTTTTGTAATTTTGTTTGAGTATGATTTGAATGCTTTAAAAATATCATGATTTTAATATTTAATAAAAACAATATTTTTGAAAATCTTGATAAAAAAAAGTTTGTTTAAAAAATTGTCCATACTTTTGCTAAACAATAAAAGAGCCCAAATTTGAAAAAGATAAGAAAAAAATATCATCATCATTTTTTTCCTTAAATCTGATGTCTTTTTCCGATAACGAAGTTGACTTTATAGCTGTCGGCCACCATTGCTAGTACCAACCACTAGTGTCTTCCTTTTTAACTACAAGGACTTCGCCGCCCTGGGCTCCTAAGTGTATGAAAGTATGGCACGGAGCGACGGCGCCGAATACCCATATTTACACAAAGAATTTTAGAGCGCCCGCCGCGGGATTCGAACCAGCAACCTCTGGATTGTGAGCCAGTGCGCGGTCCGATTGATTCACACGGGCGGGACCGATATGTGGTCTCAATATGAAAATTTGCAAAAAGTCTGAAAGTGTCCTATTTGATTAAAAACAGACAAATAGACTTTGAGCAGTATATTTTAAATAGTATACAATAAATTGAACTGGTTTTTTAGATGAAAATTAAATTTTTTAGCAATATTTTTTTTTGTTTGATCCCTGATTGTTTGAGAAATTTTTTAAATAAATTTGCATTGGCCTTATTGGTGAAAAGTTACAGTTTTGGGTTGAAAGATGCAATTTTCAAAATTAAATATCTCGAAAAAACAAGCCAACAAGGGAAATTTAGTAATTCAAACACAAAACAATCTCACTTTTTAAGGGGTTACATACATGTAAATCGGCATAAAATTCAGAGGTTTGTTTGAGCACACGCCACAATTTTATTTCAAATCTGTTTTCAGGGCATTAAAATATACATATTCATCAATCAATGCAATCAATTTGAACACATTTGGTTGTGTCTTCGCCGAGATATAGCTATTTGAAGTTTGCAGTTTAAAAAAAACGGGTGCCACGATATCTCAACACTGCTTTGACCAAATCGGCTCAAAATTTTGGTGAAGACTCGTTAAACTGGTCCCGTGTGCATGACGAAGACCGTATTTTTTTGGCTTTCATATAAAAAATCGTTTTTGATTTTTGTATTAAAAAAAAACGAAAATTGAAAATTGGGCTTCGTCATGCACACGGGGTATGTCTTGAGACTTTTCACCCTAAATTTCAGCCAATTCGGTCCACCCCATCTCGAGATATCCTGGCACTCTTACTCAGTTTAATCATGAAATATCTTCATGAAACTTTCAGGAGTGATTGAAAATCACCTTTTTAGTGGATTGAATACATTTTCTTAAATATGAAATTTTGTGATTTTCTAAATATATGTAACCCCTTAACTCTTCTTCTAAAATGTTTTCCTCTAACGGATAACATTTTCTCGTCTAAGAGATTTCTTATAGGTTTTGATCCGAGAAACAACTTTGTAGAACATCGCAAAGCGCTAGGAAATGATCCCAAAAAGATACAGGTTATTTTATGAGCATGTTTTGATTTTTTGCTGAAAAAAGTAAACTCAACTTTTTGTCACTAACAATTGATTTGCAAAAAAAAACCTTTTTAATTTTTTTTGATTTTCTGATATGTTTTAGGAGGTTTTAGGGAACATCAAATGGCAACTTTTCAGAAATTTCCAGAACGGGTAAAAAATCTTTGACCGAGTTATGATTTTTTTGAATCAATACTGATTTTTTCAAATAATCGAAACTTAACTTAATTTTTCGATGTAAAATCGAATTTGTAATCAACAATTACTTTAGTGAAATTATGATAAATTGCACCGTTTTCGAGTTATAGCAATTTTTAGGTTTTTTTTTTGAAAATAGTCGCAGTTATTCATTTTTAAAATTAGTTGCCATGTTTTCCCACTTTTGAGAAAAATATTTTTGAAAAGCTGAGAAAATTCTCTATATTTTGCATTTTAGAACTTTGTTGATACGACCCTTAGTTGCAGAGATATTGCCATGCAAAGGTTTAAAAACAGGAAAATTGATGTTTTCTAAATCTCACTCAAACAAGTCACCATTTTCTAATGTTGATATCTCAGCAACTAATGGTCCGATTTACAATGTTAAAATATGCAACATTTGTGAAATTTTCCGATCTTTTGGAAAAAAATATTTTCATTTTTTTTAAATCAAGACTAACATTTCAAAAGAGCGTAGTTTTGAATGTTTGGCTCCAAAACTGTAAGGTTTTAGAAATTCTTTTCCCTTGAAAATTAGACACTTTAAAATATCAATATCTCTAATTTAAATAAAAATATCTTTGAAGAAGGAAAATTAGAAACAACTTCTTTAAAGCTTCTTCTTTACTCTACCAAAAAAAATAACAGAATCAGCATTGAAATGAGTGCTAAAAAGTTGAAAAAATGTTGCATGTAAATCGTTTCAAAACTTGAGTTTTACAGCAATGGTCGTATTTATCCAACTCGGTGAGCCTCGTTGGATGAATGTACGACTCGTGCTGAAATAATCCTCTTTTTGCAACTTGTTGCATAAACTACTATCTTATAAAGGTAAGGCTTTTCAATACAATTAATTCAATTGAATTCCGATTATACATGATAATTTATGTTTCTTTTAAAAGGATCTTATATCTACATATGAATGAAAAACTGTTTCCAACAGAAAGTTAAAAAGTGTTTGTCTTTTTTTGTTGTTTAAATGAAGTTGTTGGGTATATAACAAATAGTTTGCCAAAACTCAAATCAATTTTAATTTAAAAAAATCTATTTCCAAATTAACTAAAATGTTGCAAAATGTTAACAGTTGTTGGTACTACCACAAAAAAAAATATCTTGGATTCCACGATCGAAAACGAAAAAATATTTTCATAAATTCTAAATATCTTGGAATTGTTCACATAGGCCTTACTGGTCCATGTCTTTCCTCGAGTTAAGCCTCGAGTCGAATCATATTTTTGTTTATTAATATTGTGTACGTGTATCATCACTAAATATCTCACAAATTTATTTGAAATAGAAAATGCAAGCAAATTAAAGATTTATTTTGAAAACCGTTATTCTGAGGTATGTTTAAAAACATGATATATTTCTATGCTTGATAAAAATAAGCAGATGTGTTGTTCAAGTTCAAATGAAAACAATAAACTGTACAATATAATCGTACCACCAACCCAATTTCACACACCCCGAAATTCTATTGAAGGAAAAAGTGCTTCGCCACATTTGTCGGGATTCACGTCACTGCTGTTCTCACTGCTGCGACAGTCAGCTCCAATGAAGACAAACAAAAAGTGTGATAATGAAACCGGCTATAAACTCGCACACAATAACACTGTAACTGCACTAGGCACAATAAACCGGAAAACCACCGAATTCAAGTGCACTTTTAGGTGGTGTCCTAATGATGACCCCTCCCTCTTCTCCATTAATCAAGTTTAAACTTCCGAAAGTCGATATTAATTACCACGTGTTTTTTCTTTCTACTGCAAGCATGTAGTATAGGGTGAGGTGTATCCCATTACCTGGTAGATTGCTCCGGCTATTCCGAAAAAGGAAGACACGATGCACACCACAATGTAGCCGTCGGTGTTGAACTCGTCCATGAGCTTCACCGCCGGCGGTGACCGGATCCGGTTGTGGCAGCAGAACGTCTGGATCGTTGGGTCGGCCATCACTGCGGGTACACTTGTTCTTCTTCCTTCCGACCTTGCCCAACTATTGCACGCAAACTTCAGCTGAGCTGGACGTCGTCAGGTTTCATGTTCGCACTGTTTCACCGACCAAGTCATTCTGGGATCGCCACATGAGGCTCTTCCCAAGTCACGGAAGCAACGAGACTAATCTCTTCAAGTTATCACTCTAAAACTTTTTTGTTTGGACTCTTTACATAATTCTGGGCTAATCAAATACCACTTTTTATGCTTCTTTATGTTTATTACGAACCAACTCGCGGGCAGACCTCCGTCCAAAGTGGTCTCTTATCACTCACTGAGCGCACATCTCCTCTCCATTCACTTGGCTTCACCGAGACTCGTTGTCGTAGATGTCGTCTCAGCTCTTCTCGATGTGCATGACGCATTCATTGGATTACGCAGTTGATAAGCTTCTGCCTGGCCGGTGGATTCGGTTTTCGGCTTCACTACTCGTGCTCCAGAATTCTACTTATTCGCCGAGTTATACTTAGCAACTTCTTGAAGACTTGACTTGTTGTGCTAATCCTAATTGCTACCGACTACCTCGCTGAGTACTCTGCCTGATAACGATTGCCGGCTGTTTTGTTTTGTTCTGTCTCTCCCGGTTATCAGCCAGCAGTAGTAGGTACTTTCTTCAATCGGCGACGTGACATTGAACTGCCTGGTTCAACTAGAGTGGTGATGACTACGCTTCTTGGAGACCTGTCTCTCACATGCTGGACAAACGACAACTGCCGAGTTCAAACCAGGAGTTGCAATAGTGGAAGGACCCAGTCATGCGTGCACGAGAGTACGAACACGTGAAGCCGCAAAAGTGTGGTTAATCAAGAGGGATGGATAGTGGGTGTGTGTTTTGGGGTGAGGTGGATGGTTGTGTGGTTCACCACGAGGGTCTGCTCGGTGAATTCCCGCGCCGCGGAACGGTGCATTGTGATACATTTTTGAGAGAAGGATCGAAGTTTGCTAATCAAAATGGTCTTTCTTGAAAAACTTCAAATGTTCACAGCAAAAAAAATCTGTGTAAAATCGCATGCAAAAGCATGCACATCACCTTTGTGAGAAAAAGCATGTAATATTGTATGAGAAAACATGTACACAAAAAGCATGTACCGAAGAAAAAAAATCAGGTCTGCTCACCCCAAAACTAACATCCATCCGACGAGAGTCATATTCAGATTACCAAGTCCGCGCCCCAACCCACTCGGCTATCTCGCCGCTATGAAAATAATTGGATCTTCAACGATATAGCTGTAGGTTCCCCATTCATCGTATGCAGTTTACACAGTATACGACATACGGAAAACCTACTGTTAGATTGACATTGATCCGACTATTTTCATAGCGGCGAGATAGCCGAGTGGGTTGGGGCGCGGACTTGGTAATCTGAATATGACTCTCGTCGGATGGATGTTAGTTTTGGGGTGAGCAGACCTGATTTTTTTTCTTCGGTACATGCTTTTTGTGTACACGTTTTCTCATACAATATTACATGCTTTTTCTCACAAAGGTGATGTGCATGCTTTTGCATGCGATTTTACCATCGGATTTTTTGCTGTGTTTCTAAGATTATGTTTTCTGAAGTGATCATTGATTTCTTCAAAGCTTATATTCTACATCTCTGTTCATGGTCAACATCTTCAATTTGAAACTTAAAAAAATGCAAAGTTTACATCTTTTGTGATAAGTTGAAAAAAAAACAATAGTGGAGCTATGAATAAACCACGAGGACACTTAAATTTTAGACCCCCTTCCCCTCTCCCAATATGCACATCCATACAAAAAAAATCTTTTTTATAAATATGTTCTCTATTTCCTTCTCGTGTTCAGGAAGTAATTTTGAACTTTTCTTTTGTTTGACACTAATTGTTGTCTTTTTTAGTTTGACACCCTCTTACATCGGAAAATGATGAATTTTCATCAGTTTCTGGAGAATGTTCATCACCAGGTACAATTTTGTTCGGTAATATTACGTCAGCTGTGTGCTATCTTGTGACATAGACCATTTATGTCGAAAATTAGTTAATGATGACGTTTTGCTGTACTTAACAAACACTACAAGATGCTTTAACCCGATTTTGGAAACTCGCTTCCGTTTCCCGGATATCGCAATACACACTTGTGACATAGACCAATTTATCATCAAAATGATTGTGCACACTTGTGACACGTCATACATGTTGTTGGAAAATGTGGAAATTTTTTCTTGTTTTTCACAAATTTATGTACACACATACTTTCTAAAGGCAATGCAACCTTTTGTTTATAAAAATATACTGATGAAGTCGATTAAACCATTGATTTGAGCTTATTTTAGTTTGTATAGGAATTCTGTGCACACTTGTGACACGTAGTACAATTTTACTTTCGAAACACACTTGTGACACGTGCTTTTCAGATTTTTGTTTACATTATTTACTGTATCTTTTAACTGGTGTAACCAAATAAGTTGAAATTTGGAGCGTTTGTTAAGCGATAGTATACGAAACGATTGCTTCAAAAAGTTTGGCTCTATCATTCAAAGTTTTGAAATTATTTACCAACAAACTTTAAAAATCGATTTTCTCGAAAAGTACTAAATGGTCGTTGTCACAAGATAGCACACAACTGACGATTACTCAAACAAAGGGTTAATATTCAACCTACCAAATTTTCAACATTTTACAATTAAACTTTTTTTTGCTGTGTAAGGCTCACACTTCATTTTACATTTATTTTGTTTATCATAACTTGTATTTCATATTTTTAAAGTCCGTTTTTCCAATTTTTGCTTGTTTTTTCACGTTTTCGTAAGGAACGCAAAACTCCATAGCTCGCTCCATATATATATATATATAGTCAAGAGTCACGAAAATATTTCACACAAGCGAAGTTTCGCGAGGTGCTTGTTTGCAATATGCTTTGATGAAATCCAAAAAAAATGATTTGCTTATTCGATTGCTACTGAAAATAACAAAAATCCAGAAAAAAAATAAAGGACGGATTTTGTTTTTTTTTTTTGCTCACAATAAAATCAAACAGAGGATACTCATAACAATAATCATTTTAAAATTCAAAAATAAAAAAAATATATAAATTTAAAAAATCGGTAAATTTTTAATTCAGAAACATTTTTTAAATATAACTTAAAAAAATTAAAATAAATTATCTTAAATTTTAAAATTCTAGGATTTTAAATATTTTTAAACAAGGAATTAAAAAAACAGAAATTTTAAAAATATAGACTTGATAAATTCAAAAATTCAAAAAAGGTTAAAAATTAAAAAAAAAAAAAACGGAAACATAGAATTGACCAAACAGAAATATTTAAAAAAAATCAAAGATATAAAAATTCTAACATTTCAAAAATTTAAATTTTGGAATTTTAACAATTTAAATACAGTTCGTACCAAGGTTCATACTCGATTATACGAAGTCCTCGCCAAAATTTCACTCCGGATGATTGAATATTGAAGTATTCTAGTGTCCGTTATATTTTTTTGTGAGTGTTTTTATTCAGTGACTGTTTTAAATACCATATTTTTTGAGACAAAATGAAATCAAACATATTTTAAAGAATTTTGTACACTTTTCAAATAGGGGAAAGTGGGGCAAGTGTAACAAGCTAAGGAAATGCTCGTTATAACCTATTAAAAACGTTAAAAAATCTGTCGGATTTTTTAGAATCATCTTATTCCAGGTCTTGACTGAGACTTTGATAGAACAAGTTTTTAAAAAATTCTGTTTTTAATGTAAAAAATTGATATTAAATTTTTTGATTTTTCGTACGTTCTACTCAACTAGTGGGGCACGATGAACAATGCATGAAAAAACATGCTAATTTACTAACAATTGAACTGTTATCACTTAGATACATCAGCTTAGGATGTATTTGAAACGTTTCTTCCATTTTTAGATTAAAAAAAATATATTACTCTAAAAATTTGACCGTTTTTACGAAAAAAAATATTACTTCGATGATAAATAGTAAATTTTCATAATATCACTATATTTTGCTCGGACATTTTTTTTAAACAATTGTTTATGAGTTTTTAAGTACTTTTATGTATTTATTTCTCAATAAAATATGTTGTTGCAGCAATTCGTATTTTTTCCATACTAAAAATCCATATGGTACACTTGCCCCACCTGAACAAGATTTTTTAAAAGCTCTCAACAAAAATAACCAAAAGTTAAATCATACTTTATAATAGGTGCAAGTCATTGGTAGGGACACTACTGATCTAGGAAAAATAGCATTTTGATAAAATGAGCCTTAAAACGAACCCTAAGCCTTATTTTGTACTTTCCAAATATTATAAGAAAACAAAGGTTTTGCAAAAAACTTCATTAAATCTCATGCCCCGTGGCGTTTAAGTCGTTTTGGCGGTTATGTGGTAGTAGAATCAGCCAATTGCATTGCTAGCAACAATTCCTCATACTGGAAATAATCAAAATTGTAAAAATTACGGCCGTACGAGCGATTGTTCCTCTTGCCCCATATGGTCGTCTTGCCCCACCTTCCTCTATCTATTCTTTTTCCTGTTAAATTTATGTGAGTTTTCCATTCTTTTTAACATGAGCAGATCTATAATTCAAACATATTTTCATATTCTTTTAAATCAAATTAAACTTGTATCAGTTTTCCATTCTTTCAAACATGAGCAGTAGGGTGGTCCAAATCCGGGCTTTCTCGGGGCTACCCCCTGAAATCAAAGATTGACCCATCACTAGGATAAATTCGAAATTTGAGTTCATTCTGACCACGGGAATCGCATGAAGTTTGTATGGGAAAAATCGTCAAAATGTATGGAAAAAGCAACTGTTTCAGTTTTTTTTACCTGTGGAGGGCGCAATAGTCGTCCAATCTTTGTCAATTCTCAGATGTAGGCCCTTTATTAAATTTAGAACAAATTTCACGAAGACACCATATTTTTAGGATTTTTTGCTGAAAAGTATTAGCTTCTAAAAAGGACCGTTTTTGCGTGGCTTTACACAGAAAAAAAAGTTGAATTTTGGAATGTTGAAAATTTGGTAGGTTGAATATTACCTCTTTTTTGAGTAATATTTCATAAAAAATGTGTAAAAATGTGAACCTGATGAATATTCATCAAAAACTGATGAAAATTCATCATTTTCTGGGGTAAAATTCATCATTTTTTTAGCCACAAAATCTGTCACCATTTCCTGATGAATATTACCATCATTTTTTTTTCTGTGTAATGATACCTTAATGTTCTTTTTTTTTTTTTTTTTTGAACGAACCATAAACAATTGCCACCTATTATTTTAAATGAACAATATGAATTCGCAATATATAAATCATCAAATTTGATTTGAATAAATTTTACTTTTTAGTAACGATGATTGGACGATAGTATTTTTTACGTTAGTTGAAACACCATATTCGATTTTTTGTTTTAATGAATGCTGAACAGAAACTTTATTTAATACAGCACTGGATATTTTATAACACACAACAAGCCTTTCGTCACTTCACTTGATTTATTTGACTGCTTTGAAATTGTTTAAAACTGCAACTTTGCAAACAACCCCAGCAACGCTGCCCCCACTCCACTCATGTGCGTCGAACAGACCGCCCTAATCGCACTGTCTCCATCGTACTGCTCCACTCCATCCTGGTAGTAGTACTTGAAGCATCCGTTGGCGTTCTGCCAGCCCACAACTTCACTGATCCAACTTTGATTCCGAAACTCGACAAACCCAGCGTACGAACAGAGGAAAACCTGCTCCATGAACAGGTCGCGGAACATCTCGGGGAAGTTTAGTTCGGCGATTAGACGCGACTCCCGGAGGATTTGTTCGCAGAGTCGTCCTTTGGCATTCGCGACATAATCTTCTTCAATGTTGGAGAATCGCTGCTTGCCCAGGATCAGGTAGAATAGAAGTCTACAAATAAATCAACTTGAAAATCGTTTTTTTTTTAAACAAATTGTTTTAAGATAACCTACTTGTGTGTCAAATGATAACCGAAGGATTTTTTTCGCATCAACATTGCAGAACTGCATCCCTGGCTGAGCAAAAGTGGCTTAAATATGGGCGGTTCCTTGCCAGCGCGTGATAAGCTTGCGTTGAACTCATTTTCCGAATCATTTACCAACAGCTCCGATAGGCACATATCTGCGGAGTGAATTTGTCAGAATTGCTAATTGAACGTTTTTTATTGCTCATTCGCAATCAAAACACACCTGATTGTTCTTCGCTGGGCGCTCCAACTTCCAGCAGGCGCAGGTAATCTCGAAGTGTCGACGGAGGATGACGGCCATGCGGACGGCGGTGATTCATCGATTCTGGTTCGGGCAATCTGAGCGGAATGTCGTCCTCGTCGTCGAAGCTTTGCCAAAAGTTGGAGTTGATGAGGAGTTTGCTGACTGGTTTGAACAAACAAAAGCTATTTGTCACAATGAATTCATCAATTAAGGTTCAATTTAAATTACCAATTGCGTTGGCAGCGCTGGGGAATGTGAAAATGCTATCAATTCGGCTCTCGACGTAGTCACACTTTCGTTGGAGAGATTCGATGAAGGCTCGGTTCTTTGGGTTATAAGTTGAAAGGATCGATTTCACTTGACCTGGAATCGAATAATATATATTATGCATAAAAAAAGATTTTGAAAAAGAAACATATTCATTATAATAGCATTTTTTTTAAATTTCGATTTTGAGCAAATAAAAAACTTTTCGACACAGACAAAAAAGTTTAATTTTGGAATTTTATATTACCTCTTTTTTGAGTAATATTACATAAAAAATGTGTAAAAATGTGAACCTGAGGAAAATCCACAAAAATCTGATGATAACTCACCAGTTCTAGATGCAATATTACACTTTTTTTGACACAAAATCTGTCATCATTCATAAATGCTACTATAATTTTTTTTCTGTGTTTTTTTAACAGTCAATGCACAGTCTAGAAAACAAAAATAAGTTAAAATCTGATTTTACGAAAAAAAAATCCTAAACAATTTTTGAGCTATAGAAGAATTATTGCAAATGGGGCAGCTTTTGACTTGCCTGAAGACTTAATTGTATCAAAAAAGAATTCTAAAGATGAAAAATTAAAAAGAAGTATGAGCAATACAGTCTCAAAAAGAAGTTATTTTAAAAAAATAGCAATTCGAATTTTCGAATTTCGAAGGAAACTGAAAATATGAGTTTGAAAACTTTTAAGTGGTGTTCAAATATTGACATAAATGCTATCTGGCGTCATCCATAAAGTATGTCACACAAAAATCGGCCAAAATTAACCCCCCCCCCCCTCCCCCCTATGTCACACCAATCAATTATATATAAAAAATTTCTATATTAATAATTATAAGCAAACAATTTTAGAAAAGAGGATTTAATTTAATTGTGTACATTTCGAATTAATATTATGCAATCATAAAAAACCTAGCGTGACGTCACAGTCTCGCAAACACCGTGGGACAATTTTGGCATTATTTTTTTATAAGCATTGAAACATTTGAAATTAAATTTTCAACCCTTTAAAACAAATTTAATAGCGCTATTTGTTGAAAATTAAATTATGTATATTCATGAACTTAAAAATAGACACAAGTTTGAAAATCAATCCATGTTAGAACGGTTTTTTCAAAAGACCGGAATTTAAAAAAGAACCGCGGCTCTTTTTTGTGAGCCATGGATGCTTGTTCGCTTTTTTTAGTGAACCGGCTCTTTGAGCGGTTCGTTTTTTGCCCACCGCTACTTTTGTGTCAAAAAGACGCCGTTTCAACCGACTTGTCATTTTTTGATAAATTGATTGTTTTTGTTTTGCGTTAATCAAACAAGTTTTGTACTAAGAGTTTAGGATGTTCAAAATCTGGTTCCCAAGGTATCAATGTCAAAAAAAGAATATTTTTCGAAAAAAACTAAAACATAAAAAAATGAGGCATTTTGAAGTTCAGTTTTTGTCAATTTTAAAATACCTCATGAAGGAAAAGCACCCCTGCAAAAAAACATCGAAAACCAGGTAATTTTTTTTCCTCAATAATTAGACTGCTGGCAACTAGATACCTATATGCAACGAGATATAGCATCTTATCCCTCTACGGCCTAAATTTTTTTTTTTCGAATGTTTTTATTTTCCCCGTGTGTTAGTGTCCCCATTTTGAGCAATTATTGTTCTCTTGTTTTATACTTTTTTTACGTTACTTCTCTTGTTTTATATTTTTCTTGTTTAATTTTTAGTATTTAATTTGCATTTATCTTGTAAAGTTTATGTTTGTTTCTGGAAGTATTTGGCTTACTCTACCACCAGCAATAAAAATTGTAAATTTGGAAGGTGTAATATTAGAAGGTTGAATATTATCTCTTTTATGGTGTAATTTTACCTCAATTTAGACTGAAAATGCGACATTACACCAGAATAGTGGTAAAATTACACATTTTCAGAGGTAAAATTACACATTTTTTCTGACATAAAAGATGTACCCCTTTCCAGATGTAATATTACCATGAATTTTTTTTCTGGTAATATTCAACCTTCCAAAATTACAGATTCCAAATTTACATTATTTTTTTGCTGTGTAGAACGATAATATTATCATTTAAATTGTAAAAAAATGCTTAGAGGCATAGTCTGGTACACTACAAAAAATACTGCAGACTTATTTTCACAAAATAAAGGGGATATGTGAGCACTTGTATGAAACGCAAAAACACGCGCCTATCGAAGGGTAAAAAAAATCCGAATTTTTTAAATTAAGCCGAACATTTGAATATGTCCAAAATAATGTTTTCGTTTTGCAAAATTGTATGGAGCCTTGTATGGACAAGCTAATGATGCAAAATGGCTTCTGTTGACAAAAGGAATACATGGTCAAAGTTTTATTAAAATTTTAAAAATGAAAAATGAAGTTAAAAAAAATTGCAACCAATATTTTGATTTTTTGAAAAAAAACCATTATTGGTTCAAAAATTTATAACTCGATCAAAGATTTTTTGCCCGTTCTGGAAATTTCTGAAAAGTTGGCATTTAATGTCCTTTAGGAGACATATCAGGAAATAGAAAATAAATTGTGTTATTTTGCAAATCAAGTTTTAGTGACAAAAAGAGAAAATATAAATCACCCAAAAAATTTACCGTGTATCATTTATTTTCAGTGTAGTCCTTATCCATACCTTTAACTTTGCGGAAGATACCATATCGATCAAAAAAATCCTTCAAAAGTTACAGATTTTTGAATTTTCATACATCATTTCTGTATGGACAGCAGCCAAATTTGTATGGCAAATTATATGGACAAACTATAACTACTGGGCATACCGAAGACACCAAAAAAGTTTTAGCCGGATAAAAAAAATCAAAAAAAAAATCGAAGCACTGAAATCTCATAGAATTGCTCAAAAGTATTAATAAAAGCAGATATGCGAAAACGTAAAGAATTGCTCTTTGAAGTTTACATCCAAGATGACGAACAAAACGGCGGTGATAAAATATTGAGGAAATGCTTTTTTGAATGTAACAAGCAATCATCTGATAAAATTCGATTATAGTAAATAAAGGCCAATCAATATCTGTTTTTTAAGTGTTGTGCCTCTTCCAAATTTTTCCAACGAATCAGGAACAAAAATATTGTTTGCACAATTTATTGGTAAACTGTTCACAACACATTTATTAATTTGTTTGTAATGAAATTTAATCTATTGGGCCTATATTTTATTTAAAAATTCAGACTTTGGTAAAACATATTTGCTTTAAATTTAGCTGTAGAATAACTGCAGTAAAATGTTTTTGAACGCTGGGCTTAAAATTTATTTTTTTCAATGTGAAAAACTATTCTTACCGTTGTTTTGAAATTTAAAATCAAGCGTTTTTCTCCACATGAAAATTTTGAATCAGTCATAGGAATAATTTATATGAACAAATTCAGAGAAATTAAAATAATTTTAATAATTAAAATCAACCATTAAAATTTTATTTTATCGTTAGATTTTCTCTAAGATAAACAGTATTATTGAAGTTCACACCAGAACCACTTCTTTCCCTATTCTTCAAGAAAATGACCAAATTAATCTCATCATAATTCTCGTGGCAATTACTTCACACCATTTTCCTTGAATCATTCTTACCGTTGGCAATCGCCACTCCAAGCAATAAATCCGTACTTAAATCCTCGTAATTGGCAATGCACACATCCAGCAGTTTATCCAACCGAAACAGCAACGCTTCCGGCCCAATCCAGCCCTGAAGCAATCGCTCCGAGGCCACCGGTGGCAAATCAAGGTCAGTTCCTTTTCCCGGGGCACAACAAACCGCGGATACTAGGAGTAGTTTTAGAAGCAACAATATCATGTTTTTGAGATATTCGCAAACACTTTAGAAAATGCGACCACTTCAGAGGCCGGCCAAACTTGAAGTGAGCAAATCTTGGGAAAATGTCCCAAAAGTAACGGTCCTTCGGAGACAGACAAACGGACAACAGTGATAGAAACGCATGCTCAAACGGAACGGAACCGCTTCTCAAGTATAAGACAAGTCACACAAGACGAACCCGGAGGAGAAATAAAAATTTATTTGCTCTCGGATTAGAAATAATCCGTGGCTAATAGAAAAACAATTTAGGATTTCCCACTTGCCAGGGTTCGGTCGGTAGGCGTTCCGAAGGCGAAGGCATTTTCTCTGTCCTCGATCTCTCTGAAGTGGTGCAGTATGTGAACAGTGAAGCTTCGTATTTTATTTAAACATAAAATTCAATAAAATATCATTAAAGAAAAAAAAATCTAAAATACCAAACTAACTATTGAATAGACAGAATTGACAAAATTATTTTAATTAGATTAAATTTTTTATTCCAGTTTTTGCTTTTTTTCTGGTTATTTTTACACCTTCAAAAATTTATCAAACGTACACAAAACCAATTCAATCCAACACATGTCCGTACCCTACGACACCCCCACTGTCACAGCCAACCACGTGGGGAAGAAATTGAAGAAAGACAATCTTGGAAGGAAAATCCCTCCGTAGGACGAAAGGAATGGGATTTTTAAGCCACCGCAAGCATTTTCACTATGTTTAATTTAGTTGGCTCTCGCTCACTGTGTGGCACTGCCGACTGACTGCTGGATTTCGGCTCCAGTTCCGGTGGATTTTGCTTGGTTTGTTTTGTCCCGTCGCAGTGAACCAATTGATTCCGCTGGCGCGCGTGGCGATGGGTGGGAATAGGGATGTTTTGAGAGAAATTTAATGCAAACTGTATTTTGAATCAATGAAAATTTGAAATAAGTGTTTTTTAATTACATTTTTTAAATCACCTTAATGTTAATTATAAAAACAAGGAGAGTCAAAACATTTTCAGCCTTCTTTATTTTCTTTATGAGTTTGACGAAGGAAGAAAAATTAGCATAGTTTGAGGTCAAGGCTGAATTCTAAACATTTAGTCCCTAATATTATTTCAAAAACTTTTTGAAGAAACTATTGAAACAATCAGATCAGTTTAGGTCTAGTTCCAAAACACTTCGACAGGACCTAATACAAAAAGTGGGACTCTAACTGTTTTCTATTCAGAGTTATGACAGGATTTAATGAAAATTTGATGTATTGCCCACTTCGGGATCAAAACCGGCAATCTCTGGATTGGAAATCCAGTTCACGATGTAACTGATCCACACTTAAATTGTAAACAAAATTGGGCAAACCTTAAGTTTTTTTTTTACTTAGATTTAATAAGAGCTTCTTTGAATAAAATTTTGAGTTGGAACCGTTTTAAGCAGTTGGTAGGCCAATTTTATTTTAAATTGAATATTTTTTTTAAATCCGATGAATACGTTATCACTAATCAAAAATAGGATAACATAAAAAAATAGTGATTGTGAGTCTGCAATGAGCCAATTCATGAAAAAAACGTTACTTAATCCACCCTAAGGTGGTTGGTGCCTTCCTCACATTTAAAGGGTGCTGTCCAAAAAAGACACAAAAGGGCGGTGTTTTTCAGTGTTTTATCAATTTGACTCATTATTCATACCACTAGATTGGGTAGTCAGAGCTTCATATTGCAGGGCACTTAGGTGCTTACAACTTATGATTAAGTAGTCAGATCTCCAATCTAATTCGTGCCCGTTGAAAAGCTATTTTGATTACCTATCCAACGACAGGTCGCATGAGAGATCCGGACAACGTTTTCATCAAAATATCTGAGATCCGGCCTCCAAAAAGTGCATAAATAACACTTAAGTGCTTTTAACTTTTGATAGGGTTGTCAGATCTTCAATGTCTTGGACGCGTTAGGAAGGTCTTTCAAATACCTTTCTAAAAATGTATAGCATGACGGGGTTTCTTACAAAAACCACCCTTTTTACAATCTTCCGGACTTTAGTCAAAATCGTTTTGAAGTACTTAACTAAACTTCATAATTTTCAATAGGGACTTATGGGACCCCAAGACGGATCGAATGAGACCAAAACGGTCCAAATCGGTTTAGCCAGTCTCAAGATAATCGAGTGCATATTTTTTGGTGCACAGACCCACATCCCTACACACACACACACACACACACACACACACACACACACACACACACACACACACACACACACACAGACATTTGCTCAGAATTTGATTCTGAGTCGATATGTATACGTGAAGGTGGGTCTAGGAGGTCAAATTAAGAAGTTCGTTTTTCGAGTGATTTTATAGCCTTTCCTCAGTAAAGTGAGGAAGGCAAAAAGAGAAATTTTAAAAATTCAGGATCATGAAAAAAATCATAAGGAACAAGGATCGTCAAACTTTAGCAATTTTCTTCATAAATTGTTTTTTTCTTTCTGCTTTTGAGTTTTTTGTTAGACACGCTAAACAATTTTTGGAATGCTTTGGTTTGTGATTTCTTAACGGTTTTTTTAACAGTAGAAAAAATAAATTTAAAATTTTAGCAAATTATAATTTCCAGGATATTTTCCATCCCTTTCACAAAACGAAACAAATAAACAGGGTGCGAAAATAAGTCAAAATTAGATTTAAACCAACTTTGAGCATGCTTCAAAAAGTCAAAGAAAAAAAACAAAAATTGTACGCAAAAGTCGTTTCTTCAATATTTAAAGAATTACCGGATTAAATCGATTAAATAATAATATGGGAATAAATTATCCTCCGCGCATTTGTAAGTCTATGAATAGCTGAAAGTTAATTTGATTATCAATCGCAAGTAAAATGTTTACCAAACGTTTCATTTATAAAAAAATCAATTGCAGTAAAGTATGAGTGACTTCTATACAAATAATAACCCAATAATGATACACTTAAGGAATTTGTACAAGGAAAATGTTGTGATTAGGACTGTTTAGATGGCACTCAGAAAAAAACCGTTTTTTTTACTTTTTATCACTGAAAGTTGTATTCTAAAAATACGTATTTTTTAGGTGATGGTTATCAGAAAATATCACAAATATCGTCATCCAAAATTTTAAAATTCATTCATACTTGTAAAAGCTGAAAAATAACCTACACGTTCCTTTTTCAAGGTTTTGTCAATCGTTATTCGGCTGTGTTGAGCTAGAGACTCTTCTTAAGTTTAAAAATTATTGAAAATTAGTTATTCTCAGTTTCAGCTAATAAGTGTTGACAGGTAGAGCAGTGGGCAAGAGTAAGGCATTTTCTGTGACGGGTACTTTTTTCTGACAGTTGATTGGGTTTGACGCAAGCAGATGAACTGAGCTCACTCTGGGATGGGATAAACAAAGAGAAAAAAACCTATTGTCAAACTAAACCACTTTCAACATGGCCGCTTCTGTCAACCTAAACCTGTCCTTTCTTATGAGGAGAAAATGAGAAGTATTGTGATTTTAGTTGAAAAAAAAAAAAAAAACGAATTTAAATCAATTTCAGAAATAATTGTTAATTGCATTAATAGATTGATTAAAATATTTTCAATTGAAAGGCATTTATTTCTATCGTACACCGAATGTTGACTTATCAGCATTTTCATTTTAAAAAACAATCCATTTCATGAACCGACTATTCTTTTGCCCATTTAAATCTCTTGTTATTTTTTTGAGCGTTACATAGAAATGTCATCTAGATTGAACAATATTAAACCTGTGCTTCCCATGAAATTAAAATGTGGCGTGAAGAAACAACATTGAAGAACTGGATTTAAAAAGCAAACAAAAATAATGGCCACAGTTTAGCCTATTTGATTTTTTTCGCACTTTTTTCTGACATTCTGACACCTTAGGGCGTGCGACCTAAGGAATGTTGTCTTTAAAGATGAGTAAAAATTGCCGTTGAATTCGACGTGCTCCTCTTTGGGGAACTGGGAAAGATTTGTTTACTTTCTTTGCGTAACGGGACAACGACAGGAGCAGATCAAAAAAAAAATCTCCCCTCCCATTTAATGACTTGCAGGCTCGCTTGCAGGCTTTTTAGGATTTTTTTTAGATTGATGTAAGAAAACGCATTGAAATCGTATTGCATTTTTCACATCCAAATGAAAATGAAAAATCTTTCATATAAAAAACACATTAAAAATTGAAGAAATGAACATTTTTTGACTCATCTTTGATTTGCCAACCATTTCAAGTAATTTGTATCCGGCAGCTCCTTATGAACGGATCCACCGTAAAACGATGGAATATAAACTCAGGATTCTCCACCCACGTCCAACCGCAAATTTTAACAGCCAAATTCAAAAAAAAAATCTGCGAGGAGAAACTAAACAACAAGTCATCCACATGCTTGAGCACTGAGTTGAAAAACATCATCAAGAAAATTTGAATTGTCAAGCTATCTGAATCACAGATTGCTTGATATTTGTTTTCGAACACGAATTTTCTTGCAAAAAACAGAAGAAGAATACAAACGTAAACACTCAATAAGAAGACTCTATCCAGCCGTCCCGTCCCAGAGCTCACTGTGTGTTTACTCTCGCTAAAGAACAGTCGAAATAAAACTTATTTTCCGTCCTATCTACAACAATCCTGGTTTTTTCACTGTTCCGGCTGTGGTGGCCAAGAGGTTATGGGCCCAGGCGACAGGAAGTTGTAGAAGAAGGAGGATTTAGTGTGGAGCTTGTAACGAAGGAAATTGCTGGAAGTTTACGAAGGAAGTTGCCGGAAGGATGGAAGGTGCGAAATTCGGGTTCACGAGGTTGAGTTACGACAACTATGAAACCTGGAAGCGGCGCGCGAGACAGTTTTTGACGCGGGAGGGACTCTGGAGCTATGTTGTCGGCGATGCGAAGGCAGAGGTGAAGAAATCTCCCGAGTGGGCGGCCAAAGACGATCTGGCACTGCAAACCATCGGCTACCTGGTGGATGATGCGCTGCAGAGGGAGATTGAGGAAGCTGCTACGGCGAAGGAAGCTTGGGAAATGCTGCGGAAGTACTTTGTGAAGGATTCTTCGGTCGGGAAGGTGGCGCTGATCAAACGGCTTTCGAAGATGGAGCTAGCTGAAGGAGGTGACGTTCGGGAGTTTTTGCTGAACATGGAGGAGCTTTTCGAGAAAATGGGTAACGTTGGCATTCGAATGGACGAGGATCTCAAGGCTTGTTTTGTGTTGGCAAATTTGCCCGATTCGTTCGACAGCACCGTGTCGTCGATTCATGGTCGGATGGAAGTTCTTTCGATGAATTTTGTAAAGACGAAGCTTATGGAGGAGTACGACCGCCGGAAGAACAAAGTCGAGACGGAGTCGGAGAAGGCCATGGTAGTTCGAAGTGCAGCGAAGGACAAGCGGTACCCTGGACCGAGCCGGCTGTGTTACGCGTGTAGCAGTCCCGACCACCTGATGCGAGATTGTGACTTGCTGAAGAAAGTACGAGCTGAAGACGAACGATCGAAGTCTGGCGGGAAGCAGAACAGAGCATTGTCTGCTACTGTGGAGGAGGAGAGTGGATCTTTTGGAGGAGAGATATGCTTGGCGGCGATACAGGAGGAGACAACGCAGGATTGGTATCTGGATTCAGGAGCTTCTGTGCATATGACTGGGCGTGGAGATCTTTTGGATCAAGCTAAACTAACACCGATTACAAGCGTGAAGTTTGCGGACGGCCAAGTGTTGCAGTCAGCTGGCAAAGGAGAGGTCAATCTACGCACACGGAATGGCAATGGCTACGCAAGAGGAGTTAAGCTGGTGGATGTGCAGTATGTTCCCGGACTTACGGTGAATCTAGTGTCAGTGTCCGCGATTGTAGCTAAAGGATTTGAAGTTGTTTTCCGAAAGAACGATTGTTGCGTAGTGAAAGATGGTAAAGTGATGTTAGTAGCAGAGAAGGTGGGGAAATTGTACAAGCTCAATTGAGTAAAGCCTTAGAGGTTAGGTTGCTGTACTCTTGTGGAGGAGTGTTGACAGGTAGAGCAGTGGGCAAGAGTAAGGCATTTTCTGTGACGGGTACTTTTTTCTGACAGTTGATTGGGTTTGACGCAAGCAGATGAACTGAGCTCACTGTGTGTTTACTCTCGCTAAAGAACAGTCGAAATAAAACTTATTTTCCGTCCTATCTACAACAATCCTGGTTTTTTCACTGTTCCGGCTGTGGTGGCCAAGAATAAGTTCATACTTTTTAACTTACGATATCTAGAAGAAAAATAATGTACTTATTTGAAATCTGGACTCACAATTCATTTGTTTAAATCTTGAAGGTATTTTTTTATTATCAAGTATATATAAAACTACAAGATTTTCCAATATAATTTATTATGTAATAAATTTAATGTTTAAGTATTTCTCTGTCACCAGCAAATTTCAAGGGAGTGAGACCAAAACTTTAAATAATTTTTATTGGCATAATATAATGTCACCAAAAAAAACTTTTTGATAATAACTTCAAAACCTGTGCTTAAATTTACTGACAACAAAACAAAAAAGAACTATTTGAATACTATAAGACAAAATCATATTCTTCACTTATCTAACTCCTCCGCCGTTTTGCAGCATTCAAAATCTTCTCCACTCTCCCATTCCCTCACAAAGGACACCCTCCAGTCCTTCACGGAACTCATCAAAACAGAGCCACTTATTTCAATTCACTTCACTTCATTTCACTCACAGAGAGCTTTTCTTTTTCTTTGGCTTTGATTCTTTCCTTCCCCGATTCCCACCCACACCCAAACACGCACACAATCCCTCAAATAGATATAAATTACAATTACATTTAATTTGCCACTTTTATCCTCCTCGCTCTCTCTCTCTCTTTCGGCGCGCGTAGGAAAATTGCAGAGGAATTCACTTTCTTCACGCTTGAGGTGGTGACTTTATCAAATCTAATTTAGTCAAACGCCCAAGGACATCGGGATTTCGAAGCAACGATGCAAAAAGCGATTCTATTTTTGTAAATTCAAATAAATTATTATTACATTCCAGTGCTGCTTAGTAAAATAAAATTCCGCTAAACGTTGACATTACCTTCTATCGTCTGCTGCTGCTCGTCGACGGTGGCGGCAAATCATCGTTCTCAAAGTAATCAAAATAGTCGTCATCCTGGTCGAATTTGATCTGCTCCGGATTTCCACCACCGGTGGCCCGCTGCTCCGAGGACGAAGCTCCCCCAAAGTCGTCGTCATCAAACCCGTCCTCGTACCGCCCATCGATCGTGATTAGCTGGATGATTGCCCGCAGAAGCGTGCCCTCGTCCGACGACCAGTCCACCGGCGACGGGTTGCAGATCTTCTTCTGGAGAAAGAGGTTGAAGCCGGCGCGCAGGTCCTGGATTAGCTCGTACGTTTCCTTGTTGCATTTGAGGCTGTTGAGGGTGGGATTTTGAGGTGGTTAGAATTTGATTAGTTTTGAAGTGAGACAAATTTTACCAGTAGTGACCAGCGATCGAGATCAACTCGTACGCGCCCTCCGTCTCGACGTGGTTATCGCCGAAGAAGAACAGCGGGAACGGATTCACCACCGTCGTGTCGAAAATGGTCAGTCCCGAGCCGGAGATCTTCTGCTTGTCGTAGTACACCACGAAGCTGTTTGAGTTGAATGAATTGAAATAGTAGTTCAGAAGATCATCATCAAGTTCAGGGTTGTTACGGAGAAGTTGAAACAAAAATCCGCGCCGTCCCAAAACACAATACAATTTCGCGACAAACATACAAGAGAGTTTAAATTTTTTTTATTTGATATTTGAAAATACTAGGCTAATAACATTTTATGTTATTTATAAAAATATTTGTTATTCGTCGTTATGATTTTTTGTTATTGGATTGTTATTGTAATGACAGACTAATAACATTTTTAGTTATTCTTCGAACAAATCTTTGTTATCATTTTTTGTTATTTTAACAACCAATCCGGTCATCCCAATAACAGTTGGAGGTATTCTTCCATAACAAAAAATGTTATTCCAAAGTTGTTTTGGCTTTCAACCAATATCATACCAATAACAAATTATGTTATGATAACAAAAACTTACGCAAAAAATGATTTTTCAGGAAGATTCCATAACACTTTCTGTTATTTTAACAATATTTGTTATTGAAATGGCATGAATTTAAGGCCCAACGTCCGGCCCGCGGGCCGGATCCGGCCCGTGAAGCCATTTCATCCGGCCCGCGACGGCTTTTCAAAATATTTCTATGACCGGCCGGTCTGGTTGTTCATGAAAAAATAAATAAATAAATTGGTTGCCTGAATTTAAAAAAGTAAGCTTGAGATCAAATTTTTACATATTATAACAACAACAACTTCATGTTTGAATTTAATTCTTATAATTTCTATATTGATATTTTTAAACTGAAAAATGGTGCAAGAAAACAAAATTATCCATTTCGTAAAATTGTGAGATTACAAAAATTACAAAAAAAAACTTGGATTGTTGTCTAAAAATGTTCAAAATGACTCTAAATTTAAATTCATTTCGGTTTTAACTGTTTTTACTTCACATTGAAGATTTTTCTATTTTCATTTTTTTTTAAATAAATAACTAAGCAAAAACTAATGTATTTTCCAGAACAACTTTTCTGTGATAAAGTTTTTTTTTAAAAAAAAAGCTTAAAAAAGCAAATTATTCGTACTGATCGCTTCAAATATTTTTAAAAAATATAAAAAATGTCTCAAAATTAGGGAGCAAAAATATATTTTTCCATGAAATTTGATACATATTTTTTTTACACTTTTAAATTTTCTGTGTTTAAAATAATTTTTAAATATTTTTGCAAAATATTTGAATAAAGGTGTACAACAAGGTTTTTTTGTAAAAGATATTCGAATCCAAATTTCGATTGAATAAATTTTATAATGTCTCATTGATTTTTTTTTATTTTGTAGTGTTGGGGAAATTAAACATAAAAAAATTGCAACGACCATTGAAATCTGAATGTTTTTTTTTTGTAATTCCATCGAGGTATTTAATTGCAATCGTCAAAAACAATAACTATACAATTTTAAACAAACAAAAATTTAAATATGTCAGATAAACACATTTTTGAAAGTTATCTTTGTTGTTTTATTCTTAAAATCAAGATATACTTTTTTCAACTTTTATCAAATATTAGTTCCGGCCCGCCACTGCATCAGAAAAATCAGATATGGCCCGCAGAGCCAAAAGGTTGGGCACCCCTGCTCTAGATGGTGACAAAAAGGGTTGCATATAAAAATTTAAGAATTCTGCAGTTTAAAGTCCTGATTATAAAATTGAGGAATTTCAATATTTAAGAATTCAAGAGTTTAAGAAATAATAATTTAAGAATTTCGAGAAATTTTTTTTTTTAATTTTTTAAAAATTTGGAAATTTTTTAAAATTTTGAGAATTTTGAGAATTTTTAAGAATTTTTAGAATTTTTAGAATTTTTAGAATTTTTAGAATTTTCAGAATTTTCAGAATTTTTAGAATTTTTAGAATTTTTAGAATTTTTAGAATTTTTAGAATTTTTAGAATTTTTAGAATTTTTAGAATTTTTAGAATTTTTAGAATTTTTAGAATTTTTAGAATTTTTAGAATTTTTAGAATTTTTAGAATTTTTAGAATTTTTAGAATTTTTAGAATTTTTAGAATTTTTAGGATTTTTAGAATTTTTAGAATTTTTAGAATTTTTAGAATTTTTAGAATTTTTAGAATTTTTAAGAATTTTTAGAATTTTTAGAATTTTTAGAATTTTAAGAATTTTAAGAATTTTAAGAATTTTTAGAACTTTAAGAATTTTTAGAATTTGTAGATTTTTTAGATTTTTTAGAATTTTTAGAATTTTTAGAATTTTTAGAATTTTTAGAATTTTTAGAATTTTTAGAATTTTTAGAATTTTTAGAATTTTTAGAATTTTTAGAATTTTTAGAATTTTGAGAATTTTGAGAATTTAGAAAATTTAGAAAATTTTGAAAATTTTGAGAATTTGAAAAAATTTAAGGATTAGAATTTTAAGATTTTTTAGAATTTTGATTTTTTTTTAGAATTTTGAGAAATTTGAGAATTTTTTAGAATTTTGAAAATTTTGAGAATTTTGAGAATTTTTAGAATTTTGAGAATTTTAAGAATTTTTAGAATTTTGAGAATTTTGAGAATTTTGAGAATTTTGAGAATTTTAAGAATTTTGAGAATTTTGAGAATTTTGAGAATTTTGAGAATTTTGAGAATTTTGAGAATTTTGAGAGTTTTGAGAATTTTGAGAATTTTGAGAATTTTGAGAATTTTGAGAATTTTGAGAATTTTGATAATTTTGAGAATTTTGAGAATTTTGAGAATTTTGAGAATTTTGAAAATTTTAAAAATTCTAAAAATTCTAAAAAATTTAAAAATTCTAAAATTTTTAAAAATTCTAAAAAATCTCAAAATTCTTAAAATTTTCAAAATTTTCAAAATTTTTAAAATCTTAAAAATTTTGAAAATTTTAAAATTTTTGAAAATTTTGAGAATTTTAAGAATTTTGAGATTTTTTAGAATTTTTAAAATTTTTAGAATTTTTAGAATTTTTAGAATTTTTAATTTTTTTAGTATTTTTAAAATTTTTAGTCTTTTTAGTATTTTGAGAATTTTAAGAATTTTTAGAATTTTTAGAATTTTGAGAATTTTGAGAATATTCTCAAGAATTTTAAGAATTTAAGAATTTAAGTATTTAAGAATTTAAGAATTTAAGAATTTAAGTATTTAAGTATTTAAGAATTTAAGAATTTAAGAATTTAAGAATTTAAGAATTTAAGAATTTAAGAATTTAAGAATTTAAGAATTTAAGAATTTAAGAATTTAAGAATTTAAGAATTTAAGAATTTAAGAATTTAAGAATTTAAGAATTTAAGAATTTAAGAATTTAAGAATTTAAGAATTTAAGGATTTAAGAATTTAAGAATTTAAGAATTTAAGAATTTAAGAATTTAAGAATTTAAGAATTTAAGAATTTAAGAATTTAAGAATTTAAGAATTTAAGAATTTAAGAATTTAAGAATTTAAGAATTTAAGAATTTAAGAATTTAAGAATTTAAGAATTTGAGAATTTAAGAATTTAAGAATTTAAGAATTTAAGAATTTAAGAATTTAAGAATTTAAGAATTTAAGAATTTAAGAATTTAAGAATTTAAGAATTTAAGAATTTAAGAATTTAAGAATTTAAGAATTTAAGAATTTAAGAATTTAAGAATTTAAGAATTTAAGAATTTAAGAATTTAAGAATTTAAGAATTTAAGAATTTAAGAATTAACAACCCTGCAAGTTTTACTTACTTGGACTCAAAGTCCGCCAGCGTGCTGTTCACCGACGAAGGATGCATCGTAGTTCTGCCCTGTCCTTCGATATTTAAAATGGACCGCCCGTCGGGTGAGTTCCGGTTGCGGATGACCTTCCGCACGAACGCCACATTCGGGTACAGCCCGGCTCCGATGATCGCCTTCAGCAGCTTGTCGTTGTGGGAGTTGAGGTTGTTCGCCATGGACGTCACCTGGGCGTTCTGGAGGAACTTGGCCGAGTAGAGGTACTCGCAGAACTGGCGCTTCATGTTGTACAGCTGGTTGAGCGTGCCCAAGTTCAGGAAGTTCTTGTACGCAAAGTGCTGAACGTCCCGACCTGTCAGGTCTTTCCACTGTTCGATCACGTTCGCCAACATCAGATGATCGCTGTGGTAACCTTTGGCGAACTTCCGCTTTACCATTCCGACCTCCTTCTCCTTCCCGAATGGTTTGTAGAACGCGTCCTTGAACGAGAGACTTGCCGCGATCGACGAGATCGGGTCGGCGCAGCTGAAGATACTCGACAGCAGAACCATCTTCCCTGTCCGCGGGTCCATCGGAAGTCGTGCCAAATGGTACCCCAACGGGGTCAACGTCTGATCATCGTCGATCGCGTTCAGTCGGTTAAGCAGCTCCAGCGATGTCTCGATCACGTCGTCCGTCGGACGATCGAGCAGATGACTCATAAATGCCCGAGCCTCTCCCAACCCGAGGATCTTGATGTTCAAGATGACCTCGTCCAGCGCAACGCGCAGAATCTCCGGCGGTGTATTCTGAAGCAGCACGTTACGCCGTCCTCGCGTGTACAGATGGTAGCAGATGCCGGGTTGAACACGACCCGCGCGTCCCTTGCGCTGGATTTCGTTCGAGATCGAGATCCATTCGTCGCGCAGCGATGAGACGCCCTCCTCGAACATGTTGATCTTGTGGCGACCGGCGTTGACCACAAACACCACGTCGTCGATTGTGATCGACGTTTCGGCAATGTTGGTTGCGAGGATGATCTTGCGGGTGCCCTTTTGGGGTCGCGAGAAGACCGCTTTTTGGTCGAGTTGGGGGACTTTCGAGTGGAGTGGGTAGATAAGGGTGGACATGCGGGACAGATCGCGATGTGCGGAGAGAAGCTTTTGGACGTCGGAGATTTGCGCTAGACTGGGTAGGAACACGAGGATCGCTCCGTCTGGTTTGGTGGCTGAGATGTGGTAGATCAGCTCCGTGATCAGATCGTTCTGACTAGACTCGCTCAGCGGGTTGGCGATGGTTTGGAGCACTTTGGCCGGGTATTGACCGCGGATTGTTTGGATGTACGGATCGATCATGTCGAAGAACTGCAGCATTTGACGATCGCGGTAGTTGGGCTTCTTCGGTCCCGGGTTAAATCCGTGGAAGTTTATCTCCGATATAATATCTTCGAGGTAGAACTCCTCAACGGGGAACGTCAAACCAGGGATTTCAACCGTCGGACAGTCGTTGAAGTATCGAGAGAACGTCTCTGCCGTTAGCGTTGCACTCATCAAAATGATCTTCAAGTCCTTCCGGAACGGAAGAATCTTCTTGACGATCCCCAACAGAAGATCCGTGATAACGTCTCGTTCGTGAATTTCGTCCAGAATCAAGTGCGAATACTCCTTCAAGCAGGGATCGCTCTGCATGATCGAGAGGACAATTCCCGTCGTGCAGAACACGATACTCGCTCCAGCCGATCGCGGCTTCTTCGCATCCAACCTGATCTGATAACCAACCGAGTCCCCAAGCTGTTCACCACGCTCCGCTGCAACTCTCTCCGAAAGCGTGATCGCCGAAATTCGCCTCGGCTGCGTACAAATTATCCGACAATCGGCACCCCTTCGCTTAGACATCGCCTGGTCCAGGATAAACTGCGGAATCTGCGTCGTTTTACCACTTCCAGTCTCACCCTTAACCAAGATGACCTGATGCCTGTCGATCATCTGCAGAATCTCATGCTGCGAACCAAACGCCGGAAGTCGCTCGCGAACTTCCCTCATAACCCCAAACTTCTCCTTCCTCAAATACTCATCGTACAGATCCGCATTCAGCGTCTCCTTCGCATCCAGCTGCCACTGCTCCAGCATATCCTCCTCCTTCACCGATTCCTCCCTCAAAATCTGATCCAAACTTTTGCTAATCACCTTCAAATACTCATTCTTAAACACCGAATCAATCTCATCGTTCTGCACAAAGTGTCTGAAGAAATCCACCTTCCCCCCACCACCATCCTCCAAGTTCAAATACTTCCGAATCTCCAAAATCTGCCACCTCGGAATCGTAATATCAACCGCCTTTCGCTTCTCCCGCTCGCGATTCTTCGCCGAGTTCCGATCCCGATAGTACAACCCGAGCGCCCTTCCCCGCAACCCCGGCGGTGGCCGATCTCTCCCCGTCACCACCTGATCGTCCCGCTCATCCCCAAACCTCCGAAACCGGTTAGCATCCCTTCCCCCATCCCCGCCCTCGTACGCCATCCGCTCGCGGTTCTTGTTCCGCTGAAGATCCTTGCCACTTCTCCACTGTCCGTCTTCGCCATCCTCGTCCCGATTTCTCCCACGATTCTTGTTCGCGTAGTACAGGCCGATCTGCTTGCCTCGCAAATTACCACGACCGCCACGACCTCCGCGGCTCGGTCCGCCTCCGCCTCTAGATCGGTAACTCATGTCTGGTTCGGGTTGATGCTCGGTTTTGGTTTCCACTGGATTAGACTAAAAAGTGATCAAACATTAAATTAAAATTGACTGCTCTCTCCTATAAACAGGCCATCCCACCAAACCAAAACAAACCCCGACTTTTCTAACCCAGCACCAACCACCCTCACCTCTTTGTTCAGGCGAAACTTGCGAAGCTTTTCCTCGAAAGAATCCTCACAATCGGACATTACAGTGGCACGGGCGACGAAGGGCGATCTGCACTTGTTCTTTGGAACGATATTTGAACAAGCCGATAGAACTTTTGATAAGAATTATGCTGACATTTTTAAGCACTTCAAAATATGACTCGCGCGAGTGCCGAATGAAAATCGTGACAGAATTGAAATTGACAGCGATATGTTTACAATTGCGTGTGCTGAAATTTTTCAAAAGATTATCGGAAATATTTCAGATAGGGTAAGTTGATATTTATTAAACTCAACTATGATTAATCTTCTATTGTTGTTTCCGTTGTTTCTTGACAGTTTTGGAGCAAAAAGATAATATCTTTTTACATGAAAAAAACGTTCAAAAAATACACTTTGCGCATTATTAAAAAATATTGTTTTATAAGTGTCATCTAATTATCTTGCAATTTTCAACTGACGATATCTTTGAAAATATTGGTCCAATTTTCAATGTTAAAAAATGAAACTTTTGCTATTTTTTTTATTTTTTCTTGCTTTACTCAATAAAAATATTTCAAAAATTATATAATTTGGTTTAAGTATGAAATTATGAAAATAATCTATTTTTAGACCTTTTCATAAATAAAGCTTGATTAAAAAATAAATAAATAAAATAAAATTATAAAATAAATAATTATCTTGATAAAGCTCATTTTTCTGAGTACAATGACCCTTTGAACAACCGCAAATGATTTAAAATGGATTTTTAATTCAATTTTATAAAATTAACTTCATGGTCCTTCTTGACAGAAAAGGTCCTACTTGACAGCTCGTTCCAAGGGGACCATAGTTGATCCATCGAAAAAATGTTGTCTTGTCAATATATTTTTTTTGCATTAAAATGAAAAAAGTGATCTCAAATGATTTTTTATCGCGTTTTTTTACCGTTGTACATACAAATTTACATAGGGCTTTAGTAGCCAATTTTAGACCTTTAAAAAAGCATTGGAAAGAAGAACTCTTAAAATTTATGAAAAATTTAGGGTTGGAAGGAAGGGGCTGGAGACTCTAATATTACTTAAGGTTACTGAGTATACTAACGATATTCCAGTATACTTGTTAGTATACTTACCGAAAAGCAATAAACTGTTAGTATATTAATAGTATACAGGCGATATTAAAAAAAAGTATACTAACATATTTGATATACTGGTTGACATAATAAGTATAGCTCTAAGAGTTTCCAACCCCTTGGTTGGAAGCACATTGGAAGTGTGACTTGTTTTATGTGACTTTGCCAATGTTAAAAAAAATTTCTAGGGTTAGCTTTGATTGTATTTTTCACTAATAATTTCTATTTTACATGTAAAAAAATTTGTATTGTCCCAGAGTATGCCTCTTACCATGTTCAAACAATTTAAATAATATTGGATTTATTCTAGAGTAAAAAATTACAAAAACATGCAAAAAATATGACAAAGTGCCTGAAAAAACATGAAATAACAAAAAAAAACTAAAAGATATAATAGAATTTTAAAATTATTGAGTGTCTACTTTTTGTTTTTTTTTAATTTTTGGATTTTTTTCCCATAAGAGACATTGACACAGGACATTGAAAGACTGAACATAGAAATGGTAAATCAATGAGAATATTTTTATAGGTCTTATAAACAAAAAAATCAATTTTTGCTTTTGAGTGTTTTTAGAACCGCCTTGAGTCAGGGGTATTCAAAAACACCCAAAAAGCAAAAAATGTTTTAGGACCTTTAAAAAAACTCTATCACAGTTTTTTTTTATGTAATCAATGTGGTTGATGTTTTGGTGGGTTTTTGACATTTCCAGGGTTGTTACGGGAGAGTCGAAAAAAAATCCGCGCCAAATCCGCGCCGTCCTAAAACCCAAAACCGCGCGAAATCCGCGCCATATAAAAAATATCGCGACCAACATTTAAGAAATTTTATTTTTTAATGAAGAAAAGCTAATTCAGAAAGTCTGGAGCAACATTTGAAAGGGGCGGTACGACATTGCTCTTAGGCGTGTAATGAAAGCCTTTAAATGGGACGAAAGGCCGTAAGAGCTATGTCAAACCGCCCCTTTCAAATGTTGCTCAAGAAGTATTTGAAAAAAAAATAAACTCGTTTTATGTTTAAAGGCTTCAAAAGAATGAAAGCAATAAATCCCTTAAGCAAACATCAAGAGACGATCAAGGCAAGGGTCATAAAAAAATCTACAAAATAAAAAACACAATATTTAAAACCTTAAAAATTAAACTTCAAAAAAATAAATCAAAATCTAATTTTAATATGATAAAATTTTAAATTTCGAAAGTCTAAAAATTCAAAAACTAAGAATTTTTAAGCAGTTTGTATTCCAAAATCCTCGCTAAAATTTCACTCCGAATGAAATTTCATTTCCGATATTTAAAATAATTTCTTCTCATAATTTCAAAATCTCTAACATAAAATATGACTTCAAAAATTGTGGCATTCAAGAATTTAAGAATTTAAGAATTTAAGAATTTAAGAATTTAAGAGTTTAAGAATTTAAGAATTTAAGAATTTAAGAATTTAAGAATTTAAGAATTTAAGAATTTAAGAATTTAAGAATTTAAGAATTTAAGAATTTAAGAATTTAAGAATTTAAGAATTTAAGAATTTAAGAATTTAAGAATTTAAGAATTTAAGAATTTAAGAATTTAAGAATTTAAGAATTTAAGAATTTAAGAATTTAAGAATTTAAGAATTTAAGAATTTAAGAATTTAAGAATTTAAGAATTTAAGAATTTAAGAATTTAAGAATTTAAGAATTTAAGAATTTAAGAATTTAAGAATTTAAGAATTTAAGAATTTAAGAATTTAAGAATTTAAGAATTTAAGAATTTAAGAATTTAAGAATTTAAGAATTTAAGAATTTAAGAATTTAAGAATTTAAGAATTTAAGAATTTAAGAATTTAAGAATTTAAGAATTTAAGAATTTAAGAATTTAAGAATTTAAGAATTTAAGAATTTAAGAATTTAAGAATTTAAGAATTTAAGAATTTAAGAATTTAAGAATTTAAGAATTTAAGAATTTAAGAATTTAAGAATTTAAGAATTTAAGAATTTAAGAATTTAAGAATTTAAGAATTTAAGAATTTAAGAATTTAAGAATTTAAGAATTTAAGAATTTAAGAATTTAAGAATTTAAGAATTTAAGAATTTAAGAATTTAAGAATTTAAGAATTTAAGAATTTAAGAATTTAAGAATTTAAGAATTTAAGAATTTAAGAATTTAAGAATTTAAGAATTTAAGAATTTAAGAATTTAAGAATTTAAGAATTTAAGAATTTAAGAATTTAAGAATTTAAGAATTTAAGAATTTAAGAATTTAAGAATTTAAGAATTTAAGAATTTAAGAATTTAAGAATTTAAGAATTTAAGAATTTAAGAATTTAAGAATTTAAGAATTTAAGAATTTAAGAATTTAAGAATTTAAGAATTTAAGAATTTAAGAATTTAAGAATTTAAGAATTTAAGAATTTAAGAATTTAAGAATTTAAGAATTTAAGAATTTAAGAATTTAAGAATTTAAGAATTTAAGAATTTAAGAATTTAAGAATTTAAGAATTTAAGAATTTAAGAATTTAAGAATTTAAGAGTTTAAGAGTTTAAGAATTTAAGAATTTAAGAATTTAAGAATTTAAAATTATTTGAGATTTGAGAAATATTTTTTTTGTTTTCTAAATTGTTTTGAATTTAATATTTTTTAGTTTTCTAAATTTGATTTTTTAAATTTTGATTTTTTTAATCTTTAAATTTTTGATTTCCCGAATTCAGATTTCTAGTATTTTGAATTAAGAAATTTCAGATTACAATTTTAGAAATTTAAAAAAAATGAATATGAATTTTGATTTTTTTGGTTAAAAAAACCATTAATTTTTTTTTATTTTCCCCAAGAATGCTTAAATTTAGAAAAAAATATTTCTATGGATTAAATCCCATCTGAAATTCGAAAGTGGAGGCCAGCTTCTGTTACGTCCAGTCAAGCTCATATTTGGCACCCACCAGAACAAGCCCCAATAATCGTTTTTGTTACACATTCCAATGTCTATATCTTCGGGAAAAGTTTGTAATATTTGATTTACAAAATTAAAAATTGAATAAATCCAGTATAAAATTAAAAACAAATAAGGTTAAAAATTATTACTCAAAACTCAGAGCCGGAGATGTTAAGAAATGACAAGAAACATACAAAAAATAATTTCTACATAATCTTCATCTTCATTTTTCGATTTTTCGCACTAATAAAATACAAACCAAAATATTCAGAAGAAAATTCAATTAATAAATATGAAATTCTTGCACTCAAAGGAAAAAACAAATTATCCTGATAATATTTTTTCAATAACTTGAAAGTAATTCTATCTCTCTCAATTAATTTATTTATCAAAATTGCCATCCGCGCGAAATCCGCGCCTGAGCAAAATTAGCCAGCAAATCCGCGCCAGATCCGCGCTATCCGCGCGAAACGCGCCATCCGCGCGATCCGCGCCGTCCGTAACAACCCTGCATTTCGAATTATTTCGAGAAAATCCACCTCGGTTAACCAAAATTTGACTAAAATCAAATCAACAATACAACTCAGATTTCCTCTTAATCATGTTTTTCGAATGTTTCAAGGCCGTAGCCACAGAGTAACCGAAGCCGTATAATCACAGAGTTACTCTGTGGTATAATGTTGGTGGATTTTTTTAAGATTTCATCGGCAAGTTTCCACATGACATGTCAGTTAAAAAGTTTGGCTGGTATCGAAGTTAGCCCGACATGTGACGCTAAATTTATGCGATGAAATGTTTGGAAATTTATTTATACGACTTGGTTTGTGATAAAGAATGAAAAAATGCAAAAAAAAGGTGCAGGTGGTTATGTTCTACATAACCAATATGACAAAGAACTTTGTACAAAACTCTAAAAATCATGCTATTTTTATTTATATTTTTTAATTCTTTGCCTATTTATTTAATCCTGAATAATTAATTCTAATTAAATTTATTCAATAAATGTCCCCTGGTAGAACCTTCCCTCAGGGCCATGGCCACTCCGGGTGTGGCCAATCCTGTCAAAATGGCCATTTTCATGACTAGTATCAAAAACCATGAATTTTGATACCCATATTGCCCCAAGTCGTATGGTTCGATAAATGTCCCCCCGGTAGAACCTTCCCTCAGGGCCATGGCCACTCCGGGTGTGGCCAATCCTGTCAAAATGGCCATTTTCATTACTAGTATCAAAAACCATGAATTTTGATACCCATATTGCCCCAAGTCGTATGGTTCGATAAATGTCCCCCCGGTAGAACCTTCCCTCAGGGCCATGGCCACTCCGGGTGTGGCCAATCCTGTCAAAATGGCCATTTTCATAACCAGTATCAAAAACCATGAATTTTGATACCCATATTGCCCCAAGTCGTATGGTTCGATAAATGTCCCCCGGTAGAACCTTCCCTCAGGGCCATGGCCACTCCGGGTGTGGCCAATCCTGTCAAAATGGCAATTTTCATCACCAGTATCAAAAACCATGAATTTTGATACCCATATTGCCCCAAGTCGTATGGTTCGATAAATGTCCCCCGGTAGAACCTTCCCTCAGGGCCATGGCCACTCCGGGTGTGGCCAATCCTGTCAAAATGGCAATTTTCATCACCAGTATCAAAAACCATGAATTTTGATACCCATATTGCCCCAAGTCGTATGGTTCGATAAATGTCCCCCCGGTAGAACCTTCCCTCAGGGCCATGGCCACTCCGGGTGTGGCCAATCCTGTCAAAATGGCCATTTTCATTACCAGTATCAAAAACCATGAATTTTGATACCCATATTGCCCCAAGTCGTATGGTTCGATAAATGTCCCCCCGGTAGAACCTTCCCTCAGGGCCATGGCCACTCCGGGTGTGGCCAATCCTGTCAAAATGGCCATTTTCATCACCAGTATCAAAAACCATGAATTTTGATACCCATATTGCCCCAAGTCGTATGGTTCGATAAATGTCCCCCGGTAGAACCTTCCCTCAGGGCCATGGCCACTCCGGGTGTGGCCAATCCTGTCAAAATGGCAATTTTCATCACCAGTATCAAAAACCATGAATTTTGATACCCATATTGCCCCAAGTCGTATGGTTCGATAAATGTCCCCCGGTAGAACCTTCCCTCAGGGCCATGGCCACTCCGGGTGTGGCCAATCCTGTCAAAATGGCCATTTTCATTACTAGTATCAAAAACCATGAATTTTGATACCCATATTGCCCCAAGTCGTATGGTTCGATAAATGTCCCCCCGGTAGAACCTTCCCTCAGGGCCATGGCCACTCCGGGTGTGGCCAATCCTGTCAAAATGGCCATTTTCATTACCAGTATCAAAAACCATGATTTTTGATACCCATATTGCCCCAAGTCGTATGGTTCAATAAATGTCCCCCCGGTAGAACCTTCCCTCAGGGCCATGGCCACTCCGGGTGTGGCCAATCCTGTCAAAATGGCAATTTTCATCACCAGTATCAAAAACCATGAATTTTGATACCCATATTGCCCCAAGTCGTATGGTTCGATAAATGTCCCCCAATAGAACCTTCCCTCAGGGCCATGGCCACTCCGGGTGTGGCCAATCCTGTCAAAATGGCAATTTTCATCACCAGTATCAAAAACCATGAATTTTGATACCCATATTGCCCCAAGTCGTATGGTTCGATAAATGTCCCCCCGGTAGAACCTTCCCTCAGGGCCATGGCCACTCCGGGTGTGGCCAATCCTGTCAAAATGGCCATTTTCATAACCAGTATCAAAAACCATGAATTTTGATACCCATATTGCCCCAAGTCGTATGGTTCGATAAATGTCCCCCCGGTAGAACCTTCCCTCAGGGCCATGGCCACTCCGGGTGTGGCCAATCCTGTCAAAATGGCCATTTTCATCACCAGTATCAAAAACCATGAATTTTGATACCCATATTGCCCCAAGTCGTATGGTTCGATAAATGTCCCCCGGTAGAACCTTCCCTCAGGGCCATGGCCACTCCGGGTGTGGCCAATCCTGTCAAAATGGCAATTTTCATCACCAGTATCAAAAACCATGAATTTTGATACCCATATTGCCCCAAGTCGTATGGTTCGATAAATGTCCCCCCGGTAGAACCTTCCCTCAGGGCCATGGCCACTCCGGGTGTGGCCAATCCTGTCAAAATGGCCATTTTCATTACTAGTATCAAAAACCATGAATTTTGATACCCATATTGCCCCAAGTCGTATGGTTCGATAAATGTCCCCCCGGTAGAACCTTCCCTCAGGGCCATGGCCACTCCGGGTGTGGCCAATCCTGTCAAAATGGCCATTTTCATCACCAGTATCAAAAACCATGAATTTTGATACCCATATTGCCCCAAGTCGTATGGTTCGATAAATGTCCCCCCGGTAGAACCTTCCCTCAGGGCCATGGCCACTCCGGGTGTGGCCAATATCCTACCAGTTTGGTCCCAACCCCATTGCCTTAAATCATTATGGTCTCCGAGTGACCGTTCTAACAATGTTCTTTAGAACAGAATTCCTCCCAAGTTGGTGCACAACCTGTATCTTTCAATGTGTGTATGTGTGTGTGAGCAATAAAATTACCACCGTCGATCCGTCTCTGACGGATTTCAGTCAAAACTAAAATTGTTCAGAGGCTATCTGTTAGCTTATATAGTCCGCATGAAATGTGGCAACATGGTGCAAATTTTGCCTCGTCTCCTGCTTTCTTGGAACTGTCACGCGAGAATGTTGCACCACTGTTGCCACATTTCATGCGAACTATATAAGCTAACAGATAGCCTCTGAACAGTTAGTTTTGACCGAAAATCCGTCAGAGACGGATCGACGGTGGTAATTTTATTGCTCACACACACATACACACATTGAAAGACACAGGTTGTGCACCACCTTGGGAGGAATTCTGTTCTAAAGAACATTGTTAGAAAGGTCACTCGGAAACCAGAATGATTCAAGGCAATGGGGTTGGGACCAAACTGGTAGGATATTGGCCACACCCGGAGTGGCCATGGCCCTGAGGGAAGGTTCTACCAGGGGACATTTATTGAACCATTCGACTTGGGGCAATATGGGTATCAAAATTCATGGTTTTTGATACTGGTGATGAAAATGGCCATTTTGACAGGATTGGCCACACCCGGAGTGGCCATGGCCCTGAGGGAAGGTTCTACCGGGGGACATTTATTGAACCATACGACTTGGGGCAATATGGGTATCAAAATTCATGGTTTTTGATACTGGTTATGAAAATGGCCATTTTGACAGGATTGGCCACACCCGGAGTGGCCATGGCCCTGAGGGAAGGTTCTATCGGGGGGACATTTATCGAACCATACGACTTGGGGCAATATGGGTATCAAAATTCATGGTTTTTGATACTGGTAATGAAAATGGCCATTTTGACAGGATTGGCCACACCCGGAGTGGCCATTGCACAGTGTTCGGAATGGCAAAATTAAGTGGAATAAATTGATAACTCTTTTATTTGACGTCCTAGCCAAATGATGTCTTCGGAAGAGTTGTTGTATTTGATAAGGGCTATCTTTTGAAGTTATTGACATACAGGGTGACGACCTTCCAGGGTGTCAACCATAATTAACTTTGTTGGATGACGTTGTAAGGCTTTGGTGTCTTGAGCAAAGTTGAAGAGGAGAAAAATTCATGAAGGTTGGTCGAAGGCGCCAAATTTGTAGCTCTTAATCTACTCGAGATATGCGCCAGTTTTGCAAAAATGGTCCAAAAAGCACTTTATTGTGATAACTTAAAATGTTAGCGTTTTAGCGGCCTACTATGTTCTGAAGAGTTGTTTTTGACATAAAATTACATATCTTTGCCGAAAACAGCAAAATGTTTTGAGCCTTTATTGAGGAGTTATAACCATTTGTAAGTGATTTTGAGCATATTTTTAAGTTGCAATGTTTTCGAAATGGCGAATTTTGGCGCAAAACCGAACAATGCACATGAAAGTACACACTTTCAACTACATTTTCAGCTGTCAATAAATTTTTCAGTCCCTTCAAATAGATTGCTTTGATTTTTTGTTCTATAATTTCATAACTCCTGCTCTCGACGGTCCCTTCAATATCGACACCGAGAGAGTCCACTGTATCTCAATTTGAATTTGACGGTTTTTAATCAATTTATTTATAATTTTTAAGCGTAATCTTATTGAAACGTGGTAAAAGTCGGTAAATTGAAAGGGTAAATTGATCGATTTTAATATTGCTTATTGCGAGATAAAATCACGTTTCTCCTTCGCTGTGAGTGACAGGAGATTATTGCCGCCTTATTACCGCAGTGTAAAAATCAGCAAGTTGAACTGAAATTCTGATTGATTTGGCTGTCAACTTGGTTTGTTTTGAATATTTTCCAAAAAGTCAGCTCAAAACTCAAGGCAACCTTTGACAACAGCCAAAAATTTGTTCTGCGGTTGTCTTGCGGCTGTCATGCGACCATTATCTTGCGGTCGTATCACCGCACGTGAACTCTAATTATTGACGCCCGCAGTAAAACATTGTTCATGCTAAAAATTATGATACACATTTTAACATTATGAACAAATACATGTTTTTCCCAAAAATAATGTAAGTGAAAATTTTAAATAATTGTTCGTATTTAGAATTAAGACAATTTAATTTCCATAAAAATCGATCAATTTACCCTTCAATTTACCGATTTTCACCTTGTATTCATTATGATTTCGAATAACATTTATAAATAAATTGATTAAAAATCGGCAAATTCAAATTGAGATATCTAAAAATATATACACGGAGATATTTTCAGGAAATGTAGTTGAAAGTGTGTACTTTCAGGTGCATTGTTCGGTTTTGCGCCAAAATGCGCCATTTTGAAAACATTGCAACTTGAAAATAGGCTCAAAATCACTTAAAAATGGTTATAACTCCTCAATAAAGGCTCAAAACATTTTGCTGTTTTCGGCAAAGATATGTAATTTTATGTCATAAACAACTCTTCAGAACATAGTAGGCCGCTAAAACGCTAACATTTTAAGTTATCACAATAAAGTGCTTTTTGGACCATTTTTGCAAAACTGGCGCATATCTCGAGTAGATTAAGAGCTACAAATTTGGCGCCTTCGACCAACCTTCATGAATTTTTCTCCTCTTCAACTTTGCTCAAGACACCAAAGCCCTACAACGTCATCCAACAAAGTTAATTATGGTTGACACCCTGGAAGGTCGTCACCCTGTATGTCAATAACTTCAAAAGATAGCCCTTATCAAATACAACAACTCTTCCGAAGACATCATTTGGCTAGGACGTCAAATAAAAGAGTTATCAATTTATTCCACTTAATTTTGCCATTCCGAACACTGTGCAATGGCCACTCCGGGTGTGGCCAATCCTGTCAAAATGGCCATTTTCATCACCAGTATCAAAAACCATGAATTTTGATACCCATATTGCCCCAAGTCGTATGGTTCGATAAATGTCCCCCGGTAGAACCTTCCCTCAGAGCCATGGCCACTCCGGGTGTGGCCAATCCTGTCAAAATGGCCATTTTCATTACCAGTATCAAAAACCATGATTTTTGATACCCATATTGCCCCAAGTCGTATGGTTCAATAAATGTCCCCCCGGTAGAACCTTCCCTCAGGGCCATGGCCACTCCGGGTGTGGCCAATCCTGTCAAAATGGCCATTTTCATTACCAGTATCAAAAACCATGAATTTTGATACCCATATTGCCCCAAGTCGTATGGTTCGATAAATGTCCCCCCGGTAGAACCTTCCCTCAGGGCCATGGCCACTCCGGGTGTGGCCAATATCCTACCAGTTTGGTCCCAACCCCGTTACCTTGAATCATTCTGATTTCCGAGTGACCGTTCTAACAATGTTCTTTAGAACAGAATTCCTCCCAAGGTGGTGCTCAACCTGTGTCTTTCAATGTGTGTATGTGTGTGTGAGCAATAAAATTACCACCATCGATCCGTCTCTGACGGATTTTCGGTCAAAACTAACTGTTCAGAGGCTATCTGTTAGGTTATATAGTCCGCATAAAATGTGGCAACATGGTGCAAATTTTGCCTCGTCTCCTGCTTTCTTGGAACTGTCACGCGAGAATGTTGCACCATTGTTGCCACACTTCATTCGTTGCTGACCCCTTCCGCAGTACCAAGCATGCAACATTTTCGTAACGCGCGACATTTTTCGTTTTTCTGGATTGACACCTCACCAGAATAGAGCCCTTAGGACAAAGTTCTTTGTCAAAACTATTAGTTTGACACATTGGAGCCATCAAACCATCGGGGTTTTCCTGTACACGAAATATTTCAGCATCAAAATATTTCACAACCATTCTGCCCACACTGCTCTCCCTTTGTTTGTGTTTGTGCGCTCGCGAGCCGCGACTGTATCCGAACAAAAGTTGTGTTTGTGACAGATGTCTCCTCCGCACCAGGGATGCCAGATGCACAGATTTGTATGTGTTTCACAGACATTTGAGCTTATGTCAGACATTTTTTGAGGTTCACCAGACTTTTTTAAACTTCATTAAATTAATGTTCTGTAAACAATTTAAACCGAACATTATTTCGTTAGTTTTCAAATGCTTAAAATGCAATTTCTGATGGATTTCTATGACTGTAAATTGATATAATATATCAGTTTACAGTCATAGAAATCCATATTATTTGAATTTTAGACATATGCACAGACAAAAAAAGCCTTTTCTTACAGACATTTGAAAAAATCATGTGGCATCCTTGCTCCGCACGGTTCGTTCGCTCTCACACAGCCAACAGAAGTTCGACGGGTCGGGTCGAGGTTTTTTCGGTGCCGTGAGTTTATCCCGTTGAAAATCTTTGGAAGTTCGGACTGCGTCCTCGGGAATCGGTTCCACCGTGGTGTCTGTGTGCGGAATCCATTTGCGTGTAAGAGATAAACATTGATTAATCCGGACAGAATCTGTTCTGCATCGATTCCTTCCCCCCGTTGCAAAAGTTGTGTGTGTGTGTCCTCATTGCGTGTGCACTCTTTTTTTCTATTTCCTGCTGCTGCCTGGCCGCGGCCCCGTGTGTGTGTTTGTGCGCCCCTGTCCGTGTGCCGTATGTGGCAAAATTAGAATCAAGTCGAAAAATCAGGTAAAATAAATGGTGAAAATTGTAAGAAAATAGTGCTCTTTTTGTGTGCAAAGGATTATTGACTTGAGCGGTCAAAGGGAGTTTCCGGTGGAGCAAAGAGGAAGTGGCCCACGAGGGACGGAAAGGATGTCGATTTTCCCTACAGCAGTGTGATTAGGAAAGATACGACGAGGAGGAGCAGCCCCCCGAGGAGAGACGAAAATCGTTCCGATTTTCATCGGACGAGGAGGCAAAAGTAAGTGCAATATGAAAATGTAAAGACACAGAGAGATAGAGTGAGAGGGAGAGAGCGAGCGAAATGAATGAAAGAAAACAGTAGAATGAAAAATCAAAGAGGAATAGTGGCAAACGAAGAAGAAAGTGAAGAAAAAGAGGAAGGTTCATCATCATCATCAGGGGTGCCAGGTTGCCAGATAAATCTGGCATTGCCAGATTTTTTGAGCTCCAATTATAAAAAAATAATTTTCTATTTCTTCCTCACATTGTTTTATTGACGTATTTTGTTTATTTTGTGAAGCTATAATGTATAAAAAGCAAAAATACACAGTTTTTGAACAAAAAATTACTTATTACTTTGAGAAAAGTGGCTTGCCAGATTTTTCCCAGATTTTTTGCCAGATTTTTTACTCTTCAGACCTGGTAACCCTGATCATCATCATCAGCACACATAAATTTGGTCGGTCGTGATTTGAAGAGATTTCTTTACGCGATCAGGTTGCGTATTGAAAGACGGACGGGCGGACAGATGGACGGAACGGATTGAGGCTTTAGAGTTGGAGATTTTTTTTCGGGGTTGGAAACAACGACAGGTCAGACCGAGAGCCACACGAAGCTAGGCAAAAGAGGTCAATAAAAGGATTTTTTGTTGTTGGGTATTTTAAGACAGGGTAGTGGTCACTCGGTGAAGAGCTAATAATTCTATTTTCTTGTATTATTTGTCACGGTTTGTAATAGTGAAATTTTTTTCTCTAATCTAAAATACATTTTAATTTTGATTATCCGACTTGTTCCTATACTAACATTCATTGCTTTCGAAATATCACTAAGACATCAAATTCCTTATGACCTGTTCGATGTTTTAAATTAAGGCCAAGATAAACATATATTGGGAAATTTATTTAACGTTTTCCTTTGTCAGATCAATAAATTTTAAAAAAATCAAAATATTCATCCTGTAGTGCCCAATTTCCGCGTCAAGGAGGTTTTTTATGCAAATTTATGCATCTATTTTTTTTTTTGTTTAAATGGTTGTTTTTTTATATGCCTTTATCTTGTTTAAGTTTTAAGGTTTTAACTTTTCTTAAAGTATCAGGCATATTCTACAATTTCAATTGTCACTTGAATGCACATTTATTACTTTTCTAGTTTTATAAATTTGACGATTGTCGAAATTTGAGCAAAATTCATAAGCTAACTTAAGCCAGTTACTCTACAACCCAACCCCACCTCTAGACGGGTTTCGATCTAAAAATTCGCCCAAAATCCATTTTCAACCAATTTTTGATGAGAAGCAAAATTAGAAAGGCAAAATGCTATGATAGGCGGTGGTAGAATAGGCCAAATACTACCAAAAACAAACATAAACTAAACAAGGTAAATGCAAATTTAAATACTAAAAATAAAACAAGAAAAACATAAAACAAGAGAAGTCAAGTTTTTCGTAGAACTAAAGTTGCTAAAAATTACACGGGAAAAATAACAACTTTCAAAAAAAAAAAAAATGGGAAGTAGCGGGTTAACTTAACTGGTAGATTTTGTTTTTTGTTTTTTTGGAGAAAAAAAAATCCTATTCACCAATTATTTTACTAAGCAGGCGTTTTTGGGCGTCAAAACAATACGCTGGTGATAATTAGAGCGAACTGATGGTTTACAATGTTGAAGAACAGTTATTTAATTTGTTATAAAAAGGGTCGTTTTGTAATTTGGTAAACAGCCAACCCCGCTCCTAATTTGCACAATACTTTCACCCGGAACTTGTTTTGACCCCCAAAGACGCCTTCGCTGGTGAATAATAGAAAACCCCAAAAAAAGATTTCATAAAAGTTAAAAATTTGTACTCGCTTCCAGACCAAAAAGCCTACATGGATTTGACACAAATTCAAAGTTTTTTGCTTACTTTTGTCCATTATAATCAACAACCATATTTTCGAAACGATCCTATTTTTTTTAAATCGATCTATCGATCGATCACGACTGGTCACCAGTGGTCAGTTAAAAAATCCTAACAACATTGTCATAAAATCTCTAAGATCCTTATCTGATAAGTAGCTAAATATTGATTGAACAATAAACTTAAAAAAAATCTTGAAAGGCATTTAATTTGAAAACAATTGGACATTTTTTTGAGGATATTTTCAATTTTCAAAAAAAAAATAATCAAAAATTCATGCCTTCTATACCAGATTTTTCAGCATCCAGAACTCTGAAGCAAAAGATTCCTTTTTTGGGAATTCGACTTTTAGTAATACAGTGGACTCTCTCGTTGTCGGTATTGCAGGGACCGTCGAGAGCGGGAGTTATCAAATTATTGAACGAAAAATCAAAGCATGCTTCTTGAAGGGACTGAAAAATTATTGACAGCTGGAGCAATATTAATATTGAGAAGATCGATAGCCAGAGAGTCCACTGTACAAAGACAGATAAAAAAAAGAATTCAATTTCCCATGTACTTCTTTTTTTCTGAAAAGTCCGAATCATAGTTTAAAACTTTGCCGGAAACACCAAATCGATCAGAAAACTTCTTCTCAAGATACAGATTTTGCGAATATTCACAAGCCCATTTAGTATGACCAGCCTGCAAATTGGTATGGAGCCTTGTATGGAAAAACAGCTTCTTTTAACCTAGAAAATGAATAAACAAAATTTAATCTAAATAAAAAAAAAATTCTCGGCAAAATTTACTCTGTTTTTAATTGAATCTCCTTTCATACGAATGAATGTGGTAATGCAGTAAGAAAAGTTGAATTTTGGATGATTGCAAATTTGATGGTTTTGTCTCAGCGACTACAAAAGTTTTTATGTACATTGTACATAGGAAGGTAATCTAAAATTAGTTATTTAGAATCATCAAATAAAAAATACACCCCTTTGAAATGTTCAGAAAATTTCACAAATTTGTATTTTTTTACATTGGAAATAAGTTGCTGGAATATTGGCATCCTTCAATATTTTCAGAAAATTTCCATTTAATGGTCACTCATGAGCACTATTTTCAAAAATGGAATAAAATGCAATGTTTTAGTTAAAATCAAAATTTAAGTGGCTATACATATCTTGAATCAGTGACTTCTATTTTACTTTTTTCACACCCAACCGGCAGTCGCATGATTGTGATGCATGGCGGCATGAAAATCTGTCCTCATGCAATTTTTTGCGATATAGGGGAATGACATTTTTGCCCGTTACCGATAATTATCAATGTTACCGACAGCTGATTGATTGTATTGCAGAAAAAAAAATCTAAACAGAACGAGGATTGAACCATCAACTCCTTGGTTGTTGGTCCAACACGCTACCATCGCGCCATGGACGCTTAATGAATTGTGAGGGACGGAGCACCAAGATATTCTTCTCTCTTTAATTTTGCTCGAGAACGCGCCAGCCTTATATGTGTTGGTGAGAACTGCAGATCGCTGACACATGTTTACACGCGGGCAAAAATGAGCTATGAGCTTGCTGCAAAAACTATTATAAAATATAACATTTTCTGCAGCAAATCCACTGTTGCAGATTTTGATATATATTTTTCCTTTGGGCGCAATTGCGAATTGCGAATTTGGGTGCATAAATTATAACTAGACGCCAACATTTTTGCACGTACTTATCCATGGCTCAAAATAGAAGATTTAAAAATCGTCAAAAATGTTTTTATTCGTGTGTTTGTTTTTTTTATTGTCCTCATAAATACCTACAACTTCGATCGAATATTTTCTCAAAAGATACATATTTTCGAATACTTACGTACCCATTTCTGTATGGATGAACCATTTTTTTTGACTTAAACTTTGAAAAATATTTGCAACGGCCTTATCAATGTTTTTGCCTAACTTTTACAACTTTTTAATTTTTTGATGCACTGTTCTTGCAAACACATTTTGTATGGACTGAACGCAATATTGAGTCGTACATAAAGAAACAATCTACAAACAAGAAAAAAAGTTTCAACCTAAGTTAAAAAATAACACAACGCTAGAAATCGAGAAAACAGTTATTGTGAAAATCTAGAGACTTACTCATATTGTATTTAACCTAATGGTGCATTCACTCAAGTCCTGTTGAAATCATGACATGAGTTAGAACATCAATACCAAAAAGAAAAAAACAATTCGTAGTATCAAAAAATAACGATAATACCTGGCTCGAAGCCAATAAACCATAGCGTAAAATTTTTCTTACGTTAGTAAAAAAGATTGTAGGAAATATGTTCAAATTGTAGCATTTTCTCAAATCAATTTCTCCTTTGTTAAACTTTGATTACAAAAATCGAAAGTTCTGCGTAACGATTTACCTTTATAGAGTTACATTCATCTTTGATAATATATATTTTTTGTGTAAGTGGGTGGCAATCCTCCTCTCTTCCACCCTCCCTATCACTCTCTTGAGCCTCCAACCCCCCTGAATCCCGCTCTCCCACCTGTTTGTGACTCCACTCTTGTGGGGGTGGGGGCGGTGGTGGAGCGCCACAAAGTAGAGGAGAAGAGTAATAATATTAGAGGAAAGAAAGAAAAGTTGGCCGAGAGATTTTTTTCTTTCTTTCTCCTATTTGCTTGCTTCTCATTTTCTCGAGAGTTGGCTCGTTTCGTTTCGTTTCTTCTACGTTCGTTGCCGTTTCGTTTCTTCGGTCTGGTTGTTGTTGTTGTGTTTGTCGTCGCAGTAGTCGCCTTGCGTTGTTGTTTGATTTTTTGTCTGTTGTTCACTCTTCTCTTCTCTTCTTTTGCTTTTGCGTTCCACACACTGTTCCAGCAGAGTGAGTGAGTCTTACACAAAGAGAGGGTTTTACTGTGCGCACGCACACTTGGACGACACACTTTCTGACCTGGCGCACGTGCGCTCACAAATACACGCGGCAGTAATAACATGAGAAGGTTGCACTGGAAAAAGTGTGCAGGTGAAATTGATGTATCTCACATTTGACATATGAATAATTCAAAGTTCATTTGCCGGTCGCTGGACGCGAACTCTCGACCGTGGTCGTCGTCGTCATGTTGGTCTGCCATGGTTCATCTCTCGCATTTCACTTTTTCGCATTTTTAAGCGTGTGTTTTATTAAAATAAATTAATTTTTACTATGCACTTGGTAACGTGTGGACAGGTTTGCAAGTGAGTGGGAGAGATTGGAACTAAAAGAGAAATGTATAAATTTAGTGCACCTACTTTGACATTTGAACAAGTAAAATTTGAGTTTGTCTTTTGAGATTTCCAATGTTGACCTTCATTGGAAATCTCAAAAGACAAACTCAATTTTTTCTTGTTACTGCATTATTGATACATTTCACTTAGTCATCTGATTTTCAACGTCTTTTTACAACTTGAAACGCATTTTTCTAATTTAAAAAAAAGATTGTTTTTTCATAAACTTTTTTAGGATACCGCACAGTAAAAAAATCCGATGGTAAAATCGCACGCAAATGCATGCACATCACCTTCGTCAAAAAATACACTAAATATTACACACTGCATGTACAATTTTTGTAAACACAAAAAAAAGTTGTAACCGACGGGATTCAAACCCAGCACCAACAGTACGGACTGGCGCCTTAGCCCGCTCGGCCATCAGACCGATGAAGAATGGGAAGGATAAACGCATATATGAGCTTGACATTTCGTTCAAGTAGGTTTCCCATACTGATGGGCTACATATTTCAGGGTGTAATATTACAAAGAATTTCATAAAATAATGCAAAGTTTATTTTACACTCAGGGCTTTTACACGCAGCTGGATTTTTCTTGCTGTGCGCAGACAATCTTCATCCTCGAGTATCCATGGGTTGATTTTAGTCGATGGTTCTCATATTTTGCCCAGAGTCTTAGAACAACTGAAGCGAGTTTTAGACAAATTGTGCATACTTTTGGCATGCGGACAGTAATGTATTATGAATACTTTTTACTTACATTGTTGTTATTTATTTCAAGATTTTGAGTTTGATTAATAACTTCCGTTGAAAAATCTCAAATATATACTTGATTTACGCGCGTCTGAACTTATTTTTAAGCTTAGATTTGTTTTCTAACCATTGTTTTGAATGGTTTAGGCACATCAAAATAAAAATGTATAATCTTATTTTAGATCTTGTTGTTCAGTAAATTTGAATGAATTTGACCAAATTTATTTTTTCTGTTTTGATATTTTTTTGCGAAAAAGACAAGAAAACGAACACTTTTTCTACCTGGAAGGAAACCGATTTTTACTTTGCCGGAGAAACCCAGGAAAATCATAATCATTTTTAAAGCAAAAACACGTTATAAAGAACGATTTGTAATGTATCCTAAATAGTTTTCAATTGACTGTGCAGTGTGCATGTTTATTTTTTCCTAAAAATTTAGTCCCTGCTTTTTTTTGGAAAATGTTGAAGATTTGGAAAAAATGTTGCGTTCACCATGAAGTTAAAAAATTTCCAAATTTTGATAAGAAATGCAAAAAATAATCATGGCAAGTCTGTCTGCAAATCATTGATTGCCTTTGAATATTCAACAAAATATACAAAACAAAAAAAAAAACATCTTGATTAAAGATATCGTTTTCTAATTACATTTCTCTTTTCGGCCTTTCAAAACTGTGGTATTGAGTGACGGGTTCCAATAAATGTTTAGACTTATAAACAAAAATTTCTCTTAATATGTGTTTTCAAGAAAAAAAGTTATAATAAGTCAATGAGTATTTGAGATATTTTTTATGCAATCATCAAATTTCGTTCAAATTTATCAATATTATTTCAAATTCAACAAATGATTCCAATGATCAAAATCTTTCATTTAAAAACCCTGAAAATTTTTGAAAGAGCATGAAAAAATACAAGATAGCTTAATCTTTCTTTTTCTATTTCTATCCCCTTTCCCTAGCAATTTCAGTAAGTCTGTTATGTACTGCAAAAAACGTATTGTATCTTGATTATTCACCAATAAACCCGAATTGAATTGAAGTAACTATTAAATATTAAAATAAAAAAGAAGTTGTCATCAAATTTTAAAGATTCCAACATTCTAACTTTTTCAGTAATTAAAAAATATATTTTAAAGCTTAGGCTGGTACAAATTTCATTAAAAAAAAAATTCAATGGAAATTTAAGTGCAATGAGCAGAAATCAATTTAAAATCATTCCCCTGAATCATGTTAGTAGAATTTTTGAAAATTTTCGATGTTTGTTATCGCAAAAAGTTTTTTTTCGCTTAAAATTTTTGTTTTCGTCAATTTTTTTTTTTTTAAACTAATGATTGCAAAACAACTGTACTGCCCCTGATCGCATAAATGTCCCATATGCATTTTCATCGATTTCGAGTTAGTGATGCAGTTTGGTTCAAAATGGTGTGCTCTTTCGAAAGAGCCTATAACATCCAGTACTTTGTTCTAAAAATCAGGAGGAAATCCAGTTTTTTCGCGAAAACTTAACACGTAGCCTTATGTATGGGACAAAATTCAAATGCGTTTTGCTCAGCTTGCTGTTTTTACATATGGGACATTTATGCGAACATGGGCAGTGTACTAGTGTTAAATTCATTTTTAAACATGGCTCGTTGTTTCAGTATTTATATTTTTTTATTTCTTTTGACCTGAATCTCCTAGAACCCGTAGATCAACTTATAAAATCATCTGTTACTCACTTTAATCATGAAAAATCTTCATGAAACTTTCAGGAGTTGTTGGAAATCATCTTTTAAATGAAAATTCTGTAATATGAAATTTTGAGATTTTCTGGATGTATACGTAATCTCTAAGATGAACAGGGATGTTATTTCTTGCAAAACAAAATGGCTATTGTTAAATAATTATCTCACTTTCCTTAACTGGCTTCATTCCGGAGTTAGGAAGAAATTTAAATGATTTAAATAAATAAATGGTATTCGAGAAACTATTTCGCAAATCAGTCGCCGTGCCTCCCGAGCAACAATGCTTAGAGATGTGCTGTTTTTTTTTAAATTTTGTTTGCATTGGTTCTGATTTTAGGGTTTTGAGTTCGAGTTACGTTCTAATGAACTGTATTTCAAGGGAGTATTAGAAACCGACATGTTGATTCATATTAGAATACTGTTTAAGTTTCCATTCAGTTGCTATCCTTTCTTGCGTCCTAAAAAGCAAACACTTCTTCCAACTCGAAACCGTCCCGTCCATTCATTCCAGTGCACCCAACAGCACAGTTAGTCCTTGCTGTGTGCGTATCAACGGTTTTTACTCCATCCACTTGGAAGTGATTCTACCAGTATTCGTGGGACCACCATTCACCCTCTTCGGCCAAACGGTGTACGGTTCATTGAGGCACAGTCGCGCACCCGTGTGTGTGTGTTCAATTCCCCCTGAACCAGTGTGTAGTGTTGGTGAAACCAGCAGGCAGTACCAACCAACCAGCCAGCCAGCAGTCCAGTCAGTCTGCTCTTCTTTCTCCGACACTTCCAGTAAATCTTTCGACTCTGGTTTGGTGTTTCGCTTGGTTGGTGTGTGGAATTATGATGGATCTCTGACTGACGGGTTTTTGGCCGAAAAATTACGTTGTGTGTGCGAAATTGTGTAGTGTTAAGAAATGGTTGAATTGTGATGCTGATTGGCAAAATTTCGATTTCCCATTGCAGGAAAAACTAGCGCTGGAGAAGAAGAGAGCTGTGTGCGAGCTGTTGATGCTGACTTGGACGGCGACGACGACGATGAACTCCCGATGAAGCAGCAGCCATAGCTCTGTGTAGTCGTTGCTGTAGTGTGTGAAGCAGCAGCAGCAGCACCACCACACCACAGGCCCTAGGCTGGTTTTTGCTTCTTGGCCTCGGTCGTGAACGTCGGAAATGGGCCCAAGAAGTGGTCTTTGTTTTGAAACCGCCCAGAACCAACAGCAGCAGCAGCAACAGCAACAACATCAACGAAGAAGAACCTAATTTTGTGTGTGTGTGCGTGTGAGTGTCACCACGTTCCTCGAATCGTGCCGTGTACCTGAAGGAGACAGGGGAACCAATGTTACAGGAAAGTGTAACTCGCCAATAAAAGTGTAGGCAAATAATGTCATAAAAGTGTGTTGTTTCTTAAAACTACCCACCCTCAGCCAGAGAGCAGTGTGTGCATGTGCTTAAAAAGGGGGAAATAAAAGGCAAAGCAGTGGTGTAATTCAGTGTTGGAAAACCCGAGCAAAAGGAAAAGAATGCAACAACATCTTCAGCAACATCCAACGGAGAGCAGCAGCAGCTGAGGAAGAAGAAAGTGTCTAACTGGTGAAAAGGATTACCCACCCATCGTCATCATAGCAGGAACGCACTGAAGCGCAGCCACCGCCGCGAGTACTAGGAAATGAGGTGAGTTTCTACGACTCTGATATGTGCAATGTGCACACGCCGCCGCGCTGAAGTGGGTCGTTCGATGTCGAGTTCGACACAACGGGTTGGGGGGTGGGGGAAAGACCCTTCAGAACGAATTTTAAAAATTTGCGTCGTTATCAAAATCGACTTGAAAAAAAAAATAAAACTTTGGTTTGTTTGATAGCAGGTGATCACCATAACTACTGATTGGGCAAAGGATTGATATGCATGTGGTTCACGTGTGTTGTACCGACGAAAAAACAACAAACCAAAACGGCACGGAAGTCACACGATGACGACGTTTTTGGTTTTCGATATGGTGCGCCATAGGGACCGGGGCCCCAAAAGTTTAACCTCGGAAGGGGTTATCGATAAACAAATTTGTTTGCAGCTGATTGCATGTTAGCGAAAAAATAAAAAGCAAATTGTAAATTTATCTATCCTTGCATGCATGCTATCGCTGGTGCAGGTTCACAAAGGTCGTTTTAACTTTATTGAATGTTTATCTTTTCTAACGAACTGGTTAAGTCATGTTCACGTCATCCTTATCGGCGTGATAAATAATCAACTTTTGAGAATCTGGGAGACTCTAGTAAGTGCATATTTAAGCTTCTTTCATCGATCAAATTTATGATTTCCATTATGCAATCTTATTAGAAGATATTTAAATTCAAAATATTTGTTAAGCATACCAATCTTGTACCCACAGGATTTTTTTTCTTAAGATATATTAAGTATTTTTTAATTTCAAGTTAGAACACAACTATCAACAACAACAAATAAAAAAGTTTTTAGTAAATTCGAATATTTATCTTTTTTTTTTAATTTTTGTTATTTGCATATCATATAAAAAATTATCAAAAGTTCAATTAAAGGATTCTGAGACGATTTTGACGATGTTTTATTCCCCATCTACTAGCTGATTCTAGCATTACAATGGTACAGATTATTTGGAGACCAAAGGTCAAAATAAGACAAAACTGACATGGGACAATTATGCGTAGAACGGTGGTATACCATGAGCATCATGCAAACATTTTACACACTGAGATTTTTTACCGAATTCGTTAGTTGAAAAATCGGTTAAGTTTAGATAGGTAAACTTTCTGTCAAAATGAACAATTTTTTACCGAATTCCGGTTGTACGATGATCAATAATGAACTTCATTACCGAACTTCGGTAAGTTTTTAATTTTCAGTTTACCGAACTGTTAAGCAGATGAAAATTCGGTAAACCTTACCGAATTCGGTAAAAAATCTTAGTGTGTACACTGCTAAATCTTATAGAGGCATGTCTCACGTTTTTGTAATAGGTCCAATTAACCAATTTTTCTGTTTTTTTGTTTTTGGGCGTTTTTTGAATTCGAAACTAGACAAAATACCCAAATTGCAAAATTGGATTTGTCAAATTGTCTGGACTTTAAGAAAAACAACTTGGTATGGCGAATGATGAGAAAAGCTTTCTAGTTGTTTTTTAAAATGAAACAATTGAATGGACAAAATGAATCATCTCCATAAGGTGTAAATTGAAAACATCTGTCTGCAACTTTTTTCAATTTATCTTTTTCTATACTTAACTTTTATTCGGATATCATCTAACCATCTACCGTCCAAATTTTTATCCGATTTTTTGTGTTTTCCTGTGACCTCCTAATGTAATTTTTAACAAATTTTGGTTAGTTTTTTTGTAGTTTCTTTTTTCTGTTCATAATTTTCTAGTCACTTTTCGATTTTTTAAATATTTTATACTTTTTTTACATATTAACTTGAGCCATTAAAAAACACATTTCGTCAAAATATAATCTAGAATATGATAAAAAATATTGCATACTTATTTTGACATAAATGTTGACCTCAGGAAAATATCAAGAGTTTTTTTTAAAAGGACCAATAAACTATTGTCTTTCATATGTTTATAGGACCAAATAAAAAAAAACTCTAGATATATTTTTTTACAAATTATCAAAGTCATATAAAACAATTTAGATCATCAATCCAACTTTTATCTTTAAAATATAAGAGTTCTCCTTTCCAATACTTTTTTAAGATTCAAAATTCATTTAAAAAAAGTTTACTTATCCCACTTAAATTTGGGTAAAATTACATCGACAAACATGTAAACATTCAAGCATCAAATTCTTCAACCTTCCAAATTAATTTATTTTCTATGCTGTGTAGTAAACTGTTATAAAACTCATTTTGAGTATGTTTTTCGATGGATTTGTAATAATTTGAAGTTTCTGTAACGTAATATTGCTAAATTATATGGAAAATTACTCAGTGAAAACAAGTTAACCCTTTCATGCCTGATGGGTCATATATGACCCAAAAATAACAATTTTCAAAACAAGCCTATAATTTTTGCATGGTTGTAATAATCAATTTCCCATCATAAAAAAAATCAGGCCTAACCCTTTCAGGAAAAAGTGCAATAACTCATAATCATGTGTAAGTTTACACAAATTTCGAGGAAATATTACACTGACACAACTGTCCACGTTCTAGATGTAATATTACCATGAGTTTTTGCAACATTCATTCTTTGCTAGAAATGCCATTTTTTAATGTTACACCTTAGAATGTACAAAGATTTTGGGTCAGAAAAAATAAGTAATATTGCTACGAAAAAATTCTAAGTATTATTATAGGTATTCGGTGCCCTCTCCCCGTGCCATACCTTCACACTTAGGAGACCCGGGAGGCGGAGTCTTGTCGCAAAAAAGAACGATACACGCCTGTGGATCCGTTGACGAAACCGCAAGGTTTAAGAGGTCCACATTGTAAGGTGTTGCGTCGATTCCGTCCGCTACGAAAAATGTGTAATTCTTCTTAATAGTTCCTATGAGCCATCCATAACTAATTTGCATTTTCCTCTAAAACAACCTGAAACTTCATTATATTTTGAGTTAGAAGTATTTGAAGGACGATGAACCAATAAAATTTAAAGCATGTTTGATATTTATTATTCCTAAAATAATCGCAATCCGATCAAAATAAGGCTTCGTTTATAAAAGGCACTTGAGACCTATTGCTAACTAAACCCCCTTTTCCTTCATATATTGAGGAAAAATTACATCGAAAATGAGGTTCTACTTTCTTTTCACTGTGTAGGTTCCCAATCCCATGATGAGCTACATATTTTTGCCTTCCTCACCTTACTGAGGAAAGGCTATAAAATCACTCGAAAATTGAACTTCTCAATTAGACCTCCTAGACCCACCTTCATGTATACCTATCGACTCAGAATCAAATTCTGAGCAAATGTCTGTGTGTGGGGTGGGATGTTGATCAAAAAATTGTCACTCGATTATCTCGATATTGGCTGAACCGATTTTGTCCGTATTGGCGTCATTCGATCCGTATTGGGGTCCCATAAGTCGCTATTAAAAATTATGCAGTTTAGTTAAGTACTTCAAAAGTTATGCTAAAAAAACGATTTTAACAAAAGTCCGGAAGATTGTAAAAAGGCACGTTATACATTTTTAGAAAGGTATTTAAAAGACCTTTCCAACGCGACCAATACATTGAAGATCTGACAACCCTATTAAAAGTTATTTGCACTTAAGTGTTATTTATGTACTTTTTGGAATCCGGATCTCGAATATCATGATGAAAACGTTGTCCGGATCTATCATGCGACATGTCGTTGGATAGTTAATCAAAAAACCTTCCCAACGCGACCAATACATTGAAGATCTGACAACCCTATTAAAAGTTATTAGCACTTAAGTGTTATTTATGTACTTTTTGAAGCCGGATCTCGAATATCATGTTGAAAACGTTGTCCGGATCTATCATGCGACCTGTCGTTGGATAGTTAATCAAAAGACCTATCTAACGCGTTCAAAACATTGAAGATCTGACAACCCTATCATAAGTTATAAGCACTTAAGTGTTATTTATACACTTTTTGGAGGCCAGATCTCAGATACTTTGATGAAAACGTCGTCCAAATATATCATGCGTAAGTGCCCTGAAATATGAAGATCTGACTACCCAATCTGATGGTATGAACAATGAGTCAAATTGATAGAACATTTAAAGGTCCACCCTATTGTGTCTATTTTGGATAGCATTACCCTTTAAATGTGAGGAAGGCACCAACCACCTAAGGGTGGATTAAGTAACGTTTTTCTTGTAATATTACATGCAATTCCATAAAATAATGCAAATGTAATATTAAACCTATGTGTTTTACTCGCAGCTGGGTCACTCTCTGCAAACCCACACAACCCCGACCTCTCTTCAATATTCGTTTAACTTTGCACTCAGTGGTAATTTTAGTCCCTGATAACGAATCTGAGGGTGGATTTTTCTGAATTTTGATCAAGGCACGGTTTTCAATGATAGCTTGAACCCGTGAAGTGATAGAAATTTAGTGTACTGTTTAGACCTAAATTTAAAATATTTTTTAACGTGCTTAAAAAAAATTTGCCCTCCGAATTTTCGGGATGATTTTGAAGGGGGAGAGACAAAAACTTTGAAAAATTTCGTTTACTTTTTCAAAAGGTCCTATGTGCACAGGAATCCCATGGCGCATTGATTTTTTTGAAAAAGTAATATCGTATTCCAAAAAAATCCTTTCTCATAGGAAAAAAAATGCTTGACTGTACATTAATCTTTCTATTACTAAGTAAATGTTTCTTAAAGATATTCATCTTAAAAAACATGCAACACACAAAGTAAATTTTCAAACCTGCAAAATCTGTTATAGAAGATAACATTTTTGTAGCAAATCCACTATGACAGATTCTGATGTATATTTTTCCTGAGGGTGTAGGTTAGGATGACAAGAAAAAAATGATTATTTTTTTTTGAGAAATCGTAAGAGGTACCCGCTAGCTTGGTTTGCAATTTAAAAATAAGTAACTATGCCAATTTTGAGACATAATCGGTTGAGGGTTAAAGGGTCGCTTGTCATCGTTGTATAGGAAACGGGTGTACCCCATTTGGCATAATGGACATTTGGCATAACGGGTTTTCAAGATGGACGTTTGGCATAATGGACGTTTGGCATAATTGGTCCAAGACATCAGGGACGTTTGGCATAATGGACATTTGGCATAATGGACGTTTGGCATAATTCGTTCAAAACCCATCAAGGACGTTTGGCATAATGGACGTTTGGCATAATTTTTGTTAGCTTTTTTTTGTTCTTATTTTTGTATTTATTTTTTGTAAAGAATAATAATTTATAGGTTTTTTTTTCTTTTTTCTAAGCAGATAACTTTACTTGAAAAATGATTTTTGTTTTCAAGAAGTCTAGTATCTTTGTCATTTTCTCCCAATAGATGTATTTTTTTTTTCCTTTTTTTTCTTAATAAATCTTTAAAATGCAATTTTTCATAAATATAAAATGCATTTTTTTCATAAATATATAATATTGAGATTTGTCTTCATTTGAAATATTTTGCAGCTAATTTTTTGTATTCAATTATTCCTTCTTTTATTTTAAATTCAACCTAACAAAGTGATGTAAGTTTTGCCAGTCTTTGAAATTTAGCAATAAAAAATTTATACTGTTTACCCTTTCCCCTCCTTTTTCAAATTCAACCTAAAGAATGTATGTACATTTTGCTCTTATTTAACGAAATGCATTTGAATTTTTTAAAGCAATTTGCTCTTCTTTTATTTTAAAGCTAAAATAAGGTAAAATCTCTCAAAAAATGTGCAGTTTGTTTTTTTTTTCAAAATTTTGCAATCATTGTTTTTATGCAATTTTTTCTTCTTTAATATTCATCCTTAATAAGGGATGTACATTTTTTCTTTCTTTAAATATTTGACAAATGAGTTATGAAATTTTCCCTTCTTTTATTTTAAATTCAACTTTTAGAAGGGAAAATCTTTAAAAACAATACTTTTCGAATATTTGACAATAAACTTCGATTATGAATTTTTTTATAAAATTTATATTTATTTATATAAAATTCAACTTATGGAAGGAAAAGTAAATTAAAAGATTCACATTTTGACACTCTTTAAATGTTTGACTATCGCAATATTTTTATGTTTTTCACCTACCTCTCTTAAAAATAACATTTAATCAGCATTTTTTTTAGGCAGTTGTCCCTTCTTTAAGATTAGTATTGAATAAATAAAAGAAGGGAAAATTCCATAAACAACTTTATTGCAAAAATTAAACCAACAGAGAAAAAATGTGCAGAAATTATATAAATGTTTAAAGACAACATCTATAAGAGAATTTCCCTTCTTCAAGTTAAATATAAAAAAAATATGGGAAAATTGAATAAAAAAACTTAATTGCAAAATATTTAAAGAAAAGCAACATCGACATCCATTCACCCAAAATACAGGATCGAGAGTATAATTCCATCAAAATTTATAGAGAGCTCAATGCTAAACTCGATAGAATAATGGTACCAACTCACACCTGCAAAACAATTAACTTAATTAATTAATTGAAACAGTAAATCTGCAACAAGAGTCATACATCGAAATCTGACTACTCTTGTGTCACCAAGCTGCTGTGGCCAAGGCAGTTTAGTTATTGAGTTAGTCTATTATTAGTCTCTGGTTCAGTTCCCGTAGAGAACACTTTTCGTTTTGAAGGATGAACTTTTTCTTGAAAATGGACTCGAGGGCATAATTCTCTCGGTCATGTAGAACTGTGTTCTCTGTGTCAGTGAATCTTTCCGCTAGTCTCGTGTCGGATGAGTGCTGCCCAGTTCTGGGGTTTCTTTAGATTCAATTCGAAAAAGAAGGGAAAAATGTGAATTTATTTAGAAATTTCCTTCTTCAAGTAAAATTTTGATCAAAAGAAGGGAAAATTGCATTATAAAAGCTCAATTGTCGAAGATTTGAAGAGGTTTTTCTCATCATGAATTTCATATAAAAGAAGGGAAAATTTCATTTGAAAAATTACTCCTAATTAGGGGAAATATGCCCATTCTAATCACTCTAAGCCGTTCGACCAATTCTCATCACTTTTCCGTTTTCCGCTATTAAATCAACATTTTCAGATGTTTCAACAGTGGAGAGTTGGTTGCTCACTTTTATTTGAGCTATTCATTACTTTGGAACAGTCAAAAACACTTTATGAAAGCTGTAATTCATGAACAAAGTGCTGATAGGCCGATAATAGAAATAGGCTGAGAAAGGGTATAGTTCCCCTATATTGAAAGGGGAAAAATCTTAAGCTAACAAGAGATATGTTAATTATTTAATTAAAATATCAAAATTTCATTGAAAGGATTTATTGTGAATTATTCAAAATGGAAAGAATTTACTATTAGGAAAAAATATAGAGATACCTAATTTTTTATAGAAAAAAATGATAATCTCTTAAAGTAATATAAAAAAGGTAAAAAATATACATTTTCATTCGTGAAAATGACAAATAATTAACAAAAAAAAAACAAGCTAGTAATAATCATGCCAAACGTCAATTATGCCAAACGTCCATTATGCCAAACGTCCTTGATGGTTTTTGAAAGAATTATGCCAAACGTCCATTATGCCAAATGTCCATTATGCCAAACGTCCCTGATGTCTTGGACCAATTATGCCAAACGTCCATTATGCCAAACGTCCATCTTGAAAACCCGTTATGCCAAATGTCCATTATGCCAAATGGGGTACACCCATAGGAAACATTGAAAAAATGTATGGGGAAAAGCAAAAATTTCAAAATTCCGCCAGAAGGTAGCTTTAAATGTGTCGGATCTTTGTCAAGTGTGAGACTCTTGTGTAAAATTGTATGACAAACAAATTTCTCGAAGACCGCAAAACGATCCGAGTTAACCTGACGAGCTATTAGCGACTTAAAGAAGACGTTTTTATATAAGGATTTTTTTTTCATCAATTTCAACAATAAAAAGCGACCCTTATCCCTTTTCCGATTTAGCTCAAAATGTTCACAGTTACTTATTATTGCTTTAGGAATCGAATCATGAGGTATCCCTGATATCGTTTTTTTAATTGTCACCCTAGTGTAGGTAAAAAAATCGTGGCTACCGATTTTTACCTTATAATTCTTAATTTATCGTACTGTAATTCGTTCGAGACCTAAACATTTTTTTGAGCTGTTGAAAGTTTTGGATTTTGTTTTGGATGACAATAATTTTTTATGGGTAAACATTAAAAAAATAAGGTGATACCAACTTGCCACCTTCTAGAGCTATTACAAAGCTAACACAAATCTATCTGCAGAGCCCATTTGTTGTTGTTGGTCGGCCCGCAAGTTCACAAGCAAAACGTGTGCGTGTTCGCTCATGTGGCGTGTGGCCCTGGCAGAAGATCAAGTTTGGCAGATCCACACCCCGGGTTGACCGGGATGAGAGCAACCGGGCCTGGTCCGCCAGGTGAGGAAAACATAACCCCAAACCATCAAACTTAATGGCCTAATTGCAGCCCGAACAAGAGATACAGACAAAATAAGTAGTTTGTATGATGGTTGGGGGGGATTGGGGCTGGGTTGGTATGAGGCAGAGGACGCAAACGTGGCCGATTAGATTTGCTTCTGTTGGTTGTGTTGAGGGGGGAGGTATAAGAAGAGGGGGTGTTGGTTTAGGTTGATTGAAGTGCAATCATGCAATGTAAAACATGAGAGGTATTATGAATTCATAATACTATCGTTATTGTTGCTATGTATGAAGGACTAATTCGTACAATCTAGGGATAAACCTTTTCGAGGAGCTCGTGAATTGCTACAAACTTCTATTCCGGGATCAATGCTCTAAGCCTGCCGAAAAATTTCGATTATTGGCAGCAACCAACGAGCCCCGAACCGCGCATTAAGGCAAATCCACCCTGTTTATATACTTCGCAGCCGGTCCGTGTCGAATTTCGCGAAGGGAGAAACCTACATTCGCCAAAATCAAATTTCGTACACTCATAATTCAATTCGGTTTTGGAATTTGCGATTTGCCAGGCCAGTCCATCAACCTCCAAGGCAGGCCGGTATTGGTTGGTATCGCAAGCCAACGGCCTCAACTTCGACCGGCTCAGGTCTACGCCAAAGCTCAAGAGTGTGTTCAGTAGCCTGCCCCCGTCCGTCTGTGGAGTTGCTGTTGAGGGGGTTGTAGAAACCTTTTTTGACTTGTGCGAATTCTTGCTGGTGGTGGTGGAGTGGCCTCCCAAATCCGCGCACACACTTGGCCTATCGTTGGATCATCATCAGCAGAAGCCCAAAAGGTTGTCCGATACCCGTCGACAAGTTTGATGTGGAATCGATATTGAATCGATTCATTCAAACCGCGATACATACCAGGTATTGGTGGTTGTAGCTCGTTTTCTTTCTTCTACCCCTCACTCCAAGTATACTTTTCTACGATTTCTTGCCTCTCCCACAAACTACACTTGGAGTTCATAATTTTTTGATGAATCAAAATCTTCCCCAAACTAAGGAAACATTTCTGACCTCTCCTCACTCCCGGCAATTGTTCTGTACACCCAAAAAAAATCTCAACTCTGAGGTTTGTTTTATGATTATTCTGGCCACTTTACGACAGCTGCCATCATCATGTCCTCGGGGTTGGCTTTGGGACGACAGGTTTAAATCGATTTCTAACCTATTAATAGAGCGGAACACAACAACAACGACGACGACGACGAATACCCCGGCAGCGCAATACCCAATCAGATTGTCAACAAAGGTTCTCCTCCCCATCCTCACTCCCAAATTCATAATGTGAAGTGCCTCTCCACTTGAGCTCTCCTGGCACTGACTGGTAGTAGTAGCTCAGACTTATGTTTTATGATTTATTAATCAACTGGTGCGGATCTTGCAACTCTTGGCGGCGGCTGCTACTTAACCTTTTTCAACGCCAGCATGGCGACGACGGTGACGGGATTGACAGCTTCTTTGGCAGACACGGAACTGGGATTTGGAGAATTTGATAAAAGGGTTTTTATTTTATTTGGGGAAAGGGACCTTGGAACGCGATTGGTTGTCGAACTGGACTGGGTTCAAGGTTACGTTTTGTTCCTTTCAAATTTGATATTTAAACTCATTTTGTATCTCTCTTTCCATCTTCGGTTTTTTTTACTTTTATTGTTTTGTGTTTAGTCAAAAGTTAAACATTATACTTACGTGATCTTGAATTATGTAATGCTGCATGCATGCGACAAGAGAGTCCTTAAAAATGGTGTCTATGTAATATGAGCAATTCTAAAAAAACCCGTAAGTGGTAAGTAAATATTCGGAAATCTCAAAAAATTCTCAAAAAATTTACTCACTTTTATAATAAATCAACTAACACAAAACGTTGTATTCCTAGAATCAGTATTTTTAAATATACGATTTTTTAATAATTTTTATGAGCCATAAAAAGCCATCTTTTGGATAATAGAAAAGTATGGGTAGAAATGTTGATGCTGAGTAGCGTGTCTCAATAAAACACGAAGTCGAAGAAATCAATGTGCTCAGTTCTCAAATGATAGAAAATCATGTTAGAAACAACTCTCTCATACATGAAAACTTTCGGAAAAATCGTTTACCACGTTCCCTGGGCATTTTTTGAAATAAGTCAGTTTTTTCGTCAATTTCACAAAACCTGCTTAGCAAAAATGGAAAATTTTAAGATTTCAAATAGCCTATACCATTAAATGATCGTCTGTGGACTAATAAACAAGTATGTATTTTCCGCCGAAGATTTTCGTCTAAGCAACATTGAAGTTTCATCAACTCTGAGCTTAGATATTCCAGTTTTTGTGAAGAAAGAATATCGAATTTTTGAAAACGTTGAAATTTATCATCATTGGCGTACAATATTAAAGGAAACTAAACCTTTATTTGAAGTGAGGCTATATCGCATCTGTTTTAAAACATAATTAGCTCATCCTTTAATACTAAATGCTAAATCAATAAATTACAGTTACTAAATAACTCATATTTAGAGCATTTTGCATTTAAGCCAATCGATGCACGTTTGCTGCGTTTCCATGGATACAAATACTTGTTTATTAGACCACAGACGATCATTTAATGGTATAGGCTATTTGAAATCTTAAAATTTTCCATTTTTTCTAAGCAGGTTTTGTGAAATTGACGAAAAAACTGACTTATTTCAAAAAATGCCCAGGGAACGTGGTAAACGATTTTTCCGAAAGTTTTCATGTATGAGAGAGTTGTTTCTAACATGATTTTCTATCATTTGAGAACTGAGCACATTGATTTCTTCGACTTCGTGTTTTATTGAGACACGCTAATGCTGAGTTATGAATTTTTGAAGAAACTGTTTCATGAGTACTTCTTCCTTAAAAATATAATATTGAAGGTCTTTTTGTTCCTAAGATACACACTCAAATATACAGAGACTAGAAATTTAAGTTTTCTAAGTGTCACAAAAACAGCACTCAATAATAATGTAAAAAAGCTTGTTTTGCATAAAATGTGTTTTTTTTCTTCGAATAATCCAAAATTTCTCCTCAAACTTTTTTATGGCTCAAAAGAAGCTTTTTTGGTCTCCTAAACATATAAAAAACACTTTATCTAGTTTTTGTTTTGAATTCGACTTTTAGTTATAAAAAGTTAATTTATAAAATTAAATATATATAATTAAAGTAGTTCTTCCAAAATTTGTACTTTTACGAACGCAATCCTAACATTATTTGATTGTAAAAAAAAGTTATCAAAATCTGTGTGCATTTGGCTCTGGTTGATGTGCACTGTTAAGTCCTGCTATACAAATTTGTAAAGAATCTTTATAGGCTTGATTTGCAAAATATCGTTGCATAGAGTTACAAAAAATGCTCAAATGTCGTTATTGTTATGTTAAGGGTGACCACTCAAATCCCAGTTTCAAATTCTCGAGCTTTTCCCCACTTTTCCAAAAACTCAAAAATAGGCATTTCTTATCTAACTAATGATTTCAAACAAAAAACTTTTAAAAAAATCAATATCTACCTGCGAAAAAAAAATCTAAATGAATTTACCCCCCCCCCCCCCCCCCCCTAGAGTGCCCCCGTTACTTATTATTTTGATTCAGAGTAGAAACACAAACAATTATCAATTTCAATGTTTTAAAATTGGCAAACGTATAGTTTTTTTGATACTTTGTAACAACTGGAAATAGTAAATTTAAATCAAAGAACGCTTAAAACGTGATTACTGTTATTAATTTTCCAAAGAATTTAGTAAACATATCTCGGAATTTGTTAAAAAAAGTTTAACCAGGTTTCCTTTTTAATTTTGCAAATATGAATATTAAATTTTATAATCAATGTTGATTTATCTAGTTGTCAGTTTTATTTTATCATTAGTAGTTTTATTTAAAGACACTTTACCATTGCAATGGCATTCATGCAGGGTGGCCACCTCGGGAAAAAACCGGGAAAACCGGGAAAACCCCGGGAATTTATTCCATCGGGAGAAAACCGGGAAAAACTCGGGAATTCGACTGAAAAACCGGGAAAATATTTTAAGTTTAGTTAAAATTCGACAAATTGCTCTTAAATGACTTAAACGTATGCTTTTCTCTATTAGAATATTATTCTCGTTATTCTAAATGAATGGTTCGGGAAAATAATGTTTGAATTTGTGTAATAGACTCAAGCTACTAGGCTTTGATTGTTTTTTTTTTGTTGAGTATTCCTTGATATATTTCTTTGGCGAGGGGAGGGAGAAGCAACTACGATTACTATTACCTACACCACCGGACCCGGTTTAAAAAACAAATGTTTGATAAGCTGCAATTTTTCCGATCAAGTTCGCGGTTCAATAGAAAATTTACTCAGGGCTATGATTTTTGAATTCTTATTCAATAAGTATTGAATTTTATAAGCACAATAAACAATTTATTTTTGTTTTATTATGTATTGCAATATCGACTTGAGTTGCACAGCAGCTAAGGAAGTTTTTGTATTTTTATTCCAAAATTGTCAAACTTACGGATTTAACCCTTCAACAATATGATTGTAAAAAGAGTCAAAATCTGCTTGATTTTTTTGTGTAGACAGTAACTTTAGGGAATAAATAACCGATAGTTCCCATAATTTCGATAATACTAAAATTTGCGTACCAAAAATCGTGGTGCAAACAGCCTGAGCTTGATGTGCGCCGTTAAAGATAAGAATACAGTTCAGACTCGATTATCCGAAAGCCTCGGAAAAAAATAAAAAAACACAAATATTTAAATAAAAAGCCACAGTTTCAACATTTGCATGGAGAATGTGTTTTAAAATGCATTCTACACTAGTTTAGTTGTTTTGCAATCATTAGTTTTCAAATAATGTAAAATTTGATGAAAACAAAAATATTAGCGAAAAAAAAACAATAAACAACGAGAATCTTCAAAAATTCAAATGATTTTTAAATCAACCCAAACATGCTAAAAATGATTCTGAACGCAGGTGGATGAATCTAAAATTGATTTCACTTGATTCCATAAAAAATTTCATTATAATTTTGAAGTTTTTTTTTTTTAAATTGCCCCCTGATTTTTCGGGCCAATTTTGAAGGGGGAAGACAAAAAGTTTCAATAAAATTTGCACCAGCATAAACTATTTTAAAATGATTTAGAATTATGAAATCCAAGATGGCGGCCATTTTGGGCTAAAATGAAATATTGAAAAAAATGAATTTTCAAATTTAATAGGCAGTTAACCACTCAACAGTGACTAAAATTTAGTAGCTAAACTCGAATTTGAAGTTTAAAGAAAGAAAATAAAAAAAATACGAATTGTTTTTTATTGTTCAAACCTTCGGATAATCGAGACGGACTGTTAACAATTTTTACTGTAAAACATTTAATGGAATTTCAAAAATCTGTTTTCAGTAGTATTTTATAAGATGATTTTTGGCTTTCTCAGTCAAACAAATTATCAAGGACAAATTGCTATGAAACTTTGTGCTTGTATTTTTAAATAGGATTTGAGTATTTTTGTATAATTTTAAAATGTCGGAAATATTTGGTATTTAAGATATTTTTATATAGTTATTTGGGAATCTTTCAACAGTAGAATGCCTATCAAATTGTGTTCAAATTCAGAACATTTGAAAAAATATCTTTCTTTTAAAATTTATTTTAAAATTGTTATTTAAAATTTTAGATATTTTAAAATTACAATATTTTTAGAGTTCAACTTTTCACTTTTTTTTATTCAAACACAAAAATTGAGTTTTTGTTAGGTTTATTTAATTCTCATCTGAAAATTTCGTAAAAAAAGATTAACTGAATTTTGACTGTTTCGGTTCTGTTGTTCAGAAAATCGCAGCAAGGTCAATTGATTTTTTAAATTCTGTGTTACTCAAAAACTATAAACATCCAACCATGTTTTTTTTTTATCTTTTTTTCAATAAATTTGGCACGGCTCATACAAAGGATGTATCGAGAATAATGTTTATATTTGCGCGATCTGAAAGTCAAGATGAGGGGTTGAAGTACAGGCTAACTCAGAGAGGTTTTTTTTTTTGGACAGTTAAATTTTTTTCCAGAAATCATCTCATCAATACCTAAATCCTTGCCAAAGATACTAAATCGATCAGCAAAAAATGTTTTATGTTACCGATTGTTTAAATATATGGCACATTTTCTCTGGAAGAATTGTTCTTCTTGAATTTACAAAAGCATTTTTAAAAGAAAACTGAAGATTATTTGCATAAATGCTGTTGTCTTTTGCAAACTTTTTCTACCCAATCTCATACCCAACATTGTAAATGCTTTTTCCTGCATTCCAGTAATAGTTTTTGTAATTCTTAAATTCAATACAAAACGATTTTTTATTGATTTTAAGTTAAGAAAAATGGTGTAGCATGGAGATGAAAAATCACAAGCATTATGGAAATTAAGGATTTGGACTAAAAACTGTTAAAAACGGCTTCTTACTTTTTGTACTCAATTTGAAAGCTTTCTTGAGAAATAAAAATATTGAACCAAATAAATACGTTGTGTACGCGTTCAAAAAGTATGTTGATGCTAACTTCAGCCTTTAAAAAAATATTGTAATTTGATTTGAAACTATATGGAAAAATTCCTTCAGGCCTCGGGAGAAAACCGGGAAAAAACCGGGAAATTGAAAATCCAAAACTGGTGGCCACCCTGCATTCATGTCGTTTTTTAATGGTACAGAATTCTAATTCGGTTTCTAAAACTGTTCTTTAAGCTTTGTAAGAGTAAGAAATTTGATAACGTTTTTTTTTTCATTTTCGTTGAAGTTTGCTAAAATTGTCTCTAAACAGTTAAACAATTAATAATATTTACCATGCAAAAAAAAAACATTGCCAAACTCAAGTTGGAATCTTTTTTCAAATATTCAATCAATGGTAAGTGACACAATGAAACAGATTTATAAATTTACACTGGCCTCAATTCTCTTTACATTAGTTCTTCAAAAACTTTGTTGATGTTTTAAGTGTTTGATTAACAAAAATTAATTAAAATCTTTTGATTGAAAAAAATATTATGAAAATCTGTGTCAAATGCATGCACTATTTATACAGATTTTTAATTTTTTGATACAGTCATCCCTCATGTTCGGAACAGTTTATAGATCGGCCAATGTTCACAAAAATAATTAAAAAAATCGTTAATTGAACTTAATGATTCGCTTTTACCTTCATTTGAAAGCTTTTCTTGCGATCTTTCGAATGCTGTTTCGAACAACTGCAAATTTCAACTTTTATATCAAGTTTTTGAAGAAAAACTTGAAAACCCCGTGAAATCCACAAATTCGGAACACTTTTTTCTTACGGATGTAAACAAACTTTGGTTCTCGCCAAAAACTCAAGCTCAGTTATGTTTAATGAATGGTCTGATAACTTTTTTTTGTGAAAATATCAGTTAAATTCAGGTGTTCCACAATTGTGGGTGGCACAATATCATACCAAAATTATGGAACAGGCAATTTGGGGGCAGTTTTTTGCTGCTCAGGATAAAATAGTTTTGAAATGAACTTATTTGTTTTAAAAGTGCTACTTTTACTAGTGAAATATCAAGAAAGGAATATGCGAAAGGAACCTCAATTGTTTTGAGGTTTAGTTACTAAAAAGAATTGAGTGAATTTAACTTGTACCAAAATATTCAAGAGTTGGAAATAATTTTCAAACAAATACGCTTAGGATTCCCGACTTTTTACCGACTTTTTGACAAAAAAAACGCAAATTCCTGTCCTTTTCCCGATTTTTGGCGGATTTTGACGAATTTCCAACTTTCCCGATATGAATATGAAAAAATTATCTAATTTATAACTTTGAAAAATACGAAATTTTAAAATTAAAATTGTTGACCCTTGCAGATCTGAAAAGTACATAAAATTTTCCTTAAAATGACATGTTCCAAAAAAAAATTATAGTCAAGTTATGTAAGAGGGTTTAAAATTAATTTTGCTTTTTTTTAAATGAAAATTACGTTTTTTTTTGGAATTCTGTGTACGCCATCCAGAGAAAAAAGTTTTGTAGGGGAAGGTGGGGCAAGATGACCGTAATTTTTACACTTTTGATTATTTCCAGTATGAGGAATTGTTGCTAGCAATGCAATTAGCTGATTCTACTATCACATAACCGCCAAAACGACGTAAACGCCACGGGGCATATGATTGAATGAAGTTTTTGTCAAAACCTTAGTTTTCTTATCATTTTTGGAAAGTACAAAATAAGGCTTAGGGTTCGTTTTAAGGCTCATTTTATCAAAATGCTATTTTTCCTAGATCAGTAGTGTCCCTAGTTATGACTTGCACCTATTATAAGGTTGGTTGGTATAAAGGTTATTTTTGTTGAGAGCTTTTAAAAAAACCTTGTTCAGGTGGAGCAAGTGTACCATATGGATTTTTAGTATGGAAAAAATTACGAATTGCTGTAACAACATATAGCTGGGAACCGTGGTGTAGGGGTAAGCGTGATTGCCTCTCACCCAGTCGGCCTGGGTTCGATCCCAGACGGTCCCGGTGGCATTTTTCGAGACGAGATTTGTCTGATCACGCCTTCCGTCGGACGGGACGTAAATGTTGGCCCCGGACTAACCTAAAAAGGTTAGGTCGTTAGCTCAGTCCAGGTGTAGGAGTCGTCTCCCTGGGTCCTGCCTCGGTGGAGTCGCTGTTAGGCGGTTGGACTAACGATCCAAAGGTCGTCAGTTCGAATCCCGGGGTGGATGGAAGCTTAGGTGTAAAAAGAGGTTTGCAATTGCCTCAACAATCAAGCCTTCGAACACCTAGTTTCGAGTAGGAATCTCGCAATCGAGAACGCCAAGGCAATGCTGTAGAGCGAATAATTTGATTTGATTTGATTGTAACAACATATTTTATTGGGAAACAAATGCATAAAAGTACTTAAAAACTGATAAACAGTTGTTAAAAAAATTGCCCACACAAAATATAGTGATATTATGAAAATTTACTATTTATTATCTAATTTTTTTCGTTAAAACGATCAAATTTATAGTAAAATATTATTATTGATTCTTAAAATGAAAGAAACGTTTCAAATACATTCTAATCTGATGTAGTTGATGAAGTTATGTAGAACGTACGGAAAATCAAATAATTTAAAATCAATTTTTTACATAAAAAAAGGATTTTTCAAAAACTTGCTCTACCAAAGTCTTAGTCAAGACCTGGAATAAGATGATTATTAAAAAATCCGACAGGTTTTTTTTTAAAGTTTTCAAGAAGTTAAAACGAGCATTTCCATAGCATGTTCACTTGCCCCACTTTCCCCATCACTAAATTTGTATATCATCACCAGTTTAAGCAGAAAATTATTAAAATATTCTTTTTTCGCATTCGCAAAAGTGGGAAGGGGTCGTACCGCCCCTCCGTCACGAGATATCAAGAAATCGGATTCGTGATCAGGGACAAAAGTTACCCCTTAGGACAAAGTTTCACGCAAATCGAAGACAGGTCGTGGCAACTTTTTCCAAATGCGTGTGAGTTGGCAGAGAATGACCCCAATTAAACTTTGTTGACATGTTATTTTAGGCTTATATAAGCCATTTTTGTGTATATGGAGCCATCTGGACTCAAGAATGAAGACTGAAAAGGGGGTATGTAAAAAAGTTTGATTAATTTGAATATTGCTGTATCTTAAAACCACTGCATTGTATCAAAAACTGGTCAAATATAAGCTTTTAGGAAATTTGACGATTTTAAGTTTTTTTGTTCTTATTTTGATACGTACAGTCAGCCTTAGTCACCTACAAGATTTCGTTCAATGTTTATTGAATTCTTGTCACCTTATAATTTCCGCCACTATTCATCGGCCAACTCAAAACGAGCTCCTGACCAAAACTGCACCACGTCCCTGTGCTTTTCCAATGCCACTGCTGGGGGTGATATTTCGGAATAATGTCTTGCAGTCGAAAGCTCCTTTCCCAATATAATAATCGCCGGGCCGCTCTCTCGTGTATGAATTATTCACGCAGATGTGTCCCCTCTCGCAAGTAGGTACTTTGTTCCATTGTTTTGGGGGTCGTCACCATCGTCATCATCACCGGCAATACCCGAGCGCGCAATGCAGCAGCCAAAGAAGCCAGCAGTAGTTGTAATGGACTTGACCGCAGCCGGGCGCTGAACTCTCCTGGCCTGGGCCGAATCGAAACACACAAGGAAGAGATGAGAAACCTTTAATGGTCGGTCGAAAAAGGCCAGCCTGAATCGAAGCTTGTGTGTGTGTGTGTGTTGTGAGCGCGGGGAAGAAAAATATTGCGAGGTTCCTCCGACACCACACAACACACAAGGCAAGGGCCGCCACTTCTTAAAGTAAAGCGATCGAGTCATAAGTTCATTTTCCTTCCCTGACTTTGGTCGTTCGCTCTTTCTCTCTCTCTCTATCACCACTCCCCATCTGTCTGTCCTTCTCTGGCCGACCGACTTCCTTCCCCGTCAACCTCCTAAACCTCTCTTTGTCCTTCTTGTGTAGTGTTCTGAGGTCTTTCTTGGGATCTTGGTTGATCTTGCGCGATCGTGTGGGATCGCGTCTTCTTCATGTACGCTACGCTGGGGGAAAACTGGACTCTGGAGCAAAGACAACCGGCTGCTGCTGAATGAGCGAGTTCTTCCTCACCCGACCAGTGAAGAAACAGGTTCTTTTTGCTCCTTCTGACCTCCTCAATCTTAAGACCTCCAAGTTGGTCTCTGGGGGATGTTCTTGTTTTTGTTTCTCTTCTTTCGGTGCTTGGAGGCTGCAAAGCTGGACCTTCTGCTCTCGATGTAACTATAAGACGCAACTTGAGGGGAAGGAACGATCGGAGAAGGCAAAAATATGGGATGGGATCCTAACCCCCCACTAATTGGTCGCTGAATGGGGCCAGGGTCTTTTGGGCTGGGGAGAAGCAAAAGGATATCTTGCGGAGGGGAGAGAGGGTAGTGCGTGCAGGATCATTAATTCACATTGTGAGTCAGTGGGATTTTTTTTTAACTTTTGAAAATTTGCATTTTCTTGAACAATTTCAAACAATATACTTACAATATTTCATTTTATGATCAAAATATATTCTATACATATTTTTGTGGCACAACTTTCTAAAATACAAAAAAAATGTTTTACATGAATTTGTTTTGTATAGACCGCTGAAAATATTTTTTTCTCCCAACATTATGTCCCTCAATTTAAGCCAAGATCGAGAAATTGTAGTCATGTAGTAAAAATAAAGCATTGCCACGGTGACACTAATTCTATGAGTCCTATCCCATCCGGACATTTTGAAAATTTAATCTAGAATTAATAAATAAAAGTTGCACTGCAGTCTTTACTTTTTAAAACCTTTTGATTTTTGTTGAGAAACATACTTTTGCAAGTTAAAAAATTCTCAAAAGAATAAATAAAAAATAGAAGAAGAATCACGAAAATAAAGTTTGACAACAATTTTAAAAGGCATAAACTTGTAAAAATATTTGAAACGCACTAAATTTTATTTATTTATTTTAGACTTTTGAAGAACATAATTTAAAAATTTCAGTTTACAATTCAATCAGTTCGATACTTTGGATTTATTATGATCTAATAAAGCTTTGGAGTTCCTTACAACAATAATTTACACAATAATTAATTTCGATGTCATTGGATATTCTAACAATGGAATAATAAACGTTTAGTTCACTTTTTTTTTGCCATACTATTGTATAAGGGATCTTCGTTTTTAATAAAATTATTTGTAAACTTTTTGGAATTAAAAACATTGGTTAAGGTGGTTGGTGCCTTCCTAACATTCATATAGTGAATATCTTAAAAAAGAATTGCATCATTCCCCCTTAACATGTTCAACAAATTAAGCTTCACTACTCATTTCTTTCGATAGGGTTTTCAGATCTTCAATCTTTTTAGCTCACCGGTAAGGTCTTTTGATAACCTATCCAACGATAGTTCGCATGATAGATCCGGACAACCTTTTCATCAAAATATCTTAGATCCAGCCTCTGATAAGTGTTATAATTACACTTAAGTGCTCATAACTTTTGATAGCGTTGTCATATCTTCGATTTTTGGACGTACTGGAAAGGTCTTTTGATTACCCATCTATCAATGGGTCGCATGATAGATCCGGACAGCGATTTTATCAAAATATTCGAGATCCGGCCTCTGAAAAGTGTATAAATACCACTTAAGTGCTAATAACTTTTGATAGGGTTATCAGATCTTCGATTTTTAAGGCTCATTGGGTCTTTTAAATACCTTTCTAAAAATGTATAACATGACGGGTTTTCTTACAAAAACCACCGTTTTTACAATCTTCCGGACTTTTGTTAAAATTGTTTTTTTTAATGATAACTTTTGAAGTACTTATCTAAACTTCATAATATTAACTAGGGCCTTGTGGGACCCCGAGACGGATGGACTGAGACCAACACGGTCCAAATCGGTTCAGCCATTCCGGAGATAATCGTGTGTATATTTTTCGATGCACGGACATTTGTTCAGAATTTGATTCTGAGTCGATAGGTATTCGTGAAGGTGGGTCTACGAGGTCGAATAAAGAAGTTCATTGTTTGAGTGATTTGAAAGCCTTTCCTCAGTAAGGTGAGGAAGGCAAAAAGTATTGGAACTCTAAAACTGACAAAACAAAAATTTATTCCAAAAATGTCGCATATACCGAGGGGTAGGGCGTAAATTATTTGAAACTGGAATTTTCATTGAAAAATAAGTTTCAGCAACTTGATAAAAACATTTTTCTACGAATTCCGAGATATGCTGATTTTAGAGAAGAAAAATAACTGTAATCATGTTTAAGCGTATACTTGTAAAACATACTAGAGACCATCCATAAACCACGTGGACACTTTTTTGGACAATCGCTAAACCACCCCTAAAGTGTCCACGTGGTTTATGGATGGCCCCCTATTGAGAATATTTTTAGAAAACGTTATTTTTAAGTTTTTGCACTTCCCTTTTCATTTCCAGTTAAAATCGAGGAACAAAAAACTTTTTAACTATTTGGCAGTTTTCAGAATTAATCTTGTTTGATTTGTATTTATTTTTTTAATTATTGTTTAGTTGTTGATTGAGCAAATTTTTAGAATTTTATTGTCGAATTTAATTTTTTACTAAAATTTCAACAGCTTGATTTATTTAAAATAATGGAGACTTTTTTTTCTCCGGCTGAAATTATCTTTTTTTTTTTTATTTGCAATACCAAAAGAGGGTAAGAAAATGCCCATTATTTGAGATTTTGCAAAATTTGGGAAATCAAAAAAAGAATTTGAATTACCCTGATACAGTCCATACACGATTATCCGAAGGCCTCAGAAAAATTTCACTTCGGGTTATCGAATCTTCGGATAATCGAATCACGAAAAAAAAAATATTTGGTTGTCTTATTTGTGATGGCCGAGCTTAAGAATTAACCATAAACAACTCTACAATTATTTAGAATTTTTAAATCCAAGATGGTGGCAAATTTAAAAAGAAGCAAATATTCAATTTTGACTGAAAATAAAAAAGTATTATATTTTTTTGGTCATGATTCGATTATTTGAAATCCTATACAAACCTTCGGATAATCGAGTCTTGACTGTAGTATGCAACGATTATTTTGTTTCAACATAAATTTAATACATTTTATGATAAAAATGCATCATAAAGATTTTATAAAATTGTTTATTTTTTTAAATTATTATTAAGGTCATTCAATTATCATATTCCATGATTAACCTTCAAAAGTTTTTATCAAAGCGATTCATAAAATGATTAAAGAAAGATTATAGGTAAATTAAAAGTGTAATTTACAGTTAAGGTATAATATCTAAGATTTATAAAAAATAGTGAGTGTTACGACTTTTCGAATGTGTGGTCGCATAATCAAACATTTTCTATGATTCAAAAGGCTCAATTTCTTTAAAAAATATTAATTATAATCAAAAACTCTACACAATACTTAGATTGTACCTGTTTGGTCAATACTTAAAAATTGTTTTGTTTTGATGTTTTCATCCACCTATAATCTTATTGTTGGATACGATTTTTTGAGTTCAGGTACTACAACCATAAAAATGGTTATATGGGTTGAACTGAAAAAATCCTATGAAAAAGTGGGATTTGGAACTTGAAAAGTCATGATTTTTGGTAAGGGTGTATGCTGCAACTGGAGAGCCCAGCGGCGCTTAGAGTGCACGAATAGACTCGACTTCCTGGTGTATACTCTCGCAGTGTTGCCGTCCACAAAACTTATTTAAATTGAAGTTTAAATTATTTATCCTAATGATAAAGAACTCTCCAGTAAACTTAGACAAATAAAATGAAATAGGTTTATTTCAAAACTTGGCGTTTGCTGGACAATGTCATGTGGACATTCATTGTAACCAAATCTTATAAATTTTCAGAATAAATAGCTTGGAATATGTCTATCTGAAGCACTTTGCTTGACAAATATATTTTCATGTTTTTTTTCTATAAAAAAAAAACATTCTATACGACTCATCTTCATAACTCCATTTAATTTGGGTGAAACTAAAGTTATATCGTTACGGTACTTTATTAAAAATTTCAATAATGAAATCCTGTACCAGACCAAATCTATACATGTTTACGACCCTTTCTTCCTTAAGAAATTTTGCTGATAAAAAAAAATCAGAAACAACGAACTCGACCTAGCCCGAACCCTGAAAACATCGAAAAAGCCGCTCTACCAAGGCAGTGAGCAGAGCACACACACATGTCAAGTGAACGGATAATGACTTATTATTGGTTCGGTGTGCGATTTTTTTAACCCCCGCCCAAACTGTTGCTTGCTTGCTTGCGTGTCGCCATAGGACGGAAGTCCAGTCAATTCGATTATGGGCTGGGACCAAGAGAGGCCATAAAACCGTCCCGTTTTTCGGAGCGTTGCTGCGCCGGAGTTCTCCGCGATCGATTGGAGTTTCTGTCGTAAGTGGAATCAGATTACCCACGAGCAACAACAACAACAACGAAAAAAAAAGAGGTTGCCAAATTGGAGCTGTTAAAAAAAGGTCACACGACGACGAACATGTGTTCGGGGGCCAGTTAACCAGTTTCTGCAGCGTTGGCCTCCAAGCTGGCACGCCAGTGTCAATGAATCATAATTGCGAAAGTAAATAATGCCGTACTGCCGCGCTCGCCGCGGCGTTCCGATATTGATAGCGTTTGATACATCTCGAGATTCGGATATTTACTCGTTCATTAATACTCTTTCTTTTCTTCCTCTTGCAGATGCTGGTTTTCACAACTTTATCGGACTGAATAGTGGCGGCCGCGGCGAGAGAGATCGCGTTCAAGTTGATTGATTTGGCGTATTATTGGCCGAGCGCGCGCGTAAATGCAGGCTGCCGTGGCGAGGAGTTCACAGCATTTAGAGGCGTCCAGCAGGGGAGGAAGTCAACCGACGACGATGCGCGCCGCCAAGTGAGAGCGCGCGCGGTCTCTTTGTGATAGGCCTGAACGGAGTTTGTGCTCAAAAGGATTTAGGAGTAAAACGAAAAAAACGGAGGACGGCGCTATGACGAGTATTACCTACAAAACGACAACGACGACCGGGGGCGATGCGAACTGCATTGCCGCGGTGGCCTCGTCTTCCTCATCGGCTGCGGTGGCCGCCGTGTCGCTCATGTCGGACAAATCGATAACGGTGACGCCGTCGAGTGCGTTGCTGGCGGCTGCGGCGGCGGCGGCGGTCCACCAGAACAACAACTATCAGAGCAATAGCAGTAGCAGTAGTCTGTACAATAACGACAACAATAGCAATAGTAGCAACAAGGCACAGTCGAGCGACAAGCTCAGCAGTAGCAGTAGCAGCGGGGTTGGGAGTGGGGCGAGTGGAACCGGCGAGGAGTACGAGCGGGCCAAGTACAAGACGCCGCAGGAAGTGATGATGCTGTACATGGACAAGCTGACGCAGTACGAGCACCACGAGATTTACCAGTACCCGAAGATCTACTTTATCGGAGCGAACGCCAAAAAGCGGAGGGGCATCAGCAACTCGGAGTACGACAACGAGCAGGGTTCGTACATCCATATCGCGCACGACCACATCGCGTACCGGTACGAGGTGCTGAAGATCATCGGCAAGGGTAGCTTTGGCCAGGTGGTGAAAGCGTACGACCACAAAAACCACCAGCACGTGGCGCTCAAGATGGTGCGCAACGAGAAGCGCTTCCACCGGCAGGCCCAGGAGGAGATCCGGATCCTGAAGCACCTGCGGGCGCAGGACCGAATGAACTCGATGAACATCATCCACATGTACGACTACTTTGTCTTTCGGAACCACATGTGCATCACGTTCGAGCTGCTGTACATCAACCTGTACGAGCTGATCAAGAAGAACAAATTCCAGGGCTTCAGCATACAGCTGGTGCGAAAGTTTGCTCATTCCCTCCTCAAGTGTTTGGATGCGCTCTATAAGCATAAGATTATACATTGTGATATGAAGCCGGAGAACGTACTGCTGAAACAGCAGGGCCGCTCCGGCATCAAAGTGATCGATTTCGGCTCGTCGTGCTTCGAAAACCAACGGGTCTACACCTACATCCAGTCGCGGTTCTACCGGGCGCCCGAGGTCATCCTCGGCGCAAAGTACGACATGGCGATAGACATGTGGTCGCTCGGCTGCATCCTGGCGGAACTTTTCACCGGGTTTGCGTTGCTCCCCGGCGAGGACGAAGCGGACCAGCTCGCCTGTATCATCGAACTGATTGGCATGCCGCCCAAGAAGATCCTCGAAAACTCGAAGCGAGCGAAGAACTTCATCTCCGCAAAAGGCTACCCGCGGTATTGTAACGTGAAAACGCTCGAAGACGGCACCACCGTGCTAACGGGTGGCTTCTCCCGGCGGGGTAAGCTCCGCGGACCACCCGGATCTCGTAGTTTGGTAAAGGCGCTGAACGGCTGTGACGACCCGCTCTTCCTGAACTTTATCGAACGCTGCCTCCGGTGGGACCCCGCGCTCCGGATGACGCCCGAAACGGCCCTCAACCACTTTTGGTTCCGTCGCCTTCTGCCCCCCTCCCCGAACGTGGCCACCATCACCACCACCAGCAGCCCCTCCACGTCCAACAACTGTCAAAGCAGCCATATAAACAAGGTCGTGCACGCCGTTCCCTTCTCGTACGCGTACGCCTCGGACCAGCAGCAGGCCTCCTCGCTGGTCACAACCACCACGTGCAATTCGCTGGTGGCGTCCCACCACGGCAACTCCAGCTCGCTCCAGTCCCTGCAGTCGGCTTCGCTCACCTCGTCCGCCATCAGCATTCCAGCGGTCAGCGGCAGCGTGGGTGGTGCCATCGGTGGAACCCTCGGCCGGTCCGCCGCCACCACCATCATCGATATTCCGTACAACCCAAACGACAAGAAAAGACTTATCAACACCTCCCCGCAGGCGGCATCCTCGCTGACCTCGAACCCCGGACTGGCAACTTCCTTCGTAGACTACGGTAAGTTTAGTTAATTCCCGCGGGAACCGGCGGCAGCGACGTTGTCGTCGTCGTTGGTCGTCCGATCGTCCGTGCTGCTGCTGCGCGCTAACGCTGAGGGTCATCATTCTCATCGCACCACCACCACCACAACAACTCACACGGCTGCTAGTTGCTCTTCGGTGTCCTACCTGTAACACAAACTTCAAACCTTTTTTCGTTTTCCTACCTAAGTCATGTTCGTGTAATATCTATCTGTTTAATATTTCGGAAAGTTTAAAATTGTACCAATCTACTAAAACATCATACTTTGCAAACGTTTCCCGCTCTCATTTCAATTGTGACGACTACCACTGCCACAACTGTGTCACTGTTTCCATCTCTCCGCCACTACCAAGCTAATCGAATGTCACGTTTGTTATGGAAGAATACCGTCTATTGTTATTGGGATGATCGCATTAGTTGTTAAAATAACAAAAAATAATAACAAAGATTTGTTCGAAGAATAACTAAAAAATTATTAGTCTGTTACTACAATAACAATCCAATAGCAAAAAAAATCTTAACGACGAATAACGAATCTTGTTATAAATAACATAAAATGTTATTGGCCTAGTATTTTCAAATATCAGAAACTGTTATTCCCAAGTTATTTCCGTCTGCTCGGGCAATACTTAATTTGATGTTAGTAAACGCTTCAGTTTCCTCAAGGTATGATAGATTTGGGCTCCTTGAACACGCTCCAGCCAACAAAATTAAATTTTAGTGAGTTTCCTGTCAATAAATTACACTTTAAATTCCGGGTATCAATGTTATGGAATCCTATAAAGCTACCCTGGGTGATGAATAGAGCAAAGGCGTAACGTGATTTTCGAATGATCCCACTTTGTTTACATCTACAAAGCAGGAGGCTGTTCAAGCACAAGCATGACTTTTTTCTTACTGGTAAATGAGCTGTTTTATAATCAATAGTAAATGTCTTATTTTGTCTAGTTTTTGACATTTTTGGATGGAAAATTGTGTGTTTTCAAGTTTGGATCGGTTAGAAGATGTTTTACTTTTTTATGGTTGACGAAGAACTGCGGCGAGGGTGTCATTCTGCGATGTCCCAGATAAATTCCCTGGCTGATTTAGGAATCCTACAGCTCTTCCTGGTCCAGTGAAAAAACGTCGCTAATTCTAGCGAAGCTGATCCAACAAACAAAGAAGATGTTCACTAAACCAGTTGGTTTTAAAACGGTATCAAAATTAAATTAAGACAGCTTCTGGATGGATACAACCGCATCGACTCCATAAACAACTTCAATTCACAATTATTAAAAATTACGATCTTGCCTTCATCTTTTTATAGATTTGTTAACTTCAACTCCAGAGCCACAAATTTTCCACTCTTGAAAAAAAAAAATATTTTTTTAATGATTGATAACAATACTCTCTACTTTTGGCGAACAGTAAATTGGTTCCACTTTGACAGTTCAAAATTGAGGCCGTTTTGCGAACCACTGTTCAGCACCCAGAAGCTACCATGCGTACCCTCTTATTTTTGCTACCCCAACAGATTAACGTGGGTGCGCATGATTGCTAAAGATGATTCCATAACATTTATACCCGAAATTTTTGTTTGTTTAAGTAATAAATCGTTGAACGCATCAAAACTAAGACGTTTTTGTGCTCCGGGACCCTTTTTGATGAGACATTGTTATTCCACAGATGCCCTAGACACTGTTGAAAGAATTTTAATAGTTCTTTAAAATAAATCGATAAATCTAAAAAATATTTCGATGACAATCTAACTTTTTTTTTGACATAAGTTTTATTTCAATTTATTTATTTAAATTTTAAAAATTTAATACTGTACTGAACACTAGTTACATAAATAAATTTAAGTGATTTTCAATATTTGTAAACATAAATAGTACTTGTTCGGTAACTGGGCATTGCTGTTGTTGCTTTCCACTAAGCACTCGATAACTGATCTGTAGGAGAGTTAGCCGAACAAAATGAGAAACTAAATTATTTTTTTTTATTTCATGTCATAGCAAATGAAAATTTTTAGGGGAAAAATAACTGAGTTTAATTATTTTTTTACAAAACTACATATTATGCGTTGATGGTCCCCACGTCATCTTTCGCCCAGTTTCCAAATAAGTACTGTATTTACACATTTATTTAAAAGTTCTTGCAAATATTTGTTTGCGTGATCGCAGCATCCTTTTTAACCAAGCCAGGCCTACTACGTAGAGTTAACCGCAAAGCTGTATCCATGAAATGAGTATGATTACTGTAAACTTACTTTGTTTTGCATTTTTTCAATTTAAAATTTGATCGAATCAAATATAGAGCTAGTTAATTTCTGTATTTACTGAATTGCGACTTGAAAAAGAAACATTTTAACAATTTTTACTATCCCTGTTGATTGTGCCCAAAAACAATATTTCTATGTCTTTTCTGTAACAACAAACAACTGTTCAATCATTTCACCAGCTATCGCTGTATGTGTGTGTGCGTTTCTAATGCACAAGTCATCACTAACACTAACACACGCTTTTTGAGAATATACGTTTAACTTGAAGTGATATTTACAACTATAAATTTCCCTTTTTTATTCTCCCAAAGTGGTCGTCATCGAGTGATTTGAGAGGTGGTGAAACGTTTGCCGACGATGATACCTTTTTCGTTTCGCTGCCCTAAAGTATAAAAACAAAAACTGACAAACTTTATTAGTAGTAAAAATAGTAACAAATTGTTATACTATTGCGCACTAAAGACACCCTTACACGTACACTCACAAAAAACCATTAAACCAAGAAAGCAGATAATCAAAATTGTATAGAAAGGCACCCACACGAAAAGAAAAAAAGTAGAATGAAACGAATAGAAAATTTGTTGTGTAAGAAGCAGTTTTAGTAGGTTCAGCAGCATGACGACGATCGATGAGATCGATGCATCTTATTGAAAGTGAATTAAGCTAACGTAAATAAAGGTGAAGAAGAACAAGGAGGAGAAGAAGTTTAGCAAAGTAAGTAAAACAAAAAAGGCGAAAACACACTCATTAACTGATAGGGAAGAGCTATGCGACTAGCAGCAGTAAATAAATTTATACTATTTGAGGATTATTCTGTAATTTAATTTGCTCTAGTGGTTAGGTAATCAATTAGCAAAATGTGAAGCATGGATGGCAGGAGCGACACACTGAACAAAAATCATACACAACACAGGCACACGATTAGAACTTATGACGGCGAACTTTTTCTGTTTCCGGTTGGATTTTACTGCATGTGACGACGACGACGGATGAGAGCAAAAGTTGTAAAATTTATAACTTTGTTGAGATAGTGATTGATCCCCCCTCCCTTTTTTTGAAAAACGACTAGCGAAATACAACAAATAATGCATGAATTAGCGAGAAATAAAAACAATTCACCTGAAGAGAAGAGTGTGTGCGCGTGAGCTGTGACTGAAATAAAAATCCAACTTGATTTTATGTTTCTCGTTGTACGATTCCGCATAAGGAAGACAAAAACAAAATCACACAATGAAACACAAACACAAGCGCTAAAATAGATAATGGAAAAGTAAACAAATAATAATCGATTGAGATAGTGTAATCCAGCAAAGACACAAACTGTTTAGTAGCGGCAACAAAAAAAAAAAAACAAAATAATCGTTTATTAAAAAAATATAAAGAATAAAAATCATTGTTAGAATGAACAATTGCGAGGAAACAACAACAAAAAATAAGGCTGTTAAATGCGCGCATATCGATTGCAATTACAAATAGAGAGAAACGTACAGAAAACAAGAAAAAAAAATCAAGCTGCAAATTGTTTCGAACTTATTTTGGGCATGATTGCGTGTTTTAGAAGAAAATGACTGAAAATTAAAACACACACACAAACAAGAGAAAAAAAAAACTGCATTCATTTAAGCGTGTACTGCCGACTTCACCCGGTCTGTGTTTTTTTCCCACGAGGCTTTTTACCCATCACCCTCACCTTTTTTTTCGCGGGTTCAGTTTCTGGGTTTGTGTTCTGTTCTGCTGCTCTCTCTTAAACGTGTAAGGAAGAAAACTATTCAAGTATATGTCGATGTAAGTGTAATTAGTCAAATCCCAGGTGCTGAACTGAAAAGAGCAGATTTTCTTTGACACAATTCCAACCCGCAGAACTCAATTTTGTCCTCGCTGTGTGGCTTGCTGGTCAACGTTTGTAGTGAATCAAATAATGCAGAAAAAATCGTGTTTAAATGGACATTTTTATCTACCTTACCGGCAAAACAAATAACAAACACACAGACACAAAAACCACACATTATTAGAAAATATTATGCAACGGATACAAAGAACATGTTGTGAGAATAAATTTTAGGGAATTCTTGATACTTATATTTCGAGGGGACAAACGATAGAGAGTATAACATGCCTTTAATGATAGAGAAACAAATTACAAAACAAAAAAACGAGACAAACAAACATGTATCAGCCGTTTCCAACCTTCACAGCATTCGGCCGAGGACTGGTGCAAAGTTAGTTTTATAATTCCACGTAATTTTCTTACCCGTAATAGAATAATACTTTTTCTTAACGCTTTTAAAAGAAAGTTTTAAAAATCATTCTTACAATGTATCTTGCCATTTTACTCTCAAATACATAAAAGCCAGTGAACACGCTCACCGTTTACCCAGCTCAATTCGTTCAAATTTGCACCAGTCCGGAAGCGATTTGTACAACAACTAACACAAACATCCCCACTTTTGACCGACCGCGACTGACCGCCGCCGCCACCATTTGAGTCTTCAGCTTACGATTGTTTCCATTTTTCGATTTTCCGTAATTTTGCGCATTTAAAAGAACTATTTTCACGCATGCCATCAAAACTAAAACTAAAATCATGTCGAATAAAAAAAAGTAGTTCTTTAGCGAACACAATAAACGTGCAGGAAGAAAATGTCACACACAAGAAACGTAAGACACAAAGTAAATTAAATTACAAACAAAACCAGTAAAATTAAGCGAAACAAACTGCCAATAAATAAGGAGAACACTCACTCACTCACAAAAAATCATTCTTTCACGTGAAATCGGGAAAATCAACGCGCATTCATTTTTCACTAATCGTGTCGAGCATTTCATGTGATCTAGGGGGCGACTTCTCTCGGTGTATTTCAGATGGCGCGGAGAGCATTCTTTTTTCCTCTCTCTTTAAACGTCATAATATGAGAGAGCACAGGTTTAGAGAAGCCTTTTGGAGAGAGAAGAAAAAAAAGCGATTGTGACCAAAATGACAGATTTTTGTCTCGCAAATTTTAGAGTTTGATTTGAAAAGATAAATTTTTCTCAACAGAATAGTATTTCTGTTTTTTGCAAGCTTTTTTACGAGAGTGAACAGCGAGAAAAAGAGTGCAGAGCGCTTGTGGCAGAGTTCGTGAATATTTTACAGAGATTTTCTCTCTTTCCCTTTTCCACTCCTTTCATTGCTAACCCTCGTCGTAAGATTCTGTGTTTGAATGTATTAGTGAAATCTGAATATTACCCGAAAATCAATCTTCTATTCTTAACATCATCGATATATCACGAAAGAGAGAGTTAAGTTGTTCGTTCTCTTTTTTACTCAGTGAGTGTTGAGTGCAACTTTTTTAGTGTTGATTCGTCCTAAGCTTGACAACATTTTTTTGCGGCGTATTAAATTCGCGTGTAATTCCATGAATGGGATCGAAATTGCTCTTGAACAACACGAAAATCATTCATTGAACTTTCATTCCACCGATATCTCACAGAAGAGATAAAATCGCGATTTTTTTAAGCTTTGGAGAAGATTATACCATTTTGCACGATTTGTTTTGTTTTTGCGATGAATTGAACCGTCTGAATCACATTTTAGTATTTTTTTTTTTGCAAATTTCTTTTTATATTTTTGAATGTGAAGCTACTAGAAAAAATTACGTCACTCTCTCTCACTCTCTCCTCCACTCTCTTTCTCTGGTTATGTCAAATCGTATTCTCGTTTTTTCGGAAATGTTTTTCTCTCTTCTTGCTTCAGTTGCGAGAAATAGAAAATAAAAATACTTTCTGAACTTTATTTTTTAAACGGAATCAAAAATGGGACAAAAATACATATTTTTTAAGTATTTTTCGCTCAAAAATCAGTAAGCTGAATAAAGTAATTTTGAAAAATAAATTATTTCTTTGAAAAGCTAAAGCCTTTGAAAAGCCTCTGTCAGCGAACATACCAGGAAGATTTCCAGTGTTTTTTTAATAGGTCCTGTAAACATCTGAAAAACAATCGATTATAGGACCTTTTTTTTAAAAAAACTATTGATTTGCTCATTCGAATCTTGCTTATTCGAATTGCACTCAAACGTCAAGCTTTTAAGTGAATTCCGAATAGCAAATTTTCATTGACGTCGTCGTCCTTATAAGACTCTTGAAAATGGAACGAAAAGCTCTCTCCGACATAATTTCATTCCTGTCCCTCTCTCTTTCTTTTCTCTCTTCCAATTTCTCTCTCTTGTATTATTTTGTATGTGAGAGAAGAAGAGACAACATTAATCTCTTACAAAAGAGAATAATAAGACAAGAGAATAACATGTTGAAGAGCAAGATAATGCAATTTAATCGTAGAGAGTTAAGGAGGTATTAGACTATAACAAACAATCAAACAAATTCGCACTCTTTCGTGTTCGACAATTTGTCAAACTCGCAAACTTTTTTGCGGCAAACTCGCAACAAAGCAAAATGTTTGTTTGTTTGTTTGTCGTCATAGTCTAATACCTCCTTTAATCGCCGAAACAATATCATTTAAAACAGTGTATTTTTTTCTTTAGACATTTGCATTCCATCGACCATGAGCAGGTCATGAAAAATTGTTAAAACAAATCGTAGAAAAATATTTTGCAATGAAAATTTTTATCATTCTACATGAATTAAAGCCAAAATTATATATTTTGTAAATTGATACTAAATTTATAATTGCAGGGTTGTTACGGAGAAGTCGAAAAAAAATCCGCGCCAAATCCGCGCCGTCCCAAAAACCCAATCCGCGCGAAATCCGCGCCATAATAGGAAAAATAATTTTGCGCGACAAATATACAACAGAGTTTCACAACAATTTAATTTTTATGAAAGTATTTGAGAACAAAAATTAAAATCGTTTTATGATTAAGGGTTCCGTCGGAAGGAACGCAAAAACCACAAACGTTAAAATTATGTTGTATTCAATAAATAGAATTTAAAATCCAGAATAGCTTTATCTTAATCTCAAGACCCAGAATGTTGAAACGCTGAAAATTATATGATCAAATTTATTTTTGCTAGGATGAATTAAACCAGAGAGAAAAGCCATAACAATAAATTTAGCAAAAAAGAAATTCAAATAGGGATTTGAAAATTTAAATTAAAAAAATCAATAAATTGAAAAAATTAAGATTTGAAAATTCATAAATCTAAGGATTAGATAAAAACATGCAGTTCGTGCTCGACACGAAATTTGTATTATATTCTTCTAAAAAATTCTCAATCCTAAAATATTACTTAAAAAATGCTCCAAAGTTATCAGACTTTCTGTAATCTATGATGGTGACAAAAATTGTAGCATTTAAGAATTCTGCGGTTCTTTTTATTAAGATCCAGAGTTTGAGAATTTAAGAATTTAAGAATTTAAGAATTTAAGAATTTAAGAATTTAAGAATTTAAGAATTTAAGAATTTAAGAATTTAAGAATTTAAGAATTTAAGAATTTAAGAATTTAAGAATTTAAGAATTTAAGAATTTAAGAATTTAAAAATTTAAGAATTTAAGAATTTAAGAATTTAAGAATTTAAGAATTTAAGAATTTAAGAACTTTATTTGAGAATTTATAAGTTTTTGTTCCATTGATTGTTTTTATTATCAATTTTCAAAATTTGTAAATTTGGAGAATTTATTCTTGATTTTTAAATATTTTGAATTCCTGATTTTTTGGAATTTTTTTTTATTTAGAAATTTAGATTTTTTTATTGTTGGCTATTTAAAATTCAGAATTTTTCAATTTTTGGATTTAACAACTATAAAAATTAAAAAAAAAATAGAATTTTAGAACTTCTGAACTTTTAATTTTGAATGTTGGAGCTTTCATATTTGAATATTTAGATCTTTTTATTTTTTCATGTAAATTAAAAAAAACCTTTCTACGGGTTAAATCCTAACTAAAATCAAAGGCGGAAAGCCAGCTTCTGTTCCGTCCAATATTGCTCATATTTGGGATTTGACCACAATACGTCCACCAGAGCACCCCCAATATTTTTTTTTGTTTAATCCGAATATCTATAGAAAAGCTTGAAATATGGTTCAAAAGAATCAAATCAAAATGTATCCAGTATAAAATAAACAATACATATTGTTGATAAAACATAACCTGAAACTCATAAGAGATGGAATATTTAGAACCCGTATCAGATGTTAATAATGAGTTGAGTGTAAGAATAAATTTATTTAAAAAATCTTTAACAAAAATTATCTCTTCTTGTAGATTATTTCGACGTTTCATATTAAAAAATTACAAACAAACATTTCCGGAAAAAATCAATTTTGTTTCGGTAACAACTTCTAAGAAATTGAAGTTTTTGCACTTAAAAAAATTACAGTAATTCCTGATAATAATTTTCTTTATAACTTGAAAGTTAATTATTTTATTTATCAAAATTGTCATCCGCGCGAAATCCGCGCCTGAGCAAATTAAGCCAGCAAATCCGCGCCAAATCCGCGCTATCTGCGCGAAACGCGCCATCCGCGCGATCCGCGCCGTCCGTAACAACCCTGTAATTGAAGGGGGAATGAAGGTCTTCAAAATATTCCAAGGGGGGAATTGGTCGAAAAAGGTTGAGAACCGCTGATTTGAAATGATTGTGGAATGGCAGATACACTAATTCAAAAATCATTTTTAAATTAGATAAAGAATGAAAAAAAATCTCCTTCATAATCGCTTTGTTTAACTTTTCTTCTTTTGTTTTTTTTTATTTTCAAAAATAAATTGTTTACCAAATATTGTTTTCTGTTTACAAATGTTGCGAATTTATCTGATAAATTCTTAGAATTTCAATGAAAAATGCTGTTAATGCCATTTGAAATACATCGATTTCCAAATTGTTGACAAAGCTAGTTTTTCGCAACGAGTCACAACCATACTATCATAGATTTCCCCAATTATAGTAAAACAATGTCAGAGGCCTCCGCACACACACAACATACACAAACTCACATCTAATCCCACTAACGAAATAAGTAAACAACAATTGTAAAACCATCAAAAACGGGATAGTTGAAATAGTCTAGAAATTCTAATCATCGTGAAAACTCAGAACTCTCACAGCTACACCCAGACTCACAGTTTAGAAAGGTCACTCACACTCACAACACACCTAACCATAGTTGTACTACTACTCCACTTGTATACAATCAATTTTTATAATACATAGTACTGAATAGAACAATTTCTCGCTAAAACTTTGAGCAAACTCAACGAACCATAACAGCTGTAGAAAAAAAAAACAACATAAAACCTAACTTCCTCTCCGTTGGACAAAGTTAAAGACACAACCAAACACAAAAAAAAAAACAAACAAACAAAAGGGGAACACATTTCCGTTTCTATTTTGGCAACAAAAACAAAAAAAATGTGACCAAATAAACCTACACTGCTAGTTTCGTCCTTTTTCTCGTACTCTGTCTGCATCTTGTGTCGGGATGCTGTCGCACATCCTCTTTCGATTGCAATTGCATTTTCTTGTCTTGCCTTTTCTTTCTCACCCATCATCCTTTGTAAATTATTCCACACACACTCACACAATAATCTAGCCCTAAGTTTCCGGATGAATTTATAAAAGAAAAGCTTTCAATTCAATTTCATTAAACGATACTAAAATCATACACAGACACACATGTTGAAATTGTGAGGAAAAACATAACAAATGGACTGTATTACTAGTAAAAAAAGTGGTAAAAATATGAACAAATCATAAATATTTGTAGATAAGTGAAAAAAGAAAAAAAAAAGATTCACACACGCAAAACTAAAAACACTGAAAAAAAAATCGAAGTTAGATCAATGCAAGGCAAAATTAAACTTCCAAAAAAAAAGCTGTTAGAACCCACACACAAAAACCCACCACCCCATTTTAGGAGTGGTGGAGCTGGAGCAAGTGTTTTGTTGTTTGCTTCCCATTTTTTATATTGCCCTTCAACGCGCGCGTTAGGCCTTGGTGCAAGGCACACAAAACATCCTTGTTCCTTTTTGTCAACTCAACTTATCACTCAAAACTCACACCCCCTGTACAAAGTTGTTCCGTTGAAAGTGTTTTTCGATTTCTTTTTTTTCGTTTTTTTTTTGCAAACTATTAAAGGTAATCAATGAAAATGTGTGTAATCGACAAATTTATTAGAAAAAAAAAACAATACTCAGCGGAAGTTACGTACGACCCCCCTCCTTAAGAAGATTGAAAACCTTCCTGTTGGAAAAAAGTAAGCAAATCAAATCCATACCATTCAATCCAAATGATAGCGAAAATTATTAATGCACGCGCAGCTGAGAGAGTACACGCTGCAAGTGACTTGTGTAAAAGTAATTTAAAACAAAATTTAAGGGAAATACACAAAAGAAAAAAAAAACTAGTGGAATGGTAACCATTTGAAATGAACCACAAACAAGCACACACACCCACACGCATACACGCGCGTAAACGATTGTGTGGACCACAATTATGATTACTATTATTATTGGAACAAGCAAAAAAAGTACATTATACAGCCAAGAAAAAAAATATTGGACACATAAAAAACACACACAGACACACACAAGCGCGCGCGAGCATACTTATATATCCGTTATTGCGAGTGCAAACGAAAATTAAGAAAATAATAAGAAAGAAAGAAGAAGCATTGTAAAAGTTTTTCTTTTGAGCAAAAAAGAAAATGATAAAATGTGAAGAAATTAAGGCAAAAAAAACCTATATTATAAGTGAAAACTAAAGTATGTATAGAGAAAATTATATGTCGGATGAAAACAATGAAAAATCGTTGAAGGAAAAAAAATGAACGCTTTCGAGCAGTGTTTTTTTGTTCATTGGTATCCGAAAATGTGTCCCTGGTAAAATTTGGAGAAAATATGTCGCTTGGCTTCAGTGATTGGACGAGATATCTAAGAGCAATTCCAGCTCAAATCAGGAATTTTTCTGGTACTTTTGTACCCGACCCTCTCGGATTCCAATGAAACTTTGTAGACATGTTATCCTATACCTATATAAGCCATTTTTGTGTATATGAAGCCAATAGTACTCGAAAATAACATTTGAGGAGGGCGTAAGGTATTTAAATATTTTTGTATTTTGTAATTTAAAAATTACTGTATCTCGAAGCCGTTGCGTCGTATCAAAAAGTGGTCAAAGACAAACTTGAAGGAAATTGGACGGGCTTTCTGAGAAAAAATAAACTGAAACAAAAATACACGCCATATCTATGAGATTTTTTGATTTTTAAGTCTAAAACTTAAATTTAAAGGTGTTGTCACGATTTTTCTTCGTTCAAAATTTTTGAGGATGTAGCCTAAAAGACTGACGAAAAATGCAGGATGGTATGTTTCTCCTAAAAAATTTAAAAATCATTTACTGAAACTGTTTTTTTTTTGAAAAGTGGTCTAAACGTCAATATTTTTAAAAACCAGTAAAGGGAATCGATTCTCCAGACAATTTTACATAAAAGTCTCCATATTGACCATTGTCCTATGTCCAATCCTTGGGAAGATACAGCGGATTTAAAAATAAAAATGTTAAAAAAACGTTTTTTTTTGTGGTTTTTGGCAATTTCTATATGACAGACTTGGTTTTTCAGTCCCGTAAATATGTTTACCGGAAAGCTCGTCCAATTTCCCATAAGTTTGTCTTTGACAGCTTTTTGATTTATATCGTTTTTATATTTACGTAAGCAAATTTACTATCCTAGTTTCTACCACACTGAAAAAAAATATTCTATTTTCAGTTATAAGCAATGCAATTAAGCTTATATCTGTAAGCCCTTACATCCAATTGAACTGCTGTCAAAGGCAAACATATGGGAAATTGGACGAGCTTTCCGGTAAACATATTTACGAGACTGAAAAACCAAGTCTGTTATATAGAAATTGCCAAAAAACACCAAAAAACTCGTTTTTTCAACATTTTTATTTTTAAAGCCGCTGTATCTTCCCACGGATTGGACATAGGACAGTGGTCAATATGGAGACTTTTATGTTTTATCGATTTCCACTTAGACCACTTTTCAAAAAAACAGTTTTAGTAAATGATTTTTGTATTTTTTAGGAGAGACATACCATCCTGCATTTTTTGTCAGTCTATTGGTAACATTTTAGGCTATTTCCTCAAAAATTTGAAACGAAAAAAAAATGGTGACATCACCTTTAAATTTAAGTTTTAGACTTAAAAATCAAAAAATCTCATAGATGTGGCGTGTATTTTTGTTTCAGTGTATTTTTTTCAGAAAGCCCGTCCAATTTCCTACAAGTTTGTCTTTGACCACTTTTTGATACGACGCAACGGCTTCAAGATACAGTAATTTTTAAATTACAAAATACAAAAATATTTAAATACCTTACGCCCTCCTCAAATGTTATTTTCGAGTACTATTGGCTCCATATACACAAAAAAGGCTTATATAGGCCTAGGATAATATGTCTACACAGTTTCATTGAAATCGGAGAGGGTCGGGTACAAAAGAACCAGAAAAATTCCTGATTTGAGCTGGAATTGCTAATGCTTTCAATTTGGTATGATCGTTGAAAATTTTGGACAACATCTTGGACTTCATTGTCCACTTCCTGAAAGGGAGTGCTGATTTGAAATCATGGATCCACCGTTTGACAAGTAAGTAAATGTCTTAAAATTAACATTCTTTAATTGTCACCCAATTTGAATATTGTTTTTAATTCGGATGAAGACATTCTTTCAATTTTTAGAAACCATATTTATTTGTATTAAATATTGTATAATTGTTTTTTTAATGCGGCAAATCGAAAAGAATTTACCTAAATCCACGAAAAAGTCTGGCTGTATGATATTTCGTAAAAAATGAAAACCCATGAATTTTTAAAACAAATTTTCCAGCCGGCTGATTTTTTTTATATTTTATATTTTTTTAGATAAATTGCCCAAATCAAGGTCTTTATTTCAAATTTAAGTTTCACTGTTTGAGAGTAAAAATGTTATGAAAATCCTAATAAATGCTGAACACTGTTGATGACACGTATTAAGATTTATTTTTGACTAAATTCATAAAAAAAATATTTATTAAACTTCAATGAAAAAAATACTCAGCTATCAAAAACCAATTTTGAAAAAAGAACTAAATTTCTAGAGTTTGTTTTAAAAGGACCTATAAGCAGTTGTGTTTTATATGTTTATATCTGGAATTTTTTTGAAAGGTCAAATAAACCAAATTTCCAGTTTTTGGTGTTTCTGAAACCGCCTTGAGTCAGGGGTATTAAAAAACACCCAAAAAGCGAAAACTGAAAATTTGGTTTATTGGACGTTTTCAAAAAAATCCAGATATGACCTTTTCAAGTAAAACTCATGAACTTCTGTTGAAGGTTCCGTTTTATTTTGCCACATTGCTGTTATATTTGAAACCCATTCTAACTCGAGTTTGGCATTTTTATAGTTTTTTCAAACAATTTGAATGTCATCCAACAAAAGATTACCAAATTATGAAATATTTTTTAACATTTTTAACTTTTAAAGCTAAGCTATCAAGCATCCAGGATTTTATATTCTTTTATGTATTTCTACTACTGGTCAAATTTATATTTTGCTGATTAACAAAACTTGAGCTGCCATATCTTTCATGGTTTAATGGTTCATGCATGGTTCTTTTGGAAGAACGAGAGGTTTAAAAATGAGACGAGACACTTTTACGTGAAAATGCTTAAAAATAACTAAATTTCAAACTTTGTTCTTGATTTGAACAATCTAACGTGATTAAAGTAATATTAATATCAAAATCGAGTTCTGTGACCCCATTTTAGTCGTATTTTGAATGGTAGATTCCCTGTTGCATGATAAAATGCATTTTGCATCAAACAAATCTGAATGCATCAATGTCATTTTGCCGCCATTTTGGATTTAATATATTCAAATCACTTGCACGCTTTTTGGGTCCTTTGAATTTGTGTAAAAATATGTTCATCAAGTTTCCTTTTAAAATTTGTAAAGTTTGATGCTCAATATAAAAATCAATGTTGTTTTACTGCCCCTGATCGCATGAATGTCCCATATGCATTTTCATCGCCTTTGAGTTATTGATGCAGTTTGCTTTAAAATCGTGTGTCCTTTAAGAAAAGCCTATAACATTCAGTACTTTGTTCTAGAAATCTGGAGGAAAACTTAACAACCTTACGTGTGGGACACATTTGTTTACATTTATGCAGTTTACCAAGTTATTCGTATTTTATTATCTCATATCTTGTTTTAAGTGAAATTTTTAAAGATTAAAATCCTGTTTGAAATGGATTTAGGCAAGTTTTTGAATTTATTTTGTCATTTTCACAATTTTATTTTAGTTTTGTAAAAAAGCAAAAAGATTTTTTTAATTTTTTTTATTCGAAGCGATAACGTTTGGAATTTATTTGATAGTTTAATGTTATTCGATAAATGAATATCATACTATTTTATTTTCATACATATAAAAAAGCATGCTGAAAAATATTTACAGAAACTTAATAAATCTAGCTTAACAAATTTAGAATATTTACTACAAAAAAAGTAGTTGAGCCATGTGAAATTTGAAACAGAATTACAACTTGACGCTTTTCGTTGAAATTAAGATCTATTATCAAATTTGGTTTCAATAGCTTTGTTGTTGTTTAAAGTTGTTTTTAAAGATTTTTTTAATTTTAATAAACTAAATTAAAAAAAATTGAAAAAAATAATAAAACATATTCTCAAAATCTGTGCCAAATGCACGTCATCATAATCCAAGGATGCTAGATACACAGATTTGTCTGTGTTTCACAGACATTTGGGCTTGTGTCAGACATTTTTTGAGGTACACAGACTTTTTAAAAACTTCATTAAAATAATATTTTGTAAATTTTTTAACCAAAACTTATTTAGTTAGTTCTCAAATCTCAAAACGCAATTGCTGAAGGATTTCAATGACTGTAAATTGATATATTTGAATTTTAGACAAGTGCACAGACATACACAGACTTTTTTACAGACATTTCAAAAAACCATCTGGCATCCCTGTCATAATCATCCAACTTGTATAAGCAATCTACATCTTGATCTACATAGCTTTTGAGCCTTAAATTTTAAGAAATGTGCTCATAACAATCTGAGTGCAATTGTTGAAAAGATATTACAAAATTATGTAAATTTAGAACAATATTTTTCATTAAATTATACTCGGGATTTCTGACTTCCCCGAAATTTTGACACAAAATTACAAATTTATGAGTTTTTTTTCGGATTTTGACGAATTCTCGACTTTTCCCGACTGGAAAAGCCGGGTATTTAAAAATTGAATTTGAGTGGCCCCGATTAAATGACTTTTGAATATTACCATTATCATACCGTTTTTGTATGGACAGCTGCCAAAATTATATGGAGACTTGTGTGGACGAAACAATGATGCCAAATGCTTCTTTGGTCGTAAGTAAACTTTACCACAAAGAATTATCCACCTTAAAAAATGCAAATGGAATCTATTTTCGTTTTTTGTTAGGAATTGCTCATATAATAAACATACCATAAAGTACTAAGTTTCGACTTTCTTTATTGTAAATATTGCTTCAGGATTATATTGAACGGAACAGCTAAGCCGTATAGTTACTATCGAATATAAAACAAATAAATACACGTTATACCATCTTCATCGCACAGATAAAAAGTAACAAACAAACGAAAAATATTACAATTAAAATACTATCATAAAGCCAGCAACAACCCTACTCCACGGAGAGAGAGCCTCCACCCGTTCAGCTCCCCATGCTAACGCTCTCGCTCCTCCCATAGTCACAATCCTTCAGGTAGTAAAAACTGTTCTCGTTGATCAGCTCGTGGACGGTCCGCTTGAGGCCGAGCAGCGACGCCAGCCGGTACTTGAGCGTTACGGTTTCGACCATCTCGACGAGCGTCGCGATGGCGCGTTCCATTTCCGGCGTCACGCACGGCTCCAGCTGGAACGTTTTGACGAGACTTTCGACCATCTCGTCGGTGAGGGGCATCCGATCGAGGTAATCCTCCAGGTAGGGCGTGGAGCCGTTTACGATGTAGTGCTGGTACAGGGCTTGCGTCCAGTTGATCTCGTACTCGTACGTTCGCGAGATGATGAGGGCTTGCGGGACGCTGTTGGGGAGGGGGTTGGGTTAGGTTGTGGGGGGAAACGATGAAGAAGGTGGCTTACCTCAGTGCAGTGTTGACAAAGTACGCGAGATTCGAGCCCTTTTCGTCCTTTTTGATGTTCAGAACTGAAATGCAGGTTCGAGAATCTTCAGCGGGGTTGCTCCGCTCTGTTTTGGCTTGCTCGATTAGACAGAGCTGTAACGCTACCAGTTCAGCGTTTGAAGCGATCTTCTGGGCCAAGTTCAGCTTATTGTCCAGTAGGTAGTTTTCCGTAGCATGCGTGTACGCCTCCAAGGCGGAGTTTAGCTCGGAGAACGCCAACGGGTCGCAGATCAGTCGAGGCATGCAGATCTTGGGACTTGTATTGGCAGTGGTCGTGGGATTCCTCAACTCGTACACTGACAGGACTTTGGCGATACTGGACTTGGCTTCCGTTTCCCACATTTCGGCGATCTCCTTGTACATAAGGAAGTGAAGTGCTGCCAGCCGGAAGAATTCCTTTTGTGCCGGGCAGTGCTCGTGGAGGTAGGAGATGATCGCGGTCTTGAGGCCATTCGTGTGCTTCTCGTCAAACTGCCCCAGCAGCGATTCAAACTGATCGTTCTTGATGAGCGTCTCGAAGCAGTAGTACATCTCCCGGTAGCGTCCGATGCCGACGAGCAGTTTGACGATCAAGTTCCACGACTTGGCGCCGGTGAGCACGTTGTTCAGGGACTTGCACCGCTGCAGGACTTCAACGATGCCTTCGACGGAGCACTCGTGCACGAAGCAGTCGTGGGCTTTGACGAGCAGCGCGACGATGATCGTGTTTTGCTTTTTGAGCGACAGGATCTGGTTCTTGAAGATCTCTTTGAGGTTATCGAGCAGGGTTGGTTCAACGTCGTCTACGACGGATTCCGTCATGGAGGAACGATCCGGTGACTTTTCCAGCCGCTTGTAGCACTTGATCGCGTCGCAGTACTTGAGCAGCCAGTTGCCCAGCATGGTCGTGTTGGGCGCGAGTTCCAGAAAGAGGTGGAACTCTCGATCGATGTTATAACCCCAGAGCAGTTCGTCGATCGGTTTTGCATTCGCCAGTGGCGAACCTTGCTGAAGCATGTAGAACTTGGATCTGACCACAGCGGTGACGATCTCCCGAGCTAGAAACCGTGAAATTGTGGCGTCACTCATCCGGTGCGAAGTCATAATGTCGCTGATCACTTCCAGTTTGTTGAAGCAGTCCTCGCGGATCACTTCCTCTAGGAAGCCGACGGGATCGCGGATTTTGAGGATCTCGTTGTACTCGCGATCGAGGTACATCGCTATTCGGTAGGTTAGGATGACCCGCTGGGCGAGGTCTTGTCCGTACTGGATCTTGGCGCCGAGACCCTGCAAGAAAGTCAAATTACAACATAAATCGTAAAAAAAGATCATCTAGAAACTTACATTGATCGCCTCCAGCACGTTCTGCCGTTCCCGCGAGGGAACCTCCTCGAACTCGGAAGCTCCCGCACTCGTATCCGACGACTCGAGTCGCGCCGGAGATCCTATGGAGGAGGTATTCGCCGAGCACTGACTCATCCGGCTCAAGCGCAGTGTTCTACGCTGCATGTGCAGCGATACCCGCTTGCAGTCCTCGTTCAGCATAAGGCGTTCCTCCTTGGAGAGGTTGTACAAGCTGAGCACGGACTCGGCGAGTCCCATGCAGAACACCACAAAGTGCAGATCATACGGACGCTGCTCGAAGATTGCCTGGTAGCGTAGGGCTTGCACGATGTCGCCTTCTTTGAGCAGTCGGTGGATCAGGCCATCGAGACGCGATCGTTCCGTGGGGTGTTCCAGCGGAAGATTCGAAACGGTCAGATCGTCGATCCCGGCTACCTCTTTGAGCTCCATGAAGGTGTGGTAGAGGATGCCACCGTCGCGCTTGAGCGTGTTGCTGAAGAAGTGCGAGTGGTAGAGGGGTAGCGTGGAGGGGTTCTCGGAACATTTCACGTAAGCCAGCGCCAGCTCGTACTCGAGACGATCGCGGTCGTACAGTTGACTCGGGTAGAGACCGTGCTGTTTGATGAGCTCGAGAGCTCGCTTTAGGAGGTCGTACTTTGTCCGGTTGCCGTACTCGAGTCGGTTCGCGATGTGGATGAAGAAGTTCAGGAGGAGCTCCGGACCGACGTCGTAGCGGGTCATGTCTGATTGGTACTGGGAAAAGTCGCACTCCTCGTTGGTTTCAAAGTCGCTGATCCAGTGCTCGAAGATGATCGAGTCGCGAGGGAGGGCGGACAGCTCGGCGATCTCGATGGCTTGCGTGTAGTTTTTGTGCGAGACGAGCTGCTCGCAGAGGGCTTCAAACTGTTGGCGCAGGTCTTCGCGATCGAAGAAGTTGATGAATGCGATCCTCACCGTTGTGGGTTTCAGGATGTTGCAGAACTTGAGCAGTCGGACAAAGTCGATTTTCTGTGTGAAGCAGTTGATGTCTGAGGAGACGAGCGTCTCCAGCATGCAGGTTTGCTGGTAGAGCGAGCTGAAGTTGTTATCTACGTGCAGGGTGAGCAGTTTGACCCCGAACGCGATCATCTCCAGTTTCTTTAGTCCGAGTAGCGGACAATCGTTGACTTTTAGCAAGAAATGTCGCAAGTGATCGGTTGTGATTTGGGAAAAGTCCAACTTTGTAGTGTTGACGAAATATTTGGTCAAGTTACACAGGTTTGAATCGGGGTAGAATAAGCTAACCGAGTCCTGCAATATCTGGACGTAACCTTTCTGAACGCTGAACTCGAGCAAATCTTGCAGGAACTCGACCTCGGATAGTTCCTTAAGTTTCTCATAGAACGGATAGCTGATCGATACCATCAACCAGGTGACCCAACAGTACTTGCGATTGCTCTCCGCTACCATTCCCGCCAGAACCGCCAACAGCGGCCATCGTCTCGCCACGGCACGATCCAACAGATTCCCAAACGTCCCGCCCTGCTTCCGTCCCAGCATCAGCTGTCTAAACCCGTCAAAATCCAGCGTGCACCGGCCCGATCGCAGTGTATCGGCCTCATTCGAGCACAGCAGCACAGTGGCGAAAAGGTCACGATCGTACCGCTCGGCGAGGTAGCGCGATCCGTCGTAGTCCAACCCACCACCAAGCGAAGACTCGCTAATGGTCGAGTGGCGCCTGTTGGTCGTGGTCGTCGTCGTAGTGCTGGACTGGATGTCACTCTCACTCGATACGCTCGAATGGCTGTCGCCGCCGGCGTTGCTAATGCTGCTGCCCTAGAAAGATAGAACGCGAACCAAAACAATGCGATTAGGCGGTTTCGGGCGGTTCTGCGGGCTAAAAAAAGAAAAGTCGACACGCGCTTATCAGCGCGCGGAGAGGTTTGAGGTTTGTTTTAAGGATGCGTGGAGAGAGAGCTAAGCCGCGCTAATTGAACCATGTTACGAAATTGATAACTCACCCGTCGTCGCTTCTTTGGCGTCCAGCTGTTGCGCTTCTTGAGGGAGGTTGGCGTTGATTCGCGGCGCAGTGAACCCGCCGACTCGGTGTAGTACTTGATGGCGCGCATCACGTTGCTGCCGATGGTGGCGTTTTGGAAGCTGGATTTGCTCAGGGCTAGGATCTGCTCTTGCGGGTAGTCCAGGTATTCGACGAGAAGCAGGAAGCGGAACCAGTCGTTTTCGTTGAGGAGTTGCTTGAGATACTTTTCCGGGAAGCTCAGTTGGCTAGCTCGACAGACGGTGGTCATTGCTTCCAGGTCTAGCAGCAGGTTGGGATCATCCCAAGTTCTACTTTCCAGAACGTCTTCACACTGCTCGATCAACTCGACGGTCGAGATCTCCCTGAGAGTGGCAGTTTCGTTCAGCATGTTCAAGCAACGGATGTAGGCTCGCGTTCGCGAGCTGTCCACGCCCAGCATTTCGATGAAGGCCGTACAGTGCGACACCAGGTTGGCATCATTGTAGTGTCCGAGGGCGACCTCGGAAGCAGTTCTTGCTGCGCTGTTGATCTGCTGTGGCGTAATTCGAGCGTAGCTTCGTAGCTGGTCCACGTAGAACAGGTACAGGGCGTAGCACGATCGTTGCTGCTTGATGTAGTGCAAGTAGTTGAGCTTGACCTCGGTCGAGTACTTTTCGCACAGCAGTGGATGGTTAAAGTGCGGTACGTAGCCATGTTCTCGCAGGATCGCTTCCTTCTTTGCGCACGCTTCCTCTTCATCGCAGGTTCCATCCAAATCCTTGAACAAATTGCTTCGAATCTTCTCCAAGCAAGGCAGCTCGTGTAGATTCATCAACTCCTTCGCCGATACGATCGATATCGGGTTGTCCTTCAGCCGAGCCAGGAAACTCCTCAAATGAGCCAGCTTCCAAAACCGCTGATCATCATCCGGGAACGCCGCATTGCTCGGATTGAGAAAGTGCTCGAACAGAAACATGATCGGATTATCATCGTAAAAACTCTCCTGCGTCTCCAACAAATACTCGGAACTCTTCCTCGAAACCACCAGCAACCCTTCCCCACTAATACTATCTTCTTTAAGCCCTCTAAGTGCCATAAACAACTCCAACTCCTTCCGGTTATCACAGTTTTCGTCCTCCACCAGCCGCTCCAAACACTCCTCACTCACCACCGACAAATCCATCAGCTGAAACAGCCGATTCTCCACCAAATGCCGTGTCAACCCCTCCCGAAACACCTTCTGCTCCAGCCAACCCCGATTAACCTCAACCGTTTGCGTCGTAAACAGTCTCCTCAAGATCACCAATGCATCGCCCCGCTCCTGCTCCACAAATTTCCCATAAGTCGCCAGCACGTTCAGCAACACCTCATTCTTGGTCATGCTCTTGTGGCCGGACAGCTGCGAAACCATAAAGTCGCTGATCTCCCACCTCCGAAACAGTTGCCGCAACCGCTCATTAAACCGCGGATCATCGTAAATGTCGATCTTGATCTTGGCCACCTCCGCTGAGTAGCTCGCCGGATGCTGGTCCGCCGCCCGCAAGCACGCGTTGATCTGAATCCAGATCTTGACCAGGTTGTCGATGTTGTTCCGCAGCAGATATCCCCAAACGGCGTGCTTGTCCAGCAGCGGAGAGATTTCCGTTTCTGGAAGGAACCATAACAAAAAACTCTATTAATAGGACTACGTATTGATAGTGGCGGCGTTGTTGAATGAACTTAATCACTCTCGGGTAGGCTCGCGCGGGTTGTCGCTGGACCGTGCTCGAAAATGAATGGAAAAACCAGGTCATTAGATAGGCAGCGCTGATTAATTGTCGCCATCAGTGTAGTATAGTACAACAGTATTGTGTGTGGCCGCCCAAGGTTCCGGACCGCCGGGCCTTTCTTCGTTGGGCGGCATCTCGTGGTTACTACATCCGTCCAGCAGTACAATACAATAAACTGTTATGCATTGCCCTTGATAAGGCGGCGGCATCCCGTGTGCGAGATACTTAATTGCGTAGTAGGACACGTTTCTGGCTCAATGTCGATTAAAATGGTTTGTTTTAAAATTTCTTGATTGATGCTTGAGTGGAATTTGAACTCCTGTTAATGTATGGAAGTATTCATTAAGGTGTTACACAATTTACTTGAGTCTTACTAAGCCCAAATCTTAAAACGAGCTTGATTGGAAGCAACCGACGCAACACATTGGCCCTTTTGGCGATTCCTAGTTTTATTCCTTAGAGATATCTTAACTATGGGGCTTGATATGAGCACACACTTACACTTTTTTTTAAATCTGTTTTTAGGGCATTAAAATATACATTTTCATTTATTAACAAAACAATTTTGAAAACATTTGGTTGTATCATTGCCGAGATACAGTCCAGACTCGATTATCCGAAGTTTCGTTTATCCGAAGTTCGATTATCCGAAGGTTTGTATGGGACTTCGGATAATGGAATCACGAACAAAAAAAAAACATAAAATTTTAGTTCTACGACCCCATTTTAGTCAAATTTGAGTTGTTGATTGCCTTTTAAAAAATAAAATGCATTTTTTCAATATTGCATCACCACCATTTTGGCCGCCATCTTGGATTTAAAAATTAGTTTAGAGGTCATACCTATGCTTAAGGCTACCAACTCTTGCTGAGCTAAAATCCGTATACTTTACCGACATGACACTATGTGTGTGTGTGTGTGTGTGCAACCAACCAAACGGGACCACGCGGTCGCTTCTTACAAATTGAGTTGTTTCCATGTATTTTTAGATCTACATTCTATACATGCAAATAACTCGCATAGGCATTTGGAAGGTGTTAGCTCTGCCGAGCTTCGGTGACCCATTTCTACGCTGGCTAGCCGAGCGCGAGGTACTTCAGCTTTGTCGACAAGCCCCGCCCTGAAGAACGTTTGGACCAATCGGATTCAAACGTTATTTAGAACTTCCGAACCCTTGTCAAATGGACAAGGACCCAGCGCGTATATAGTTAATGGTGGTAACAGTATTCCTAATTCCAGTCATAGCTCACCAAGTCGCGATGGCCTAGTGGTTAGCATTTTTGCTTACCAATCCAAAGGACGGGGGATCGAACCCTGACTCGAGCGACTTTGATTTTTCGAACATGTTCAGAGTTTCAAGATTTATATTTCCTATACTTTCTCGTTGGGAGCAGATGGGAATCGAACCCAGGATCATTCGCTTACAAAGCGAACACCGTAACCAGTCAGCCACGGCCGCTCCTTACTTTACCGACATGACACTATGGTATGACAAAAATGTCAAGGAATTATTTAGATAAATTTGGAATTTGGGAATTAGAAATATTTTTGTTAAACGTTTAAAAGTTCACGAAATATCAAGTTTGCTTTTACGAATAATATCGTTGTCAGTATTTTCGCGAAAACATTTCTAAAGCTTTTATTGGAAAGGTCCTATAAATACAAGCACAACACAAGGTTTCACAAGCTTTAGAAAACCTTTTTATCTTTTATTTGATAAATATGTTTTGTAAGGAATTTGAAAAGAACAATTATTGACAATCTAGTTTGAACTGAGGAAAACCCGGAAAATTATGCAAGTTATCTCTTTAAAATCAAACTGACAGTTAAATGAAAATGTCTAATAAACAAAAGCTTTGACCCAATCAAAAAAACAATGATTTTTTTAAAAAATTGTTAGAATTCCGTACAAATCCGTACTATGCGAAAAATTCCGTACAAAAAATCCGGCCTGTTTAAAATCCGCGGAGAGGGTCGAAAATCCGTACGGTAAGGAAAAAATCCGTACAGTTGGTAGCCTTACCTATGCTCAACAATCAAAAACTAGACAACGAAAAAAATTTTTTTTTCGCGGTTCGATTATCCGAAGTGAAATTTTTCCGAGGCCTTCGGATAATCGAGTCTGGACTGTATAGCTATGTGAAGTTAGCAGTTTCAAAAAAGGAGTGTCACAATATTTCAACACTGCTTTGACAAATTCGGCACAACAAAAAAAAAAAAAATAAATAAAAAAATAAAAAAACAAAAAAAAATTTAAATGTAAAAACTATTTTTTTTAAAAACTAATATGCAATCGAAAAGTACTTAAGAGCAAATCTCTACGAAATCGGTCTTTTCTTTTAATTTTAATTTTTGTATTTTTTAATCCAACTGAAACTTTTTTGGTGCCTTCGGTATGCCCAAAGAAGCCATTTTTGCATAATTAGTTTGTCCATATAATTTTCCATACAAATTTGGCAGCTGTCCTTACAAAATGATGTATGAAAATTCAAAAATCTGTATATTTTGAAGGAATTTTTTGATCGATTTGGTGTCTTCGGTAAAGTTGTAGGTATGGATAAGGACAACACTGAAAAAAAAATGATACACGGTAAATTTTTATTTAACTTGTTGTCACTAAAACTTGATTTTCAAAAAAAAATACCATTTTTAATTTTTTTATTTTTTGATATGTTTTAAAGGACATCAAATGTCAACTTTTCAGAAATTTCCAGCATTTTCTAATGTCGATATCTCAGCAAGCAATGGTCCGATTTACAATGTTTAAATTTGAAACATTTGTAAAATTTTCCGATCTCTTCGAAAAAAATATTTTCAATTTTTTAAATCAAGACTAACATTTCAAAAGGGCCAAACATTCAATATTACATCCTTTTGAAATGTTTTTCTTGGTTTAAAATCTTTGAAAGTATTTTTTTCGAAAAGATCGGAAAATTTCAGAGATGTTTCATATTTTAACATTGTAAATCGGACCAGTAGTAGTTGAGATATCAACATTAGAAAATGGTAGGTTGTTTGGGTGAGACTTAGAAAACAACAATTTTCCTGTTTTTAAACACTTGCATGGCAATATCTCAGCAACTAAGGGTCGTATCAACAAAGTTCAAAAAAGCAAAATATAGAGAATTTTCTCAGCTTTTCAAAAATATTTTTTTCAAAAGTGGGCAAACATGTGCATTAATTTAAAAAATTAAAAACTGCGACTATTTTCAAAAAAGTTACCTAAAAATGGATTTAACTTGAAAAAGGTGCACTTTATCAAAATTTACTGAAGTACTTTTTGATTGCAAATTTGATTTTAATTCAAAAAATGAAGTTGAATAATTTTTGCGACCAATATTTCGATTTTTTGAAAAAATCTGCATTGATTAAAAAATTCATAACTCGGTCAAAGATTTTTTGCACAACCTGGAAATTTCTGAAAAGTTGGCATTTGATGTCCTGTAAAACATATCAAAAAATAAAAAAATAAAAATAGTGTTTTTTGCAAATCAAGTTTTAGTGACAAAAAGTTAAATAAAAATCACCATTTTTTTTACCGTGTATAATTTTATTTCAGTGTAGTCCATATCTATACCTGCAACTTTGCCGAAGACACCAAATCGATCAAAAAATTCCTTCAAAAGATACAGATTTTTGAATTTTCATACATCATTTTTGTATGGACAGCTGCCAAATTTGTATGGAAAATTATATGGACAAAGGAATGATGCAAAATGGCTTCTTTGGGCATACCGAAGGCACCAAAAAAGTTTCAGTCGGATTAAAAATACAAAAAAAAAATCGAATGACCGAAATCTGAGAGAACTGCTCTTTACTGAAATTTTGATAAAGTGCGCCGTTTTCAAGTTATAGCCATTTTTAGGTAACTTTTTTGAAATAAGTCGCAGTTTTTCATGTTTTTGAATGTTTGCCCACTTTGAAAAAATATATTTTTGAAAAGCTGAGAAAATTCTTTTTAAATTTCCATGCAAAGGTTAAAAAACAGGAAAATTGATATTTTCTAAGTCTCACCCAAACAACCCACCATTTTCTAGCGTCGATATTTCAGCAACTAATGGTCTGATTTACAAAGTTAAATATGAAACATTCGTGAAATTTTCGTAAACAATATTTTCCAAATTTTCAAATCAAGGCTAACATTTTATAAGGGTCGAACATTCAATATTACGCCGTTTTAAAATATTTGTATCGATAGAAATTTTTTTTTTCATGCATTGTTTCTTTTGCCGTAACGGGTTGTTCGTCTTGCCCCACCTAGCTGTAGAATGTGCCGGAAAACAATAATTTTTAAAGCGTTTTTTTATTACACAAAACCAATTTTTTAACCTTGTTTTAACGAGGTCATAGTCAAGACCTAAAGTAAGATGATTTTAAAAATATCCGACTGATTTTTTACGTTTTTTTAACGAGCATTTTCTTAGCTTGTTACAAAGATTTTTTGCCCCACTTCCTGTATTTTGATCTAACTTATAGTGAAAAATAAAGTGAAGTATAGAGATTGGTTATTTTTTATGAGTATGTCTATTTTTGTCTGAATGGTCCTAATTATAATCTAAAGTTTTGCCGAAGACATCAATTAGAAAATCCCGTTTCAATGTTCAAAATTTACGTATACTCAATATTTCGTATAATTGCGTACTCATTTTTATGCAATATTTTATGGAGACTTGTTTGGAAAAACTAATGATGCAAACAAAATAACTTAAAAATTGTAGAAAACGCTTTTTGAGTAGCTTTTAAACCTTTTCTTTTATGCTCAGTATGATTTCAAGCCTAATCTTAAACCTTTTAAAGCCGGAGTCTATACATTTAGAGGACTCAGATTTTAAGTTGAAGTTGAAAAATTCTGAGAATTCGTAGTATCAGTCGCTCGTTCTCCACAATTTGAAGGCCAAATCTTCAAAAGCCGTAGTACATATTGAGGGTCTCCGCTACTAAAGTATTTTTAATACTATCATACTGATTATAACTCTTCTTAATCACGACGGGGAATCCCTCTTTCTGTCCTACCTCAACTCATTCACAAGAACCGTCTTAAAAGATCACGCAATATTTACACTAATTTCCACTGGGCATCGGAACCGATTGCATCAGCCAGAATCAATCACAGTCACAGTCCAGTCCAGCCCCTCCCGCGGAATTGCATCACCAAGCCCCCCTCGTAGCTCGTAACACCCGTTACGTACCTTGATTCTTGAAGAACATGTCCAGCGCCACCGCGTTCCGGTACGCTTCCTCCTTCGCGTAGAACGTATTGAATGACATCGTTTCGATTTCCAGCACGCTGTAGCCCGGATCCAGCACCCGGAGCAGCTCGGCCAGCTGGCCGACGTTGCCCTTCAGCAGACAGTACACTCGCCAGTTGGCGTCCAGCAGGCGCCCCTCGCCGCCCTCGCCGTCGTAATCGTCGATCGTGCGCCGCAGATGGTCCCGGATGTAGTCCCGCAGGCCGTGGTCGCTCGTTTCCGCCGCTATCTGGTAGAACACATACTTGGAGGTGCGGTCGATGTTGGACAGGATGTGTTCGGCTTTGTAGAGCTGGCGGTTCGCGAGCAGCCGGTAGACGTACGCGTTGACCTGCGAAGAACGGTAGGTAGGAGTTCAGAAACGGTAACGATGCGATCGAGAACAAGCGCGGACTACGAATGAGCCGAGATTGGAACCGTTGAAGGTTCCTAGCCGATTGATTACCCGCGCGGGCTAGTGTGAGTAGTATACTTTTTTATTTATTTATATTTTTTGCGTGGCCGAGTAATGTGAGATGGGGCATCGGCGCAAGAGTAGATCGCTTCACCAAGTTGATAAGGACGAGTAATTTCTGGAATACCGGTTACGGATGGTTCAGTGGCACTGTTTTTCCATGTAGCTAATCAACCCTAGAAGATGTTTATTACACCGGCAGTAAATAAATATAGACCATGGTAACAGTAGCCTCAATTAGCTTTTCCAAATCACCAGAAATTGATAGGGGATAGGTCAAACGATCTATGTGACAGACAGATAAGTGCAAAATACATTCGACCTTCTCTTCAAACAAACCATACAAGATGATCTATACGCGTTAGAATTGAGTCTACCGAAGGAGTGCTGTTTGTAAATACGCACTGATAACGAAGCGATGCACTTTTCCTCTGCTCTAAGTATACTTTTCCAGCTAAAAGGTTGTTACTTGTCGGCAGTTCACCTTTCGCCAGGCTCGATCTGCCAGCTGACGGGCGAGTTGTTTGTTGATTCAAGTCATACAAACATTTAATGTACGTGAGTCTGTATTGTTTAGTATAAATCGGTTCCTGTTAGGAACGCATCTGAATCATTTGTGGATGATTACAATTAGAGAGAATAAGAGAGGGTCAAGCGATGGGTGGCGCCCTCTAATCAAGGAGGCAAATCAACAGATGTTACAGCTTTCATAAACAGAATTGAGTCTACTGAACTGGAAGAGTGTATCAATGGAAAAATCGATGTGCTTCTAATTGAAACGTGCAGTAATTGACTGATTTGATGTGGTGCAAAGTACATTGGAAATACGAATATTGCTAAAACTAAAAAAAGGTAATTTATTTGATAGCCAAGGTACAATCTATAAACCACGAGGACACTGTTTTGAAAGTAAAAAAAATAAACTGAGATGAAATATATCTTAAAATGGTAGTATATTAAGTTTTTTTTATTACTGAATTATTGAAAAAAAGAAAGAAAAAACTAAAAATATTGTATGAGACTAGAAGAGCCTTATTATTTCACTCGAATAAAAAGTTTATTTATTTAGGTTTGTTCAAAGCTCACAGGTTCAAAGGTGACACATTTTTTTTTCATTAGACAAGATAACATGCAGCTGGCAATATCGTAAAAATATCTATGAAAAATAACAAATGATTAAGGGGTTACATAGATGTAAATCGACAAAAAAGTCAGAGGTTGGTGTGAGCACACACTTCATTTTATGTAAAATCTGTTTTCCGGGCATTAAAATATACATTTTCATCTATCATCAAAACAAATTTGATAACATTTGGTTGTATCATTGCCGAGATATAGCTATTTGAAGTTAGCAGTTTCAAAAAACGGATGCCACGATACCTAACACTGCCTTGACATCTACTCAAAATTTTGATGAAAACTCGTTAAACCGGTCTTGTGTGCATGACGAATGCCGATTTCCAAAAAAAAAAAAATATTTGAAAAAAAGATAAACATATTTTTGTGTTTTTCATGTAAAAAATCGTCAGTTTTTTGATTTTTTGTATTTTTTTTTATAAAGCAAAATTTCAAAATCTTCGCTTCGTCATGCACACGGGATATGTCTTGAGAGTCTTCACTCCAAATTATAGCCAATTTGGTACATCCCATCTCGAGATATCGTGACCCCCGTAAATCAACTCGGTGTTTCGAGATAAATGCTCAGAAGGTTTGACAGTCCCCTTGCGCACGGCAAAATGTTGATCTTAAAATCGGCTCTAACTTAGTTTAATCATGGAATATCTTCATGACATTTTTAGAAGTGATTGAAAATATCTTTTTAGTGGATTCAATAAATTTTCTGTAACATGAAATTTTGTAACTTTTTACATGTATGAAACCCTTAATTATGCTTTTCTGAAAATTTATAAATTACTTCATTTTTCTTGTTTCTAAATGATATCAAATATTTGAATAAATAATTGCAAATAAATAATTTGAATATTGAATATTGAATATTGCCCAAAAATCACGTAAATATATGGACATCCAATCTTGATTCTTTTTTTTCTAAATATCCATCTTAGACTGATAACGCTTTGGGCAGTTTAACATATTAAATAGACACTTTTACTTTTAGTGAATTTTTTGATTGTAAATTTTTGCACGGGAGACCCCTTAGATCCCTTTTTCTGGTGATAATTTTATCATATTCGTGTTCCTGAGACAATTTCACAATGGAAATATGCTTAAAAATGTATATTTTCATCCATTTTAGACCTTAAAAAAATAAAAGTTCAAAAAATCTTCGATTCACATTTATTGAAAACCAAGTTCGTTTCCAAGGATACTAGATAACACAAGAAAAAAGCAGCTTCTTAATTTTTTTTTAACTTTCATTGTTTAAAGGGCTCAAATGGATCAAAATAAACATTTTTATGCATGTTTCTATTTTGAAATTGTCTCAGGAACACGAATATGATAAAATTATCACCATAAAATGGGATCTAATATGTTAAACTGCCTTACCCAGAGGAGCGTTCTCAGTCTCAGATGGTAGTCCCAGATGTCCCCTACAAGCTGCAGGTCGAACCGAGTAGATATCTGGATGGAACACTTTTTTATTTGAGTTTGAAAATTATGCTATTTTTTCACTAAAATGCCAATAACTCCCTTTAGATTTAATCAATTGGGATGCTCTATCCTGCATTTTGTTGCATTTTTCAAGCCCTTTCAGATGCATTTTGAATTTTGAAAATTAATTGAATTTTGCTTAAGTTATAGCCTTTTTAAGATTTTTGACGTTTTTGAACCTTCAAACTTTGTGTCCCGATTTGCCCCACTTCCCGTTGACCGAGAGTGCTCATATTTTGGACAGATGCTAGTACAAACAACCCTTGAAAATTTCAGGCAGATTGGTGAGGTCCAAACGACGTCCCATACAAAGGGGTATGTCCTGTTCGTGGACTCGCTCTTAAAATTATTAATTAATCTTATTTTCAACGTTTACAAACTAGATAAAATCGCTAAAAATTTTATTTGGATGCATATTTGTTCATCGCCTCCTTACGTCCAAACAAGCTATTTTTTATTGGTCCATTTAAGTTTGAGGGCTGTCCATAAAAAAGTGGTATGAACTCAATCAAAAATTAATTCAAGAATGGATTTTATAACTGATGAAGTCTTTTTAACACAGTGTAAAAATAAAATTTTTAATCATGTTATCTAATATTATAGATTGTAAATTTTCGATTTTTCTTATATATTTTTCAAATAGGTAGTTGAGAATTTCAAACATTTCAACAAATTATAATAAAAAGTAATTCTTATTTTTACCTAGCTCACATTTTTTTTTTTTTCGTGATTTGACTATCCGAAGTCCCATACGAACCTCGGATAATTAAATTTCGGACAATCTAAACCTGGATAATCGAGACTTCGGGTAATCGAATCGGGACTGTATATATTATTCATAAATCAGTTGAACTGCCATGCGCCTCCATCGAATGAAGTGTAACTGTGACAAGCAAGTGGAGACGCTTGTTAAATATTATATATTTTAATATTTTGATGAGGTATTCATCGATTTCCTCTCACTAATGTTGAGACACTTTCATTTCGAAGCTGTTTTCAATCGATGTTGTTCTTTATTCAATCTCACCTTCTGCAGAAAATAATTCTTCGCCTCGGTCTGCGAAAGCTCGTTCCTTTGGGCCAGAAAGAACACGCAAAGGTTGACGTGTTTACCCTTGGTGGCAACATCTTTGATGATGACGTCATCGTCTAGCTTTTCCCACCCCCGAATGATGATATCTCGCTCCGGTGGCATCTTCCTTCCCCGAACACTACTCTACGGCTATCTTTTGGCACACACTTAGCACGAAAACATCTGTTTTGGTGTGACTAAGCGAACTGGATTCCGCCCCCCAAATGAAAAAAAAACACAAAAAATGTACCAAAACAAAGACACCAAATTTGTCAACACAAAATTTCAAGCGTTGTAAAATCGACACGATTGCACTAAAAATTGCTCATATTTGCTTTTGACACACTTTGCACTGCACAACACAGTAGTTGCAAATGACTAATCTTTGGAAGCTGCACTATTTCGCATGAAAAATCAAAGGAAAATTTTGATAACAGAAAAGTTGCTCGATTTTCTCTCTAGATTATGGTTTGTTTACAGTGTGCGTTTGACAGTTCCTGGACAGAACAGCTGACTGGCGGCGTTGCCGCATTTCTCATATTTTGCCATTTAAAGGGGGTCGTCCAGAGAAAACGTAACGAAATTTTTGTCTTCGTAGCGTTGCCGATTTCATGTAAAACTTCTATTTTCAACATACAGGGCAAACATGTTTTCAACCAAACAAGTTTTGCGTAACATAATTTATGAACGACCCCTTCAACATACTCTTGGGAGTGTGGTGAACAGAAGGAGTAGAAAAAGGTGAATTTCTCACGTGTATGGTTTTGAATCGACCGTTACACTTTGCCTCATTCTAATTAGACACATTTCTTTATTATTTTTAATGAGCGAAAAAATTTACTCAATAAAACTATTTTCAATATCAATAAATAATTAATCATCTTCATATTTTTTATTCGTTTTTCGTGTAATTTTTTGCCGTTGCAAATAAAAACGTGAAATTTACTGAACACAATTTTAAATTGATTTTCCTGCGTTTATAGTAATTTTTGATATGATTGAATCAGTTGAAACATATTTTAAATCTTTGAAATTTGTAAAAAGTTTGTTTTTTTTCTTGCGAATGAAAGCCGTCGAAACTTAGTATTGAACTTAACAACAAATTTTTCATTGAAATATTGAAACCTTAACTTCGGACTGAGTCTACACTTTATATAAATAATTGGCTTAAATTTTTAGTTATTTTGAGCATTTTTTTAATCCTTTATCATGTGTTGCAACTTAAAATTTTTGAAAATGAATTCATTTATTTTGTTTTTTTACTCGGTGAACCTCGTTGGATAAATGTACGACTCGTGCTGAAAAAATCCTCTTTTTGCAACTTGTTCCATAAACTACTATTTTTAAACTTTACTTTCAATACAATGGTGAAATTTCGATTTTGTTCAAAGTTCGAGTAGTGTGACAAATTGTACAACAAACCTGGAGTTTTTTTTTTTTTGAAGAGGTCCAATAAACCAAATTTTCAGTTTTTGCTTTTTGGGTGTTTTTGAAACCGCCTTGAGTCAGGGGTGTAAAAAAACAACCAAAAAGCAAAAAATAAAAATTGGGTTTATTGGACCTTTTTAAAAAAAAAATCTCCTGAAATAATCATCAGAAGGAACATAATTTGAACCTTGTTAGACAAAATAAACACAACTTTTTGGCTTACTATTGCATCTCTTGTATAGATTTTCAAATTGATAAATTCTGGAGTTTTTTTTAAAAGGACCAATAAAACAAATTTTCAGTTTTTGCATTTTGGGTGTTTTTAATACCCCTGACTCAAGGCGGTTTCAATAACACCCAAAAAGCAAAAACTGGAAATTTAGTTTATTGGACCTTTTAAAAAAAACTCCAGAATTGATGAAAACCAAATATCTGCCAAAACCATCGGCAGGCTGAAAACGACTTCATTGAGGTGTATGCTGGCCTCTTTTATGTTTTGTTTACATTGTCGAGTGGTATCATGAATGAACCGGCATACGCACACATTGAAACCTCTCTCTCTGTATCTCTCACGAGCATTTTCGCGAGAGTCATGGAAGAACTCTCTTGATTGAAAATGTGTTTGGTTTAGCTTGTGCTTTTATCCTATTTGGATGGATTGATACATTTTTTGTGTTGTTTTTCTAAGAAGATTCACTTTGTGGAAAATTATTAATCTTAGTTTTTATTGATTTTATTTTGAACATGTTCTAATATTTAACCTAAATTTAGAAGACCTGTCAACCTAAAAGTTCATATTTAAACTATTTTTGCAAATTATTTGCGTAAAATACTAAGTTCTACTACACGAAATACTTTCCAGAACAACACTCGGATTGTAAATGAAGGCGGCTTTGAGCTTTCCTTAGGCTCTGACTTTAGAATGGCTGAGGTTCTCTTCCACCTTCTCTTTAGTCTTTTTTTTTAGTCGGTTGTAAGAGAAGCTCTGGCTGGCTGGTGGGGTGCTGATCACCATCACCACCCACCGACGACCACCGACTGGACGATCGCTCTCCCACTCTCTCGGAGTGGATGAGACAGTGTTGGCAGAATTTGAGAAAATTTAAAAAAAATCTCGTTATTGATATACCTACTTTGCTGGTTGTTAGTCAAAAACTGGAGTTTTTTTTAAAAGGTCCAATAAACCAAATTTTCAGTTTTTGCTTTTTGGGTGTTTTTTAATACCCCTGACTCAAGGCGGTTTCAAAAAACACACAAAAAGCAAAAGCTGGAATTTGGTTTATTTGACCTTATAAAAAAAAAACTCCAGAAAAGATTGTACATTACAAATAATTTGAAAAACATCATACGTGGCAAATCACAATTTTCTATTCATGGTTCTCTCTCTTTACTTCTGATTTTATCATTTCTAGATTTTTTTTAAAGGTCCTATAAACATATGAAACACAACACAACAATTCTAGATTTTCTCTCTGAAAACTGAAGTAAATTGGTGAAACCTATAGAAAACGGAAGAAAATGGCGATAAGAGAATTGCTAGTTTGCTCACTGTCTTGCACTGAATGTCGGGTTTGTTCTTGAAAATAATTATTGTACTTTTCCGTAAATTGAAAACTTAGGTTAGGTCACGAAATAAAAAAAAATTAAACTTATTGTATAAAAAATTAAAACAAAGTTTTGCCAAGCAAAATTTTACATTCAAGAAATCTCTGGCATCCCTTGCCCGAACCTTCCTTTTCTCGAGAGCCGACCCTCTCCGACGAGCACCGGCTACGACTCTCCGCCGAGACTACCCGGGGTGGTGCTTCAGTTCTCGGTAGTACGTCGTCGTTGGTGGATCGTTTTCCGTCCGTGCGTGCGGGTTCGTTTCGTCCGTGCGCGCAGGTATTCTGCCCAGGCTCCTCGCGATCTTCGGGGGTTCAACAAGTCCAGTTTTCTCACCTCTTTCGCTTTGTGCTTCTCTCCCCGTTTCGTTCGGTTCTCCGGTGAAACCGGTGTGTGTACACGTTTGTGTAGATGTTGTTTTTTCCTCCGTCCGAGAGCTTCGGCGAGCTGTTCTTCTTCCTAAGCTGATTCTGCTGTTGCTCCCCGCGCGCGCGATCTTCAAGCGATCGAGCCCAACAGTTACCTGTGTATGTATGTGCGCGCGGGATCACCGGGAATGCCGTAGAAGGAGAAGAAGACACCAGGCTGAGCAGGCCTGAAGCGAACAGGCAACAGGCGGTTGTGAAGTTGTGTGTTCAGAAAGTTCTACGTTTGAGAAACGCTGAAACATTCTCCAAGTTGTGTAGTGGTGAAGGTTCCGAAGAATCCGAAGAAATTCGCGATCCTCGCGGGAATCGCGCGAGTGTAGGTGGAGTCGTGCACACGAGTTATGCTGCTGAACCTAGAACCTAGAGCAGAAGTTCGACGCGCGAAGATCGCGGTGAGGACGAGGACTTGATCGCTACCAAAAGCGTCGAAACCTGTTGGTTTCTGGTTGCGTTGATCCCTCGGGGCACCTCGAGGTTCTAAGTGAAGCAACAATGTGAACATCGCGCGGGCAAGACTTGGAATTCCTGCCGTCCTGTGTGTGAGAAGTCAGGGCACGAAGTGGACGAATTTTGCAATATCGTGTCGTGCTGACCAAGAGAGCTGAATCGGGCTGTTGTTTTTTTTGTTGTGTCGTCGTCCAAGTCCAAGTTGTCGACGTTCTGTTTTTGCTGCCGTGTAACATACTCAAGTGGAGCTGTGTGTGTTGGGCATCAGGTGAACACGGCACGGCGAGGAAGGAAAACAAAGCAGCAAAGAAGCAAAAGGAATAGCCAAATGTGCATTCAGCAGCGGCAACAGAAGTGGTTTCAGCTTCAATTAGTGTGCGCGATCGATCAATGAAAGCTTGAAGAATTAGTGCGTTGTAAACACATCGATAACTGGATGTTTTTTGTTGCTGTTTTGAGCTGAGAAGTGCAATACAACACATTATACAGCAGTGCAGTTGAAGAGAGGTGTGAAAAGTGTTCAAACATTTTGTACTGGCATGTGTTTTAGGTGAATGTTTACACCTAATTACGACTCCGCCAGAAAACTCTGTTGGCGATACGGTTTAAGTGGATTATCAGCTGAAGCTGTTCGCGTCATCCGTTCAGCGCGTTGAAGAGCCTACAGTAAGTATTCTTGAACTTGCGCGCGTAATGATGCAAGGTCAAATACTTTTTTCCGATTCTCGCTATGTCTATGTTCTTTACTAGTTGTTGTTGCTCTTTTTGTTATCTTACATAATATTCTATCTAAATAGCGGTTGAAATTTGTACTACTTTGATATTCTTATTTGCTTTCTAAGAATCTGATGTTTTTCATTCCGTATTTTGAAAGATTCTGAGGTTGTTGAAAATTATTTTGAAAAAAATCTTTTTAAAGGAAAACGAACGATTTTTAGAAAATAGTGAAATTTCAAAGGACAAAGCGGGGCTACACTTAAAGTGACTTTTTCTTTTTTATCCAAATGTATTCTATTCAATGCAAAAATGAAAAACAATTTGAAGTAAATAAAACAAATGTCATCAGTTACGAATAAAACAAAAAGTACAACAAAGATGAAGAGCATTTAGCTATACCACTTAAAATGTTAAAAGAAATGTGATTACTATCAGAATGTTCAATAAAGATATATTCAATATCAATTTCAAAAGCGGAGCTACACCAACATAATATTACATAGTTGTGGTTTGGTTGAGCGTTTTAGCAGAATGCATTACTGTGAATACAAAGAGACGAGTTGTTCCTTTTAATTCCGGAATTAAAAGGAACAACTCGTCTCTTTGTATTCACATTACATAGTTACATGGTGTTACTAAGAGGAAAATCAATTGCAGAGTTTTTTCTTTGATACGCCGTTGTAGTTCAAACTTGAAAAAAATCGGCAATATTTTGAATAGTTTTCGTTCATGTTTTTGTTAATTTATTTATTTCTGGCAGCTTTAATCTTCTTGGTCATTCGCTGCCCTCTCGTTCATGCAAGGTTGCTGTACAAAGTCTTTAGTGGAATTGTTTTCTAAAAAAATGTTTGTAAATCATTCTTAAAAAAAAATGATGAAATAAAAAGTTACAATTTACGGAAAACAATTTAAAAAAATTCAAAAGATAATATAAAAAAATGATTTCGTTTAGGTTTATCTTAGTTATTTTTTCAACTTTTGATTATAAGGCAACTGTTTTTGTGATTGTGTAGGTATAATGTTTGCTACAACTATTTTATTTTCTGACATTTTTTTAAACTATGGACTTATATTTATTTTCATCTCTGAGCAATTCTTACAGAAATGAGCATTTTTAATTTTTTTCGTGTATTCGATTAAAGAAGCCATTTTGCGTCATTGGAATCGTCCATACTCCAATCTGTATCTTGAGAATGGAATATTTTATTAAAAAAATATGAATCTGATTATTGGTAAAGTTGCAGGAATAGCTAAGGACATGAAAACTCTAAAAAACATTTTTTTCTTATTTCATAAGCATAGGTGCCCACCAATTTTTTTTTTCTTATTTCCTATTTTAACACAAAAAAATATACTTGCGCATAAACATTATTTTTATTTTTTCAATGTGTTTTAGAGGAGACAACATCTGGGAAATCAATCTGCTAGAGCATAAAATATTTGGAAGCGCTGCCATTTTTTTTAAATTTTTTTTTTATTTGAAATACGTAGAAAAAATAAATGGAGCGCATAGAAAAAAAGCAGAAACAGGAAATAGGTTGAAGACTAACCTTTGATAAGGGTAGGGGGTAAAAAAACTTATATTCTAATTTTGATTTAAACTTTCAAGATTTCAAGAATCTAAAAGTATATTTAGTGCTTTATATTTTTTTTCTTTTATTTTATGTCTTTGGGAGCGTTCTTTTATTACGTAACGCAGTTGGGGAGAGGGGGGGGGTCGTAGGCCGTGTTACGCTTCATACAATTTTTTTTAAATTTGTATGGAAATTTTGTTACGAGGGGGGGAGGGGGTCTAAAATCCGATTTTTTGCGTTACGTTATAAAAGAACACACACTTTTTCGATCTGTGGTTCCAAAATTAAAATATTTTAAAAGCCTTGAAGTACCGTATTCTATTTAAAATACAAAGATAAAATTTATAACAAAGTTTTTGAGCAACATTTTGTGCCCCCTTGATTTTTTTTAACAATTTGCATATAATTTGCATTGGTTTGAAATGTAGTTAGGAAAATACCTAGTTAGTGATAAAACATATATTAAAGCCTAAAGTTTGTAAAATGTCTCAGAAAGTGAAAAAATATGGGTAAACAAGATTCATCGAGATTAAAAAAATCATTGCTTAATTCGATTAAAAATGTATGAACACACTTTGGAATGTGTAATTGTTTTAGTTTACAGTTTGATTAACAATTTAATGTTAAAGCAAAATTAAAAAGGCGGGGTTTTAAGAAAACCTGAAAAACATGAGAATGTAAATATCACAGCTCAAAAGTAGTAATCCAGCTGCGTGTAAAAAGCCTGGGTGTAGAATTAATATTGCATTATTTTATGCAATTTTATGTGATTTTACACCCTGAAATATGTAGCCCATCAGTATAGGGGGATGGCGTCGCTATTTTTAGACCACGTTTTCCACTTTTTCTCATCGAAACCGACTACTTTATCGACTTCATTTTGCTGGGCGAGATAGAACGCCGTCTATTTTTAGACGATGACTCAGCACTTTTACTCTCTTGCACTTAAAAAAACCAGGTGGCAGCACGATGTAACGCCACGTCCCTATGGGAAACCTAGTTGACCGAAAAGTCAAGCTCATATATGCGTTTATCCTTACAGCTTCACATCGGTCTGATGGCCGTGTGGGCTAAGGCGCCAGTCCTTACTGTTGGTGCTGGGTTTGAATCCTGTCGGTTGCAACTTTTTCTTGTGTTTGCAAAAAATGTACATGCAGCTTGTAATATTAAGTGTTTATTTTGACCAAGGTGATGTGCATGCTTTTGCATGCGATTTTACCATCGGATTTTTTTGCTTTTTTTTTACACGCAGCTGGATTACCACACCCAAAATTCAGAGTCGAGATAATCGTTCTCTCAAAATTTATTGAGGGCTCAGTGCCAAAATCGATAGAATAATGGTACCAACTCACACCATCATAACAAATGAGTTCATTCGTTAGTTGAATCAATAAATCTCCAACAAGTGTCATACATCGACTTCTGACTTCTCAATGGTCACCAAGCTGTGGTGGCCGAGGCAGCTAAGTCATTGAATTGATTTGTCAAAGGTCTCTGGTTCGATTCCCGTTGTCGACACTTTTGGTTTTTTGTTTTACGGATGAACTTTTTTTGCAAATGAACCTCGAGAGAATAGTTCTATCGCCCATCTCGAGCTGTGTTCTCTGCGTCCGTGAATGGTACCACTTTTCTCTCGACTCGAGACCATCATTCTCTCGGACTAGCGCTGCCAGTTTTGGGTGTACTTTTTTAGCTGTATAAGATAGTAGTTTATGAAACAAGTAGCAAAAAGAACTTTTCTTCATCACGAGTCGTCGTTTTCGGTAGACTTCGATAAATACGACGAGTGCTGAAAAAATCAAGTTTTGCATCGAGTTCCATACAACATTTTTTGCAATCCCGAAAAATACCCTTTGAATGGAATTTTAAGAAAATTGTCTATGTGTTTAGTCGATTCACCGATAAAAATAAAACAATATTGAAAAGTATAACTTTTCGATTCTTTTATTTTTAGTAGAGAAAAGAAGGCCTTCTCGTCATGCGAGAATGACAGAAAAGTATTTAATAGGTTTCACAACAGAATTGCAAAAAGTGTATTAGAAAATGTAAAATATTTTCGTACTGGAGATCGCGACAAATTTGCGTAAAAAAAAATTTCTGTTTTAAACATATATCCAAATTTATGAAAAAAATATAGTTTTCCATAATTCTGTTATATATCTCTATTGCCATGCTAATATTTTCTGGTAATATTTATATTTTGATAGGTCTCTCGTACTTCATCTCGCACAACAAATCCTTCACCACCTGGATTCTAACTTCTGTCTTCGTTGCATACCTGCGCTGTTCACCAGAAAGAAGGAAGTTTCAAAGCCATTATACTCGATACTCTTATCGCTTCGGATGTGTTGTTTTGATCTTTAGAGGCACCTTGCGGCACAAAGCACTTTTATGTATAATATGCAAAACGCCCGGCCCGGTGCTGCTGAGGTGTCCAACCCGGCCAAACCTGCCTGCCTGCCACACAAACCCAACTTAGGCAAATTTATTCCCAATCCCTTTAAAATCCGATAATACTTTTTATAAACATACATTCAAGGTTTTTATTCTCTCTCTCTCTCGTGATTTTTCTTCGGTGCTAGTGCTTTTCGGTCATCTTTCTCCGAAGGTTCACTGCGGTGTACCTAACCTACACTTTGTGAGCGTGTGGAAATACCTTGATGGCCGCGAACGATCGCGTGGTCCGGCGGCGCGGTCATTCCGAGACTACTCCTCTGTAGAGTGTTACAAAAACAATAACAACTGGCGCAGTAAAGTTGAGCTGTGTGTGTTTGTGAGGCCCGAGGGCTTACTTTGGTACACATTTGCGAGGTTAGGTCGCGATCATGGTTGCGCGGAGTCATACCTGCGCGATCACTTGGGAGCTGCTGGTTAACGTGGAGTTCTTCATGATACAACTTTAGTACTAGATAACAAAATGTCCCAACTTGATAGTTTGGAAGTTGCTAAGTCCGCTCGAGTCACGATCACTCGATCCTCTCAAGAACTCTTCACCGCTCGCACACCTGTGATTTCTCTCTCTCTCTCTCTGATCGTAACCTGTATTGGTGCCGTATTCTTTGCGCGGATTCCACGATCGTTTGTGGTGGTTTGCGTGAGTTCGTCCAGCTAATACCCGCTGCAGTGCAACTCCGCCGACCGGCGTTTGTTCTGACGTGTTTCTCCGACCTGAACGTGGGGAAGTTGAGCGAAGTTGGAGTTTTGCGGTAGGAGGTCGGGGAGGGTCCCAGAAGGTGATGATTATTGAGTGGCGAGCAAAAGAAAAGGAGAAAGGAGATCAGAAGCGCATGACTTCTTTGCCGTTTGCGTCTGCTGTGTGTAGGTATTCTCCGAGATGTTGTTGTTGTTGTACTTGCGGGGTCTCCAAGAAGGGAGGTTTGGGCTGCGTGATCGCGCGTGGAGAATGCCCAGACGATCGCGATCTTGTTTCTTGTTGCTCTTTCTTTGCCGGACTTGTCCAGCTGCTTAATGGAGCGCTCCTCTTTGTGAGTGTTTGTGATTGTGGAGTTGGAGTCGTCGTCGCAAGCAAGATCAACGGCAACAACAACAACATCGGCAACAGTTCTGCTCATGTCGCTTAAGTGGTGCTGTCGTGGCTGTGTATCACTGAAAACTACACACTATCGAGGACTGGTTTTGGCGACGTTGGTCGTTGCCATTGCTGTTGATGTCAAGTTCAGAATGCTGCTGCTGCTGGAATGAAATTCGCCGTCGTCGTCGCCTCAGCAGAGAATGTGGATTTGGCGTGAAGCATCCTCGGGCAGCTAATCTCGCCGCAACGTGGAAGTCGAAAATTGAAAAATTGCTCTCAACACCTGCCAGCGTCTTGAATTGTGCGGCCAAATTATCGCATCCGTCCGCAGCTCCACGACATTATGCCACAATGTAACTCGATCATTCAAAGCTGCTCAAATCAATTGGAGGCAATTTAATTCCCCAAATGACTGCTGCTCCAATTGGCGATCGATTGAGTCGCACCATCTGCAGGGAAGTGTTGGACTTGACACGTCTGGCACGCCGCAGCATTGGAGAGATCTCAGCGGAAGAACCTTCAGGCCTGGTGGTGACCATCAAACCCGATCTCGTTGAACACCCACCAGCTCTTGATCATCGCGCCAGCGGTGAATTGTCGAAAGTCGAATCAATTAAATCAGAACCAATCACGGAGTTTTCGAAAAAAAAAGAAACGGCAGATGAGCTTGAGCTTGGCACCTCAAAAACAAGTAACAATAATATGTGCGATATCATTGCTGAAAAGAAGAATGAGCAAGTCACTTGTTTTAAAGTTAAAAGTTGCATAACGTCACGTTTCATCACATGACACACGGTGTCGATTGAGGCGTGAGGAATTTGAGTTGTATGCAAAAAACTTAAAGGCAAATCAGCTGTTGTTGTGATTTTGAATGACACAGTCGAGAACACGAAAAAAAACGTTTTAATCTGATTAGCAAACAAAACTTTAAAGCTTTTCAAACGCTTCCATTGATTAGAAAAACAATCAAATTTAAACGGCAAATATTTGCTCAAGTTTGTTTTACTGTGTACACGTACATCACATATGGCTAACAAGAGACCTCAAGCACCAGAAGCTCGGAAGCACGGAAACCCCATCGTGAACGTGGTTCTACCCGTGATTGTTTGGGAGCAAAAGTCATGGGCGTTGGGAGGAATAGAAGATTTGAGTTAAAAAAAGCAAGGATTTTATTTGTGAACTTGACCCTCAATTGATATTATTTTTTGGTAGTTTGTTGTATGTTTATATGAATTATATTCTATTTTGAGCCATTTTTGTTCTACAAAACTTGTAACTTCTCATGGTTTTGGTGATTTCTGCTTTTATTTTTATTCTTAATAATTTTGTTTCTATCCTTCAGCAAAATTTTTGAATGTTTTTGTTTAAATTACCATTTATTTACTATTATTTTTACTTCATTACTTCTCCCTTCTCTTGTTTTGCACGATTTCTGCTGCTTTATTTTATATTTTTAAAAATAATTTTCAATGTCTGTATTTCACCGGATTTTTTAAAGGGTGTTTTAAAGTACTTATTTTTAACTTTTGCTTATTTTTATTGTTTCATATTTTTATATGAAATAAGTCAAATCAAAATCTCAACAAAAATTGCCAATTTTAATAACTATTCATCTTTAAGCAATAACTGGTTTAAATGATTGAAAAATTTCAAATTTTCACTGTATCTAGACTCTTTTATTGTTTTTTATTTATACGTTTTTGTTGTAACGTCTTTTTATTTTTTGGTTTGTGTGTTTGTTTTCATCACATTGCTTGAACAATAATTTTTTAAGGGTTTTTTTTTACGGATTTTGCAAATATTGGTATAATTTGTTATTTTTTTATTTTTTTGAAAATATTAAATTACTTTGAAATTGTAATTTGTTATAATTTATTTTTGTTTTGCCAGCTTTTTCTATTTATTTATTTTTATATTTTCTTCCTTAAATGTGCCAAGTTTTTTTTTCACAAAGTTCAATAAAGAATAACCGGTATATATGTTTTGGTATTTATTGAATTTTATCCAAAAAATAATATTTTGCAGTTGTTGGTTCGATATTTTTATTTAATGAATTATTTTCAAATGCATTCTTATTTTTTTTGTTATGAAATTTGTTTTATCATTTAAATTTGCATTGTTGCTTCTTTTTAAACGTTTTAAATGAACAAAAAGCAAAAAAAATGTAATTATGCAATTTGACATTTCATTGAATCAGCTTGTTGATGATGAATGTCTGAAAATTGTTAAGAATTGATTTTTGAATGTTAATTTTTTCGTTCCACATCATAACGCAATTTTGTTTACTGGCTCTAGAACGGATATAGACTGTATCTTGGGAATTTATTGGTACATAATAATTTGATATTGGCATTTTAAGGATACTCATTTCGTATTTTTTTTAAATCATGTTTTTTTTTATCCAACATTTCTATGATTATGTTTCTTCTAATTTGTATTTTTTTACAAGTCTTTGAATAATGAAGTTAAGTTTAGGAATGCATTTTTTTATTAAAAATAGTTGCTACAAAACAGTTTTTTAAATTATTTGTTCCTTTAATTATCAAAAATGTCAAATAAGGGATTCAAAAAAAAATATTTTATATATAGACTTTTTAAAAGCTGATGAAATACTTTACTTTGCAAAAATAAATACAATCGAATAGTTTTCCAAAATATTTCGAGAATTTCGACTGAAATTTCAGGATTTTTATACATTTGCGTTTTTGAATAGTAAAAACTACTATATAAATGTATTCTCTCTAACATTAATTTTGTTAAAACATTCATTAGATACTGGTAAATTAAAAAAAAAATCAAATAAATTCACCAAAGCTGGCAGCTTGCAAAACAAATTCATTTACAGTTTTGGTTTACTCTAATTAAATTCTCCGTGAAATTCTCAAATAGCAGAGAGAAGCAGATTTTCGTTTTAAAATTTATGAAATGACAATTTTCATGGAAAAAGGACAACATTTCATTCAAACTTGCATTAACTTTTTCGCTTTAATTTTCGGTTAACGACTAAGAATTTGAAATAACGACAGAAAATCCAATTTTTTTAAATTATGTTTTTCACAATTTTTATCAACAAATTGATTTACAATTAATAAATGAAATACTGCAAAGGATTCTTCAAACAGTCTTTCAGCCAAATATTTAATTTAAAATCAGACAAAAAAAGAAGGCAATTTTGAAGGGAAGAAAAAAGCTTTTTTTTTTATTAAATTTGAATTCTACAGGTTAGCAAAAGCGTTGCATTTTTACTTATTCAAAATGGCGGAAAATGGAATCACTGACACAGTAAAAATATTAAAAGTCAATCTTTTCAAACCTTTTCAGGTCATCTATCGGTTCCGCCTCTGACTTTTTCAACCCAAGTTCGCCTGAAGTGCAAGAACAATTTTTTAATCGCGTTTTAAAAACAAACAGCTCGCTACAAACAGACGAAGATTCTCGCTCATTGCAAACAGAGTAGCTGAGACCAAAACAAGAAACGGCATTCAGAGCTCGGAGTCGGAGTTGGCATTGCGCTGAGCTAAGCCAAAGTAACGAGAGGTACTCTGCCTCTGCCTGGTGAATGTTGGGGGAGTCGTCGTCGTCGTCGTTTCGGTATACGTGTTTATTCGAAAGATTTCTTGCCGGTCCTTGAACTCTCTTCCATCTCTTCTCGCGAGCCCAGAGCTCATCCGAAAGCCTTGCGCGGAGTTCAGTGTTGAAGTTCGGAGTCGTCGTCGAAGAGCTTTGAATCGCTCGCGATTCACGTTTAATTATATAAGCCACCAGCGCGCGCGCGCGCGGCTTCCATGTGTGAGGGGCTTCATCATTTTTTTTCTGTTTCTGTTTCTTTGTTTTTTTTATTTCAACTTTTTTGACCAATTTTGAATCACGTTCAATTTTCGGAAAGAAGACGCGAAGAAATACGGTCGGAACGTGATGCAATCCGGACCTCGTTGAATTTACCTGGGCTGAGCTTGAAGAGCTGCGGTGATGACCCGCGAGTTCATAGCTGGTGTTTGAACACGTCGTAAAAGCTGTCAAAATATTGAATTTTATTGTTGACAATCGGTCCCCGAGTCCCCGAGTCCTAAGCCAATATTTGGCGTCGGGGTTGACAACTGTCCCATTCTTTGGTCTTTATTAATTTATGATAATGGAGGAGGTTGCACACGCGCGCTCGATCCAAGCCGAAAGTGTTACGTTTCTTGAAGTTTTTTACTCTCAAAAACTTCCTATAAGAATGATCTTCATCCCGAAATTCTACCTGCGGTCAGAATCTACCTCTCCAAAGCCGTCAACCTGTGTCCAATTCCTGGTCCCTTTTCTCTGTTGACACTAGACCCTCGAAATCACATTGTGTATACACAAGGATAATTGTTAAGCTTCTCCTTCGTCCTTTTCGTTGAACCTCTCAGGAGATCCCTTTCTGTGTGAGGTCTTCCAAAAACCTTCTGCCCCGAAAGCAATGAGGTGATAACAGCTCTCGTAATTCCCCGTCGTATATCTTGAGGAAAAGCTCAACGTTTCGTCTCTTCGGTTCCGGTGGATTAATCGACTCACTGGTTTTACATAATATGGCTCAGGTTCGATCGGACCCAGGGGGTTTTCCAGAAGGATACGCACCACTGTGAGTTCGAACTTTTATTGCAGAGCGAGGTGTTTTGAGCAGAGTGTAAAATTTGGCAGAAATTGAAATGAGGTTGAGGAGGGCTTTATGGTCCTGCACAATTGTTTTATGGGTAATTTAGGGGCAGGTAAAAGGACAGATCACTGGCGCCGGAGATTTCGGATGCTTTGAGTTTGATGATTTGAAACGGTTTCACTTTCTCGGGAAGGTCTTCCGAAGAGAAGGAAAAATGTAAAGTCCTAATTTTTAAAATCTATTGCCGAATCGAAACGGATACAAATAAAAAAATGATTGTTTTTTTTGTTTACTTCAAATTTCAACTGACTGTTTTGTATTTAGAACAAAACATACATTTTCGGATTCACAACAATGTTTTGATGGTCATTGCAGCTCTCGACAGTAAACTCAACGATCCAAACAAACATGGTTTTTCCATTCACCAAACAACAACCACATCTCGCGCTAACGGACAGCCAAACTGCACTTTCTGACGGCCATATTTTATGCAGTTATTTCGACTCTGTTTTCTTCGGGTGGGTCTCCCCATCGAACTTTGAAAAATTGCCACACTTTCGAGCCCCGTGTTCAAGCGTTTCTTTCGACCACCTCCTCGCTCTGCAAACTGGATCGCTGGCAACACTGTCTGGCTCAATTTCGGCGCTCCCACAGACACAGGAAAGAAAGAAGTCGCGGCGACAACCCGCTACCCAATGCTTAATTTGTAAGCTTAATCGTGGGGTTCGATTACCCCCCTGGAAGTGGGCGCAGAGTTGCAAATATTGCATTCCGGCCACAATGGGGGAAAAACCGCACAAACCAAATTTCGACTCAACTCAACCCTGAACCATTTTGAGGGCCCAGCTGTGGGATTGATTTTGGGGTTTGGAGTTGTTTTTTTGTCCAAAAACCGCAGTAAAACCAAAACTGCTACGAGAGACGCTGCAAAAGCCACACGGCAATAAATGCAAGAGGAGAGGTCCAAGAGTTGCGCGAAAACTCGTTCGCCCCCGTGTCAAAGTGTCGATCCTGCCCAGAGAGAAGCGAAAATTTTGCAATAAAAATTAAAAACAGTTGGAGGCATGGAAATGAGGTCACCGCTAAAAAGGCATGATTTTTGAGAACTGTTTGACTCAATTCGAGGAATTTCCATAAAACCATAAAAAATCAAATTCAAAACATTTTTTTTCAGTTAAAATAAGCTGTGAAAAAAAACCATCATCAACACTCAAATTTAAGTGTTAATGTGTCAAATGCAATTGGAGTCAGTCAGTCAGAAGCAATGTGGAGAAAAAAAAACGATCCCAAATTGGCGTGACGCGTTTCCTGTCAGGTGAGGAGGCGTTTTGGGTTACGAAGGTCTCTGTGCGTGTGTTTCGGTCCGCCAATGCCTCTGCCGTGCACCGATTGGGGCGTTGGCCCACAAATGGCGGGTTTATAAGTAATTTTTGCAAGTTTCATTTATTTATTAATGCAATTTTTAATGATATCAGTATTAAAATTAATTTTTAATAAAAATATTGCGATTTTATATAATTATGGAATAAATTATGATGTTATTTTATTGTTATTTGATGTTTTGCATTAACTCACTGTTTTACTTGTTTAATAATTGGTAAAGAATAGCGTTTGATATTTAACACTGATCTCCTGTGTTCCCGAGCAGACGGAAATAATTTGGGAAGGACAGTTTTTGATATTGTGAGAAGATCGGAATATGTTATTGGGATGAACGGATTAGTTGTTAAAATAAAAAAAATCAATAACAAAGATTTGTTCGAAGAATAACTTAAACTGTCATTATGTTGTTATTGCGGTATCAAACCAATAACACAGAGGGAATCATGAAGGAATAACAAGATTTGTTATTTTGTGCGGAGAGGTGGAGCAGCATAATAACAAAAAATGTTATTGAACTGGTACGTCTCAATAACAAAAAAGTTATTGTTTTGGTTTATTTGTAATTTGCAAATAAACCTGCAGTTGCCATAACTCCTCTTTACTAGTCAGGGCTGCAGAGTCGGGCACCTCAAAGCGACTTTGAATCCATGCTTTGAAGACAACTCCGACTCTGGATGCAGTATATGACGTCAACGCCGACTTCAGCTCTCCAAAAATATCCGACTCGAAGTAAAAGTTGCTCAAAACTAGCTGAATCCGATACCATCTCCGAGGTCTCACTCCAGCTCCGACTTCCTGGCTCTCTGAAAATAATAACAGTTGTTGTTATTCACATTTCAAAAATTCTCAATAAATAAATCAATTCCCTTAGGGGGTATAACAAAATTTAAGAGAATCAACTTTCAAAAGTTAATTTTATCGGATTAATTTTAGCTTAAGGACCCCATTTCATGGTCAAATAAATTACCACGATTAAATTGGTCAAAATTATTCCATAGTTTTAGCCAATTTTAGTAAAGTCCTTTAGGAAGTGTATCAAATAATAAAAAGAAAAACAACTTTCAAAATTTCAATTTTTTTGAATAATTTCAGTTTTAGGACCCCATTTCATGGCCAAGACCCCGACAAAATTGGTCAAAATTATCCCATAGTTCTAACCAATTTTAGCAAAGTCCTTTAGGGGGTATAAGAAATAATAAAAAAAATCAACTATCAAAATTTCAACTTTTTAGAATATTTTCAGCTTAAGGACCCCATTTCATGGCTAAAATAATGACCCCGACGAAATTGGTCAAAATTATCCCAAAGATCTAAACATATTTAACAAAAGAAAAAATAATAACAGATTGTGTTATGGACTCTTACAAACTTTTCCATTTGTGCGATTTATGGTAACTTTATATTTTTAAGTCAGAATACCAAACTAATAACAAATCTTGTTATTAGGAGAGTTTTTGAAACGTATATGATTTCCTCTTAATAGTGTGTCATTAAACATTTTCAATATAATATCACTTCAATACCAAATTTTATTATTTTATCATAAATTTTTATTATTTTTTCTTCTTGAAGTTGTACTTCAGGATAAAATAATTTAACAGGATTTGTTATTGAAATATTATTAATTTTGTTATTACCGTCTGTCCGGGTTTCTCAATTCTAGCTTCTTAAATCGAACCAGCTGTTGAGTAGATTGTTCTTGAACCTCGTATCACTCTTGAAATTCTTCAGATATTCGATGACCGCTTCCAGCTTCCCCAAACCTCTCCTTCGTAAGTCTTGATGCCTCTTCATTTCCACCATACCTTTTTTTTCTTCGATCGCAAATGACGCGTTTGCAAATTTATGATTCTACACGTTGACCACAATCATCTCTCCCCCTGACGTCGACGACGGCTTCTGGGGGCCTGCTCTTGCCTTCTGTTCTGCTCTTCGCCTGTCAGTTTTACATGCGCTAACTAAAAGCTAGAAGTGGCTCCCCCCTGAGATCCAGCCCGAGCCCGTCATCCTTCGATGAATTCATTCGCTGGAAATTTCTTTCCGGTCAGCTTAGCGCTCTTCGGAAAAGACTTGGTCAACCACATAGCCACTGGAGACCCCGCTCGTGGTGGTTGAGGTGAGGCCGAAGCGATTTCATAGAATAGATGAAAATGAAATGTTTTTAATTTTTATTGGCTCGTCTTGAGCGCTCGTCTCTTGACAAGGGAGAGGACAGGTTAGCGGAGAGAGGGACTACCTGTCCCACCAGGTTTAATTAAACGAGGTTTTGCGGGAATGCGGTGATGAATTCGCGATGATGTGACGCAACGGTCTAAGATTAGAGTGGTGTGAAACGTTCGCGGTGTGCACGCGGTTATTGGAGCACACCACGGTGAATGGAGCGGCTTTTATCTAGCGAACTTTGTTTACTTTTTTGGTGCAAGGGGAAAGAACTCTGGCTGGATAGCTGCGTCGAGAGCGCATTGGAGATTTGTTTTACGACAGCTCTCAACGGTGATAAGGAGGTTATTCGTGCTGGTAGATAGCTGATTTCGAGGGTTTCGAGTGGGTGATGTAAACAGCGAATAACTTCAAGAATGAATTTCCTTATGGAGTTAACAGCTGGCAACAATGTTGTACGAGCAATCAATGTTATTTACCTTCGAAATTATAGCTTCAAAACAAAACTATAATGAAAATTTCAGTACTGTTATTTCTGATCATGATAAATAAGCCATTTAGTCACTACAAATGGAAAGAAAAGTAAGAATTTCCAAAACAAAATTGCAAAATACAGTTTCTGTTCTCTCATTACCATTTCTTTTCGAAAGTTAGAGCAAATCAATCAAAAACAAACTGATATGAATTTTATGGTTCGAATCTAATAACTTTAAATAATCCAGCAATCGTGCTGCCATTATTTTCAACATTGACTTTAAATAAGATTTTACAATATTCAATTTTCATTGGGAAAATTCTGAAATCAAATGAAAAAAAGTAATTTGATCAACACTTGAAAAAAAAATCTAAAAAAATGACCGCTAATAAAATGAGGTATTTTTTTTACTTTTTCACCATATTTTCCGTATTTTAAATGAGCTGCATATTAGAAAATGTATTATCAAACCTTTTAATTTAACGGCTTTTCCATTCCCATTAGAAACTCTTTAATTGTAGTTGATTTTCATGATTTTTCTATATGAGGTTTAAAAACTGTCATACAGTCTAGACTCGATTATCCGAAGGTTTTATGGAACATCGGATAATCGAATCGAAAAATCGTTTTTTTTTAATTTTCTTGCTTTAAACATTAAATTGAAGTTCTGTGACCCCATTTTTAGTCAAATTTGAGTTGTTGATTGCCTTTCAGCATACCGAATAGAATTTTCTCATGAAATATGTCTTATTGATTGTACGACATTTTCAGATATTTCACAGTAATATGTTTTAAATTTTTTAAGCAAGTTGTATCATAAAATGATAAAGGCAGTTATGATTTTTTTTAATCAAGACTAGCATTTTAAATGGGCGTAATATTCACTGTTTGGCCCTTTTAAAATGTTAGTCTTGATTTAAAAATTTTCAAAAAGGAAGATTTCACGGATGTTTCATGTTTTAACATTGAAAATCGGACCATTAGAAAATGGTGGACTGTTTGGGTGAGAGTTCGAAAACTTCAATTTTCCTGTTTCTATTTCATCAAGCCGCTGTATCTCAGCAACCAGAGGTCCAACTTTCAATGTCTCTTAGACAATTTTATAGCAAATTTTCTGAACTTTTCAAAAAAAATATTTTTAGAAATGGTCACTCATGGTCACTATTTTTAAAAATTGAAAAACTGCAAATATTTCGCTAAAATCAAACTTTCGGTGGCTATATCTTGAAAACAGAGCATTTTATCAAAAAATCTGTAAAGCACTTTTCGATTGGAAATTCAATTTTGAGCAACTCTCTATGAAATCGGCCGATTTCGACCATTTTTATTTTTTGTATTTTTTTATTTGACTTAAACTTTGTGGGGGCCTTCCATATACCAAATAAGCTATTTTGCGTCATTGGTTCACCCATACAAGTCTCCATACAATTTTGGCTGTAACTTTTGACAACTGTAACTTTTGAGTGAATTTTCTGATCAATTTGGTGTCTTCGGCAAAGTTGTAGATATTGTTGAGGACTTTTCTAATCTAATCTAATCGAACACAAGCGCAGCCAGTCCGAAGAAAGCATCCTGGAAGAACTTGTGCTAAGATTACGGCTCAAGTTCTTTCTTGTCAATATTAATGATTACAGTACATCCGAGTTACCCCGAAAATGTATAGCAAAAATTAAAGCGGCCAGGCCTACTGCGTTGCATTATCCGCAGAGACGGATTCTGTGAACGGATCACATTTCACAGAATCATCAGGGGAGGAAGGATGCGTGGACATACCGTACCAAACGGTCCGAATTAGTTGTGGTGTGGTATGTAAGTGTAAATTTGGCAGATAATAATATTTAGGGGGGAGGGGGAGAAAATGAGGATAGGAGAAAGGGAAAGTTGGAAAGGGATAATTGGGATATATCATTTGATCAATAGAATATTATATAAAATAAGGGATGATTTTTATATCGAGCTCCAGCAGGGTTTGAACTTATCATCAAATGCCACTTGAATCGTAATTCTTCTAGGATTCTGGACTTGAACAGGACTACAGTAAAGTAGCGGGCAGAAACAATCAAGGTTTCAGTTCTTCCAGCAGCGATCCTGGTACTGCTCGACCGGCAGGAAAGGCATAAGACACCGCAAGTTGGTACTGATCACCACACGATGCATTAATTCTGCTACTGCTGGCCGGATTGGTAGATTAGAACAGGAGCATGATGACCACTTCATTAAGTGCTCCAGCTGTTGCTGATCCTGCCTTTTTGTTCGTGTAATCGTCACCCCCATGAAGAGCATTAAGCCGACGAGAAGTTGAAATCTGGGTTTTGATATTCCACTGACACTACCTCAACCGCTACCACCATTTAAATTCTACAGGAACTCCGGTTTAAAAATTGAAAACGAACGTTTAAAAAAAATACAAATTCCAAAAATATAACAACGAAAAAATATACGTCTGTTCACGCTCCCAGATTACTTAGATCCTCGTAGGTATTGTTGAGGACTTTTGAGAAAAAAATAGGTACACGGATTTTTTTTGCAGATTTTTCAATCATTTTTTTTTTCACTAAAACTCAATTTTCCAAAATACGTATTTTTTTGATTTTCGAGATTTTTTATATGTTTTAGGGGACAAAAATCCACAACTTTTGAGCCATAGAGAAACATGGTCAAAAAATCTGCCGCCGAGTTATGAATTTTTGAAAAATAGTGATTTTTGGAAAAAATTGAAGTTTCATGCAAAAACAAGTTTGACATTATTTTTTAATGTAAAATTGAATTTGCAATCGAAAAGTACTGTACAGATTTTTTGATTTGATAAAGGGCTCAGTTTTCAAGATATAGCCACCGAAAGTTCTATTTTAGAGACATATTTGCAGTTTTTCGATTTTTTAAAATAGTGACCATGAGTTACCATTTGCTATAGAATTGTCTAAGAGACATTGAAGATTGGAACTCTGGTTGCTGAGATACAGCGGCTTAAAGAAATAGAAACAGGAAAATTTAAGTTTTCGAAGTCTCACCCAAACAGCCCACCATTTTCTAATGTCGATATCTCAGCAACTAATGGTCCGATGTTCAATGTTAAAACATAAAACATTCGTGAAATTTGCCGACCCTTTCGAAAAAAATTATTTGAAGATTTTTAAATCAAGACTAGCATTTTAAATGGGCGCAATATTCACTATTTGGCCCTTTTAAAATGATTTTTGCATGCAATTTCGATGTTTTTTTCATAAATTCATAAGTCGGCGGCAGATTTTTTGACCATGTTTCTCTATGGCTCAAAAATTGCAGGTTTTTGTCCCCTAAAACATACCAAAAAATCTCGAAAATAAAAAAATATGTATTTTGGGAAATTGAGTTTTCATGAAAAAAAAATTTAATAAAAAAATCGGCAATTTTTTTTTACGTGTACCTATGTTTTTCTCAATAGTCCTCAATAATACCTTCAACTTTGCCCAAGACATCAAATTGATCAGAAAATTCACTCAAAAGTTACAGCTGTTTGAATATTTACGTACCATTTTTGTATGGACAGCAACCAACATTGTATGGAGACTTGTATGGGTGAACCAATGACCCAAAATAGCTTCTTTGGTCATTGGGAAGGCCCCCACAAAGTTTGAGCTAAATCAAAAAATACAAATAAAATCCATTTCCGGTTTTGGTAGAGAATTGCTCATTTGGTAATTTAGTTGGCATTTGAAAGGTAAGAAAATAAAAAAATACGATTTTTTTGTTCATGATTCGATTTGGCCGCCGAAATCCCATAAAAACCGTCGGATAATCGTACTTCGGATATTCGAGTTTGGACTGTATTTTGATAATTGCTTTCAAACATTGTACATTGGTGAAATGAAATTAATACAGTAGATTCTGAATAGTCCATCGAGAAAAAGAATAACCATTTTAAGAACGATGAAAAATTGAAACTAGATTGAAAATATCTTTTTCGTGATACTTAGCTATATGAGAAAATCATGGCAACATTCAGCAAACAAAATCAAATGAATGTTAAAATACCACAAATTTGCAAAGTAAAATGTCCAATGCCATAAAAATGGGAAAACATTGACAAATCGAGAGCATTTTGTGAAGAATTACAATCCAAGAGACCGCCGACGGTAGGATTCGAGGAAAGAAGAGCATTGATTTAAGGTGAAGCCGTTGATCAATTTTGAAGAAAATTGATCATCACTTTAAAATATTCGGTATTAAATTCAATTTAACGAATTTCAGCACCAAAAGGAATCAGCATGTGATGGTTGTAGCCTTCTTGAAGCCACTGAAGGAATTTTTGATCTAAATCAATTGTACTTCAAAATTTATATAATTTAGTGGCACAGTCATTGACGTCCTAGTTGGCAATCATTGATTAATGACGATTTCCATAACTTTACAAAGAATGGGGTAATCGTTACCAAAAGGAATCAGCATGTGTAGGGCACTATTCTAAACAACTTGTTGAAGGAATTTTGTCAAAATATTGAAAGCTGACTGTAATCAACATATGCTTCCTGATAAGTTCAACAGTTATTTGTAGTAGATATTAAAGTATTGATCCATCCACTGATTCACAGCGCTACTTCCTGGTTCCGCTAGGCCGTAACTTTCCCCGGGTAACCTCCAACTACAACGCCCATCCAATTGCCATTATCTGCACTGACTCTGTGAGTAGATCCTCTTCCTCAATCCTCAACACCCTACCATTTCTTTCTTCCTTATCTTTCCCACGGGGAAAGCCAAAACTATGCGCACCACCACAACTCGGTTGTTTTGCGTATTTTCCTCCTGCCTTCCTCACCCCAACTCCGCGCGCCTCATGTTTTTCCATTATCACCTCCTCCCAATTACTCTCCGTGCACAGGTTGAAAACTGCTGACTGATCGATATTGTTGATTTTCGTCGTGTTACTGATTTGTTTGTGTGTCTCTTCTTGTTTCGTTTCAGGCGCGTGATAACCAGCCGTAAGTGCGCTCGCAACTGAGATCTGCGTATCGTTTTAATCAGCGCGCAGCGCGCAAGTCGTCGCGTAATAAGGCTCTGAGCTCTGAGCAGCAGTTTAGCGCAACACAATCGCAATAAGTGCATTTTGGACTTCCGGGGTTCCATTACTGACTTGCGGAGGAGATTCGGCCAGCGCGTCAGGAGGATATCAATTACCATAAAAGTTTTGTGTGTATACAGCTCTGAATAATTGCGGCCCCGAATCAATCATTTTTTGGGAGCACGAAGCTTAAAAGCATTCGGGGCGTCAAAAAAGCTTATCGGGGGCAATTTTCCTCTGCGCGCTTTGGACGTCGAATCCGTCCGACCGACGACGCACCACGGGGCAGAAAAAGTGTTTGGAGAAAGTGAAAATTTGAGCTGCAGAGCTTCCCCCCCGGGGGGAAAAGTGGTCCGCCACAGTAATTAAACATTATTAACTAATAAAGAAGAATAAAATTATTATCATCAAACAAGAGAGTGAAAAACAATTGCCCCCCACGAGAGCGCGAGTTCGCGCATTACGAAAGGAGAAGCAAAAAAACACAACTCTTGAGGAAAAGTGTGTGTTCGGGGTTGGAACCTCCCCGGCGTCGCGACCTCCGTAACGAGAGTCTCTACAACAATAACATGGAAATTGATCTGTTATTGTTAACTAATGTCCATACGAGCAAATCCGTTGAAAGCTTGCCCGGTTACGGCATTCCTAGCATCAACACCTGAACCCTCGTGGTTGCACAAGCGCGAAGACCTCTGAACACCAGTCAGGCTCGCGTCAATCGGGTGGGGCGACTCAACAAGATCACAAAGCACTCTCTTTCACCTCACCCCTAATGCATAATCAGTACCGCCTTGGCTGCCTCGGCAGCATTTGATTTAATTAAAGCCCCCTCTTACCTCCCGGGAGTTGAGGATCTTGGGAAACAATTGGCACCACCCCCGCAGCAGCAGCATCAGCAGGTTGGGCGGAACAATTATCGCGCGCGTCGCGTGTCTTCCCAAAGTCTGCCGCTACAACTCTCACCCTCGAAGATCTTGACAGTGCCGCCGCCGCCGTCGAAGGGGGAAAAAAAGGTCAAACCCTAGATGTTGTGAGAAGTTTCGTGTGTGTGTGTGTGCGCAGGGGGAAAATGTTCCCCTTGGTGCAATCAACTCGAGAGTCTACCAACAAGTGCGCGTTCGCGGTGATCTGATTCCAAATATCCAAGAGTCTCGCTCTCTCTAGCGAAGAAGCAAAAATAAAATTGTGTGTAAATTGTGTGCAAGTGATTCTGTATGTGTGTGTGTAGGTGAAGAGTAACAATGGATCGGTGCAACGGCGGAACGCCGAGTTCAACTCCGGCAAACCCTAACAGCAGTAGCAGCAGCAACAACAACCCCGCAACAACTCCCAGCAGTACCAACAACAATAACGGCAACACTGCCGCAGCAGCCGTCGCCGCCACAACTAGCAACAATGGTGTGAAGTTGCGCCCTGTATCGAGCGTTGACTCGGGCCCATCGACGACCGTGTCGACGGCTATTGGTGGCGGAGTTGGGGGTGCCGGCGCCTACCGGAGGTCGTTTCATCGATCCGGACCGGGCAGCGCTAGCGCGACGTCCGACTACAGTATGTCAACGCTGGCGGAATCAGTGCAGGTTAGTTCCCTTTTGCGTTGTTGTAGTTTAAGTCAAAGTTCGATTTGAGAAGTTTGCATAGTAGACAGAGTCAGAATATCCAGGGAAAGTTTCACCGAGTACTCTAAGAGAATTTTTAGAGTACTCGGTAAAGCTTTTCTAAGATATTCTGACTCTGTGCTACATCAAAATTTTGGCTTATACGTCTTCCCTAAGGAATCTGAAATGGTCCAGCTTGTGAAGATACACTACCTTATTAAGCAATCGAATCAAGAAGAGAAACGATCACGAGTGATGTTGGTCCGTATGGAGATATTTTTCATATATGAACAAGGATACATTCTTATATTCCGATATTATGATCAATTCAGATTCTTTCTGAATATTATAACTGCAGGAATTATGAAGATTACGTGCTTCTGCAGAAAACGTAACAAAAAACATTTAATGCATTTAATCTTTGTAATGCTTTAAGTACTTTTAAAACTAAAATCACTCAAAAAGGCATATCATTTGAATACTTAAAAAACATTCAATAGTTTTAATAACTTTTATGCTTTAAATTCTTTTAAGTCATTTTTATATTGTTTTATTGATACTTTTAATATTTTTAAAGATTTTATTTCTTTGAATAAACATTAAATAATTTGAATACTTTTAATTCTTTAAAAAAGTCAAAACTCTTAATCATTCAAATCAGATAGTTCAATTTCCCGAAGATTTTGAGGATTTCCCGGGAAATGTAATCTCTACGCTAGTCATTGTTTCGTTCGTCAAACCTGTATGGGTAATTCTCTACCAACTCACACGAAATCGGGAAAAGTTGCCCCGACCCCTCTTCGATTTGCGTGAAACTTTGTCCTAAGGGGTAACTTTTGTCCCTGATCACGAATCCGAGGTCCGTTTTTTGATATCTCGTGACGGAGGGGCGGTACGACCCCTTCCATTTTTGAACATGCGAAAAAAGAGGTGTTTTTCAATAATTTGCAGCCTGAAACGGTGATGAGATAGAAATTTGGTGTCAAAGGGACTTTTATGTAAAATTAGACGCCCGATTTGATGGCGTACTCAGAATTCCGAAAAAACGTATTTTTCATCGAAAAAAACACTAAAAAAGTTTTAAAAATCCTCCCATTTTCCGTTACTCGACTGTAAAAAATTTTGGAACATGTCATTTTATGGGAAATTTAATGTACTTTTCGAATCTACATTGTCCCAGAAGGGTCATTTTTTCATTTAGAACAAAATTTTTCATTTTAAAATTTCGTGTTTTTTCTAACTTTGCAGGGTTATTTTTTAGAGTGTTTTAATGTTCTACAAAGTTGTAGAGCAGACAATTACAAAAATTTTGATATATAGACATAAGGGGTTTGCTTATAAACATCACAAGTTATCGCGATTTTACGAAAAAAAGTTTTGAAAAAGTTACTTTTTGCGTTTCTCTTTGTTTCGTCGTCCGTGTCTGTCGCGGGTGACCATGAACGGCCATGATCGATGACGACCAACTTTTTCAAAACTTTTTTTTCGTAAAATCGCGATAACTCGTGATTTTTATAAGCAAACCCCTTATGTCTATATATCAAAATTTTTGTAATTGTCTGCTCTACAACTTTGTAGAACATTAAAACACTCTAAAAAATAACCCTGCAAAGTTAGAAAAAACACGAAATTTTAAAATGAAAAATTTTGTTCTAAATGAAAAAATGACCCTTCTGGGACAATGTAGATTCGAAAAGTACATTAAATTTCCCATAAAATGACATGTTCCAAATTTTTTTACAGTCGAGTAACGGAAAATGGGAGGATTTTTAAAACTTTTTTAGTGTTTTTTTCGATGAAAAATACGTTTTTTCGGAATTCTGAGTACGCCATCAAATCGGGCGTCTAATTTTACATAAAAGTCCCTTTGACACCAAATTTCTATCTCATCACCGTTTTAGGCTGCAAATTATTGAAAAACACCTCTTTTTTCGCATGTTCAAAAATGGAAGGGGTCGTACCGCCCCTCCGTCACGAGATATCAAAAAACGGACCTCGGATTCGTGATCAGGGACAAAAGTTACCCCTTAGGACAAAGTTTCACGCAAATCGAAGAGGGGTCGGGGCAACTGCTGTGTGAGTTGGCGGAGAATTACCCGTATGAGTTTATATTTTTTGAGTTTTTCTTGGTTTATGCAATTCTTATCGTGTCAGTGTTTTTTTTGTTAATAAAACAGTTTTAAAACTATTTAACTTTTGTTCCACGAATGATTTAAGAAATTTAGGGTTTTTTTTCGGGAAACTTTCAATACTAGTCCTTTAAATACTTTAATGATTTTCATACATAAAATACTATAAAAATGAATCATTGAAATGCTTTTAATGCTTGGAATAATTTTATTAGTGCAAATATTTTTTATACTTTCAACATTTTTCCAACTCATAATATTTATAATAAAAACAATACTTTTAATAATTTAAAATTCTTCAAAAATCTTACTTAAAATATTGAATTGCTTTAAAATTATTTAAATATTTGAAAAGCTTCAAAAACATAAAATACCTAAATTTATGAAAAAAAATCTTAAATACTTTGCAGTAGACTTTAAATACTGTGTTGTTGTTGTTGTTATTGTTGTATTATTTTGCATACTTTTAAAGCATTAAAAACTATTAATAACTTTTATACTTATTTATTTGGTATAGCTCTAATATTAGAAGCATTTTTAATACTTTTAAAACGTAAACTACAGAAAATAATTAAAGTTCTTAAAATTCATAAAATTATTTAAATACTTCAAAAGCTTTAAGGACTTTAAACACTTCTTAATATTCTTAAATATTCTTAAAATTCTCAAGTTCTCATCTTCTTCTTTTCAATGTTCAATATACTTTGAATTTTGTACACAGAACTGGGCATCGGCATACGAGAGGATAAAGAGCACGGTTCGGTAGTAAAATGGAACTGTGTGCAGACTGAGAGGATAAATCCCGAAATTACCGAGAGTACTTTACTCATGGGTTCATTTTCAAAAAAGTTCATTTATCAAAAAAAAAAGTACCGGCACCGAGACTTGAACCTAAGACCTTCGGCTTAATGAACCGTGCCTTTGCCGCATGGGCCAACATGGTTCGATGACTAAGTGTCGGTCATTTGTCCATATAAGCCACTCAATTGGATGAACTGTTTCAATGAACGAATGAACACGTGAGAGGTCTTTACTCTCTCAAAATAGTACTTTGAACAATTTTAATGTTTTACTGCCGACATAGTATCTTTTTAAATAAACATAAAATACTTTATATATTTGATAATGCTTAAAAAACTATCAATAATTGGAATACCTCTAATATTAAAAGCTTATTTAATACCTAAGAACGTTAACTACAGAAAATATTTAAGATTCGGAAAATTCATAAAATTCGATTGATACTTTAAATACATAAATTTCAGAATATATTGAATAGACATAAAAAACCTTAAAATCTTAAAATACTATACATATTTGAAAAACATCACATACAATACTTAATAAAACCTAAAATACCTAAAATACATTGAATACTTTCAGTGCTTCAAATCTTTGAACCTTCAACATTTACTTTTAAAGCTGAAATACTTGAAATACATTGAATATTTTCAGTGCTTTAATTTTTTAAACCTTCAAGAACTTCTACACCCAAAACTGGGCAGCGGTTGTCCGAGAGAATAATGACCTCGAGACGAAAGAACGGACACAGAGAACAAAGCTCGAGATGGGCGAAAGAATTAGCCTCTCGAGGTTCATTTGCAAAAAAAAAATCATCCGTCAAAACAAAAAACCTAAAGTGTCGACTACGGGACTCGAACCGTAGACCTTTGACATACTAACCCAAGGACTTTACTGCCTCGGCCACCACAGCTTGGTGGCTAAGGAGTGGTCAGATGTCGATGTATGACACTTGTTGGAGATTTATTGTATCAATTAACGAATGAACTCATTTGTTATGGTGGTGTGAGTTGATAGAATTATTCTCTCGATTTTGGCTCTGAGAACTCAATAAATTTTGAGGGAACGATTCTCTCGACTCGGAATTTTGGGTGTAAAGAAGTAAATAATTCCTAAACTTTAAATAACTTTAAATGAAGTATTTGATAGGATTTAAATTTTATGATACACTTGAAACTTTATTTTTTAAAAATACTTAAAATACTTGAAATACGTAAAATACTTAAAATTGATATTTTTTTCAAATACCAAAAATTTTAAATAACTCTTGAAATACATAATCTATTTTGAATTCTTAAAGTATTTAACATAAATATCTAACACACTCATAATACTTAAGTGTCTAAAATACTAAATATATTTAAAGTATGTACTCGATATACTTTGCAAGCATATTATATGCTAAAATACTTCAAATTCTTGAGTAGTTCACCTACCATTTGTTTATACTCTAAAATACTACACAAACTGAATTAGCATCTGCAAATTACTTTTGAAATAATATATATTTTTCAAACATCTAACTTCCTTTTCTAACCTCCTGATGTTTCTTCCTTGAATTGATAGAAATTGTTATGCTAACAATTTAACGTGCCCAATAAAACAACAAAATTATCACGTATAACATATTTGGAAAACTTCAAATATGAGTACAGAACAAGGTACAGCATGTCATTTCTTCGGGCACCTAATCTTGGCACATCAATATTTTGAGATCGACTACAGCTTATAAAAAGCAATTTCAACTAAAATATAGCAATAAATCGCTTAATAGGAAGTTAGCCACCTAACAACGAAGCTCTGCGGGTTGCACACATTAAGGCGTTTGTTAATCATGTTGTCAAAATCGTTAACAAGTGTGAACAGAATTGTGGCAAATGCGAACGCGTGACGTGAAGTGGTGAACGTTTTTTAGAACAACTTTTTTTTTCCTTTTGACCAATGAAAGCTTACTTTATTCTTATCAAAAGTACGTTTAATCGGGCTTCTCATACCAAAACAGTGATTTACATCCCAATTAAGAGGGAAATTTCTCAATGATAATAATATTACTCCAGGTAGCCGAATTTGATATTCAAAACGCTTGAATTACTACTTGGTTTACTACCTATTAAAAAAACTATTTTAGCAAACCATAGGGTCATTCTAACTCTTTTAGCATGTCCTGAAGTGCACCGATGCTCAGCTATTATGCGAACAAACCCAACCAGCCTTCCAGTAGAAGATTAACTGCACATTTCCCAGCGCTAATTCCTCGTCGCTCGCTTCCTGACATGTGACGAGATAGCTGGAGATTTATGTGTCTTTGGCATGCCCGGGCGCGAGAGATTCCACAGAGTGCAGAAACGGAACTTCCCGTGTCGCAAAGTACCAACGTGTGGGATACAGGGCGCAGAAGCTGTGCTGGCAAAAAACAGAAGTTGATGCGTGCGAGAGCTTTTACCTCTAGCGCGCACGCAATCCCGGGGTGACTTCAATTACCGACGATCTACATGATTTATAAGTTTGAGCGCGCGTGGGATTCGCGACTGCAGCTTAAGCTAATCGCTCTAATGGTGATGTAAGGGTTGACGGGTCGTCCACCTTCGGGTCTCAAGGTTTTCAAGGTTCGGCTTTTTTGCACTTTAAGGATGACGGACGCGCCAGAACCAGGAAGTCCCTAATGGATCCAAACCCCCTGCAACTGTGGTCTTCCCGTTTCGGGGAACACTCAGACGAGCACAACTTGAGGTAAAGACCAGTAGTCCTCTAACCCAATCCCGCGCGGGTAATTTATTCTAATTGCCACTTTAATATGCTCGCGCGGAGTGGCCTCGCCGGGAAACCCGTTCCGCGCACACACAGTGATTTGGCACTCTCCGCAAGTCGTCCCCGTAGTCGGATCGATTAGAGCTCCTCCCCGCGTACGAATCTCGTTCACCTTCGCGCATGTTTGATTTATCGACGGTTTTAATTCTCTTAAAAGAGTATTGACATCGGGCTGGCACATTCCTAGTCGTAGTCCAGAGTCCATCCCGCCCCTCGCCGTCCAGAAAGAGAGGTGAAACAAGCAAGATAAATCGATATAAAAAGTATTAACAATCTAATCTACTTCTACCTGGGCAGTGTTCTCTCTTTCTTCATGGCGCGAAAACCAGTTCTTCGTCGTCGTCGAAGAATTCGACGAGTCGAGAAGAAAAACGCGTCCGCGCACGATCGGGAATAAATCAAATTCGCAACCAAAATAAATCATATTTTATTCCCGGTTTCGGAGGAGTCCCGTCCGAAGCACACGCATCGCCCCAACTCCCGCGGGAACCCAAGCGCTCTGCGATATTGATGGGATCTTACGGGGCCATGTCGTGCAGGTCCCGTTTTTTTTGGACGGGACCAGTTTTTTTTGTGTGTTCACCGTGGTTCGTTATTAAGAACCTATGATAATATGATTAAGCTTTCCGCGCTGTGGTGAGTCGCGAACCTCGTTTTTTTTTCTCTCCACAACTTCACATTACGTAACGAGACAGATCGTGCTGGAGTGTGATCGTCAACGGGGGGAAATTCTTTTGATCATCGCGATCGCTAATGGATCCTCTCGGCATCGCAGAAGGATATAAATTAATGGATTTTGCTCGCACCCTCCAACCTTTCCCGAAATTCTGCTGAATCCTTCGTTTAGTGTCATCGCGTTGCGGATTTTTATAAATTGTACATTGTCAATGAGTAAGTGCGACTGTCGTTGGCTTCATTGACTTTTCTCCACTCCACAGTGTTGATTTATGCGATGAAGAAGAAATTTTGGGGGCTGCTAATCCGGAACGAATGTAATAATTTAAAGAATTATATCCGCAATTATAAGGTACATCTGTCAACGGGCGGAAAGATTTATTTGGGGTGCCCGAAGGAAGTGTGGGAACTGTGTCACGAGAAGCTAGTAATTTGTAATCGTTTGTACAGACTACAAATTAAAAATATTGATGATATTGGTTGTAACCGTTGTACATTAGTTCAAGCAGATCACAAGGATTTGGAGATTGGAATTGTTGATGCTTCACTTTTTTAAGGGGATAAGGGAAATTCTCCACGGAATCCCCAAGTCAGTTTCGCTTGGAGTTGGAGGGTTTTTGGGAAGCGATGTATCTCTTAGTTCACCATAATTAGTCGATAAACTCTACGCCGCAGATCCCCATCGCTCACCCGGTAGTCCCGATATATCCCACACCTGATCGCCGCCGCAGCAGACCTTAATCCGCAGTAGGTCATCCGTAGCGAATTTCGCTGCAAACCGCCGCAGCTGCATCGAATCTGCACAGGTGCCGAGCACTCCAGAAAACTGTAAATCCCGCACCCCAAATCAGGACGCGTACTAGTGGTGGCAATCAAAGCCGCGTAGAGGGGCCCCCAATCAATCATTTCGCCAAGCCGGCCGGCAGCATTCCAAATCGGTAAACGACGACCAACTACTACTACATGCGGTGGTGAGGCCCGACCTCCAGAAATAATAAAAAAAACTACCTTCGGCCACAACTGACGGAGTCGCGTCGGGCCTTTCCACGCCGGTAGTCGCCGATGCGTGTTACAACCTTGGACTGTCGGGCGGCGGTGGCGGTGAGGAACCGCATTTATTGAATCTCTTCGAGATATCGGAGGGATCCGGCATGTGTGAGGGCGCCGCCGTCGTCGCAGACGTGGGACAGAGGAAAAAAGGCCCCTCGATTACTACTGTTACCACTCATCAATTATGGATGCGAACATTGTTTACAGTTATGTTTACCTGCTGGTGAGGCGGTGTGGTGTGGTCGTACGGATCTTGGACTTGGGAGATATAGGTGTCGATAGGTGCATTTATGCAGTTTTGTCCGTCGGCGACGTGTGTCTTACGACCTGCTGCGCGCGGGCACGTTCGATAGATACGGGGAAGGTTACGTCGACGACAGTTTGGCAACCTCGTAGAAATTCCTGCCGATTACGGTCAGCTGGTCTCCGGGTGAGTGTGTCACGTTGGAATCTCCAGGATGGGGAAAAATACCGACCCTACTCTATTCTACTGAAGAGTATTCCAAGATTCTTCATATCTCTCCCAGAACATCGCGTCCCCTGTCAGATTACGCATTATTCCATGTAATTATCCCACGTTCTAGCTAACACTCGGAATCCTTATCCTAGCACAGATCTAGCTCCAAGAAGGCTACCACTTCCCACACTTGGAATCCTTTATTCGCTCTCCTCAGAAGCGTCCAAAACGCAGAGACATTCCCGGAGTCCAAAAGAGGCCTGCGCGTAAATTACAGGAAAGAGTTATTTTCAAACCCTACGAGAGATGACTTGCGGAAAGCCGAGCAATGACTCGCCTAAAACTGCATAGCTCCGGACGCTCCGGGAGGTTCTGAATAGATTCGTTGTCCCAGGAGGACCGCGTAGCTGATGTGCAGCATCCCAAGAACCACGCGCATTATCTGGTGGTGGATGTGTTTATTAGAGATGTTTAGCAGCAATTTGGAACCCTCTTCCAACGGACACATCATTCTCGCGTTTCCTCCTCACACTCTGTTCTTGACGGTTGGAAGTTGTTGTGGCCTAGTCCGTGTTCGTAATTTGATTTCCCGTGAACCAGAAGTTCTCTCGTTCTCTGCAGTGCTGAGATAAATGAAATTAAGTGATTAGGGCAGTGCCTCTTGACGTCAATCTCCACAACTCCAGCATCGGAGCTTAAGACCTGGGTTGAGGATCAGGTGCACACTATTTGCACCTGTGTGTGCTGCACACGTTTCATTGGATTACGACCAAGGGGTAGAACCTCTGTCATGTTTCTCTGTGTTGACCTTTATCTCGATCTCATTTACATATCACTCGGATTTCATCTCGACCCCTTCGTCTAGTGCGTTTCTCTGTTTTTGTTCCTTTCTAAGCTCCCCTTGAACTGTGTGTTTTCTGTGGGAATGCTGCGCCTGGACGCGTTCAGGGCATTCCACACATTGCCTAATGTCTCTCGGCTTAAGGCATTTCGCTTTATCAGATCACCTTCGCTGAGATATGGACGTGGTGCAGATTTGAGTTGTTTTTTGCAAGATCCAGCCCGCCTTGATTTGACAGCTACAGCAATCTACTCGACGTTGCGTACCTCTAATGAAGCCCCCAAGATCGAGAGTTACACGCGGGGTAGAACCACTCCACGGCTTCCGGCAACCGGCTTTTAATAACCACCCCGAAAAAGTGCAAGACATGACCCAGAAACGAACCAGCCCGAAAATCTACAGTTATCCCGCTCTCCCCGGAGTACCCCACACTAAGTGGCTGCGTTTTGGCTACCGGGGGTCTAGTGGCACGCGACCAGGGAAGGATGCCCCGGTCGTAAATCCAGACCTTGAGGCCACCACCGTCCGGAACGGGACGGGACTTGGCTAATGACATGCATGGTGGTTGTAGCCCATTAGCACGATGCCGAATCTCCGCGCGCGCGCGGATTACGGCACAGGTTCGGGTTTCTCGGGGGGACCTCACACACAACAACAACACACTCCCGGGGATTTGATGTAGGGCAGTGTGTGAGGTTGGGATGATTTATGGCAGTTGGTTGTAATGACGCGCCGAGATGGGGACACAGAAACATAAAACAATCAAGCGATTTCGGACTTTGTTTAGTGCAATGGGAGGGTAGGTCCGCGGAGACGGAACCAGTGGAACTGGTTGAGCCACATTAGAATATTTGATTAGCAAATTTGACTCCAAAGTGCAAGGCTCAGCGATCAGCGTCGACGAAGACGACGACGGCGACTTGTTCCAATTAGATGGATGCCTGTTTGATGACTGAATCCTTCATCAAATGTCCGGATCGTGGCGTTTGGAGACAGGTGACACGGAGAAAAATGTTTTTTTTTTCTTTTGTGAAATAATAATATTTTTTCTTTTTTAATAACATAAATAAATCATAAATATAAATAAACCATAAAGCTATTAAATAAAATCAACTTATTGATTTCCAAGCTCCAAGTGATAATTTATCATATTTTATTGGGAATTGTTTTTTTTATTATCTTGTTAACTTTTTCATAAAAATTAAATTATTCGATTCAACTTTAAATTTATCAAATCATGTTTATTTTAGTTGAGACGTGTAAACAAATTATTTTAATCAAAATAAATGAAATAACTTTTTTGTCCATTCGACATTTTGTCTTTTGATCTATTGTCCTATTGTCATAAATTCAAATGTCGAAAGAAAACAAAAAATCGAATAAATTCAAATGTCGAAAGCGACAAAAAATCGAAAAGAGAATAAGTAAAAAAAATAGAAAAAGACCAAATTCAAACCAATTTACTTAACATTAAAAAAAATATAAATTATCTTTAAGATTTGTGTATTCTTTTAAGGTTTTTGTGATTTAGAGTTTCATAAGCATATTGGGAAAATTTGTATAATGCTTCAAAATAATTTAGTCTTGTTTTTGTTATATTGTTGTAAAAAATATCTTCTTTGAAACACAAGCAGTTTTTTTTCAAATAGATTATTATTAAAAATCTAAACTAAGGTATATTATGCAAAGAGTTTCTGTTTTTGTATTCTTGTGTTTTCGTAAGAAATGTCATTTAAAAATTTTGTTTTTGTTTCTGAAAATGGGTGCATGCATTTTAATTTAATTAAGATGGGAATAATGGCTTTAAATTTTCATAAATTGACAAACTGTTTTATTGTATGGAGAAAGAAGAATATGTTGGAGAAAATTGAGAGAAGTACTTTTTCCAGTTTTTTGTTTCATTTATATCTCAAAAATCTTGAATTTCTTTATTTTTTTATGTCTTGTTTTTTTATTTCTTATTTTTTTTTAATTTTCAGCATTTTTGGTTTGTTTTTTGATTTTTTAAATTTCTTGATTTTTTTTATTTCATTGAATTAATGGAATTTCTTGACATTCTTGAAATTTCTTGAATTTCTTGAATTTGTCAAATTTCTTGAATTTCTTGAATTTCTGGATTTGCTGGAATTTCTTGAATTTCTTGAATTTCTTCAATTTCTGGAATTTCTTGAATTTCTTGAATTTCTTGAATTTCTTGAATTTCTTGAATTTCTTGAACATCTTGAATTTCTTGAATTTCTTGAATTTCTTGAATTTCTTGAATTTCTTGAATTTCTTGAATTTCTTGAATTTGTTGAATTTCTTGAATTTCTTGAATTTCTTGAATTTCTTGAATTTCTTGAATTTCTTGAATTTCTTGAATTTCTCGAATTTCTTGAATTTCTTGAATTTCTTGAATTTCTTGAATTTCTTGAATTTCTTGAATTTCTTGAATTTCTTGAATTTCTTGTTTTTTTTTTTGAATTTCTTGAATTTCTTGAATTTCTTGAATCTCTTGAATTTCTTGAATTTCTTGAATTTCTTGAATTTCTCGAATTTCTTGAATTTCTTGAATTTCTTGAATTTCTTGAATTTCTTGAATTTCTTGAATTTCTTGAATTTCTTGAATTTCTTGAATTTCATGAATTTCTTGAATTTCTTGAATTTCTTGAATTTCTTGAATTTCTTGAATTTCTCGAATTTCTTGAATTTCTTGAATTTCTTGAATTTCTTGAATTTCTTGAATTTTTTTGAATTTCTTGAATTTCTTGAACATCTTGAATTTCTTGAATTTCTTGAATTTCTTGAGTTTCTTGAGTTTCTTGAATTTCTTGAATTTCTTGAATTTCTTGAATTTCTTGAACTTCTTGAATTTCTTGAATTTCTTGAATTTGTTGAATTTGTTGAATTTGTTGAATTTCTTGAATTTCTTGAATTTCTTGAATTTCTTAATTTTTTTGAATTTCTTGAATTTCTTGAATTTCTTGAATTTGTTGAATTTCTTGAATTTCTTGAATTTCTTGAATTTCTTGAATTGTTTGAATTTCTTAAATTTCTTGAATTTCTTGAAATTTTTGAATTTCTTGAATTTCTTGAATTTCTTGAATTTCTTGAATTGCTAGAATTTCTTGAATTTCTTGAATTTCTTGAATTTCTTGAATTTCTTGATTTTCTTGAATTGTTTGAATTTCTTAAATTTCTTGAATTTCTTGAATTTCTTGAAATTTTTGAATTTCTTGAATTTCTTGAATTTCTTGAATTGCTAGAATTTCTTGATTTCTTGAATTTCTTGAATTTCTTGAATTTCTTGAATTTCTTGAATTTCTTGAATTTCTTGAATTTGTTGAATTTCTTGAATTTCTTGAATTTCTTGAATTTCTTGAATTTCTTGAATTTCTTGAATTTCTTGAATTTCTTGAAATTTTTGAATTTCTTGAATTTCTTGAATTGTTAGAATTTTTTGAATTACTTGAATTTCTTGAGTTTCTTAAATATCTTGAATTTCTTGAATTTCTTAATTTTTTTGAATTTCTTGAATTTCTTGAATTTCTTGAATTTCTTGAATTTCTTGAATTTCTTGAATTTCTTGAATTTCTTGAATTTCTTGAATTTCTTGAATTTCTTGAATTTCTTGAATTTCTTGAATTTCTTGAATTTCTTGAATTTCTTGAATTTCTTGAATTTCTTGAATTTCTTGAATTTCTTGAATTTCTTGAATTTCTTGAATTTCTTGAATTTCTTGAATTTGTTGAATTTGTTGAATTTCTTGAATTTCTTGAATTTCTTGAAATTCTTTAAATTTCTTAAATTTCTTAAATTTCTTAAGTTTCTTAAATTTCTTAAATTTCTTGAGTTTTTTGAATTTCGTGATTTTTTTTCAATTTTTGAATTTCTTAAATTTCTTGATTTTTTTATTTTTTGAATTTCCTTATTTTTTTTTTATTTTTTTTAATTTCTTAAATTCTTCGAATATTTTAAATTCCTTAAATTTCTTAAATCTTTTGAATTTTTCGAATTTTTTTAATTTCTTGAATTTTTGATCGGGATTTCTTTTGGGAATTCAATTTCTGTGATAAAAAATAAAATGAATAATTGGGTTGAAAATTACTTTGAAAAACCAATGAACAAAAATCGAATTTTATTATTATGATTTATAGAAAATATTTTGGTTTAGTTCATAAAACTTAAAAAAAATATTTTTAAAGTTAATTGATTTTTTTTAGTTTACCAATGAATAAAAATCGAATTTTATTACTATGATTTATAGAAAACATTTAAATAACTTCACTGAATAAAAAACACATCAGAAAATATTTTTAAAGTCATTTTTTTCTGAAATTGAAATTTACACAAAATCAACTAATGAAGTTATTATTATACACAAGGTTTGAAATCATTTTGAGAATTTAACAGACATAGACTATAACAGTTATTAAAAGTTTTTATCCTCCTCCAGACATTTTTTGCCAAAAAGGACTAAATTTGTAGCAAAAAGAGAAAATTTTGCAGGAAATTTATGAAAGAATTTTGCAGTGTTTTTTTTTAAAATAAATACCTATGTTTTTATTAAATTGTGATTGCATAAAATTATTAAATAAAATATTTTAAGCTTCAGTGTTTCTGAAAAATAAAAATATTCTTAGTTTTCTTAATAGAAAATTCACAAACAAACTTTTTCTTTCCGTGTCCCCCATTCGATCAATCCGTCATCCCAACTTTAGGCCCCACACGGGCTCCCTTTCGTCGCCGAAATAATTTATTCACATTCACAAATATTAGCGACATCCCACGGCAGCGCCGCGCCGTCCTGCACAGCTCACTTCACTCTCCGGGGTGACGTTCCGAGATGACGAGAGAGCCTGCGAGAGCGAGGCTCAACTAATTAGAAACTCGTTTTTTTGGGTCGTCTCGTGGCCCTCCAAGAGTTTGGAACTCAGAATGCCCCAAACTAGTTCTGGTACGACCTGCGGAGGGTCGTAAAAAGATCGCGCAATCCAAGTATCGAATCGAACTTTTTTCGTTCTCTCTCTCTTTATAACTGTGCAAACCATTTTATGGGGCCGGGCCTCTTTTTATGGGGCCAGAAATTCACGCACTATCTCAAAGGGGTCGGTATCAGCGTCGTCCAATTATCAAAAAGTTTTTTTTTTGCTTCGGAGTTGATGGAGTGAAACGAAATCTCCGCGCAGCGTAGCTGCTGAGAACCGTTTCCGGGCGCAGGTCCGGATCTGGGGCTGGGCTTCCTCTCAGATTATTATCTGCACTCTCGCTGAAAGGTGCCCCTCGCTCCTGCGCGGGCCGAGGCAAGAGAAAGGGTAAAATCGTTAATTTAATTAACCTCAAAGTACAATTACACTCTCGGTACTTTTTGAAAAGCGCGCGATCTGTGGATCTCTTCCATGGGAAGTTGGTGAGGCTGGTTGGATCAAGATGGAATCTCGAACGCACCCGTGAAAATCGCTGGACGATGCTTTGTACGTCGGCGGTAGCCGCGAAGGGTTCTAAATTCTAGGGTTGATTGGACGACCCGCAAGATCGGTGTGTGCGTGGGAACAACAACGGCTTGGAGTTCGATCAACTCCAGCAAATTAGTCAGCTCGGCTAATGTTGCAATTATTTTTGGAACTTCACAGGTTTCGGGAAGTTCTATGCTCACAACGCGGAGGAAATGGGTGTTTTATAGCTCTGATCGAATCGTTTGCAAACACTGATGGAATTCTGATTGGCCATTAGCGATCTTGATCGGGAGACCTTTAGAAACATCCGGTAGGTTTTACGCCATATTTGGGTGTAAGAGTAGAATTGTGTTGAAACTACCGTCACAAATTGGGTTTTTTGGTGGCTTCTTTAATATGCATTACCCGTAGTTCTTTAACCGACAATACTCCGCTTATGGACAACGTAGAGTTGAGTCTAGTAACATCGTTGACTCAAAAGTTTGATGAATCCACTGCATCTCTTCAATAAACTGTGCACTCATTTCCAGCAATTTTGCAGAGTTCACTCAACCCAGAACCCGTACAAATTGTGTCACACAGCAGAAATAATCACCGTTTTAGCCCCGTTAATCGATTCATGGAACCGCTACACTTGCAGCGCGAACTTTCGGCCCCGTTGATATTGATGAGCCCAACTAGACGATACATTCACGACAACCCCCTGCCCAAGAGTTTAAACAAGCTTCAGCAAGTCCATTCTTCCCCGGGCCCCGGGGCAGCGCTTGTTCACAGTCGATCTTCCGGATCATTGAATCCATGTACAACCTCTAGGACTAGAGTCGATGTCGCAGTCGTCCAAGTCCATTGTACGATCTACCCCGAAACCCAGGGGGAAACCGTACAACCAGATAGTGTGTGTTTTTCCTCCGGGGTCTATAAAGAACGTTGTCCCCCTTCCCGCGTCCACCGACCTCCAAGTAGTTGTCGTTCGGCCGGTGCAGAATCAGGTTTGCAATCTTGAACTTCGTCGCCGACGACGACGACTACGAGACATTCTCGGGCGCTATTTTTACTCTTTGTCCTATCATTTCGCCAAGAAGCAGCTCATCAAAGCTTTTCCTGTGGCAGTCCAGGAAATTTATGACGTTAGCGAGCGTTAGCCCGCCCTTTTCCGCGAACACTTTGGAGTTTAGCACTTTAACACCGCTATCTCTCCCGAAGGGAGTTCGTTCTGGATTTGCGCGGGTTACGTAATCCCCACAGAAAACTACTTTCTCTCCGCGCGCAACCACTTTGGCGAGTTCAAATTTTTCGGAGGTAGCGATCCCCTAAACCAGAATCGAGAAGAACGAACAGCTCAAAGAGCTGCAGAGCAACAAAGAAAGAAAAAAACAGGTTTTCGTATAAATCAATGATCACCAAATGATCTTTCCCTCGAGGGGTTCAGACCTCGTGGAGTTCAATTTTTATCATTTCTGTTTTGTTTCCCCGCGTTCCCCGGGCGGCAGCCCGACCCTGGACTTGAAGTTTCGTCGTATAGAACGCTCGCAAAACTAAGGCAAAACAAGTGCAGAGCGAATCGTGGTGGAACTCCGCTACGAGGCAGTGCATTCTTTGGAAACACTCTCTCGCTGGCGCGTTTAAGGTTGCGGAGAGTCGTCGTCCCGGGGGTGCCCTGGAGCTGTTCTGGTAAGGTACCTCCGTGCAAACACACAACAGTCGCTGTGCTATTTGTCTTCCCAGCGTGATATTTGAACGGGGAAGGTGTTTGAACTCTGTGACTTTTACCCGATCGGGTTGAATAGGTAAATATAGAGGTAAATTGTGTGTGTTTGGAAGGTATGCGAAGAACTTGGCTAGTTTGTTTTGAAATTGGAGATTTTGTGGTAATTGATGTGGGGACCTGCTGGTGGAATCACATTGTACGGGGGTGATCAACGCGCTCCACAGGAGTCTGACCAGTACGGAATGATCATTGAACCTCCGCGTAAGATCACCAAAGATCATTGAACGTCTGCAGCAAGCTGAATCTACGATCCTTCGTGATCCTCGGCGCATTCCTGGCTCGGGAACTGGTAGAACGAGTTGGTCTTAATTTACGCCAGATTAGAACGAGATCACGAGCGACTTTGTACGGTCGATGAGTCACGGACGCCTTATCGCGCTAAGGAGCTTTGAGGACACCGGAATCGAAGTCAACGCCCACAACTTAGACATTTTCTTTAATTCTTAATGTTCATATTGGCTGAGAATACCCAGATATCCGATATTACAAAAGTCCGGGAAAACAACCCAAAATTCACCAGATATTTAACGCCGTAAGTCGCAGATGATTGAAAGGTTCATCAGCTTCTCCCCCGCCGAACAACGCCAAGTCGACAACATCCAAAGTGGCGATAAATGGCAAACAGATGTCTCTCGACTTCTTCAAGCCGGATCGTGCTTTGCAGCTAATCGCGCGCAAAAAAGCTGGTGGTCGTCTATTAGCTATTCACGGCTTATTTGTGGGTCTCAGACGACGACTGTGATCAGCTGCTGCGAGAGATTCGCAGAGGAAGTCGATTGTTTGGGATTAAGCAATAGTGAGACGAGTTTTCGCGCGCTCGCGCGCTCAGTTCGTTGACATCACTTCTTCGGCGTTGCGTTGCTCGTTTGAGGTAATAAAAGTGTCCAAAAAGGTGGTTTGCAATTTGTTGACATCAGCTGGAGGAAAGATAGCTGCGATTCCAGCGGGGGTACCGTTAGCTCTAGGTGACCCGTGCGGGCACGTTTCGCCGCCGTAGCAGTTGTGTCGCATGTTCTTGCGAACATTCCCCAAGTCCGCGCGCGATGTGTGCCGATTCCGTTCCAAGGGTATCGTCACGCTCGCTCATTCAATTGGATTATCAGCGTCTGTTACGTTCGAAGCCCGCAACAACTTTGGCTTCGCCAAGCCCCAATTTGTAGGAAAAGTGGCATTTAAAGGAAAACGCTCGCAACTCCATCACATGCAAAACGCGCGCGCCAGACCAACCCTAGCAACATCAAGATTTGCGCGACCGCTGCGCGAGCTCCCGAAACCCAAATACGGATAAGTGGACTACTCGGTCAGCCCGTTCTTCTGTGGTATTCCGCGGGCCGCACGCTAATCCACTAATAAATTGCTACAAATTAAATTATGCAGAAATTCTATTCAGCGGCACCGCACAAACTGCGAAAAAATAGCAACAGCAGCAGTCATTCATTCCGCGGCGGTGGTGACTGGAACGCGGCTTTTCCTTTCAAAAGCTCTAAACCGCAAACCCCGCTGTAGTGTGTAGTGTTTGCTGTTTTGTTTCTTCTATCCAAACGTTGTGTTTTACAGACGGCAGAACCTTAGACGTTCCGCGACTTGGTTGCGGATTAATCGCTTCGCTTAGCGTTTAACGCGGGGTGTGGAGTTCAGCGTTCCAGATGTGGGGAAGTGCACCAGTTGTAGAACGCGAATTCATGACTAAAATGTTACCTTATGAGTTGTTCAGAATATTTCAATTTTTTTGTCATAATAGAACAAAAACAAAAACAAAATTGTGAGGAGTACACTCACTCACTCACTCACTCAGTCGGTCACTGACAGTCAGCCACTGACAGTCAGTCTCTGACAGTCTGTCAGTCACTGGTAGTCAGTCACTGACAGCCAGTCTGGAACTGAAAGTCAGTCAGACACTGGTGGTCAGTCTGGCACTGACAGTCAGTCAGACAGTCAGGCAGTCAGACAGTCTGTCAGTCACTGACAGTCAGTTACCGACAGTCAGTCAGACGGTCTGACAGTCACTGCTAGTCAGTCACTGACAGTCAATCCCTGACAGTCTGTCAGTCACTGACAGTCAGTCTAGAACTGAAAGACAGTCAGTCACTGGTGGTCAGTCTGGTACAGACAGTCAGTTACTGAAAGTCAGTCACTGACAGTCAGTTACCGACAGTCAGTCAGACGGTCTGACAGTCACTGATAGTCAGTCATTGACAGACAATCCCTGTCAGTCTGTCAGTCACTGGTAATCAGTCACTGACAGTCAGTCTGGAACTGAAAGTCAGTAAGACACTGAAGTCAGTCTGGTACTGACAGTCAGTCCCGCCAGATATCGCCAGATTCATTAAAACATGCGTGCAGACATTTCCCAAGGCCACGTTGCCGGTCATCCAAAGTCGACAATTTTCACTCATTCCAGTCTCCAATTTCCTCCCCATTCAGAGACTGATAAATGAGCCACTTTTTACGGCGCAACACCGGCAGCGGCAGCTTTCAATATCCAATCTCGTCCCGCCGCGTGAAATTGGAACGCTGCTGCCCAAAATGAACCCAGCTGAAACAAAAAGAGCAAACAATTAGTACCATTAATTTACTGCCCCGCCAATTAAATGATAATTAATGGCATTTCCTGCAAGGCGACACCGGTGTCGCCAGGGTCCTGTTTCAGGGATAGAATTTCTGCGCCGTCACAGCATTCCAAACGGAAAGATACCCCAAAAAACTTCAGGTCTGGTCTTGCCGAAGGCAAGGCAACTCACACCGCAATCCCGCGTGTAGCCTCCAGGTGAACCAAATATTAAAACTGCCAATCGTCATTTGGTGGAACGACGCGTCGCCTTACCTCATGGTTTGCGAATTTGTTCAGGTCAATCCCGGCCAGCGAAAAGCTGGACTCAGCGGCGTTCTTCGCGAATTCCTCTGGACCACTTTGGCTGAGATATTGGCGGGGTTATTTTTCGAGCTGGAATGATTAAATTGACGTGGTCTGGACCAGTTCGAGAGGAGTTGAGGAATTTGACGGACTCAAATCAGTTATAAATACATTGTATTCTGGAACATTTGTTAAAAAGTGGTAAGATGGAATTGAGGTTGAGTTTGTTATGATAATTTGAATAGTTTCAAGCGATTTTTAAAGTTCAGTAGACCCAAAAAGGTCAAGTTCAGTCTCCCACAACCTCCCAGAGTTCTCGCAAACTTTCATCCAACCTTGCGAAATGCTGATCAGCCGTTCGAACCTGCACCACCACGGGCAAGGTAGTTGTTCTGCTACACGAGGGACTCCGCCAACTCCTTCCCCAACATCCACCTCCATCCAGCCATGAAATCATGCAACTCTCAGAGATGAGATAACTACTCCTCTGCGCAGAGCAAGTCATTGAACTTGAACACACCATCACCACACCATCATCAGAAGAACCAATGCTCGAGCGCGAGCGCGCGAAACTTGCTGTACTCTGGGGGTGCACGGAAAAAAATATTTTTGTGATTTTAAATTTTGTTTCAACCAGATGTCTTTAAAAAACATTTCTCCTGAAACTATGAATTGAACTGATGGAATGGATACTACCTACAAGGAAAAATATCCGTTCCCAATTTGGTGAATAAGTGTTCATGAAATTCGGAACCACGGACAAAGTGTTTTTCAAAAATGTGCCATGCAATTTGAACACTTTGTTCGAGGTTCTGAATTTCATGAACGCTTCTTCACGATTTTGGAAACTGATTTTTTCTCCGTGTGATCAAGAGTTATGACCAACAATCTTGACAGTTCATTTCCAAAATGATCATCCTGATTTATGATTTTTATCTTGTCAAGTTACCTCAAAAACTACAATAATATGTAACATTATATTGTACGATCAGTTCCTTACTGGACTCGGTCGTTGGAAACGACCGTCGAAATAGCGGGATTACAAATGTCAAAACCTCTCCCCCTTCACTTCGTCTCACCATCCAACTGCAGCTTTGTTGACAAACAAACGGAGCACCTGGTCGCATGATGGTGGCATTGAGCCAGTATTAGGGGTGATCATTTGGTTAAAAATTAAACTTTTTTTATGAAATATAATACTTTTTCAACTTAATCAAAATTTTGCATGAATGTTCAAACTATTATTCCTGATGTTGGAGAAGTGATTTAATTTAAGGTTTTCACATAAATTGGGCATCCTTAGGAATATCTCCAACAACAACAAATAGAACAAATAGAACAAAATTATTTTATAGAAGAAATAAAACAAATAGAACAAATAGCAGCAATTTCCCACGAAAACAGCATGATTCGAAAAAAAAGTGCTCCGATAGGGCTCAAAATTTGTCTGGGGGTTCCTTGGCCGATTTTTTTTGAATTAAATATACTTTATTGAATCTTTCATATAATAATTACATTTGGTTTACATAATAAGTGGTCAGCTGTGGCTCTTCATTTTTATAACTTTAAAAGTATAAGGTTCCTTGGCCGAAATAATTAGACCCGTATTTTTTGTTTGGCCGTTAGGGTGACTTACGTCGTGTTAGGGTGGTCCGAAAAATGGCAATTTTCGTAATTTTTCGCAAAAACCACTTTTTTCAAAAAATCATATCTCCGCGCCATTTCATCCGATTTTTGCTGTCCTAGAAGCAAAAGAAAGGTGATTAGTTTGGCTATTTGGGAAAAATAGTAAGAAGTTTCAAAAATCTAGCTTAACATTTGAAAAGGTCGTATGCAAACTTAAAATGCTGTTTTGAAAGTCTCGGGACCAAAGGGTTTATGTCTGAAAATATTTTTATCGGATTCCTCGGAAAATTTCACTTGACATATCAAAAAATGGTGAAGTAATGTTTTCAATACTCTGAGATACGATTTTTTGAAAATAAAAACTGGGTTTTTCGACGCGCCACGCGCAAAAATGGGAATATGACGAAAACGGGAAAAACGACTTTTTTCACCTATACATGTTAGGGTACCAAAAGTTGCGTATTTCTATAAAATTTTGAAAACCCTAACATGTAAAGGTCATCGCTGAAATTTTCAAGTTATCGCAGTTTTAGTGAAAAAAGTCGTTTTTTTCCCCGTTTTCGTCATTTTCCCATTTTTGCGCGTGGCGCGTCGAAAAACCCAGTTTTTATTTTCAAAAAATCGTATCTCAGAGTATTGAAAACATTACTTCACCATTTTTTGATATGTTAAGTGAAATTTTCCGAAGAATCCGATAAAAATATTTTCAGACATAGGCCCTTTGGTCCCGAGACCTTCAAAACAGCATTTTAAGTTTTCATACGACCTTTTCAAATGTTAAGCTAGATTATTGAAACTTCTTATTATTTTTCCCAAATAGCCAAACTAATCACCTTTCTTTTGCGTCTAGGACAGCTAAAATCGAATGAAATGGCGCGGAGATATGATTTTTTGAAAAAAGTGGTTTTTGCGAAAAATGGCGCAAATTGCCATTTTTTGGACCACTCCAACACGGCGAAGGTCACCCTAATGGCCAAACAAAAAAAACGGGTTTAATTATTTCGGCCAAGGAACCCCCAGAAAAAATTTGAGCCCGATCGGAGAACTTTTTTATCGAATCATGCTGTTTTCGTGGGGAATTGCTGATAGAACAAATAGAACAAATGGAACAAATAGAAAAAATAGAACAAATAGAACAAATAGAACCATTAGAACAAATAGAACAAATAGAACAAATAGAACAAATAGAACAAATAGAACAAATAGAACAGGATTCGCTCTAAGCAAGTGATGGTACCAAAAACCGGGATAGAGCTAGTTTTAGAAACAAATTTCACTAAGCTAATTACTCTAGCAAATTTGTTAATGATCTGATCGCCCTAAGCTAGAGATTTCTCTATAGCTTAAGATTACTCATGCGAGTTTGTAGAAAAACTACGATAGTCCAAGGTCACTTTTAAAAGATGTGACCAGATTATTCTGGTCACATCTTTTGGATTTAATAAATGTCTCAATCTTTGAAGAATAAAATATCATATTTAATATTTTTTTCCGTGTCCATGATGCTGCACGGGCTCCAGCCCCAGCCGATTGCAGTTCTCTCACTCTTTTGCTCACCCACCCCCTGGCCATCTCATCCGGCCAGCGAGCGAGTGAGACAGAGGGGTCGCCCGGGTGGCGGCAGGTCTTTAATTTAGAGGTAGCAAAACTCAGCAGGATTCGTCAGGGGCGCTTGTTTGATGAGGAGATTTTTTTGCCCGTTTTTGGACGACGCGGCTCGGAATATGATTTTGTTTCGTTTTTTTTCGGGCGACCGGTTGTGACAGAATTGGAGCTATCTTGGGGCGGGAGTGGCCGATTTTGGGAAACCGGCCGCGATGATATTGATCTTGATTTTTGGCTTGCTGAAAACTGGATTCGGAAGACGGCGGGTGGTGCTGCTTTATGGACCTGCGATTTTGTACTTTTTTGTAGCAGGTAGGTGGTGATTAATCACACGTTTTCAAATAAGGAAATGACATCGTTAGTGGGCATAGTTCACACGATTTAAAAATCATTCGGATAATTAGTTTTATGACACGGGTTGGAATACGTGGGACTGAGTCGATGGGCTTAGCGTTGAACAAGATCAATATCGAAGATGATTGTGCCAAATCGAGCAACTAAATTTGCAAAGCATTTGTAGAGTTCCTAGCCAAGGTTGGAGGTTGTGGGGACATTCAACCGTTCAATATGTTTGTTCCTAATTAAGTTTGGAAGTTTATTGTAATTTTCAACGATATTTGAACTGAATTTGGAGCATCTCTTCGTCATATCCTCTATGGTGGTAATGAAGGTATGGTTCAGTCTGAGCATATGTTGGGCGTTTTCAACGATATCTTAGCCAAATTTTAAGTATCTCTCCGTAATGTCCACCATGGTGGTACTGAAGATATGTTTAGAAAGTTCCCCCAAAAACATCTTCCATGTCGTCGTCTAATTACATCCAAAACACACTCTAATTTATTACTTTGACCTATTTCAAAACCGACTCAGGTGTGCGCTCGGTGGAAAGCTCGAGCGCTCAACTCTTCCGGCTCATTTCCACCGAAGCGAAGCTCATCTCATTACACGCGTACGCGGCGCTCTCCGACTAATGTCGGCTCGAATGTCTGTAATAATAATAAAACATTGAAATTAACCAGCCAAATGAAGGTGGTAGGCCGGCGTCGTCGTAGCCGTAGATTCCAAGGCCCAGATTAGTCGCTACGTCACCTCCTCCTTGGCGGGCGGGCGATGGTTCTGAGAGACCATAGAGCTCAACACCTGCCGACGCACGGTGAAAGAGTTATTTACGGCAACCGCAATCTGGCGCACAGATAATTAGGTTAATCGACCTTCGCGCACACCCTTGGTCTATCCAGCGGCGTGGAACGGCAATGACCGCGCCCGAAAATGGTCGTAAATAACCTGCGCCCATCGGAGTTGAGGTGACCTCCCTCGGAAAAGCTCGTCAAGAGCTGTGACAAACTGTGTCTCATCAAGATGACCGCGGTCTGGTGGGAAGAATTCCCTGAAACAACCTTGGGTCGAAAGCGGGGTTGCGTGAAATTTTGCGAAATCTGTTATTTTTTTTCCTTTTTTTTGAAGAAAGGTGATCCGAGAAATTTTTGCACGGCGGGATCTCCATTGAGCAACCCGGATTCCCGGGCTCGAACCCAATTTCTCTCTCGCGCGCTCCTCTTCCCAGTGAGTGCGAATTGGATCCATTATCTCCTTTTATGCTTTGTCCCGGAGAATGGACAAAGTGGAGCAGGGTTGAACCTGGCAGTCTACCGGGTGATCGTCGATCTTTAATTTATCTGATTTTTTTTAAGTTATCTTTTATTATGGCTACCCCTAAGCAAATAATGTTACTAAAGTATGCGTCAAATCTGACAAAACATGATTTTTTTTATCTTGAAATATTTACAAGTTCAGCGTGAATTTTATCATTTTCTAATTTTTAACACAATTGTTCATTCAGAAATCGCCCAAAGCAGACTCTTGTTGAAAAAAAATCTTGCTGAAAAATAACAAATTTTATCATTTCCGGGTACCAACTTTGTTAATTGATAAAATCATCGTCGAAAATATAATCGTCTAACGATAACGATAATGGTTAGTAATGTTTATTAATCTATCGTTATCGTTATCGTCATTTCGACAATCCTATCGGCGATAATCTTATCACCGATATTGGACGAAATCTCATTTTTCTACTTAGTTAAGAATATTTTTTTTTTCAAAATGTAATCAGTTTCAAAGAATAAATACTCATTATTGTTCATAAAAATCCGTATTTTTTCGAAAATACTCTTATTTTCAAAATTTGCCATATGGGTAGCATACGAAGTGAAATTTGTTAGTCATTTTGCAATTTTTATAGTATTTTTTTTGAAAATTATAAAATTTTCACAAATGCCATATTTTTTCGAAAATATTAAAAATTTCATTATTTGCAATATGGGTATTAAATGAAGCGAAATTTTGTATGCTTTTTCACCTTGTTAAAGTTTTTTTTTGGAAAATACCAAAAAATTTCACAAAATGCCTTTTTTCGAAAATACCAAAGGCACTCTCCAGGATCCCTTCGAAAGATTGGCTGCGCTAGCGTCTGATTAGATTAGATTAGAGAAAATACCAAAATTTGCAAAATTTGCAATATGGGTGCCAAACTATGCGAAATTGTGTATCCGTGTTCACTTTATTAGAATTATTTTTTACTAAAAACTAAAATTTTCACAAAATACCGTATTTCTTTGAAAATACTCAAATTTTCAAAATTTGCAACATGGGTATCAAACGAAGCAAAATTATGTTTGCTTTTTCACCTTATTATTTTTTTTGGGAAATACTAAAATTTTCACAAAATGTTGTATTATTTTTTGAGATACTAAAATTTTCAAAAAATGCAATATGGGAATCGAACGAACCGAAATTGAGCATACATCAAATATGCATTCAAATTTTGTATGCTTCATATACATATATTTTGCTGCGTTTGATACCAATTCATATTGCAATCAAGAAAAATTAAAGTTTTTTCAAAAAATTGCGAGATTTTGTGAAAATTGTGTGAAATTGCATTCCAAATTTTGCTTTACTTTTGAATATTAAAAATTAGACTATTTTGAAAAAACTCTAGTAAACTAAAAATGCATTAAAAATTTCGCTTCTTTTGATACCCATATTGCAAATCATGTAAATTTGAGTACTTTTGAGAAAATGCGGTAATTTGTAAAAATTTGAGTATTCAAAAAAATCTAATAAAGGGAAAATGCATATCAAAATTCGCTTCGTTTAATACTCATATGGCAAATCATGTAGATTTGAGTACTTTAGAAAAAACACGGTATTTTGATTGAATTTGTGTATTTAAAAAAAAATCTAACCCATATTGCAAATTTAGAAAAAAATGAGTATTTTCGAAAAAAACGATATTTTGTTGTAAATTTATTAGTATTTACAATAAAACTCTTATGAAGTGAAAAAACATTCCAAATTTTGCTTCGTTTGATACCCATAAAGCAAATTTCATAAATTTGAGTACTTTTGAAAAAATACGGTATTTTGAGAACAATTTTAAGTATTTATACTATGAAACTTACCACATTTTCAAAAAATATATTCTTAGTGAAAGCATTTGGTTGAATTCAGTCGATTTAAGAAAGATTATAAAAATGAGTTATCCTCCATTATAAAAAAAAAATTTTTTTTAATGGACCATTTCTCAAAAAAAAAAAAAAATCCAATTTTGAAATATAACCATTTGTTTTTATTATTTAAATTATCAAGGATTCGCCCTACGCATTTTGAGTGTAGATCCTAAGATAATGCCTTCATACTAAAAGAGAATTTTTGCAGCGAAATTTCCAGGATACGCCCTAAGCATGTGATATGACCACACGCTTGATTTAAAATTTCACAGCAGAAAATGTCATAATTATTAAGCGAATACCGTCGATTAGGATCAACCCTGTCCATCGAGTCCCTTCTCCGCTCATCCACATCCCGTAAGTAAACCAATACCGCGGTAATACGTCAAAAAGTAAATACTTTTAAAACGAGCAACACAGAAGCTGCTGGTGCTGCCTGAAAAAAAAAAACAGCTAACTGCACTTTGAGGTGCGTGTATTGGCAAAGAAAGAAGCCAGGAGGGGGCATTTAAAATATTTTCGTACCCTCCGACCTCCTCCGAACACATCCCGGCCGAGTCTCGAATCCCCAAACGAGGAAGCCACTTGGCGCGTTTAACCTTTTTTCCGACGTCAGACGAGTTGCGTGCGAGTTGCCGTCGCTGATGGACGGGAGCTCTCGGTGTGTGCGGTTTTTCCTACTGGGTCATCGACGGAAAAGTATCGGATTACCTCGCGGGAACCCGTTCAACCAGGGATTAATTCGTCGGTTCGTCAAAGTCCCTGCTAATTGAGACATGTGACGGCGGCGACGAAGTCGCAAAAGGTCATCCGAGCAAGAAACTCTCGAGAATTTGGAGTAGGAATTTCCTGCAAAAGCTCCACTATTTGGACAAAAATTTAAGAGGGGCTGCTCGGAAGAGACGTCCCATTGTTTGGTGAGTCAAACACACACGAATTTGGCGAAAAATTCCCATAAGTGTTTGTTCCACGAAGAAGCAGGGAGCAGGGAAAAACAGAAGAGCCGATCGTAAACAAACCTTGCGTTCAAACTCAACGTGTGACGTTGACGGGGGGAAATATTTGCATTATGATTATTCAATCTGAGTACTTTTACGCGAAAGTGTGTGCCCAAGTAACAACAAGTGCTTTTTTTCGGCCAGGGAAGAACTCTTCAGTATTTGCGTACCCACAGGTTCGTTCAACCATTAGTCATCGCATCGGTGGCTGCCGGGTGGCACAGGAAAAAAAGTTTTAGCGTGAAAAAGGCAAGATGGCGGTGGGATTTGAACTGGGATGCGCTGGTTGGGAACGGTGACCTTGCCAACTGATCCACGAACGCTTGCGTTCGATCAAGGTCAAACAAGCTTCGCTTAGTTTTTACCGTGTCAATTTTAAACTTCGAAGTTGGTTGAGCTTTCATTAGTCATATTTTCTGCCCATTGAGTCCCTTTTGTGTTCGCGGGGTGGCTTCGCTCCTCCAAGGTTCGGATCAAATTCCCCCCCTCAAACCGTCGATCTTGATGTGTGCGATTTTTCATGTCTCTCTCTCTTTCTGTGTTTTATTTCTCAAAGTTTAGTTCTTTTCGGTTGGCCAACTTTCGGGCGGAGTCCACGCTGAATTAAAACTACACACAATGCAATCAGACGTCTTTCATCGCGATCAAGGGGCCGAGATTAGTGGGGAGTGGGGGATTTCGAAGAAAAGTGTGAAAATTAAACGTCGGACTCGGACTTCTTTGGAGAAACGGGGTGCCGGGAAGATTGATGGTTTTGGGCTGGGAATTTTCGTTGTAGAACATCGCGGTTCTGCGTCTATTTGGTCTAGGTCAGGTAACTGTTTTTTGGGTTTGAGATTGTGCGGAATTTTGGCACGGCTGTCGATGGCAAATGAAATTCTGATCCAATTCGTTCAGCAATCCTGAGTTCAGCTTGAGAGATATTGGCAAACAAATCGTTTTGAAATCTCATCTAATTATGATAAATGCTCTTCAACCAAGGTCAACAGAGTCTTTTGATGTGTCCAAGAGATCAATCAATCAGACCTGCCCTGTAGCAACTTTAACGAACCTTAGCAAATAGTGTCATCACTCCAGCGGACAAAAAGACCTCTCAAAAGAAGCTAATTACCTTCGAGGGTCAAATCGAGTTTCATAACGCTGGCGCTCATTACCTAACCCAGCACTTGAAGGGGTTGAACTCCGAACTTCGTTTCGTTCAATCCGTGTCGAAGGTCACTCCCATCTGAAATCGGTCAGCTCATCCAACCAATTATCGACACCTTCCTCTTCATGATGGCTTTTTTGTGCCAACTAGAAAAAAATGATTCAATTTGTTTGCTGTGAGCACACATCTCCAACGAGTACGAGATGAGCCACTTCACAACTCTACTTTGCCCAGCATCAGCGACGTCATCCCCTGGAGGTAATTACCTCCGCAAACCCACAGGAGATTGACATCCCTTTTGTCCACAGTGCGCGCAGCATTGTGTTACTCAACAACAACAAAACACCACATCCGAAGGTGCCGCAGACCTGCTGACGCGAACCTTAGGAGTTACGTTGACCAGTTTTTTTTCCAGACCTCGAGCGCTCGCGCGCTCATTCTTCTCGGATGAAAGTGAAATAAATAATCCACATGACGAGACCTGCCGACAAAACCATTACGTTAATGTGTAACAAAAGAAACCATAAACAATTTACTCTTGAAGTTGGTGTAGACTTTGTTGGCGTTTGGTTGTGGGCCCCGAGATATACAGGTTTCTCCCGGTAATAGTCCGGGGGTTGACCTGCGAGGTTGGGTTTAGGCACTCAAATTTGAGTCGGCCTAAATGCAAAATCTTGAGTTTATCGGAATTTGAACTCATACAATAGTAATAGCTTGGGTACTTAGTCTGAGGCATTCAGACTAGGAGAGATTCAGACTAAGCCACTTAGGCTGAGACACTCACACTAAGATACTCAAAATTGACCTGAGACACTCAGGCTGAGATACTTAGACTAAGCTACTCAGGCTAAGATACTCAGATTGAACCATTCATATAAGGAAACTCAGTCTCAGAAATTCTCAGACTGAGAAACTCAGACTGAGAAACTCAGACTGAGAAACTCAGACTGAGAAACTGAGACTGAGAAACTGAGACTGAGAAACTCAGACTGAGAAACTCAGAATGAGAAACTCAGACTGAGAAACTCAGAATAAGAAACTCAGACTGAGAGACTCAGACTGAGAGACTCAGACTGAGAGACTCAGACTGAGAAACTCAGACTGAGAAACTCAGACTGAGAAACTCAGACTGAGAAACTCAGACTGAGAAACTCAGAATGAGAAACTCAGACTGAGAGACTCAAACAGAGAAACTCAGACTGAGAAACTAAGAATGAGAAACTCAGACTGAGAGACTCAGACTGAGAAACTCAGACTGAGACACTCAGACTGAGAAACTCAGACTGAGAAACTCAGACTGAGAAACTCAGACTGAGAAACTCAGACTGAGAAACTCAGACTGAGAAACTCAGACTGAGAAACTCAGACTGAGAAACTCAGACTGAGAAACTCAGACTGAGAGACTCAGACTGAGAAACTCAGACTGAGAAGCTCAAACTGAGCGACTCAGACTGAGAGACTCAGACTGAGAGACTCAGACTGAGAGACTCAGACTGAGAGACTCAGACTGAGAGACTCAGACTGAGAAACTCAGACTGAGAGACTCAGACTGAGAGACTCAGACTGAGAGACTCAGACTGAGAGACTCAGACTGAGAAACTCAGACTGAGAAACTCAGACTGAGAAACTCAGAATGAGAAACTCAGACTGAGAAACTCAGAATGAGAAACTCAGACTGAGAGACTCAAACTGAGAAACTCAGACTGAGAGACTCAGACTGAGAGACTCAGACTGAGACACTCAGACTGAGAAACTCAGACTGAGAGACTCAGACTGAGAAACTCAGACTGAGAGACTCATATTGAGCAATTCATACTGAGAAACTCATACTAAGAAACTAAGACTGAGAATCACGGACCAAGGAACTCAGATCTGTGTGTACCATTGTCACCTATTATACGTCACTCAAGATTCGGAGGTAGACCCCGTTCGAGGTTCCGCGCTGACATACTCCACAACGAATCAATTGTTTGGAGACACTTTCGCTGGAGACACCTGAGCAAAACCAAACAAAACCTTCAGACCGCACACGCGTCTACGACGCGTGGGTTTGCCCAGAACTGCGTGGATCTTTTGTAGCGAAATTAGAACAACAACACCTATGACGGGTGTTGTTTACGACTCTCTCCCTCAAAAATCCGTATTGTATGCAAGTTCCAGCAGCATTCCCACGTAGAGTCCGGTCATAAAAACCTGCAGCAGCTGCGAAAAGATTTATTCGCGTTGAGCGAGTTGAAATTTGAAGCGCGTCAGCGCTACATAAGGAAAGCTAAGAAGTTCCCGGGGCGCGTATGCGCTTATGATTTTGCGGCTTCTGGAGAAAAAGTATGAAATTTATGCACATCATAATTTATGAGCTGCGCGGCACCAGCACCGAGAGGTGCTGGTGGCCTGGGAAAAAATGTGTTTGTTATTCTATTCTTGGCCATACGTGAGTGAGTGAGTGTATCGATGAGCCGCGAGGGATAAACCGGAGTGTTTTTTGCGAGAGGTGCCGGCCCATTAAAAGGAGAACTTTGAGGGAAAATGCCAGCCGAAGATCTGAGCGCGGGAAATCTGATCGCGCTGTGCATAATGGACGCAAAAAACGGTACTGTTGCAGAAAAAACTTTGTTGCGCGGTTTTTATGACGCAGAACTTGAATTACCGGGAGCAAAAAGTGTGACCGTGAAGGTATGTGGCAGATGTCAGAATAAATCAACATATGGTATTCAGAGATCAGGTGAGGTTGCGATGAAGGCACGTAGATGTTGAGAGTTTGTTGTTTATATTTATTTTGATAGTAGCTCACAGAATTCAGTTGAGGTTGCTATAGGTAACTCATAACAACTACGTGGAGATTGTTGATGGCACTTCTCAGAGATCAGTTGAGGTTGTTGAAAGAAGCCCTTAGAATTCGGTTTAGGTTGTTGAAAGTGACTTCCAATAAGTCAGCTTGTGTTCATCCTAGAACCTCTCAGAGATCATTTAAAGCGCACAAAATATATTTGAGGTTGCTTATAGTAACTCATAACAACTCAGTGAAGGTTGTTTGTGGCACCTCTCTGATATCAGTTGAGGTCGTTGAAAGTATCTCAAAGCATTCAGTTTAGGTTGTTGAAAGTAACTTACTCAGATTGAGTTCATGATAGCACCTTTCAAAGATCAGTTGAGGTTGTAAAAAGACGCTCACACAATTCTGTTGAGGTTGCTAAAAGTAACTCATAACAACTCAGCTAATATTGTTGATAACACCACTCTGAGATCAGTTGAGGTTGTTGATAGTACCTCACAGGTGGCTGGAAGTAACTCCGAAACTCTGCTTGGATTCAAGATGGCACCTCACAGAGTTTAGTTGAGGTTGTTGAAAGGAGCTTTCCAAATTTAGCAGAGGTTGTTGATGGCACTATTCAGAGATCAGTTGAATCTGTTGGAAGTAGCTCACAGAATTCGGATTATGTTCTTGAAGGTAACTTGCAATATCTCAACTTGAGTTCTTGATTGCACTTATCAATGATCAGTTAAGGTTTTTAAAATTAGCTCAAATATTTTTGCTAAGGTTGCTAAAAGTAACTCACATTAACACAGTGGAGATAGTTGATGGCAACTCTCTGAGATCAGTTGAGGTTGTGAAAAGGAACTCACAGAATTCGGCTTAGGTTGTTGAAAGGAGCTCATAACAACTCAGCAGCGTTGCATTATAGCACCTCTCAGAGATCAGTAGAGATTGTTGAAAGTAGCTCACAGAATTCGGATGATGTTGTTGAAGGTAACTCACAATAAATTAGCTTGTGTCAATGATAGGACCTCTCAGAAATCAACTGAGGTTGTCGTAAAGAGCTAACAAAGTTATGTTGAGGTTGACAAAAATAACTCACAACAACACAGTGGAGATTGCCTTCCCAGATATCAGTTGAGGTTACCGGAAGTAGCTCAGGCTTAGGTTTTTTGAAAGCTACGCACAATAATATAGAAGTTATAGAAGGAAAATTAGCTGTAAGTGAGTTCGACTGAAGTAATTTCATAATTCCGAACATTTGGTAAATCCTTTACAAAGATGAATTCCAATCACTCCTGAAAATTTCATTGAGATATGTGATTTAAGTGAGTAGAAGCAATTTTAAGTTTAAACTATTGCCATGTGCAAAGCGGACTGTCAAACTTTGTGAGCGTTTTTCTCGGAACACCGAGTTGATTTCCGGGTGCCACGATATCTCGAGATGGGATAGACCAAATTGGCTGAAATTTGGGGTGAAGACTCTCAAGACATATTCCGTGTGCATGACGAAGCCCGATTTTGAAATTTTGTTTTTTTTTAAATACAAAAATAAAAAAACTGACGAATTTTTATATGAAAAACACAAAAATATTTTTATCTTTTTTTAAAATAAACTTTTTTTAAAATCGGCCTTCGTCATGCACACGGGACCGGTTTAATGAGTCTTCACCAAAATTTTGAGCCAATTTGGTCAAAGCAGTGTTGAGATATCGTGGCACCCGTTTTTTGAAACTGCTAACTTCAAATAGCTATAACTCGGCAAATACACAACCAAATGTGTTCAAATTTATTTTATTGATAGATGAAAATGTATATTTTAATGCCCTGAAAACATATTTAAAAAAAAGTTGAAGCGTGTGCTCAAACCAACCTCTGAAACTTTTGCCGATTTACATGTATGTAACCCCTTAAGAGATCGAAAGTGGTTGTTGATTTGATACCAATTCTCAGAGATCAGTTGTTATTGTTGACTGTATCTCACTGATATCATTTGACGCCGTTGAATGTATAGAATACCTCAAAGAACCTTTGTTGATGACGATGTAATAGAAGTTTGTTGAACTTGTAGAAATAAGATCAATGTTGTTGAAAGCTTGAGGGTTATGTGTCAGAGATTGACGGAAATTGTTGGTAAAAAGACTCAGGTATTGAATTATATTATTTATTCAGTTATTCAACGATAAGATGTTTGTTTTATGTGATTTTTGGAATTCAGAACTCTGGTTAGGTCATTGAAGAATAATTTTGAGGTCATCTTTGAAGAAAATGAAGAAAATGTCACCATTACAATTCAAATTGATCCACGGCCCAACTCCCATCAACCCAACGCAACTCACGTAACCCACCACAATACACCCAATTACCAGTGACAATCCGGGCGCGCCACACGGGGTGTAATGGACCCCGCGGGCCCAACCCTAATGATCGATTTTCCTGCAAAGCCCCTCACGGCGTTCGCCAAAAACCCATCAATCGGCCGAGACAAATTGATTTCGCCCCTGCCCGGAATTGGGTGCCCCGGCTACCTGTCCGCCGCCGTCGTCCGGAGGTCTTGATTACAAATCAATTTCGAGGGGGAGCTCAAGTAGCAGTTCGGCGCGGATTTTCCCCTTCCAATTTTCGTACTTTTAATTTCCGCCAAAGTGCAGCTGCAGCCTGCGCGTCCAGTTGAGTTCCGAAAATAGGGGCGTAATTTCGGACCTCGCAAACATCAACACAAACGAATCTCATCGATGGCGAACCCGCGCAAGAAATTAGAAGGAAATGTGCGAGAAAATGAAAGCAGGTCGGGTCTCGGGGGGTTTCGCGAGTCGAACTCCGACATTCGGTGATCGCGCGAGAAGACGCTGTGTCGGTGAGGAGTTAATTTCAGGGTGCCAAGAGGCGGTCTTCTAATAGGGGAATTATGCAAATTGGGTGTAAAGTTTTTCGGTGATGACCCCCCGAACCCCTGCCAGGCTTAAGGGGAAAATTTGAACTCTTTGTGGTCCCTACATGACATGTCCCTTTGAAAAATGAAAAGATACTAAAAATCATGTTTTCCCTTTTAATAAAATCTAAATTCTGGAATATTGTATGATCTTAATACTTGTAGATCTTTGTTCATTTGAGATTTACAGTCTAAATTGGTTCAATAATTGCATAACACTTCAAATTGAATCGACTTTAATGCACAAAAAAGTGCTTCTTCTCGCCAAGGAATCCGTTTAAAAGCACCAAACTCTGATCCTCATCGATATTACAACTCATTAGCATTTGGGGCATCAAGCCTCGTAGATGTTCAGTGCAGGGGGTAAACACACATGTGCATTACTTCACACACCTCAATTACACAATCTCGCCTAATTAGTTTGTTTGTACAAACATTGCAGCTCGATTGAAGTCACTCCGAGTCCGCCTGGTGGGATATCAACGAAAAAAAAAGCTTCCAAGAGTTCAGGGAAGTGTGCGCCGCTTGGGGGCCACACCGTCGTGTTTCAGCTGAGCCAAATAATAACAATAAAAAAATGGAATCGATGTGAGGCAGCATCCAAATTCCGTGATGCAATCTGGAGATGCAAAACGGCCAAATGACGACGACGACGTCGTCGCAGGCCATGTAGAGCACTTAGCTTGGTCTCGATATCAAAGTTTTTTTTCTCTGCTGCTGCTGCTGATGATGTCTTTCGAGATTGTCGAGCTCTGATGAGGCGAAACTTGGCATCAGATGCTGGGACGTAACCGAAGACGACGACGCTGAGTAATTAAAAAAGTGCAATTATTCACTTGGATCTGAAGTGGATATTTCAGGCGCCGAAAAATTAATATCAAACGTAACATTTGCCAGTGACGATGGCGATGGCGACGCTAGTGCTCTTAATGCTTAATGTTTCGAGTTTGAGGCGGTTATGTAATGCTGATCGTCGTGCCAATAGAGAGTAAGACAACGCGCACTGCGAAAGAAAGGTTAATGAATTTTCACCTCCCCCTCGCTGAAGAGATCCCGGTCAATAAGGTTTATCAGCTAAGAGAAGTAGATTTCGTAATCAATCTACTTGAAGTTTGATGCTCGCTGAATCTACAGGCGTATGACCCGGAGTCAAAATCCCTTACTTGTTCCGGCGGTAGACCAACAGTTCTTAACTCCAGGGAGACCTTGGATGATCCAGAACATCTCAACATATCAATAAAGTAGTCTACCATACTAACTGAAGATATACAGATCTTGTCCGGGGTCAAATTCTGACGACCTCTTGCTTGTTACGGCGGTAGACGCTCAGATCTTATCTCCAGAGAGTCCTTGGATGACCCAGGACACCCAAGTAACATTTTTTTCCAGGAGTTTTACAAGAGCTCTTCAAGATAGCTACAGCATAGCAGTTTGGACCGCGGTAGGATAAAATTCTCTTCAAAACTTCTTCAGGAGTTTGGAAGAGTACTTGAAGAGAGTTTTATCCTACCGCGGTCCAAATTGCTATGCTGTAGCTATCTTGAAGAGCTCTTGTAGAACTCCTGGAAAAAAATGTTACTTGGGCATCTCACGTTTTCAACAAAATAACCAACCATACTCACTGAAGCAATACAGAGCTGTTTGGCTGTCAAATTCCGACGACCTCTAGTTTGTTACGGTGATAGATCTACAGATATGAACTCTAGGGAAACCTTGGATGGCGCATGACATCCCAACATATCAACAAAGAAGTCTATCATACTCACTTAAGCTATACGGATCTGGTCCAGAGTCAAAATCAGACGCCCTTTTGCATAAATGACAGTTTTGTTTTATTTTTTGAATCCAAACAATACCGTCTATAAATTCGCCTTAACTCCAGGGAGACCTTGAATGGTTCAGAACATCTCAACATATACCATACTAACTGAAGATATACAGATCTTGTCTGGGGTCAAATTTCGACGACCTCTTGCTTGTTACGACGGAAGACCCACAGGTCTCAACTCCAGGGAGACCTTGGATGGTCCAGAACATTCCAGCTTACCAACAAAGTAGTCTACCATACTAGCTGAAGCTATACGGATCTGGTCCGGGGTCGAAATTCAACGACCTCTTGCTTGTTATGGTGGTAGATCTACAGATCCGAACTCCAGCGAAACCTTGGATGGCCCTGGATATCCCAAAATATCAAAAAAGTAGTCTACCATAATCACTGAAGCAATTCGGATCTGGTTCAGTGTCAAAATCCGACGACCTTTTGCAAAATTGTAGAGTTTTGTTTTATTTTGAATCCAAACAATACCGTCTATAAATTCTCCATAACTTCACCGGAGCATTGAACCCTAATTCCAGTACCTCCCCGTGGCAAAAAGGGCTCGTGGAATTCCCTCGCAGTGTTATTTTTTCATTAGAATTGCCTCCACAATTCGAAAGAATCATAATTGCCGCGCCACATCCAGCGGCAATTAGCGACGATTTTCTGCACCTCTGCAATTATCGCGCGGTGTGGTGAAAAATCTAACCCAACCCTAGTAAGTGAAGAGGGGGAAGCCCTCAATCCAATTATGTCCTCCCTTGGTCGTCCGGCAACATATGGCAACTCTGCTCGGGAGATGTCACCGCGCGAAGCAGTCCGATTAAGTACAGTTTTGCAATGGGGCAAGTCGACGTGGAATGTCTGCGCGGACAGGTTTCTGGTTCTCGGACTTGTTGCTGCCGGGAGTGGCCGGGCAGAAATCCATCCGGAGCGATTTATTTTATTTGCTAGAGTTGTGCACGGAGGGAAATTTTGTTTTGAGAAGCGTAAAATTTGTTCATGATTTTGAAAATCAGTGTATTCGCTTTGCAATACAAATATCCGGAACAAAAATCGTCAACAAACGGTCAGGATTTCCCTCCGTGCAGTGGCTACTCCAGCGGATCGCTGCCAATTCCGACAACGGCCAACAGCGCGATCACTCACAAAGAAGAAAGGTGAATCAATAATCTTTAATTTCGGTAACGGTAGCTGGGCAGGGAAAATTGTAATTATTCGCTATTATTATTACTCGCTCGCGCTATCGTATACTGAAGAGGCTCCTCCTCCTCCCCGCACGGACACTTTAGAAGGTTGGCATAGCTGTTTGCCAGACTCCGGCATCGCAGACAGTCTGGCGGAGCTGGCCAGAAGGTAGTCGGAGGCCATCCCATACGTGTACGTACGCGCGATGTTGAAATTCTAGATCTTGGCTATTTACCCACCGCACGCAGCATCCACATACGTGGAGGTACACACGAAGATCGGATCGATCTAGTCGCGTTCAACGAAGGCCACAACCGCAATGGATTTCGCAACTTACTGGCGGCCACGCAATTGAACGTTGATAATGTTGGCTCATTTTAGGGTAATTTGAAGGTGTTTTCTGGGGGGGTTGTGCGTAATTGGTTCGTGCGAGAGTTTTTCGACTGCCAACCCTTGCCACAATTCACCTGAACAAAGGAGAAGCTGCAGCATCGAGAAGATGCCCTTTTGAAATGTTATAATTTGTGGCCGCGTCGAAATTGGGCGGTAAATTCGGAAAATCGGTGGGTGTTTTTCTTTCTGGGGGGAGATTTACTGTTGCAGCGACCCGAAATTGCACTGGTGGGTGAAGATCGTCGAAGTGTTTTTCTTGTGAGTGGGATAATTGCATTGAAAAGAAAAACTCATTAGTTTAAAAAAAAACTTGAGTTTGATAATTTTGCTTCTTTCGTGTTTTAGATTTTTTGTAATTTTTGTTATGATTCAAACTTTGTCTTTGGGTAATTCTCCACCAACTCACACAGCAGTTGCCCTGACTCCTCTTTGATTTGCGTAGAGGGTCTAACCCGGGTATTCCCGGGACAAAAATCCCGGTATTTTTCCAAAACCGGGAATCCCCGAATCCCGGGATTTTTTTATAATTTGTCCCGGGAATTCCCGAAATTGAAGAAAAAAAAATCAAATTTCGGCTTTAAATATTTTCATTTTAATTTTATATATTTTTAATAGACTGGAAATTATATTTAGGGGAAGGTGAGGCAAGAAGACCATATGGGGCAAGAGGAACAATCGCTCGTACGGCCATAATTTTTACAATTTTGATTATTTCCAGTATGAGGAATTGTTGCTAGCAAAGCAATTGGCTGATTCTACTACCACATAACCGCCAAGACGACGTAAACGCCAAGGGGCATAAGATTTAATGAAGTTTTTTTCAAAACCTTTGTTTTCTTATAATATTTGGATGGTACAAAATAAGGCTTAGGGTTCGTTTTAAGCCTCATTTTATCAAAATGCTATTTTTCCTAGATCAGTAGTGTCCCTACCACTTGCTCCTATTATAAAGTATGATTTAACTTTTAGTTAATTTTGTTGAGAGCTTTTAAAAAATCTTGTTCAGGTGGGGCAAGTGTACCATATGGATTTTTAGAATGAAAAAAAAAATACGAATTGCTGCAACAACATATTTTATTGAGAAAAAATACATAAAAGTACTTAAAAACTGATAAACAGTTGTTAAAAAAAAATTTCCATGCAAAATATAATGATATTATGAAAATTTCCTTTTTTTCATCAAAGTAATATTTTTTTTTCGTAAAAACGATCAAATTTTTAGTTAAATATTATTATTTAATCTAAATTTAAATTTTTAAAACTTTCAAATACATTCTAATCTGATGTATCTAAGTGATAACAGTTCAATTGTTAGCAAATTAACATGTTGTTTCATGCATTGTTCCTCTTGCCCCAACGGGTTGTTCGGATTGCCCCACTAGTTGAGTAGAACGTACGGAAAATCCAAAATTTTAAAATCAATTTTTTACATTAAAAAACAGGATTTTTTAAAAACTTGTTCTATCAAAGTCTTAGTCAAGACCTGGAATAAGATGATTATAGAAAAATCCGACAGATTTTTTAACGTTTTTGATGGGTTATAACGAGCATTTCCTTAGCTTGTTACACTTGCCCCACTTTCCCCTACGTATATTTATGATTTTAAATATGAAAAAAATATCACATTAAATTATTTTTCATCAATCGCCGGAATCTGGGCCAAATTAGGCATTTTTTTGCAAAATGTTTTGAATTACTTCGGTTACAACAGGAACTGAACAAAACAATTAGTTCACCAATTTCCAAATTTATTGTTTTTAAATCTCATGTACATATTAAGACTGTTTTCCCCAGTTGGCTGTAGTAACTTATAGATAATTTGTAAAATATGTTTTATACAAAGTATCTTAAATTTTACATTGACTTGTAGCATTTAATTTGTTGTCGCTTCATATTTTTTTAGACATTTTCAAAGAGTTTTTCTAGTCATGTGATATAAAAAATATATATAAAAGAAATATTTTTATGAAAAACTTGAAAATAATTGTAGTTCATTTCAAATCCAAAGCACAACAAAGAGCAACCTCAATTCACTTTTAATTTCTTTTAAGCTATTTAAAAATTGTCGTCCTTGTTAAGTGTAGATTATCACCAATTAATATTATTGAGCTAATTGTATGATTTTAAGCTTGAAAAACATAACAAATATAGAAAAAAATTGATTTTTTTTACTATTTCAAAAAATTCCCGGGATCCCGGTAATTTCCGGGATTCCAAAAATATTTTTTCCCGTTTTCCGGGAAATTCAAAATCCGGGAAAATTGGACGCCCTAGGTTTTCAAAACCCTGCCATTTTTCGTTACTCAACTGTAAATTTTTTTGGAACATGTCATTTTATGGGAAATTTAATGTTCTTTTCGAATCTGCATTGACCCAGAAGGATCATTTTTCAATTAGAACAAAAATTTTCATTTTAAAATTTCGTGTTTGTTCTAACTTTGCATGGTTATTTTTTAGAGTGTAAAATACAAAAGTAAATATTAAGTCCGTTGTATCACGATTAATGATTTATCGATAAACTCCATAAAACAATTGCACCCAGTTTAATGATACTTTATTCTGCTCTTTGTTTGAAAACTTACATTTATTCACTTGAGCTTCCATTTTAGTTTTTAATTGCCACAACGAGGGACTCGAAACCGCTACTCCGCAATCCGCAAATTTGCCCACTTAGAATTCCTCACATTTATTTTGCGTTAACGATCATTCATAAAACCATCATGCTGCTACCCAAAATGCCACGGCAATGGCACCAACTGCACAGAATTCAAATGTCGACCGGCAAGTAGTACCCGCGCGCCAGAACTCCCCCAATCCTCCTCCACCAAGATTTTCCCTATGCAAATCGTAGCCAGACACCATAAACCGCTCCGCACTTCTCCACGCGGCCACATCAAATTCAAATTATACCATAAAATTGCCAAGCAGAAGCGCGCGCCGCTGCACAAAAGTGCTCTTTAATCCGCATTTCCCTGTGCACTGTCGTGAGAACCCGCTTCTTGCGGCCGCGAGGTGGAACCTGTTGATCTATTCTTCCGCGTACAATGTCGACGACCAGCCGCGAGGTAGTGAGAGTTGGCCGTAAAACTATCGTCACCACCTGCCTGCCTGTCTGCCTCAAGCCGTTTATAATTCTGATGACACGGCCCTGAACAGCCTCGCGAAGTCGCGTTGGTTCCGCGACGGAGTCTGGGGATATTGTGTAACGTCTTAATATTTGCTTTGTTTTCCCGAGAGTGGTTCCGAAGAAAGAGCGAGAGGTGAATTATAGTCGGACGGAAAAAAATATGTATCACAAGTGCAAATCATAAAAACAAACCACTTTCCGGGCTGGACCATAGAGACCCCCTGGCCGGAGATTACCAGCCATTATTAGCCATTCATCAGTGCGACTACAACGAGATTGGACACACCGGAGAGCGACGACGGAAGTATAACCCGCAAATTTGCATAAGACCGATGTCCCCGACGACTTTATGAGCTTCGCTCGAAACTGCCCAAAAAGTTGTACACAAGAGTGCATTCTTTAACCTTTTTAATGACGACTTCTGGGCCAGCGTTAATGAACTTGATTCGGGCGGTCGCACCGGATGGGGAAGGTAGTTCGGGGGTCACTTTCCAGGGCAGGGTAATGAAGTCATTGTTTTGGGTTGAATTGCAGGATAATTAGGGCACATTTTTTTTTTGGTTGGTTGACGATTTTTTATGTTCAATTCTTTGCCGAGTGAGACGTGCAACTTTGTGTTGAGTTATGTTTGATATTTCCGGTGCGTTTGCAAGAAAAATGTAAATTACAGAATTGAAGCCTCGAGATGAATCTTGTTCTTGTTTTGTTTTAATTGGGGTTTCAATCATTAGTAAGGTAAATACAAATATTTTGAAAGTTTTTGTCACTTTTCGATCTGAAATAATTGGGCAAAAACTTTGAAAGCAGAAAAAGTGGTTTAATTACATGATTACTTCATTCAAACAACCTAAAGAATCGTTTGTAGGCTGACCAAGCATTAATCAAATGTTATTCAAACAAGACAATACATTTTTTTATCATTTTTGTATTAGTTGTGAAAATAGTCAACAGCATTTTACACGGAAAAAAATACACACATTTTTTTATTGACTATTTATCACGAAATTGATTTTGACTATTTTTATTCCCTTTTATTTTTTTTTATTTTTTTTTATATATTTATGGTCGTTGCAAATGTTTGTCAAAGTATAAGTCGTCCCTCTGCCCTTCAAAATCGGTCCGAAAAATCAGGGAGCAAATTTTTTTTCAAGAAGCTTCAAAATTTATAAGGAAATAGAAGTCTAACCAACTGAAAACAATTTGAAACGCACTTTCCTGTGTTTAGAATCATATTTTGCATGTCTGGGATAGATCAAAAATATTTTCAATTTTTGTGGAATTCCAATGTACAGCACCGCAAAAAGATTTTTTTCGGCGAAAAAAAATCTCTTCAAAACTTTCATATTTTGAACACTAATGATTGCAAAACAACTGGGTAAGTGTAAAATGAAATTTAAAACACATTCAAATCTAAATACCATGGCTTGAGATTTAAATTTTTATACATTTTTTTCCCATCCCTTGACTTTGGCCAGAGTTGAGGAACATAAACTTCAAAAAAGATTTGCAATGACCTGAGTGAACGAAATTTTTCAACTTTTGGGTATAACGGACATTTATTTTTCGCCAAGTTTTAATTTCATGAAAAGAATTGCTATTTTTGGAAAGTATCAAAAATTTAACCGAAGAAGCTTTCAGATACCATTTTTGCAGGTAGAATTGATTTGGTATAAAATTTGTTAATTTTCAATCAAATACACCGTTTTCAGATTAAAGCAATTTTGAGGTTTAAATTTTCAAGTTCTCAAATAGTCCGTATTTGAAAAGTTGAGATTTTTTTTACATTTTTCCTTTTCTGGAGATTTTTTTGAGATTTTTTTTAAACATTTTTCCTTTTCTGTCAAGCATTTTTTTATGTTAAAAAAATAAAATTTTGGAAAAATACAATTTTTTTTATTTTTTAAGAGTTGGAGCCCGTTTAGTATCAAAAACAATTTCAATAACAAGTCCTGTTAAAATATATTATTTTGTTATGAGAAAGTCTTGATCATCGGTAATGAGAAGAAAACAATATAACATCCTCAACACTTACTCTAAAACATTTTATTGAACAGGTATTATGAGAGAGTAAGACAATAACAACTCAAAGTATGGAGTATATATGGAATAATCATTCAATCGTTGATCGCGTTAACTTAAAAAAAAAAACAATCTGCAGTCATAACCTTATTTGTTATTATTTTTTATTGATGAATTTTAATATAACTATGGGAAAATTTTGACCAATTTTCCACAAACGAATTTGTTGTTATTGTTATTTTTTATTTTCCAAAATATGGCCAGAACTATGGGAAAGTTTTGACCAATTTTATCAAGAACATTATTTTGGTCATGAAACGTGGTCTTTTTACAATAACTTTTTTAGAAAGTGATAAATTAAAAAAAAACAATTATTGATAACTTCTATGCAAATCCACAATTTGTTCGACAAATTTCTACAGTATGGCCCATAAAAAAATGCGACATTGTTATTAGGTGGTAATCGGACCTATTTTGACTATTTACGATGTATGTAGCATGTGTACATAGGATCCAAACAAACAAATAATGCATTGAAAACCTTTTCCTTTACTTTAAAAAATGTCACAGCACATTTAAACTTGAAATCCTCAAATTTGCTCCGAGCCTTGGCCATATAAAGGAAAAATTACTTTTCTTTGTTGGTCGATCTGAAGAGCCACTTGTGATTTTTTTATGGATTAAAAAGTAAACAGCCTCCAAGGTTACTGTTTTTGAGACGTGTAACAATTAATTTCATCGAATTTTTCGCATTATATTAACTACTTCTACTAAAACAGTGAAGTTTTAAAAAATATCCCGATTCTGAAAATGCTTCAATTTTAGGAGTTTTTGGAGCCTACAATGATTCAAGGAAAAAAATAATGCAACAAATGATGGCAATTGACTTTAACAGATGCCCTGATATTACTTTTAACAGTATGGGCACTCTTTAGAGCCATCGACATAGGTTTTAAGTTATTAATTTATTTAGACCGAATCTCTCAAGATGATAACCCAAATTGCACTTTTCTCTAAAATGACATATTCTATCAACATTTATGAACTTTTCCGATTGGGCGTATTCAAGAGAAACTTCTGACGACGCTTTTGACACAGGGTTGGATATTTTAAACTGTTCCGTTTTGAAGATATATGGTATGAAATTAAGGTAAATTTTATACCAAAAACACATCCATTATTGTAGCCCACCAATACCCAATTTTGGCAAACTGCAAAAAACTGTCATGAAAATATCTTCAAAACATACTAAACTAACACCATGATTCATAACAAAATCAGTTTGTTAAACACATTTTAGAATAGAACAATTTTTCTGTGAAAAAATGCACATGTCGCATTTTTTTTATGGGCCATACTGTAAGTATCCATAACCCAATTTGTTATTATTTTTAATTTTGCTGATTACGGCCAGAACCATGGAAAAAAATTGACCAATTTTATCATGGACATTATTCTGGTCATGAAATGGGGTCTTCAACCAAAACTTTTTTTAAAGGTAAAAAATTTGAAAGTTGATTTTTTATCGCTAGAACTTTCAAACATTTTGGTTATTTGCTCACTTCGAAATTTTGCCTGAACTCTATTAAATTTTACACTCTTTTCAAATGTTGAACAAAATGTGTGAGCCATCAGTTAATGTTAAGTGATTTTATTCATATTATTTGAAAATAAGGAATATTTAATTGGAACCAAGCAATAATATTAAAGTTGTATCATTGTTATAATTAGAAATTAATTTCAAAATCAGTTATTTACCAGCACAAAAAACACATCTCAGCTTTCATTGAGTCATTGGGAACATATTTTCTTTGTTATCGAATATTGTTATTATATTTTTTTTATAACAGAATGAGTTTTTTTCGAACAAATCTCTGTTATTATTGAGTGTTATTATAACAATTAATCTGGGTGTTTGCCGGGAACCATGGTTTAGCGTGATTGCCTCTCACCCAGTCGGCCTGGGTTCGATCCCAGACGGTCCCGGTGGCATTTTTCGAGACGAGATTTGTCTGATCACGCCTTCCGTCGGACGGGAAGTAAATGTTGGCCCCGGACTAACCTAAAAAGGTTAGGTCGTTAGCTCAGTCCAGGTGTAGGAGTCGTCTCCCTGGGTACTGTCTCGGTGGAGTCGCTGGTCGTCAGTTCGAATCCCGCGGTGGATGGTAGCTAAGATGTAAAATGAGATTTGCAATTGCCTCAATAATCAAGCCTCCAAACACCTAGTTTCGAGTAGAAATCTCGCAATCGAGAACGCCAAGGCAATGCTGTAGAGCGAATAATTTGATTTGAACCTGGGTGTTTTAATAAAAATGTCTGATCTCCTGACAATAACAGAACTTGAACTATACCAGTTATTTCCATTTGAATAGGGTGGCGTAGTCATGTGAAATAGCCGTAATATATCAACAAAAATTGATAAAAATCGAGTAGAAGTTGAATGCTAAATTAACCACAAAATGATGTTTCAAACATCAGTATCTCTTAATCCCTACAATAAACAGATATCGAGGCCAATTCCGGATTTTTCAGAAGGATGTGTCCCATTGTTCCACATCGTGCTCCATTTCGAAGTCGAATCATTTACAGCTGCGCTGTAAACCAAGCTCATAAAATCGACACACGCTGACCGTGCCACGTCCTTGAATGTGCCAAAAATCGATCATCGTAAAGAGGGGGGATCATCTTTCCGTGCCAGTTGTCTAATGAAGTCGCGACGGACAGCTGCTTCTGCTTACATTCTCCAGCTTTTTGCGACGACGACGACGACGCCGACGATCATCTGCGTCATGATGATGATGAGAGCATAAATTGTAATAATATTATAAAACTGTTGTAAAAATATTTCTCAGACTTGGACTTGTGAACTCGACTTGGCCATATCTGGAGAGGATCAGCGCGTCTTCTTTTTACGCGAATCCAAAAATAAAGAAAAACCCTCAACCGGGGCCGGCCGGTTTCCATCAACATAATTTCGTGTTTTTCGAGCATACATGCGATCTTGGGCCGGCGACCAAAGTATAGATATTATGAATGAGCAGCTGCGCTGCTCCTCAACTTTTTTTTTTCGTTGTTTCGACGTCTGGCGGTTACTTCATGTATCGTTTACCTCGCAAATTTAGCTAAAGATCGCGCGCGAACGCGCGCTCAGGCCGTAAAGATCATCCATCTCTGATATGCCTCAGAGAGTTGGATGATGCTGGGCCAGCAGACTAACTGCTAGTTAGGGTAGAGTAGTCATCAATGAGACACGGGGAACAATGATAAAATGGCTCTCACAAGTCGTAGTTTCAACCAATCAGGCTCATATTTGGGGGAAAGGTGTGTCTACTGGATACACGTCTGCCATATAAGTGGCTTTGGTTATGGACGCTCCCTTGAAAAGTAATTCATAAATGTTTGATTCTGGGGTGTAAATGTAAATCATGGACAAAAAATACTTTTTCGCTCGTAGGCTGCCATTTACACCAAAACTAATATTTCTTCAAATGTCTTTCGACGTTCCATAGGGATTAAGTTGGGCTACAATGTCCTTTCATTAGATTTGGCCAAAATTTAGAATACACCCAGAATCCAGGACTGTCTCATTGTTCCCCACTCTTTTCAGCCCATGGGTAACAATGAGACACTTTGATTTTTCTTCAATAAACTTTTCAAAATCGATGGAAATCTTTCAAAACATGAATTAAAAGTGATTTTTGGAATATTTATAGAGTTTAAACTTCATTTAACCAAAAATACAAAGTTATTTGGTATTAATATATGGATTTTACAAAATTTAAATACTTTTTAGTGAAACTTTTGTTATTAAAAATTTCATGTTGGAAAAATTGCTCTAAAATGTTCAAGGAAAGTCACCTGCAATGGAACAATACAAAAACATGATGTTTTGCTAGAAAAATGTTGATTTTCGTAGAGTGTCTCATTGTTCCCCAGCTGTCTCATTGTTCCTGCCAAGTGCGTCTACAATGAGACAGTTGAATAACTCTGGCTGTAGATGTCGGATCGATCTCATATTTTGGTCAATGATAGAACACATTAAAAGAAAGATAATGCAACTAAAAGCTCATTAAGACATGCTGATGAAAAAATTAGAAAAAATCGTTGAAAGTTGAAAACCAAAAGTGTCTCATTGATGACTACTCTACCCTACTCTGTTTTTCCTCTTTTACGGTGGCTGCGCTGCGCGCAGAGGAAGATCAAGGTCAGCGCAGTACGCGACGGCGAGTTCAACCGGTGCTCTCGAAACCTTCAACTGTCTCCGCGTTTTTTTTCTGCCTGGCGTTCAAGAGTGGTTCCCGGTGTTGTTCCGAATCGGCCGAACCGGCATTCCACTCACGTGCGTTGACTTGCCATATCGGTAGCACGGTGGCCGGCACACAATGCGAATGATTTATAAAAATTCGAAAACAGCAAAACACATTGTTTACTGTCGAGTGTCCTGTGTACGAGCGGTTCTTTGGACAGGTAGCGCGACTCGAGAGATGGGTACAGGGGAGGTTCGATTTTGGTGATCTTGATGGTGTAACTTTACTGCTGTCCAATTGTTACGCAGATGAGCTGATACCATTAAACAACGGTTGAGCTAAACACGACTGAACACAGTTCAGCTGTACCGATGAACAACTGTTCAGTTGTACCAATGAACAATTGTTCAACTGTTCCAAAGCTGACCTCTGAACAAATGTTCAGCTGTACCATTGAACAACTGTTCAGCTGACCTCTGAACAACTCTTCAGCTGTGCCAATGAACAATTGTTCAGCTGTTCCACTAGACTACTGTTTAACTCTATAACTGAACAACTGTACAAAAGCTGTTCTTCTCATCAACTCATCGTTCACGAAATCCCCCCCTCGCTGTACAATTATTAATCAGAGAAGAATCGATTTTTGTTTTACGGTTCCACTCTTCGAGGAAGCACAACAACGCAGACACCGGAATGCGGGCCCGCTCTCGGGGTCATCACGCCGAAGAGACAGCCGGCTCGCCAAACAAGTCGCCAAAAGTGTCGCTTCCTTTCGGGCTTCCTGTTGTTGCCGGTGGTGCGTTAACCGGTATTTCCTTCAAGAAATATAATTTGTTCCAGCGTGAGTGATATATGTGAACGCATCAACCACGGGACGGCGCAGTAGATAGCCCAAAAGCGATGGCCGTCGACGAAGTCGACGAGAGAGTTTGGGGTCAGGTTTCGCTTCCTTCCTCCCCAGTCCGACGGCCTTCGCCGGGCCAATTTGTACTACCGGGGGGGCCACCCCAAAACCCCGCACCCAACCACACCGTAATGGGGCTGTTTATTATGTGTATGTGGTTTAGGGTGGCCTTCAAAAGCCGCTGCTCCGTACAGCCGAAACTTTCTCAGGTCCACCCCAAAGCGCGTCTTCGCAACCGGCGAGGGACGAACTTAATTTTGGGGCCCGGATAATGAGACATAGTGACTCATTTTTTACCCCGCGCTCGCGCGCGCGAAATTCGTCCGCAATTTTGGGGTCCGGATTTTTTTTTATGGATCTCGGCAAAGTCGACTACCACGACAGGTGCGCGGTCAGGTTGTGCAATGAGAGTTGCGAACATTACATCACTTTTGGCTGGATTCGAGGTCAGGTTCTAGGCGCGGGAAGGGAAAAAAACGCCAGAGCTTCAGGGCTTCGGGGACTTGGTCATTGCTTTTTTTTGTGGTACCGTTGGCTTTTGCCTGTTGGGTGCAATTAGGGAAGGTTTTTGGGGAATTTGCGACACAGTTTTACGCGGGGAGGAAGGAACGAAAATCTTGAACGGTAATTTTATGACACTTTTTTTGCGGCTTGGATACGTGCGTAAGGAGCTTAAGGCTGAATGGTTATTGCCAACTTCATGCGATTGCCCTAATTGCGAGTTGGGGTTTGCTGACCTCTTTTAGATGGTAATGAATATATTTCATATTGATTGCTTTAATGTTTGCTGATACCAGATTAAGAAAAAATTCAAAATACAAAATACAAAATACAAAATACAAAATACAAAATACAAAATACAAAATACAAAATACAAAATACAAAATACAAAATACAAAATACAAAATACAAAATACAAAATACAAAATACAAAATACAAAATACAAAACAAACAAAACACACAAAACACACAAAACACACAAAACACACAAAACACACAAAACACACAAAACACACAAAACACACAAAACACACAAAACACACAAAACACACAAAACACACAAAACACACAAAACACACAAAACACACAAAACACACAAAACACACAAAACACACAAAACACACAAAACACACAAAACACACAAAACACACAAAACACACAAAACACACAAAACACACAAAACACTCAAAACACACAAAACACACAAAACACACAAAACACACAAAACACACAAAATACACAAAACACACAAAATACACAAAATTCACAAAACACACAAAACACACAAAACACAATGTAATATAAGTGTTTTAAAGTTAAAAGCATTTTATAATATTTTTTTCAATATTTTAATAGTTAAACTTGTAATTTGATATTTTAAAATTTCTGTTACAAATTAACCTTCTACAACCCAACCCCGCCTTTAGACGGGCTTTGGTTTAAAAAAATCGCCAAAAATCGAATTTTCAACCAATTTTTGATCTTTAAAAAGCATTGGAAAGAAGAACTCTTAAAATTAAAAAAAAATAAGGGTTGGAAGTTTGACTTGTTTAATGTGACCAATATTTTTAAAAATGTCATTTTTTTAGGGGTCAACTTTGGCTGTGTTTTTTACTAACATTTCCTATATTTTAAGTAAAAAGAAGTATGCTGTAATTTTTTTAGTGTCTCAGACTATGCCTCTACGCATTTGTTTTACAATTTAAATGATAATGGTGCCATTTTATAGCAGAAAATGTGAAAAACATGCAAAAAATTGAAAAAGTGACTGTAAATCATGAAAAAATTAGATAGGCAAAATGTAATGATAGAAGGTGGTAGAATAAGCCAAATACTACTAAAACAAACATGAACTAAACAAAATTAATGCAAATTATGATACTAAAAATGGAACAAGAAAAACATAAAACAAGAGAAGTAAAGTTTTTCGTAGAACAAAAGTTGCTCAAAAAGACCTCCTGAACACGGGAAAAATAAAAATTTTCGAAAAAAAAAATTGGGCAGTAGAGGGTTAATTAGAAGCTAGAAAACAGCTTTAACAGTTTTACAGTGAATCCAAAACTTTAAAATAAAATTTATAGTTAAGCAAATTGGTTTGCTCATTTTGCAAATAAATGTTGTAATCCATCGCAAATAGCAATTTATTTTTTATCTCTGTACTCAAACATAAATTTAACGTTTTTTACATGCCATTTCAGTGTGATTACACTTTCAAAGCAATTTCTCTCTCGACATTCCAGCAACATCCCGTGTACCATTATTTCGTCATTCCCACAAAATTAGATTCAATTTCCCTTTTTTTGCACTTAAACTACGACGATGCATCAAAGCGCGGTCGTAAATTACGACACCAATATCAGAACATTAAGGCGCGCAAGCAACACGGCTCTAATAGCGGCCATCGTCTTGTTTGACCGTTTAGCATTAATTCGCAATTGGCGGCGCGGCGTTGGACCGCAAAACCACTCGTGGGCCGTTTATAAAACGGTTAGATAAATTCTACCACCGTGGCTGTCTGGTGTTTTGGTGGCCTAATGGTCAATTTGTATTCCACGGTGTGGCGTGTTTTTCCAGATTTCTCTTTCCGCCGAAAAATCTGTTCTATTTTCGAGAATTGCTTTTCCTCCTGGTGGTGGTGGGCTGCACTCTTTGTTAATTTTTATTTTCGCTTCGAAAGCTCAGACTGCCCCCGTCCCAGACCCATCAGCCTGCGGTCATTTTGGATTTTTAATTTGTACCTCCATTGTGGGCTCTTCTTGGTGGCTCCCTGACCCAATTCCTGAGTCGGGCGGTCCGCGGCCACCCCGCCAAGAAGTTTTGTTATTGCTCTTTGAGTGGAGTATTTTTTTATATTTTCATCCATAAAAAAGTCAACACGCCGCGGTGCGGCGCAGATCATCCCCCTAAAGTCCCAGACGACGTCCGTCGTCGACCAGCCAAGCGAATCGGCTTTCTCCCCTCTGACCGCCGCCGCCACCCTCCAGGGAGTAATCCCACGTCAACCGGGCGGTCAGTAGTGGAACAACGCGAAAAACACCTCACTCTATGACAGCTACAGCCTGACGTCGGTGGCGGCGGTTAAATGACCGTTTAAGTCCGCGGACTGCCGATTTGGAACCGCAGAGTGCAGGCCGCCAACACGTGATTAGATGGGTTTTTGGAATGAACTTCAAGCCCAGTACATGCAAGGTTTATGATTTTTTTTAGTGGCGGGTAGTTGCAGCTGACGAAAAGAGTGCCGCCGAGATTTATGTACTACTTTGAGGTCACCCCGCAGGAGGACGGTAGCACGTGTGGCCAAGGTCTTTGCTACTGCGTGGACTTAAAGTGGGCATTTTTAGTGGTGTACAAAGTTACGTTGATGTCAAATTAGTTGCATTGGATATCACGGACCATATGGTAGCTGAGTTGACGCACATCAAGTTTATAACATTAACAAAAGATTTACATTTCCTGACTATTCTAACGGTACCTGCTGAGATATCCACCTACATCACTCAGAGTCAGAACATCTTCATTCTTGTCTCGCTAGTTTGCATATCAAATGTTTATTAGATTGCCAATCCAAATCAGGCATCGGCATCGCCTGACGGCATGATGGTGGTGGTGGTGTTGACTAATAAAGTAGCAAATTTATGAATCTGCTAGAGTGCGTTTCATTGCCGAGATGCCACTATGAGTTATGGATGATGTGAAGACACGCAGGACAATAAACTGATGAGTGGATGAACTTTGCATTTTCTCATGAGTTTGAGCGAAGTAGTTGTTTTTTTGCGTATGTTGGCTTTGTTCTCACAATTTACAAAGAAGTAAATATATTAATATTTTTAAATGAATTTAGATTATTTTAATTAGTTGATTGTTAATTAACACATAATTTTTTCTTCTATTTACAGGTAAAAAATACGTCCAAAAGACATTCCAAACATTAAATCATTTGTGAGTATCTTATAATATAAATGCTATAGAGCAATTCCAAGTCAAATAGGGAATCGGTTGTACCCGACCCTCTCCGATTTCAATGAAACTTTGTAGACATGTTATCCTAGGCATATATAAGCCATTGTTGTGTATATGGAGCCAGTTACACTCGATAATGACATTTGAGAAGGGCGTAAGTGTTTTAAATATTTTTGTATTTCGTAATTTAAATATTGCTTTATATCGAAGCCGTTGCATCGTATCAAAAAGTGGTCAAAGACATACTTGTAGGAAATTTGACGGGCTTTCCGAAAAAAATACACTGAAAGAAAAAAACACTCCACTTTTATTAGATTTTTTGATTTTTAGGTTTAATATTTTTTGATTTTTAAGTTTAATAGTGTGAAATTAGCCTTTTTTTTAAGGTGGGTTGCTTCATCCTGCATTTTTTGTGAGTCTTTTTGTAACATAAAAGTCTTACAAAAAATGCAGGATGGAGCAACTCACCTAAAAAAATACAAAAATCATTTACTGAAACTGTTTTTTTGAAAAGTGCTCTAAACGTCAAAATTTTCAAAAACCGAAGAGTCGATTCTCCAGACCATTTTACATAAAAGTCTCCATATTGACCATTGTCCTAAGTCCAATCCTTGTGAAGTTACAGCGGTTTTAAAAATAAAAATGTTGAAAAAATAGGTTTTTTGATAGTTTTTGGAAATTTCTAAATGACAGACTTGATTTTTCAGTCTCGAAAATATTTTTACCAGAAAGCTCGTCCGATTTCTCATAAGTTTGTCTTTGACCACATTTCAATTGGATGTATGGGCTTACAGATATAAGCTTATTACATTGCTCATAATTGAAAACATAATAATTTTTCAGTGTAGTATAGTAACCTGGATAGTAAATTAGCTTATATCTGTAAGTCCATACATCCAATTGAAATGTGGTCAAAGACAAACTTATGGGAAATTGGACGAGCTTTCCGGTAAAAATATTTTGAAAAATCAAGTCGAATCAATTGCCGAAAACCATCAAAAAACCTATTTTTTCAACATTTTTATTTTTAAAACCGCTGTAGCTTCACAAGGATTGGACTTAGGACAATTGTCAATATTGGAGACTTTTATGTAACATTGTGTGGAGAATCGACTCTCGAGTTCGGTTTTGAAAATTTTGACGTTTAGAGCACTTTAAAAAAAAAAGAGTTTCAGCAAATAATTTTTTATTTTTTTAGGTGTGTTGCCCCATCCTGCATTTTTCGTGAGTATTTTTGTAACATCTTAGGCTATTTTCACAAAAAATTTGAACGAAAAAAAATCGTGGGCTCACCTTCAAATTTGACTTTTAAACTTAAAAATCAAAAAATCTCATAAAAGTGGAGTGTTTTTTCTTTCAGTGTATTTTTTTCGGAAAGCCAAATTTCCTACAAGTTTGTCTTTGACCACATTTTGATACGATGCAACGGCTTCGAGAAAAAGCAATATTAGAATTACGAAATATAAAAATATTTAAAACACTTACGCCCTTCTCAAATGTCATTATCGAGTGTAACTGGCTCCATATAAATCCTCCAAAAATGGCTTATATAAGCGTAGGATAACATGTCTACAAAGTTTCATTGAAATCGGAGAGGGTCGAGAAAAAAGTACCTAAAAAATTCCTGTTTTGAGCTGGAATTGCTCTATAAAAACCATTGACTTTTATTTACAAAACAACAAATCAGCATTTAAGGAAATTCCGGCCCGCATGTAAAACACAAATAAAAATTACCGAAACTTGTGCAATTTAAAAGCTTGTACGTTGAATTTTGATACATTTTTTTCATTGGTTTTTAAAAGGTAATTAAATGTTTTCCAAGCTTTTTTTTTAAATAAATATCACTTCCATATCAATCTATTCTAATAAATACCTTTTTAATAAAATTTCTTGTTCAAAATTGAATCTTTATTCAATCTGATACTTCCTCCTTTGAAATTCAATTGACTTCTCCAAATTTTCAGATTTCTTGACATTTTTTCAAATATGTAGGGATTGAACTCTTTTTCAGCTATTTTTAGCTCGAATATTTATGTTTATAATGATGTATTCGGTAAATAAGTAGCTTCTTTCGCTTTTTTCGGTTTATGAATGTTTAGTTTCTCATTTTTCTGCATGAAAATATTTTCTTAGAAATTGAGTACTCTCGTGATTTCAAATAAATATCCATATTCAGGTCCATGATTTGGAAAATCGTTTTATAAAAAAAATCCTGACCAGTGGTCAGGGTTGCCAGGTTGCCAGATTTTTTATAAACCACGTGGACAATTTTTTGGAAATCTTAACCGCCCCTTCTCATCGTGGACAAATTCCATACAAAAGAAATATTTTTATCGTGGCCAACCCCCCCCCCCCCTTCCTCTCCCTAAAGTGTCCACGTGGTTTATGGATGGTCCCTTATCTGTACCAGATTTTGACAGATTTTGTCAGGTTTTACATTTTCTGCCAATTTCGAAAATCTTTTTGATTAAATTGAACGAGTTTAATAGAAAATTGAAAAATGTAGTGTACATTTTTTTATAACAAAAGTAAATTCACCCTTTTAGAGGCCGAAAATAAATTCCACCAACTGAATTTTGCTTTTTTTTGGATTAATTTAAATCCTCCCCATTCATTATTGTTACATTTTCGTCTTCCCGACTTTTGCAGATTTTTCTCGGCCTTGGCCAGATTTTTGCAATTGACCTGGCAATTGTTATTTTCTACGTTTTACATTATAAAAGAAAATTTGTTCTTAAATTTTATAGAGATCTTAACATGACTTCTAAGTAAGCCAGATTCTATAATAATTTTAAAACTGGCCCGCGGGCCGGACGGAAGACCTTAATGAGCCTTAAAATTCATTCGTGGAGTAATGAGAACAATTGAAAGATGCATTTCAAAAGCAATGCTAACGGTCGTTTAAACTCTCCTAGAGCCGTCCAATTCCAAGCAAAACTTACTTGGGGATAGCGTGGAGAATTTCCTTTATCCTCTTAAAAAAGTTGAGCAGCAACACATCCTGTCTTCCAAATCTGGATATGGGAGTAGCCGGCAATGGACGACTATCATGGTGTTGAAAACCTAGTGCAGTTTGAATTGTTTCTATTCCCAATTATCAATTCCTAGACAACTTGGGCTTAGATAATCATCACATAAAAAATTGCGAAAACTATTTTTGTGTAACTTTCAAATCAATTAGAAAAATGTCCAATAATGTTTATCTTATCGAATTTTACGTATGAAATTGCTAAAGCAATGATCTTAAATCATGATTTTTGCTTTTACACAAATAAATTCAAAAATATTTTGTGAAACAAACCATTCAATGGTGCTCTTATTTTGAAAAGTGATTCATTGAGAGCTGTTGATCGCTTGATTTCAGTTGTTGCTTTTCAAATTTTGTCATATTATTTTTAGAATTTTAGTTATGAACAAAAAATAGCCCGAAAACGATAAACAACCGGTACTGTCAACCCTAACCACTCACTACAAGGCTTCACCAAGCTCAAATAACCGCCCCCAACGCTAGACCTAGTTGCTGTCCGTACTCGTAACACCCATGGCATGTGACATAACCTAACCCGTCCGCAAGTGAACTACTTCGCGGACAGTCCTCGCCAGTTCAGCTGAACTTCCTTTCCCTCCTAGGCAAAAGTCCCAGCCAGCGCCAAAACTAGGTCACTGGGCTTTTCTAACGTTCCCCCCAAAAGCCCCATCTCACGTGCTTTTAAGGTCACTCAAAGACCCATCACTTGTGAGATAAGCCGTTCCGTCAGTGTGGGTCAGAAGAAGGGACCATGACCAACCCCAGACACAGAGAAATCCAATTTGTCTCCAGTGTTAATTCCCTCGGTTATTTATGGGTGTCCCCCTTCGCCCCTTCGGGGCGATGTCTCCAAACCGTTTAACAAATCTCTTTAGCGACCCATTATGCTCACACGCCGAACTATGCGACGTGCAACCAACGCCTATCAAGTCACAACAACCTATCCCAATTTGTCCCGCACTGGAAGATCTTTTTCGAGATGGGGGCCTTGAAACGCACGCAGCCAATTAGAGAGAGAGACAGAGAGAGGTTCCCCGAAATGTGTCGGAAAATCGAAAATTTGTCGATCGTTAAAATCGCCCATAAAACTAATACCGTTTTTCTCCTCCCGGATGACCACGCGGGTTGGGCCACATGATGCCGGACTCTGTCAAAACAGCCCCCCTCAAAATGGGTGGCCGGCTGCCGTTTTCGAGAAATGTGCATCGCGATCTCACAAAAAAAAAGCTCAGGAAATGACACCCCAGAAAACCCACCGCCGCGCAGCGGCTCAAAGAAGTGTCTCACTAATCCAATTTAATGGTGACGATTGAATAATTTTCAAGCCTTGTCTGCGCTGCAGCGTTTCGGGGAGGTTAACTTAAGAGTAGAGCTCTGCTTAACCTACAAAAAAAACACGACGAGAAAACAGCTGCTTAACTGGTGGCACTAAAAAAATGCTGTCGAAGAAAAGGGTCCATTGTGGGGGAGTGGGTAAATTTGGTCGCGCGAGCTTAGACTAAATTATAAGTATTGTTGTAGTTTATGATACGATAAACGGATCGCGGCGGCGTTGGCACGTAACGTCTTAATGGAATTCCGGAACGTTATGGTTATGAGGAGCTGGACGTAACAATTCGTAGAAGTGGAGAGGTCAACATATTTCAAGAAATTGTAAAAATAGTTTAAAAAATACTTTGCCAAACCACAGTATTTACCCCGGAAGTCTAGCCCTGCACCAAGATGAGTGTCGCCACTGTGGCACAAAACCTCCCATTCGAAAGAGCCCCCAAGATCACGACACGATGTTATGGAAAATAGCGGTAGCCAGCCAACCTCCTTGTCCAATAGAACATTTGTTTATTTACATTCGGGTGTGCAGTAGCGAAGTACGTACTTCAATTTTACGACCACTTCTTCGAGACACACAACAGCGGCAGAGACCCGAAGCCTGATGGTAACGACCGACGACGATGTGGTCTAGGTCACTGTTTATTTATGCCGGTTGTTCCTCCGAACCACCCCCCATTAGGAGGGGTAGGAGGGCAGGCCAAGATTTGCACCGGGAGATTGCGCGTCGTGATCGTGGCCTGAGAACTTTCTTTCCTGGCGGCCGCAAGGCGGCGGCGGCGAACGCCCATATCTAAGGATGCAACATTGTTGGGAGGAGCGTTAGGGTGGTACCAGTGGTTGTTATGCTAGTTGCGTTGAAATTTCGGTGTTATAATTTGTTTATTTCGCTCGAAGTAAATAAAATCAATTTATCTGTAATGTTGGTTATTCTTCGCCAACTCACACGAAATCGGAAAAAGTTACCCCGTTTCTGTGATACTTTAGTCTATCGTGTATTTTTGGTTCCAGATTACGAATCCGAGGTCTATTTATCGATATTAAGATTGAATGTACTGTTTAAAATAATGTTCTGTACTTTTTGGCTGTGATTATCGAAAAAAAAAATTGTTTTATAAATCGTAAGAGAAGACAAAAAATTAATAAAAAATTTCTTCAGAAAAATAAAGGTATAAATTTTGAAAGAATAATGTATATTAAATTCCACTTATATAGTCATTATTATTTCTTCAACATTTTGGAAAGTCCATAAATTTTTGTTCATAAACTTACCGAAATGATAAATTGCTTCTCTAATCTAATCTAATCTAATCTAATCTAACACAAACGCAGCCAGTCCGATGAAAGCATGCTGGAAAGTCTTGTGATTAGATAACGCCCCAAGCACTTTTCTTGTCATTATTAATAATTGCAGTACATTCGAGAACACCCGAAAATGTATTACAAAAATTAAAGCGGCCAGCCCTACTGCGTTGTGTTTACCGCAGAGAGGATTCTGAGAACGGATCACATTTCACAGAATCTACAGGGGTGGAAGGATGCGTGGACATACCGTACCAAACGCTCCGATTTATAGTCGCATTGGTGTTGTGGAGGGTGTGTGAAGTGTAATTATATAATATCATTAACAATTTTTATCATTTATCATTTGTTATATAATTATTTACCTTCATACCTTGCTGAAATATTCAAAACTTATATTAATGAAATGAGAAAGGACGGACAGTTAAAGGACAGTAGCAGGGTGGTATAGATTATGTTAAAGTAAACATCTCAAAGACGATTAGAATGTTTGATGGGCAAAAGGGGGAGAAAAGGTTTCTAAGAGGTAGATAGATAAGAACTAAAGAAAAATAAAAGGAACAATTTTGATAGAAATATTGAAACCAATCTTTGAAAAGGATACACTGCATTGCTAATGTTAACTTCCATCCATGACGCTTTCGGGATATAATTAAAAACTTGCTCCTAGAGCTCTTCCTTCGCACGACCAACACTACCGATTTAGTTCATATTGCAAAGCAAATACAGACTTCGATTGCTGTACACACAAAAGATTTTTTTTCCTTTCTCTGCCAAAATGTAAAAAAGTCTGCAGCTTTTTTTAAAAGTCTGTAAGTACCGATTACTCCCTTATGAAAAAATACCCTCTTAGCTGTCAAACACCAACAGCAGAATCCATCTCTTTGGAAGGCAAAGGCTGCTTTGACGGTGGCAGCACGATTCACAGCGGCGAGCACACCATGCCAACGACACACACACACAAGCAAAAAGCCCGTGCCCCGTCCATCGCCGCTGCCCTTTCCAACCCCGCCTCCACCGCACCCTGTCCAGGTTCAGGGAACCCGAGCCCCTCTTCCCGGACAATTGGGCACCAAACCGAAAACACTCCGGCACTGTGGCCCTGCTCATTCCTTCCGGCCAACCACATTCCACCAACACACTCGCAAAACACTTCACAAACACGAGGCCGACTCCGATAAGAAAAACCTCGACGAAAAAGCGGATTTCACGCCGTATCAGGCCGAAAACCGGTGATACCCCGTACGCAACAAAACTCCAGGAAACCTCCGAGTCGACCAGGCAAAACTTCCGGGAAAATCGACAAAAAAACACTACTCAAAACACGCGCACGAGAAAATCGAACCGCACTCGACCATCGACGCACTCGAACCTTACCGAAATGATAAATTGCTTCTCAGAATCTTTTTAAAAATTACTCAAAATCTTTTGAAAACACTTAGTGAAAAAGTAAAATGTAGAAAAAAATTTGTGGAATTTTTTTTATATTGGTTTTTCAAAATTGATCAAAGAATTGTTTTGAATTTAAGTTCTGTCCTTTTTGGTTTTAATTATCAAACATATTATATTTTTTGCACAGCAAATCATAGAAGAAGACATTAATTTAATAAAAATTCCTTTCAAATAAAATATAAAAGATATAAAAAAAAAACTTCGTCATTTTGGATAGTCCATCAATTTTGGTTCAAATTTTGGAACACTTCGCGAAAAAAAGCTAAAAGTTGAAAAAAAAAACGGCCAGATTTTTTTAAGTTTCGTTGATTGTTTTTAAATTTTGACAAAAATAAGAAATTCGAAATACCACTTAATTATCCATAAAAAAATCAACATAACTAACTTCAAAAAGAAACAAAAATCATGGATTTTCAAAAATGTTGAATATTTTTTATGAAAACTTTTTAAAGCACTTTAAAAAAATCGTGAAACGATAGTAAAAAAAGGAATGGTAAGAGGATTAAATTTTGTCAAAAATATACAGCAAGGTTATAACATATTGTTTTATGGGAAATCAGTTTAATTTTACAAAAAATTATCCTAACATAAGAAAAGGTCGTATGAAAACTTAAAAGGCTATGTCTGAAAATATTTTATCGGATTCCTCGGAAAATTTTTACATGATAAATAAAAAATGATGAAGTTGTTTTACAGAATTCCGAGAAACGATTTTTTGAAAATAAAATCGGTGTTTTTTCGACGCACCGCGCGCAGAACCCAAAAAAATACGAAAACGGTATAAAATCAACTTTTTTTTTACCTAAAAACTGACTTTCATATTTCAAAGATGACCTATACTTTACTAAAAGTTTTTATTTTTTTTTATTTTTTTTTATTTTTTTTTTGTTTTTTTATTTTTATTTTTTTTTATTTATTTTTTCGTTTTTCAATTAAGGAAATTTTAGTACCCAAAAAAAGTATAGGTCGTTGCTAAAATTTTATAGTTATTGCAGTTTTGGCGAAAAAGGAGATTATTCCTCTTTTCGTCTTTTTCTCCTCAGTCTCAGTCTTTTTCAGTTTGTATATTCTAAAAATCGTATCTCGGAATCCTGTAATAACAACTTCACTGTTTTTTGATTTATCATGTAAAATTTTCCGAGGAATCCTATAAAAATATTTACAACCATAGGCTCTTTGGCCACAAGACTTTCAAAGTAGCATTTTAAGCTTTCATACGACCTTTTCAAATGTTGGGCTAGATTTTTGAAACATTGAACTATTTTTCCTTTATAGCCATAAATGGCGCGGAGTTATGTTTTTTTTTAAATGTGGTTTTGCGAAAATTCACGAAAATGGTAATTTTTTGGACAACTCTAACACGGTGTAGGTCGCCCTTATGGCCAAACAAAATAAAATACGGGTCGAATTATTTCGGCAAAAGAACTCCCAGTGCAATTTTCAAAAAAAAACTTAAGAATTGGTTTTTTCAGGAACATTGTTGAAAAATATGTATCGTTCTGATCCTCAACTATAAAATGTTTTTTGAAGAATATTAGAAAAAATAATTGCTTTTATATTTGTTAAAAATATTTTATTCAGCAAACAAAAGCTTTATGTTAAGTCAAATGCACGTTCGTTATGTATTAAATATATTTAAATACAAAAAAGTTGATGAATGCCTTTTGAGGAGAATTTTAAGATTTCTTCAAATTGGTTGTGATTTTGATCGAAGAAAAAGCTTAAAATATGTAAATTATGATTAAGTCATACAGTAAATTTATCCAAGATAATTTTATTTTTTTCATACCTAGATCTATTTTTAACTATGACTCAAATTCTTTTAAATGTTATAACGATCACCCTAACACCCCGTTTCCATTTCTCGCACAAAACTCAACAATCCGACCTAATGGATGAGTTCGTGTCCGCGTGCAGCCCCGCGTGGATGAGATTGCATAAATTTTTGACGTTTTTGCATATGCAGATTAGAAGCAAGCGAAGATCTTCTCCCGGGAGTGAGTGAGGACCTGGCCTAGCCCCCTGAAGATGTAGAACACACGACTGCGACTGCGGAAGTTTTTCTTTTCTTCTCTCCTGGGTGTAGAAAGTTTATTGATCTTGGCTGCACGAATGACATAAGCAATTTTTCCCATTTAGAAAATAATGTTTAGATAATGCGCCTCTCATCAACGTCAAGACGTGACACGGTGCTGAAATCATCAAGTCTTGCAACGGGACTTGATTTAAATTCGATAATTAGCTGCAACGGCAGAACACGATATCTCCATTTCGATTGGCTCTTGATTACTCTTAAGCATTTTAAGCTAAACCAATATTGCACTCCAAGTTCGATCGATCGCGCCGTATTTACCGCAACGATCGTGGGTCTTCACGGCCTAATGGACCGCGCGGCGGGCCTAATTACCGCCGAGAAGTGTCCTGCCGAGGGGTGCCAAACCGCAATGACGACGGCGTCGTTCGGAGACAATGGTAATTAGCGTCAACACTTAATTTGTGCGCGAACTCTTGAAACTCAATTAGAGACCGGTCGCACTCCAGCTTGATTGGAAATCGATCTCGATAAGCTGAGAGTGCAAAGTGGGTCCAACGGCGATTTGAATTTGGCGCGCCGATTGGTTCCACACGCGGGGCGGGGGCTTAATTTGGGGCGGTTTCGGCGGTTCGAAATTAAGAGTGCAAATCTTTTAAGGTGGATTAGGGCTCGGAGGGGTTTTGGTTAATTTCGTCGAGTAATTACAGCTTAATAGTGCGCGGAGATAGGTGGTGAAACCAGTTGAGCGGTGTCGATCAGTTGAACATTAAGCATTTTCCCAGAATGTAAACACATCCAATAACCGCGTGTGCGAGTGTTGAATGGACTTTCCCTTATCGCCAATCAGCCGTCTTCGGAGGTGAATATCCGGCCCTTGGTCGGTTGAAAGTGGACCCGACGACGTAACCTCATGTATCCGTCTTCCATAGGGCTCAGCAGAGGCGTCGAATCTGCCGGTTGGTAATCGATTTTTTTGACAAATTTCCAAAAAAATATTTTTTTCATTTGATATTTTTTAAAGATCTTTACACTTCCTTGTTGAAAATTTCTCATAAAATGTGAATGTGAAAAATATTGGAATGAAAAAATATATTTAAAATTGAAAATTTCACTAAAAGATCACATTATTTTTTTTGGAAAACAATTTTGGGTTAAATATTTATAATTAACCCTCTAAGCGAGACACAATATTCCTCGAATGTATTTTGTTTTTAATTTTCTCTTCAAAGAAGGCTTTGAACGGAGTGTTTTCAAAAATTCGATCCAAAAATGTGTAATACGCGTTATAAATGAATTTTGAAAAGACGTTATGATTTTGTTGATAATAAATGGTGGAAAAACCTTTTTATAAAACTATTTATATGATCAGATTTTAAATGTTAAAACATTTTTCACTGAACAAAATCGAAAAAAGCTCAACAAAATGCTGATAACCTAATTTCCTTAAATTTTTTTGTGTTTTTTGAAATTTGTAATCAGTTCAGTTTATGTTTTTTATTTCAGGATTTCCAAATAGTGCAGTTTTTATTGCTTTATATTTTAGAGTTTAATAGTTTGGTTTATTTGTCTATACGAAAGTCTTTGTTATTATTATTGGTTTTATTAAATTAAATTCCAGGGTTTTATTCAAAATCGTAAAAATCAATGGCATTTTTGAGGACTATCCTTAAGTTATTTGATAAAAGTGTAAATATTTGTTGATCACATATCACACAAATATCTTTCATTATTTTGTTTAATTTACAATCAAAAAAATAAATAAAATAAAATAATTAGAAATTGATAATTGATTTTTTTTAAATTCAATATTATTTGTTATGCTAAATAAAAGATTGAGGGACTTTTCAGATTCTAGAATTAAATGCTAATACGAATGCAAAATAATAAATGTATTTTTTTCCCTAAATTTAACAGTATTTTCGGGCTATCTTGCAAATTCTGCTACGAGCATATTTTATCTGTTTTGATAACAGTTAGTGTTAGTGAAACATTGTATAAATATATTTCAATAAAGTTGGAGTAGAAATATATGTGTTTTATAATTCAGATTCTGTAGATGATAAAGATTTTTTGCAATTCCGTTGTGAAACTAATAACTTTTCCTGTTGTTCTCGCATGTCGAAAAGGCCTACTTTTCTTTACTAAACATAAAAGAATCGAAATGTAATACTTTTCGATACAAGTGCTAAAAAGTTCAACTTTGTGTCGAACAGTATACTTTTCAATATTGTTTTGATTTTATCGGTGAATTAACTAAACACACTTAAAGTTCCATTCAAAGGGTGTTTTTCGGAATTGAAAAAAAATGTATGGAACTTGTTGCAAAACATGATTTTTATCAAAACTCGTCGTATTTATCCAACTCGGTAAACCTCGTATAATAAATGCAAGACTCGTGCTGGAATAACCTTCTTTTTGCAACTTGTTGCATAAACTACTTTTCTAAAAATTCATTGAAATTTAATGCATTTATTGGTATGGATTTTTTTGTACAACAATTGATTGATTTTTTCAACAGATTGTTGAGAAATGTATTGTAGCACAGTCCAGACAATAGTGAGTCTTCGAAAAAAAAATACTTCCTATTTTCTAATCACACATAAAAATCGTTTTCTTATTTATTATGGATAGTTGAGCTATAAACCCAAAATACTTGAAAGTAATTTGGAATATTTCAATCTAGGATGGCGAGCAAAATAACGGTGATGAAATTTTGAATAAATGCATTTGATAACTTTGGCTTTGTAAATTTGGATAATCATATCAAGAGCAAAAAACATCGTATTTTTTATTTTATCACTTTTTACCTTTATATCAATTTAAAGTTTGCGACCCAATTTTAGTCAAATTTGGGTCACAGAACATGAAATTGATGTTGAGTAATTTAAAAAAAAAATCAAGATTGAGGATCCGAAGCAGGGTTACCAGGTCAAAATTTGAAAAATCTGGCAAAGTATTGATAAAAAATCTGAAAAAATCTGGCAGACAAAAATTTAACAAATTTGAATGATAGGGGAGAGAGAATATGAATTGATTCAAAAATTTGAAGAATTCAGATATTTAGTTCAACTGATTTTATGACCTCAACAATTTTGAGTTTGCATCTTCTTTTTTGAAATTCACATTCTATTTTTATTTGATATTCAATTAATACGTTTATTTTAATTCAAAATTTGTTTAAAGTGGGCATAAAGTTAAAAATCTGGCAAAATCTCTCAATATCTGGCACAAAGAAGGGTAAATCTTTATTCTGGCTAACACTTGAAAAATCCGGCATTCCCAGATTTATCTGGCAACCTGGCAACCCTGATCCGAAGTGAGTGGAGTCGAATACCTTTTGAAGAAGAAGAAGTTGGACTCGGAGTTGGGGTCGCAAAATTTTCATAAGTCGGAGTCGGACGTCATTCAACGTTTGTTGCCAGTTATTTCTTGTTTTTTCATGCTGATTGAATTTTGATAATAATTTTCTGATCCCTCTTGTGAGTGGTAACGACGCCCCTGGCACCCTTTCCAGGATCCGCGTGCGAAAAAGCTATTTTGCATTCAGCCCCCCGTTCGTCATTAGCCCACAGCGCCAAACTTGGCGGACAATTAGCCATTTTCCGCGTGTGTGGGACCCCTCGGTGAGCGGTGGAGTAGCTCCACGGGAGTCAACTTTCGTTATGGGGGCCCATATCGGCCCATAACTCCCAGTTCAGAGCTCGGTGTTATCAACCGGCTTAGCACTATGGCTACCCCCGGGTTGGATGCAATTTGTCACGCATCAACACCTTATCGGAGTTGGGACATGGAAATGGAAAGTCAGGCCGCTCTCGCGGAACACAGGTTCGAGGATCATTAACCGGATGGTTTCACCGCCGAAGGTGGTGGCGGCGGCTGCGACGAACTCCCGTTACCAATTCTAATTCTGACCACGAAAATGTCCATCAAGTCCCAATTTGGGCAGTCGCGGCGCGGTGCCGTAATGAGTGCAAATCTTAAGATTACCTTGTAAGGACTCCTCCGCGCTGCACCAGTGCAGTGGGCCCACCTGAGTCCACCTCTGTTTTGGTCTGCGCGACCGACGACGACTAGGGGGTTCAGCCGGTGAAAAGCTTGCCCGATTTGGAGACAAGCTGTCTTCTGATAGCCATCGCACACGCGACTGACAGAAACGCTGCGCTCTCTGCACTAAGTGAGAAGATTAGAGCAGAATTCTGCGGGGAGATTAAGGTCGGTAACACCAAGGGTAACACTTACGGAGAACTTGGTGCAGTGGTTGCTGGTACACCCAAATGGAGGATTTAAGTCAACGAATTTTGAATTATTACGTTTTTATAGCTTTATTTGACAAGCTCGATGAGAATCCTTTATTAGGGTGTATCCCTAATGAAGCTGACCTAACCTAGAAACCCCCGACGGTGGTGGCGGATGATCCCTGAGACAAATCTTCCACTATGCGCACCTGAGATTTGTGAGTGCAAAAAACTGAGCAAAAATCGCGCACGACCCAGATATTCCGACGGTTCGATCCACGGGACTCTCCTCCGGTAAACCAGCAGGAGAGGGCGGCTAGTTATTTATTTAATTACGCAATAAAGCACGGGCTGATCGTTAGTTGTGGTTTGTTTTTATTTCTGCCCCCCATCCGAGTGGTGCAAATTAGGTCATACATTTATTTTAGTTTGCGCATTCTTCAGGGTGGTATGCGATTTATGGTTTTAGACGAGACGAAAGTCTTCACGAACTACAACAAATCCTCTTATTGAAACATCAAATATCAATATCAACTGAATTAATTTGAATTTCTCACCCTAAATCGACACCTGACTTAGATCTACTTGTTCACTTTATTCTACAATTATGTTTTATGAAATTCGCTACGATCAACACTAATGGTGGCATTAAAATCTTCATTATCATTTAAAAAAAGAGAACTCCAGTCCGACTTACTGCCCCAGTCTCGACACCGGCTAGGAAGGTGTGGCAAAGTGCCACCATTTAGAGCCGAGTTAAAATCTTTTTCGGGAAACCTGCTGACCGTAGCGGATCTTTTTGCTGCGGGTGTGATCTAGCTCACCCGATTCCACCTGTGAAACATGATCCAACTGGCAGACAGTCGGAAAAAAAACTCGGAGGTGTGCAATTATTGCCACCATCATTTACACTTTTATTGCTGCTAAATAGTCTGGCGTCGAAGTTCTGTTAAGGCTGGGTTGTAAAAGATGAACTAAAATGTGAGTCAAGTCTCCAATTTCGTCAGGTGAATTAATCAATTTGGACTGGATTTCTTCCTGCCAACTTTACTGTTGTCTAATGGGTCCAAAATTTGACCCACAGCGAAACAAAAACAACGAAATATTACTGTCCAAGAGGTCGCTAACAAAAACAGTGAATTATCTATTTTTTTCTGTTTGCCACGGTTTCGATGCGTTCCGCGTGGTTTCACCTTAAAAGATGGAAACCAAAACAGAGAGAAACAGTGTGTTCAGACTTAAGTCTTTAAACGTGGTTTGTTGAAAGCAAAGAAGAAATTATTGAATTTATTCAGGTGATGTTAAAAAATAATAGAAACTCGTGTTTTCTATCAGCACCTTCTTTGTTATTGCTATGTTTTAATGTTTATATGTTGTGTTTCTTAAATCTATTTTTTCTTTATCCTTAACTTTTGAACCCATCATTTATCGTAAATAATAATTGATTTTAAAAATCAATAAGAGCAAGATTTGTTCAATAAATGTAAAAAAAGTTCTCTAGATTTTCGCAAATTATTTCACGGTTTTTAATTTTATATTTTTTTAATTTGATGAAACAAAAAGAAGCAAGTTTTTCTATACAATTTGTTTGGTCTTATAAAATGGGTACGAAAACATATTGATTTGGTGTCTTCGGTAAAGTTGATAATTAGAACTATTCTGAAAAAATGTTACACTCTTATAAAAATATTTCTTTATGTTACTTTTTTCACTAAGAGTTGGATTCCCCAAATAAGAATTTTCTAATTTTCTTATTTTTATTATTTTAATTTTTTGTATTGAAAATATCAGAATATATCACAAATGTTTAAATTTTTTAACATTGAAAAAAGAACCAATAGATATAATCAGTTGAAAATTAAGGGCTAATTAGATGACACTTGAACAGTTATCTACCAAAACCGGAAATGGATTTTATTTGTATTTTTTGATTTGGCTCAAACTTTGTGGGGGCCTTCCCTATGACTAGGCTTAGTGATTTTTCACGCTGAAAAGTTTCAAATTTCACGGGGACCTTATTTTCAAAATACCACATTTCACGGAAATTTCGCGGAGCGTCAAAATGTTGAAATAACTCTAAAAATATTTTGCTAAAATTACAGAAACAAATTTTTATGCTACATTATATATTATTTTTCAACAAACTAAAAAAATCTTTATTTGAAAGTGACACAAAAAAAAACTTTTCCTAATTTTCCCAAAAAAATCCACTTGGTTTATGGACTGGTTCTAGGGGAAATATACCATTTATCAGCCTATTTCTATTATCGGCCTATTAGCACTTTAATCATGAATTACAGCTTTCATAAAGTGTTTTTGACTGATCTAAAGTAACAAATAGCTCATATAAAAGTGAGCAAGCAACTTGCCATTATTGACGTATCCAAAAATGTTGATTTAATAGCGGAAAACTGCAAAAGTGATTAGAATTGGTCAAACGGCTTAGAGTGATTAAAATGGGTTTATTTCCTCTATATATATTTTTTGAAACAAAAGGAGGGCATGCGTTTTCTAATTTATTGAACTGTTTTTTTTAAATATTCGACTAGTATAGCTTAAAAGTTTTCGCTGAATTATTGAATTTAATATTAAAGTAATTTTTTTTTCTGCGACTTTTGCCCAGTAAAAATATGTTTATGGTCTTCATCTCATTTTTCAAAAACTACATTTGAAATCAATAGGAAAAATAATTCAATCTGTAGCGAAATCTTCAAAATTTTATTCAAAATAAAAAAAAGTTTTTTTTTTACTTTTATGTGAACCATCCACACAATAAAACAAGACTCACAAAAAATATGAAATGTTTTTAACAGATGATTTTAATGATAAAAAATACTAGTTATTTGATCACTTTGATTTATTATGACTATCTCTTAATTTCTTTTTAAATTATACCTTTAAAATAAAAAAGTAGTCAAATTTCTATTACAGCGAATGAAAATATCACTAAATAAAAATTGATTCCTAAGAAAAACTGATAAACTATTGTTGATACTCTAAATAGTAATCTATTTCTCAATATTTTTCTCTTTTCACATTTTATATTCGTATTGCTTGCTCCTACGTTCTCAGGGAATAGACTGTTTATGCTGAATGTTTCTTTTGCATGAATCTTTGCTTTTAATTGATTTCTAAAAACAAATTTATTTAACACAAAAAAATTAGCAATCATTAAAAAATTATCACAATATACAGTATGTAAAAAAAGTATTTACACCCCTTGGGCACTATGCACATTTTGTGATGAAACATGTTAAAAATTTAAAGTTTGGCAGGAACCTAGTACTACGTTTTGTTCAGAAACTCATGCCAGACATTTTGCTACAAAAAGCTCATGAAAAGATGATTTCTATAAAAAGTTATATAACAAATACTATTACGAAAATAAAAAAGGTGCAAAAAAAGTTTGTACACCTTTCGAAAAATTAACATAAATAATGTTATTTGTTGACAAATCACCATAAATCCAATCTCCCAACTCCAAATAGGCATCCTTGACTGATTAAAAAAATAGTTTGGATTGAATATAAAGTTTACTAACTACTTAGTATAAAAGTTTATATAACTCTGGAAATTCTATATAAAACTTATCGAAACTTAATTTTGCAAACTTTTAATTCAACTAAATGTCAATATATTACCATAGAATTGCTAAATAAACATTTTGGAGTGGGTATAACAATGTTTTGGGGGTATTTGTATCGATAGAATAGATTTTTCGTTGGAATTTCGTACCAACCCGGAATTACGTCGTCGGAAAATCCGCCGGCATCTGAACCGGTCCACAATTCACAAGTCAACCTATGTGGCATCAGAAAGGGCATAAAATTTCCGATCTTTTGATACTCATACATCCAGGTTTTCTATAAAACCCACGTTTTTAAATACCTAAGCAAAAACGTTTTTATGGTTTCGTTTGAGCAACCTGCCAAAAATGTATGGAATTTCGTAATTTTTGTTCTCGTGGATCAAACTTACTTTTTGCCCAGCTATTTAAAAACGTAGGTTTTAAAGAAAACCTAGATGTTTGGGTATCAAAAGATCGGAAATTTTATGCCCTTTCTGATGCCACATAGGTTGGCTTGTGAATCGTGTACCGGTTCGGATGCCGGTGGATTTTCCGACGACGTAATTCCGGGTTGGTACGAAATTCCAACGAAAAATCTATTCTATCGATACAAATACCCCCAAAACGGTGTTATACCCACTCCAAAATGTTTATTTAGCAATTCTATGGTAATATATTGACATTTAGTTGAATTAAAAGTTTGCAAAATTAAGTTTCGATAAGTTTTATATAGAATTTCCAGAGTTATATAAACTTTTATACTAAGTAGTTAGTAAACTTTATATTCAATCCAAACTATTTTTTTAATCAGTCAAGGATGCCTATTTGGAGTTGGGAGATTGGATTTATGGTGATTTGTCAACAAATAACATTATTTATGTTAATTTTTCGAAAGGTGTACAAACTTTTTTTGCACCTTTTTTATTTTCGTAATAGTATTTGTTATATAACTTTTTATAGAAATCATCTTTTCATGAGCTTTTTGTAGCAAAATGTCTGGCATGAGTTTCTCAACAAAACGTAGTACTAGGTTCCTGTCAAACTTTAAATTTTTAACATGTTTCATCACAAAATGTGCATAGTGCCCAAGGGGTGTAAATACTTTTTTTACATAATGTACTTGTTCGGTAAGAGAATAACATAAATAATTGATGTTATCTTCCGTGTGAAAACTTGATGATTCGGAGAAAATGGTTTTTACTCAGAGTGATTTTTGTTAACATGATTTAAAAATTATTCTTTCTCAGAAAATGTCATCACAATTTTATGTTAATGTATGTTTTTTCTAAAAATTCTTCAAGTAAAAATAAAAAAAATTTACTTCAATGATCTTTATGGATCAAATATTTACTATGTGGTGTTTCAAAGAATTGATTTGATAAAGTTGATAAATTTCACGGAATTTCACGGAAATCTTCAAAATTCACGAATTTCACGCTGTCCGCGAAATCGTGAAAATTCACTAACCCTACCTATGACCAAAGAAGCTTTTTTGTGTCATTGGTTCACCCATACAAGTCTCCATGCAATTTTGGCTGTTGTCAAACAAAATATTAAAAAAAACCTAAATATTTAAACAGCTGTAACTTTTGAGTGAATTTTCTGATCAATTTGGTGTCTTCAGCAAAGTTGTAGGTATTGTTGAGGACTATTAAGAAAAAAATAGGTACACGGAAAAAAAATTGCAGATTTTTAAATCAACTTTTTTTTTGCAAAAACTCAATTTCCCAAAATAAGTATTTCTTGATTTTCAAGATTTTTTTATATGTTTTAGGGGACAAAACCCCGCAACTTTTGAGCCAAAGTGAGAAGCCAAGTAGTAATACGTTTTGCCAAATGTATAGTTTTCTAAATAATAAAAAAATAATAGGCCTTGATGAAGGTTCTGATCTGGATCAAAACGTTGGCTATTTTAAATATTTATGAATTGACATTTTGATTTTTTGAGCCTTGAAAGTAGTTTTTTTTTTATTGATTTAAGCTTTGTTAAAAAAAAAAACAGTTGGTTTCAGTAACCCTATGTCCCTGTAATTTTCCCCTGACTTTCGCTCATCATAACTACCACGACCTTTTTCCACCACCTACTCCTCCATTTGTCCCCTCCAGACAAGAGTGAAACCGGGGCTACCTCTCGCCAAGTGTCGATACGGTGTTTAAAAGGTGTAAACAATTGGGAGTGACATGCTCACGAAGTTGCGTGGGTTGCAACCGTGTTGTCGCCGTCCCCTTCAGCAGCCCCACAATCGCCTGAGAAAATGAAAAACTGCCGCGGCTTATTCTTCCCGCCCGAGTTCGAAAGCTACCTTACCTTGGCTTGAAAGTCAGAGGTCGTCGTCTCTCTGGGGCATCGGGACGACCTACTTTCGGCTTGGGAGAACTCTCGACTATCGAATACGGGCCATGCCGTGGTGGCCTCGGGCGAGCTGGTGGCCTAAACGCTTGGGACTCACTTTCTGGGATAGCGAGCGTTCGTGCTGTGGGACCCCTGGGAGGATCGACCATAAACGGCGAAACTACAATTTAAGCAGAAGAGGTCTTCAAACAACATCGTAACTTATGGACGGACCCCCCTGGATGACAGTGTAGCGTGCCATAAATCATTTCTATTGGGGTTCCCTACCTCTGATAGTAGAAAGGAGTTCCAGGGGGTTGACGTAACGCTAGCGGTTTAACCTTCCTGGTGTTGTGAAAAATTTGCATCTTTTACCTCAAGTTGTCGCAAATTCTTGAAGGGGCGGGAGGACCTTAGATAACTGTCATCAAGAATTACAACATGGCGCCCGGGAGGGATTTCACGATCACCCCATTTCTTACTCTATAGCGTCGCACAAATTGCACGACCAACTATCGCGTCCAAGGGCTAGGAGTTCAACCCTATCGATTGTCGCGATCTGCGCGCTGTGGAGTTGCGCTGGACAAATTCTTGTAATTTTCGCGCATTATTTGCACGGGCTTGTTGGGTTAGTCGTCTGCGACTTTGGTCGTTGGTTGTGGTCGACTAGACTAACTAATGGGTATGATGGCGCTATTAATATATCTTCACCTACACACGATCGGATCGAGAAGTAAAGGGTGAGGGAATTGGACGCCATAAATAAGGTGGCACATGGTGGCTAGTGGTTACGTTACGTGATTGGAATTGGAGTTTGTTTGAGCATTGAGTTGATTCGTTGGTCAAGAATAGTAATTGAGTGCTTACATAAGGATCTTAAATAAACATTATATTATGATTGGCGTAAATCTCAGGTTTCAACAGTCTTGTTCTCTTTTTTTAGGTTTTACATTTTTTTTCAAATAAATTTTTATAGGCAGTGATTTATTTGCTTTTCTCATGATGTTTTTTTCTCTTCTAATTTCAGGTAAAAATCTACCATCAAACGTATAAGGTTTGCCTAAATACTTCAAATGTTCAAAGTTAAGATTCGTTTTAGTAAGTGTTTTAGTAAGTGTAACAGTTATGCTTATCAAAGATTCTAAATGGCAGGAAATTTCGAAACTTTTCACTCTTTTTTATCTTACGATCTTTATGATTTAATTTAAGGATTATAAAAATGTTTTGCTCAATAACAAATTAAAATTGGATGTGTATTTGAGTGCTCTTTTTATGACAGGAAAAGACCCTCAACGATGAAAAATATGGTAAAAATTAAATAAATGGGAGTTTTGAAAACATTTAGTTCATTGAGCAAGTTTTCTTTAACAGAAAATATAAATTTTGACACATTTGGTGTGACGTTTGTAATGAATGGTCTGATTTATTTTTAATTAGGATTATTATTATTTCAAATAAATCATTGAGATTTTTATCACATTCTATGAACAATAACAACTTTACGACAGCAAAAAACTTGTGTTTAAAATTGTTATAAGTTAAAAACCTCAAAAATAAATTTCCAAGAACTCTCCGTTTTCGAAATTCCTGGAAATTTTGCCATTTCTACTTGGTGTTCGTTTTTGTAATCCTGAATTGCACTTCTTCTGAGATTGGATTTACGATTTACTGTAATTTTGGATTACGTAATCCTGCATTACATCTGATTTTTTTTAGTTATGAATTACATAAATTGTAGATGTGTAATTTGTGATTACTTGACCAAACATGTTTACATTGCTTTTTTTCTGCCCAAAATTTTTGTCACGCTCGATTTGTTGAACAATTTTGATAGTTTTAAATTTTTAATTAGCTTCTTTTTTTTTTAAAAATACACTCACACCTAAATTTCGAAAAAAATGTTATAATTTTGAATTTGATTTATTTACTTTTTTTTAACAACATATAACAACATTGATTTTTAAATTTTCTTTTAGTTTTTGAATTTTGATATTTGATGTTAAGGCCGATGCAAATATTTTTCAAAGTTTTTTTTTCAAAGGAGTCGAGGGGGGGGGGGGAGTGTGAGGCAAAAAATTAAAAAAAAAACTTTAAATCTTAAACCACAAGCCATAGTCTCAACATTTAAATGCAAAAAGTGTTTTAAAATGCATTTCAAACTAGTTCAGTTGTTTTGTAATCATTATTTTTCAAAAAATGTGAGATTTGACGTATACAAAAATAATAACGAAAAAAACTTTTTGGGATACTAAACATCGAAAATTTGCAAAAAAAATCAAAATATTTTTAAATCAACCCAAACATGCTAAAAATAATTCAAAACGCAAAAGAATGCATTTCAAATTGATTTTAGCTGATTGCACTTGAATTTTCATTGACTTTAAGTACTTTGAAAAAAATATTTTTTTTGCCCCCTGATTTTTCGGGCCTCAAAAAACAAAAACTTTTCAAAATATTTGTACCAGTCTGATAAAAAAGATTCAAGCAAAGTACTTTTTAGTGGGTAACATACAATAAATTAGACATTTATATGGTTATTGTGATCTTTTAGCTATTTCCAAATTTTATGGCTTATTGACAGGTAGTAAAATTTAAATTTCTAGGGTCATTAACTACATGGTAATATTCAGGGATGGAAAATGGCAAAAAACCATCGCGAAGCCCTCGTTTGATTTATTACGTTCCAGTTACAGAATTCACTATAATGATGTATGAAGCAATTGTAGATTTTGTACAAACGAACAATTTTGTAGGACATTGTTTTGTTCCAAAGTGAATGCTGTTGACACTAGAGCGTAAACAATGTCTAAAAATGCCACCATCGGCGTCCCTCACTCGCGATGGTGAGGGGATTTTTGTTTACGCTCTAATGTCAACAGCATTCAGTTTAGAACAAAACAATGTTCTACAAAGTTGTTCATTAGTAAAATATCTACAAGTGCTCCATACATGATTATAGTAAATTCCTTAACTGGAAGGAAATAAATTAAAAAAGCTTTTTGGAGGCCCATCGGCAAATACCTTCCCTGGTAATATTATATCTGGGAAGGAGTTATGTCAGAAAAAATGTGTAATTTTACCTCTGAAAACGTGTAAATTTACCACTTTTTTGGTGTAATGCCTTTTTTTCGTCTAATTTGAGGTAAAATTACATCATTAAAGAGGTAATATTCAACCCTCCAAAATTACACCTTCCAAATTTACACTATTTTTACACAGTAGTGTAAGTAAAGTATTTAACAAATTTCAAGTGGTTTTATAATGGGAGGAATTTAAATTGTTTTGCTAATTCTTAATTTCACAGCTTTTTAGCAGTTCTGCTTCTTATTATAACAACCCAAATTTTTTTTAAATACATATTTTAAATTTTCCTATTTTTTCAATTTATCAACAATAGAAATTTGAACTAAATTTCCAAATTTGAATGTTAAGCTACCGAAGAAAATATTCACAGTGTTCATAAGTCTGATTATTCACTAAGGATTGAATGGAGATCCATGACAACTGTTTTTTCAATAGTTAATTTGATCTTTCAAGTCATCAACTTCCAAGGTCTTCGTCCCCCGAGAGGTCTCACCGGCACCCTTAAAAGCACCCAACAAATTAATTTGATTAACCATTGAACCATTTGACAACGCCGACGTGCGTGCTCGCTGAAAGCGCCCTGTCACTACAAATTCTTCATCTCAACAATACCAACATGACGGTGGCGGGACACAATCCACATGTCTCAAGGCCGCTCGCGGGTCCCTGGTCTGGGCGCGGCGAACCTTAATAGCGGTGGTCACTTATCAATCACCTGTATCTAAACAACTGTCGGACCCCCCGAACTTGTCGAGGTCGCCGTATCGCAGCCCTAAATCGCACGCACAGGTTCCCCAAAATCGGACCTCTTTTCATGTTTTTGTTGCATAATTCGATTTGTTTTGGACTTATAACGCGTCAAGGTGACGGCGACGGAACGGTAGCGTACGAGAAATTCCAATTTGACGATTTTCCCCGCTGCGTTATGGATTTGGAGACCGGGGACTTGATCTAGCCGCCGCCCCTAGACCTTACAACTGGATCGGATCTAAATCGGCGAGCAAATCGATTGGATCTGATCTCGCGGGGACCGCGTGAATGTGTCCAAGAGTTGCATACAGAGCCCAGCCAGCGTTGCAACGCGAGGGCGCGAGCAAATTCCTATCGATTGAGTAACGTTTGTTTATGAATATATTCACGGCTGCTGTCATGATTCGCCTCACGCGAAGCAATTCGTTGCGGGAACGAAGGGGGTTCGTGTAACTCTTGTGGGTCCGGCTATGCCGTAATGAGATGACCACATCCTCGTTTGACCAACGAGCAACTTCAGCAAAAGGGCTCGCCCATGCAGATTAGTCCCTTCGGAGTTCACGAAAAAATGAGTATGACCCAGTTCCAAGCGACGAACCCGCAGCATCGCCCAAAATATTCGCCTTCCCGCCAATTTCAGCTAACTGTACTCTTGTGAAATTCCCCCCACATCGTCGTCGCGTTCCACATTTCCTAGACGACGACTTCAGCAAACCTTAGAACACACATCGACCCTGCTCTGTCTTACTGACTGACTGACTGATGCTGCCCCTAGTTGCTGCTGCAGTCCAATTCTACCTCGTCAGACAGAAAGACCTACACACACGCGATGTCTGCGAACATACCCCACATCGCCTTATTTGCCTAGTCACCTTGTTTAGTTTGTTTTAAGATGGACTCGGCGGCGGGAACCTCCTTCAGCAGCAGCAGCGCAGACCTAGAATCGCGCACCGTTACGTAGAGTTGGGAGGTACTCTGGGATGGGACACACGTGGATGGATGCATGTACGCGACTTGGAGGTTTCGAAATCGATCCTCAACTGACGAGCGGGTGAGCGTTCGAACGAACGGTACAATCAATTTCCCAAATGGATGAGATGTTGGGGAGGTGGAGATGATTCTTCGCGGTTGGTTATTGCCAATTCTGCTGGCTAATAAAGTTGTGAGCTTTCGCGATGGTACTTGGGCTGGCAGAATTGGAGCAGCAAAGTGGCCAAATATAGTCTCAGTTTGAGTGTCGATTTCCGGCTTGAAATTATATGGAAAACAAAATGAAAATTATGGATTATCAAAATAGACTTTTCATAAAATTCTAAAATAGTTAATAAATTATTGTACTCCAGAAATCATGGATATAGATTCATAAACTCGTGAATGATTATGAATAACAAGTGATTTATACTGTTCACGAATTTGTTAAATTATGAGCCTGAAATAATTTGTAAAATGTAATGGTTTGTTTGGAACAACTGAGGTGCTGTATGCTGAAATTTTTCGAGGATTCCAAAATTGACCAAAAAAGAGACCAAAAAGTGCCGCTATGGCGGCATACAGGGCAAAAACTAACTTTGTAAAATGTTTGTTCTAGAAAAATCGAAAAACTACGAGAAAAACTGCGATTGGCCAAAAAGATCATACCGTAGGCTTATAGTCCATTAAATTCCCTAACTTTTGATCTATGGGAGTATGGGTGTTGGAGGCTGTTGCAAAAAGATATTAAGGCTTTAAAAAATCCATTTTTGACAGTAATTTGCAAAAGTTTAGAGAAAAAGTCAAACCAATCCTGGATGTCTATGGCACATTTTGAAGTGCTTCAAAAGACCTTTCGAATCCATCTAAGAGAGTTGGAATTGATAAAGTTTTACGGAAATGAGAGCAATTTTAATTTTTTTTTGTTTTTTCGACCTCAAACTTCAAAGCTCGTTTTACCCCACTTCCCTTTGTCGTAGAGGGCTCATATTTGGCATGACTTTATCTCATGTATATACAAACAAACGCTGAAAGTTTCATCCAAATCGGAGCACCTCGATACGACCTGTTACACATTGGTGAAAAACTCGCTCGTAAGTTTAAATAGAGGTGGAACACGTGAAAAATCGTGCATTCTTTCACTTTTTTTTTTATCAAAAATATTTATATTTTATATCAATATTAGACTTTTTAAGATGTGATTTAGAGGATGAAAAACCATATTTCAGATAAGGTCCACCGTTTTTAAGTGTTTAGGCATTCTAAGGCTATTTTTTTCAAATCATGTTTTCTGCAATGAGCAAGTATTTCAGTTGAAAACCGTCCCGTTTCACCTTAAAGCATGAACATATTTGTTCTCAGTGTCACCTTATTATTCCTCAATTATCAATTGACGATATCTCAGAAATTGTTGACTTGATTTTTAATTAAAAAAATAAACTGATGTGAAATTTTCTACTCTTTGCAAAAAGAAAAAAACAATTTCTACATTTTAGAAACTAGCCTTATATTTGAAAAATATCCAATATAAGTGTTTTTTTTATTTTCTCAAATGTGTGGCTTGATTAAAATAAAAATAAAAAATGTTAAGTTGGAAAATCGAACCAAAAGTTTTTGATATGTAGTTTGTTAAACTAATTTACCAAGAGAAACTAAGTTTTCACTAATGAGCAATTCTCCACCAAACCCGGAAATGGATTTTACTTATAATTTTTGGTTTGGCTCAAACATTCAATATTACGCCCTTTTGAAATGTTAGTCTTGAATTTAAAAAAATTAAAATATGTATATATTTTTTTTCCTATCGATAGTAAAATTTCACGAATGTTTCATATTTTGCTGAGATGTCGACATTAGAAAATGGAGGAAATAAATCAATTTTACTTTTTTTCTTTTTATCCCCTGAATCTCAACAACCAGTGGACCAGCTTTAATGTTTCTAGGACGAAATTGTAGGAAACTTTCTGAACTTTTCAAAAAAAAAAAAAAATCTCTGGACCATCATAGACACTGTTTAAAAAAATAAAAAAAACCGGAATTTTTCGGACAAAATTTAATTTTGAATGGCTATATTTAGAAAAAGGTGCACTTAATAAAAAAAATTAAAGTACTTTTCGATTGCAAATTTGATTTTACATAAAAAATGAGGTCAACAAATTTCAAATACAGGATTTCATGTTTTTACAAAAATCACTTTTTTAAAAAAAAAAGTCATAACTCGTCGGTAAAATTATGGTACATACTTCAGAATTGCTTATAAGATGCGGGGTTTTATCCCCTTAAGCATGTTTAAAAAAAATAAATAATTAAAAAATATGGACTTTTAGAAATAGATTTTTTGTAAAAAAGTAAATAAAAAAAATCCTTATTTTTTTCCCTGCTCCTATTTTTTTCTGAATATTCCTCATCAATACCTAAAACTTTGCAGAAAACACCAAATCAATCAAAAAATTCCTTGAAAATTTACAGATTTTCGAATATTTAGTTACGTACTGTTTTTGTATGAACAGCTACCAAAATTGTATGGAGATTTGTATGGGTGAACCAATGACACAAAATGGCTTCTTTAGAAAGGCCTTCACAAAGTTTGAGCCAAATAAAAAAATACTAAAAATAAATATTGTCGAAATCGGCCGATTTCGCATAGAATTGCTCTAATATAAAACTTTAGGAGAATGCAGGGGTGATTTTCCATCATTAATTGATTTTCAATTGTACCAAATTGCAAATTTCTAAAAAAAATAAACTAAGAATGCCAGTAACTTGAAAATAGTGCTTAATTATAACGCAAAATATCCATTTTAAGTCCCTTAAGCATATTTTAAAATGTCGAAAATTAAAAACAAGTTTTTTGGTAATTTAACTTCAAATGTTAGGCTCAAACTACTTTTTTTGAAAATGTTTACAGCAAAAAAAAAAAATGATAAAATTCACCACTATAGATTTGACAAACATTTAACTGATTTCAATCGCATTTATCAATTTCAAACTCATGATCTTGGATGAGTTCAACAAACTCTCAAATTTGGATCAAAAATATATCAAACAACCCCCTTCTCCCTCCATTCGAAATCGAAAGTAAATCGCCCTCAGACCAATCGAACCCATTGAAAGTGAAACAGTTTAATTTCCATCACCAGCGACGGCCTCCTCACTCCAGTTTTGTTTTATTTGCAAACAAAAACAAAACAATCGAATAAAAATACGAAAATCGTGCAGTTTTTTTTGTGTTCAGTCTGTCCTACACGCATGTTTGAGTGTACAACTTGGTAGTATTCGTGTAGAAGTGTGCAAAAACGACAATCTAAAACGTCCGAAACAAAAGCATAAAAAAAAACGATGAACGAGAGTGCGCTTCTGAAACGAAGGAAAGGAAAAAATGCGCCAATTGAGGGAAAAATTAGAGGAAGGTGAAACAATGTAAAACAATGCGCCCCAGCGCTAATCGATTATAATTTGATTAATTCAATGAAAGTGCTGTTTTTTAGCTCGGTGCTTGGGTGCGTGCAGTCATCAGGCGATTTTCCTCAATGAAAGGGTTCGCACGTTCATCGTTTTTTTTGCTGCACATTCACCAAAGCGATTTTTATTGATTTCATTAGCCACAAACACTTTAAGAGTGGGGGCCCATGGGAGGGAATTGAAGGTCGCGAGATCGAGAGTGATTTGTTTGTCTTTGGCGCTTAATTTTGGGCAACACGGCCGAGGAATGTTTTGGGTAAGCTTTTTGCGCACCTTTCAACGGTTTAGAGTCGCCAAAACAGCTCACCTCGGAGAAGGTCGGTGGACCAATTAGCGCGCGCGCTTTTTAGGACGTGTTGATTCGATAATTTTTCTAGAAGTAATTGAGTTAGTCCTTCTGGTTGTGAGGTTCACATGCAGTTTTTTGGAATGTGAACGAGAAGCAATTTAATGGTTTGGCTTGGCCCTGATCTTTATGTTTTATGGGTTTGAACTTTTTAAAGATTCGTCGTATTTCCTACTAGGAATGGCAAACATTTGATATTTTTGGTTGTTGCGTAACTTCATGCTAATCTCATACGAGAGTAACCAAATCTTCTGAAAAATTTGAAATAAGCTCTTTAAGTGGGTGTCAAAAGATGTCGCACTAATTCAATTTAGTTTTGAAAGTTTTTAAGTACAAATTTCTATGGAGTTGATATTGAAACTCAATTCAATATCTTATTATTGTTTAGAATCTAAACTTTAGATATTTTTAAATTTCATACCTAATTCGATCAACCTGTCCAGCGTTAATATCCATCCCATTATTGGCGCGATAAAACCTCTTGAAATTTGTTAATCCACTTGCCTTGATGGCGATGACGACCACACTCTTGAAAAAAATAATAAAAATGAACCGCGCCGCTTTCTCGCGATCGGCTCCCGGCTTTGATTGCTTCACGGTTCTGGACCATCCCAGCCAATCGGGAGCCCAGAGAACGAGCTTTGAAGTCAACCGCCGGTTATCATCCAACAAACCTTTTTAAAAACGATGGAAGAGGTTGGAATTTCGGCTCCATTCACATTTGTGTACCACCTTAATGCGAAATTGACCAAATTCCGCCGGATTCTTCGGCAAATTGGCAAACTTTCAGAATATTTAGGTCTCTTGAGTAGGCCTCAAATGAGGGAAGGGAAATTGGCACTAAAACTTCTTCAATGTGAAACGGAAAGATTTTCTAAGGAATTTGCAATGAAAGTTGAAAGAATCCAACTGCACTATTTCTGCTCAATAAACCAATATAATGCTGTACTGAAACCATTTTTGAAATTTTTGTAATTTTATATTTTATTTTGAGTTCGACATTTGATTCCGAAGCATTTTCGTGAACTAGAATTTGTAACTAAATCAGCACTAGTATAGCATTACATCGGAATATAGAGCAGATATAGTGCAAGTTAACTCTCTGTAGCCAACACCAAAGCAAAGTGTTTCGTCTAATCATGATTGATTCTCGATTCGAGCTCAATTAATTTGCCTCGCGGCCATGGATGGGACGGATTAGAGGCCTCAGCGCTATAGTCATCTTTAACCAGAAGAAGAACCAGCTTTCCGAGAGCGTCAATATTATTATGCATTTTTCTCCCTGCCATTACGGATTAGTGATGTAAAGCTGCCAGTTTCGCCGGATGCTGGGGCTGCTCTTCTCGGCGTGAACACATGTTGCGAGGCTGGTGTTTCTGCTACTGGTTTTTTGAATAATTTACATTCAGCTTGTTGTTGGCAGTCGTTGGCGGGCGAGTAAATATAAATTTCCCCCCTCCATTTATGATGGTTGATTTTTGCATAAACAAATAAACATCGGCTGAGTAATGGTGGCTTTAATCTATCGCGAGAGTGCGGTTCACATTCACTTGGAGTGATTTTAATGAAATTCAATCGATATGATTTCTATTGACGACCCTTGGAAATGGCAAATTTATGATCAGCAGCAGAAACAGCAGCAGGGAGTCGCGTTCTGTATTCGAGCTGAATTATGCGCAGACTTTTCAAGTGCGTACACGTAATTTGAATTCACTGCGTGTGAGCAGTCATTACCATTCTTGTCGCGACAGGTACTGGCCAGATATTAATCAAACAGGACTAATGGAGTTCTGCATGCACCAGATAACGGTGTTATGTGCTCCTGTTATGGTTAGTTTAGTGAACGAGACTTGTTTTATGACTGCATCTTTCGAAAGAAGCTGTTCAACGAATGTCCCGAATTTTCTAGGTTACCGTAGAACACCTCTAATACTTGTACGGAGGAGATCAACTCGGCAGCCTACTCGCCGCACTCTCCAATCAATCCATCATAAAATACGTATCCCCGATCTGATGGATTGGGAACCCGTTAATCCGTCCGACGGCCGTGAATACGTGTGGTGGTGGCGCACGGAATGACATTTGTGGTGATGTTCGATGAAATATTGCGCGCGCTGGTCTATCCCCTTGGTCCACCGGTCCACCCCTCGCGGCGTTCAATTAATCAATAATGGTAAGAATTTATTACATTTACAATTCAATAAAATAAACCAAACCAGCTAACGAGAGCTGGTGAAGACCAAGATCTCGGGCCAATTTCTAGCTCAACTCGTACGCGAATAAATCATTTCTCGGTGGCTTCGCAGATGATGCAGGTTGTCTCGTTCCATTTCCAGGGCACTTGTGAACGCGCGCAGAACTCGAATGGTTATGCTAGATGGCAGTCGTCGACGACCACTTTCTACGTACACGAAACATTGTCTGCGAGGGGAACATGTGTGATCCACCCATGCTGTTGCGGCTATCAGCGGGAAGGTATCATTATCAAAACATAACTGTGTAGCGAAACGGGTGGTTACCAAGGTAACCCTTGGCTCGAGGGGTTCTGAGGGAGCATTGAATAATAGTTGGGCAGATCTTTGAATATCTGAAGTGTTGAACTATTTCAAATGCTCAGAATACGGTTGTTAGTGGCTGAGATCGGTTAGAAAATGTACAGTCTTTGAGCTACTCAATCCGGACAAACTTTTAGAGTCTTTAACAGCCCAATACGTTTTCCAAAGTACAAATCCATCCGGTATCATCTTTGTAGAATCTGTATTGTTCTATACCTATTCAAGAGATTTTATCGGATCTCAGACTATCATAAAACTTCAAGTTATTTCTAGGTTGGTACTCGATCTATTTGAGACAAATACAAATAGAAACTGCAGTCTTCCATGACATAGTCTAATCCGAATTCTCTGGTATCAAAATACAGTCATGCCCCAGTTTTGCACGCCTCGGTTTTGCACTTCCCCAGTTTTGATTCGTTCAGCTCCCTCGGTTAAGCACGGTCCAGTGCTTAACTGAAGCACAGAGCTTATGGGATTTTGGCTATATGGGAGACATTGGCTTTAATCGTATGACAAATCATGCAAACATCAAAAATTATAGTGTTTTGGAATCGGGATGATGTCAGCTATCCATAAAAATTATAATTTCATGGAAATTTTCACAAAAATACGTATTTTTCTTGTATTTTGAAAATGCAATATTCCTCTAAAAAAAACTCAAAATTATTTTATGCAATATGGGTATCAAATAATTGGATTTTTTCATACATTTCGAGAATGTAATAACAGCATTTTTGAAAATACTGGTAATTTTCACAAAACTACTTATTTTCGAAAAAAAAACTCCAAATTTCAGTTTTTTACAATATGGGTGTCAAACGATCGGAATTTTGTCATACATTTCGAACGTAAAAAAATAACATTTTATTGTAATTACTCAAAATTTTCACAAAACTACGTTTTTTCGAAAAAAAAATACTCAATATTTCAGTTTTTAACAATATGGATATCAAGCGATCGAGCTTTTTTCATACATTTCGAAAGTTATAATACAATTTTTTTAAATACTCAAAATTTCTACAAAACAACGTATTTTCAAAAAAAAATAATCCAAATTTCATTTCTAACAATATTGCTATCAAACGATCGGGATTTTTTCATACATTTCGAATGTAATACCAACATTTTTTGAAAATACTCATAACTTTCACAAAACTAAGTATATTCGAAAAAATACTTAAAATTTAAGTTGTTTACAATATGGGTATCAAACGATCTAGTTTTTATTCATACATTTCAAATGTAATAACATTTTTTTTTTGAAAATGCTCAAAATTTTCACAACACAATGTTTTTTTCGAAAAAATACTGAAATTTTCAGTTATTGCTACTCATATTGTAAAAAACTAAAATTTTGAGAATTTTTAAAAAATACGTAGTTTTGTGAAATTTTTTAAGCATTTTCAAAAAATGTTGTTATTACATTCGAAATTTTTGAAAAAAATCCGATCATTTGACCCATATCGTGAAAAATTGAAAATTTGAGTATTTTTTTTTAAATACGTAGTTTTGTGAAAATTTTCAGTATTTTCCCAAAATGTTGGTATGACATTCGAAATGTATGAAAAAATCCCGATCGTTTGATTGTAAGAAATGAAATTTTGATTATTTTTTTCGAAAATACGTAGTTTTGTGGAAATTTTGAGTACTTTCAATAAATAAATGGTATTACATTCGAAATGCATGAAAAAAATTTATATCGTGAAAAACTGAAATCTTGAGTATTTTTTCAAAAATACTTAGTTTTGTGAAAATTTGAGCATTTTCAAAGAATGTTGTTATTACATTCGAAATGTATGAAAAAAAACCCGATCATTTGATACTCATATTTCAATAACAATTAATGGCATTTTCCAAATACAGGAATAATACGTATTTTTGTGAAAATTTTTATGTAATTTTTTTGCAATGGATAGCTGCTATCATCATTTCAAAACATTATAATGTTTTGATGATTGCATGATTATTCATACGATTATAGCCAATATCTCCCATTTAGCCAAAATCCCATAAGCTCTGTGATTCAGTTATGCACGACTCGGTTTTGCATCCCCCATATGCGGTACTAAAACGATGTATGACTGTATCACGAAACTTTAAGATTACATGTTGGCCTTCGATTTTCAGACAGCTTTGATAGGTTCAATATTTGTTTCAAAGAATCTGTTTTGTCCTATACTACTCAATTTAGATTGAATAAAATTGTTTTGCCGGGACCGTGGTGTAGGGGTAAGCGTGGTTGCCTCTCACCCAGTCGGCCTGGGTTCGATCCCAGACGGTCCCGGTGGCATTTTTCGAGACGAGATTTGTCTGATCACGCCTTCCGTCGGACGGGAAGTAAATGTTGGCCCCGGACTAACCTAAAAAAAAAAAAGGTTAGGTCGTTAGCTCAGTCCAGGTGTAGGAGTCGTCTCCCTGGGTCCTGCCTCGGTGGAGTCGCTGGTAGACAGTTTGGACTCACAATCCAAAGGTCGTCAGTTCGAATCCCGGGGTGGATGGAAGCTAAGGTGTAAAAAGAGGTTTGCAATTGCCTCAACAATCAAGCCTTCGGACACTTAGTTTCGAGTAGGAATCTCGCAATCGAGAACGCCAAGGCAATGCTGTAGAGCGAATAATTTGATTTGATTTTTTTTGAAAATTGTTTTGTTTTATCTGGTTTAAATACCAAGCTTTATACAGAATTTTAATACAAAAATGTAACAGGCAATCAACAGGTCAAGAAGCTTTCAAAGAAACATTTTAAAGGGTTTTTTGAATACAAAGAGAATCCGAAATATGATGAAAATCCGATTTCACGAACCACTGCAAAATAAACAATTGTTATTTTTCGTGACGGTACAACGCTTCCTTATACCCCCTTTTTAAAAGTCATGTTTAATTTTATTCTTACAACATCTGCTTTTATCAATAAGAGGTCTTATAAATGAGTCATTTTACTATCAAAATCCGTTTAGAATGATTTAAAAATGCTGGCAAAAATTAAAAATTTCCAACATTTATACATTTTACAAGTTCTGCTAACACATATGATCCAAAGTTCAACTTGAAAAACTGCTTGGTAAAAAAGTGCTAAGAATCTGTCAGATCAGTTCCGTAACATAGCCAAAGTAGATCTGACCCACCAAGGGTTAGCCATCAACGCCAAGTCTAGCCCGGTTCTATTGGCGGCGGGTGCATTCCCCCCTAGACCTGTGTAGGGCTTCGCAGCTCGTCGTACGTGTAACACGCGATGCAATTAAGAGATAATAAAGTGATTCTTTTCTCTCCCTTACCATTTTTGGGCTTTCCCACCGTGAATTGTGTCTCGCTGTAAAAGGTAGCTCTCGCCGGGGGATTGCTCGATAGTGTTTCAAGGTCGATCGCCCTTTCGATTGCACCACGGTACCGTTAGTTGGTCAACCACAATCAACTTGTTGGCTCCGTCAATTCTAATCAAACCCCGGGTGATGGCGGACCTTGCATAACTCCACGATCCCGCGCTCGACTCAAATTAGTACCCAAATTGGATCATCAATCACGACGTCGGATGCACCCGCGAGCGAGATCGTTCTGTAGAACAAAACTGTCGATCTTCGGGTCGTCGCGATCCGATCGATCATTCCCAAATCTCAAACTCGGTAGCGGCTTCGCCGCGAAAACGAAACTTGCTGTTGAACATCACTGCAAGCGGTATAGACCACGGCCGGTCCGGTCGCATCGCATCGAGTGGGGTGCCTCTTTGACATATTAGATACGCTAATGAAACTTCTTCTGCCGGAGGAGGAGGAACCGGTTTTAATCGATACTCTACGGCGGCTAATTCATCGATCATCTCTCCGTGGCCGAGAGCGCAGAAATTTGTTTATTTGTTTGTAACGAATCCATCAATATATTTGATGAACGTGGTCGCGTGGAACCGGTCCCCGGGAAAGCTGCTGCTGCTCCGAGCGGGAACCGGACCCAGCAAATCTGTCCATTATTTATGGGGCTTCGGAAATCATGTCGGGGTCCGACATGTTGAGGTTAGTGTGCGCGCGGTGTTACACTGGCACGGTTATGGACTGGCCACCGGATCAGGTACGGTACTTGACTCGGACTCTCTGCGCGCGGTGGGCATTTAATTACCGTGCACTCCGAGGGTGGCACCGCTAATCGAAGCCGATGGACACCTCTTAGAGATATCGGCGAGCGGTTGGGAGTTGGATTTCTCCGTCGTGAAACACGTGGTGGTCGCCGTCATCATGATCGTCGCCCGTGCAGTGACTTTTAATCACTGTGATTATTCAATTATGAAAGCAAACGGCTGCCTGCTTTGGGATTAACGGACTAGGGGGCTTGATCTAAAGTGGCGTGACGAGCAGTTATCGTATGGAATGCTGAAGGTCTCCATGACGGGGGGACGACAAATTGGCGGCGGCACGTCAACGAAAGCGAGAGTGTCAAGGTTAGGGGAAATCGTGCTTAGGGAGTCGTTGATTCTTGGACTCGATCAATCTGTTTCTATGTTCATGCATATATGCATGAATTTTCAAAGGCTTGTTCTTCACTAAACTAAGACTAACAAAATATAAAGGAAATCAAGACGAGAGAAAGACTAGTTTTCAGAAGACAAAAACTTTAAAAAAAAAATTAAAAATAGATTTCAGCAGTCTAAGAATTCTTTAAATCAGATAAGAACCTAGTGTCCTGTGATGTTAAATTTAAAATGTTTTGAAATTAAAGGAATCAATCTGCAAATCAGAATGGAGACTCATTTTCAAATACAGTAGACAGTTCTCTACGAAAGCGGTATTTTTTCATAAATTTTAATTTTTGTATTTTTTAATCCGGTTGAAACTTTTTTGGTGCCTTCGGTATGCCCAAAGAAGCCATTTAGCATCATTAGTTTGTCCATATAATTTTCAATACAAATTTGGCAGCAGCCCATATAAAATTGATATATACAAATTCAAAAATCTGTATCTTTTGAAGAACTTTTTGAACGATTTAGTGTCTTCGGCAAAGTTTTAAAACTCACTTTTTGTCACTAAAACTTGATTTGCAAAAAAAAACAATATTTTTTTTATTTTCTGATATATATTGATCATACAAATTTTCTACTTCATTTTTCGATGTAAAATCGAATTTGCAATCAAAAAGTAGTTCAGTGAAATTTTGATTAAGTGCACCGTTTTTAAGTTATAACCATTTTTATTTTTGAAAAGCAGGGACAATTCTCTATATTTAGCTTTATTGAACGTTGTTGATTCGACCCTAAGTTGCAAAGATTTAAAAAACCCGATTTAATCCCACCTGGGGTGAGATAGAGCCTTTCTTACTAAAGAATATAACGATGGTAGAACTTCTTTCAATTCATAACATTGACTTTGTTTAGAAGAAGAAGAAAGTCTTATGATGAAAGCAAAGTATTATAAATGATATGATTTCCAAAAGAAACAAAAAACGCCATTTTCACCAAAAGAATATTTTTAATCGTACATATTCTTAATCAAACAAGCGTTTATGACAAACGCGAGCATAGCAAGCTTCACATGCGCCAGTGACAACGCACACCGCGGTAGGCGCAAAGAAAAACCGAGGTATAAGTGAACCGCGTGTGCCGCACGGTGCAGGGAAGATAGCCATTCAGCTTCTACGAATGTGACAGAGTCAGAGATAGCTATTTTTACAACCGCACCACTACACACTCAATCGCGAGAACCTTCGGTAGAAAGCCATTGGCGTCGCCAGCATTGAAAACTTTGAAAACGATATAAACGATGAAAAGCTTAGAAAGCTTCTATTGGAATCCAATGAACCCTGTTAAATAAACTTACGAAATCACGAAAAAATTATATCTTCTTTTAGGCGATTTTCGGAGCACACGGAAAACAAATAGATTGTAGCCGGATGAATGTCCTATGTCACAAAAGTTTTTAAATAAACATTGGACAGTGATGCAAAAACAAACAGGGCAAAAGAAACCGAAAAGCTACGATATCTTACATGTTGTAGGAAACATCGGTAGACAAGCTACTACAAACGAGTATAAGTCGAGCCAGCAAATATATGCGCCAGCATTCTCGCGCCAGTATTCGAAGCTCAACTTGACAACTTGTCGACTTGGCGACGAAGCGTCGAAAATCGATGCAGTGTGATTTTTTGACGATTTTTCCGATTAAAATTCATGCTAAATCGACATATTTACGAAGATGGAAATGACGTCCTGGCTTAAAGTAAAACCTATACCTTTCTTTAGTAAGAAAGGCAAAAAGTAAATCGTTCTAAAAATTGATCGGGATTGCCGATCGATGTCGAATTTGTTTCAGATGCTCACTCATGGTCTGTACTATGAATGTAGCAAGAAATTTTGAATAAAATCAGAAATGAAAAATGTTGGCGAAGGTCACCAGGTGGGCTTTTACCTTTTTTTAGGGATTTTTTTTCTTATGGTAGGTCAATCAAACGGCTCTAACTCCAGAACCATATTATGAATCTGGATGAAAATTTGGGAGGTTGTAGGGCTCGAAAAATGCAATTTTTGAGATAAATAAAAGATATGAAAATGAAAAAAATTGACCATATTTTCATTTGAAAACTGTGTATTTTGTTGAAAAGTCTGGCCGCATCCGAAAACAGATGGATATTTCGAAATTTGCGTGGCAACTCGCCCAGGTTCAGCACACTAGCTTTCGTCTGCATTTAGAAGAATCGAAATCGGATATATGGGAGCTGAGAACGGCGCGACACAAAATTTAGCAAAATTTTACCACATACGAACATCACTCGACCTCCACGGAATTTATTTTCTCAAAATTTGAGGGTTGGAGATAGACGAGTTCTGTCAAGGTGAATCGATAGAGCGTCGAAAATCGATGCAGTGTGATTTTTTGACGATTTTTCCGATTAAAATTCATGCTAAATCGACATATTTACGAAGATGGAAATGACGTCCTGGCTTAAAGTAAAACCTATACCTTTCTTTAGTAAGAAAGGCAAAAAGTAAATCGTTCTAAAAATTGATCGGGATTGCCGATCGATGTCGAATTTGTTTCAGATGCTCACTCATGGTCTGTACTATGAATGTAGCAAGAAATTCTGAATAAAATCAGAAATGAAAAATGTTGGCGAAGGTCACCAGGTGGGCTTTTACCTTTTTTTAGGGATTTTTTTTCTTATGGTAGGTCAATCAAACGGCTCTAACTCCAGAACCATATTATGAATCTGGATGAAAATTTGGGAGGTTGTAGGGCTCGAAAAATGCAATTTTTGAGATAAATAAAAGATATGAAAATGAAAAAAATTGACCATATTTTCATTTGAAAACTGTGTATTTTGTTGAAAAGTCTGGCCGCATCCGAAAACAGATGGATATTTCGAAATTTGCGCGGCAACTCGCCCAGGTTCAGCACACTAGCTTTCGTCTGCATTTAGAAGAATCGAAATCGGATATATGGGAGCTGAGAACGGCGCGACACAAAATTTAGCAAAATTTTACCACATACGAACATCACTCGACCTCCACGGAATTTATTTTCTCAAAATTTGAGGGTTGGAGATAGACGAGTTCTGTCAAGGTGAATCGATAGAGCGTCGAAAATCGATGCAGTGTGATTTTTTGACGATTTTTCCGATTAAAATTCATGCTAAATCGACATATTTACGAAGATGGAAATGATGTCCTGGCTTAAAGTAAAACCTATACCTTTCTTTAGTAAGAAAGGCAAAACAGGAAAATTGATGTTTCCTAAGTTGGAGATCGAAGCAAACTGTGCGCGGGTTCGGACGTTCAAATTTTTTCTCGCTGTCATTTTGTGAAAAAATCTAGAACTTGAAAAAAAAGTGTGGTGTAGTGGAATTTGAAGGCAAATCACGGGATGGTGCCATTGAAAATACGGTTTCCGCGATTCGTCGGGGCGATTGCTACCCCAGAAGGTGCCGGGAACTACGAACTCTCATCAATACCAGCGAGCTGTTGGATTTGGACCAAGGATCGATTTCTAAAGAAATTCATCAAGGCTTGCAGCAGCACATCAACACCCCAGCAGTATCCGTTCAGGCGAGATCTGTTTCTATGCTGGAAGCTAGAAGACGCGTGGCGAATCGGTCGGAATGGACCAACCTCTGAAGTTTTTCTTATTTGGTGAGATCTTTCCTATATAAATATCAAAATACTCTTTCACTTATACTAACATTCATTCAGATCAACAAAGACAAACCACGCCAATTTAACTATATACGCGGTAGGGTGTCCCTTTAGTCGTTCGCTGTGAGTTGTGGATTGCCTGCTTCTCTAATGAAGGTTCGGCTGAGGGGGTATGCTTATTAATTTCTCGTCGCTCCATACCCTCAGTGACGTGATGGGAGCAAGGGCGTCTATGCGAAGTGTCCCTACACCCGCTACAAATTTCCGGCGCTTGGGAAGGGAAGCGGGAAACCATTTTGATCTATGCGCCGGTATTTGTAGCATTAAAATTCGTGCAAAAAAACTTATGCACGTGGGTGTACAGATTATGGAGTAAAAGATGATCGAATTGTTCACCTAGCGCTCACATTTGTTTCGGGACCAAGTTGCCTGCGGGAATGGGGATCATACATACATACATACATACATAGGAAAATTGATGTTTCCTAAGTCTCACCCAAACAACTTGCCATTATCTAATGTCGACATCTCAGCAACTTATGGTCCGATTTTCAATGTTAAAATATGAAACATTTGTGAAATTTTCCGATCTTTTCGAATTATTTTTTTTCCATAATTTTTAAACCAAGACTCACATTTTAAAAGGGCGTTATATTGAATTGTTTGAAAATCAAAAAAAAAAAAAAATAAAGAAAGTGTTTTTTTGCAAATTAAGTTTTAGTGACAAAAAGTGAATTTAAAAATCACCCTAATTTTTAACCGTGTATCATTTTTGTTCAGTGTAGTCCTTATCCATATCTACAACTTTGCCGAAGACACCAAACCGATCAAAAAATTCCTTCAAAAGATAAAGATTTTTTAATTTTCATACATCATTTTTATATGGGCAGCTGTCAAATTTGAATGGAAAATTATATGTACAAACTAGTCTAGTAACATAACAGCATAACACTAACAGATCACTCACTTGTTTTCGGTAGTTTAAGACTAATGAGTCCAAACTAAATTGGAGCTAGTTTTTTGTATTCTTAGATACACATCAACCGAAAAACATAGAATTTAAATTAAACCGATTTTGGGGACCATCCATAAACCACGTGGACACTTTAGGGGGGGTATGGCGATTGTCCACGATCCATACAAAAAAGTTTTTTTTGTATGGACAATTGTCCACGAGGGGGGGAGGGGGGGGGTTATAGATTCCCAAAAAAGTGTCCACGTGGTTTATGGATGGTCCCTTGCGAAACACAGCCATTTGAAAATATTGTAGTTTTACTGAATTCCTTCAAGCATTTCCTGTCCCAGAAGTTAATTTATCATCTTGTTCCCGCCTGTGCACTACATAACTTTGGCACCCCATCCGGGCCACTCAAAACCGGAATGTACTTGCGACACGCGCGTGTCCACGCCAGGTTCCGCTGAAGAATGCATCAATAACTCGTCCAAACTGACAGCACTGGCTGCAGTGCAGTGCAACCAAATTCAGGCGTCGTCAGGGTAGAAAGTGGTTTGGCGAACATGAATTACCTCGCTCTTCCTGGTCCTACCGGTACCTGGGCCCGGTATTGTGCTGGGTTGATCCCGCTGCAAGGTTCCAGCAGCAGCAAGGTATTCGGGAATAATACCCATAAATTATTCGCCCGTGTTAACCGTTTCATAAATTTTTCTGGGTCTCTCTCTCTCGGGCAGAGCTCGTGAAGGACAGGCGAAAATTTGTACCGTCCATGTTTTGCGTTGATGCGGAGGCGGATCTTGTCCCGCGCGATGTAGTTTAGTTGGCTGCCGTTTTGGGGTGATCGGAGATCACGAAAGGTCCTGGCGGCCGCCGCCAGGTCCTGGCCGGCCCTCCTGAGTTATGTTCGCGTGCTTGGGCGCGCTGTATTCCATTATCGCGAAGCGCGAGGGGGATGTTTAATTAATTTCCAACCCGGACGACCGAGTGGCACCACACGGGCAGGTTGAGGGTCGACGTGGTTCCGATTAGCAATTTTAATTTTTGCGAGCGCGTCCTCACCGCGCAGAAGTTGCTGATCATTGTCGCCGCGGTCGCCGATCTTTGGCGCGAAAACGGCTCAAGGGTTCTAGGATGAGCCGGGCGAGATGATCGTGTAGGCTTCATTTGTAATTCTGCTTTGTGGAGGGAGGACGAGAACTGGCGTCAGGCTGTCGCGTGGTCTTTTTGTGGAATTTAATCAACGTTGTTGAGGCTTTGTTCAACATGTGCAGAAGCTCGCCGAATTTGTTATGGGCTGATCTTCGTGAACTCGATCGATAGCCGGCGCATGGCTAACCTGTGTATGCTGAAAAAACTCAACATGGTCAAGTTGCAAAATCCAGAACTTCTGAAGATCATTTCAAATATCAACATTGATTCAGTTCAACAGCTTCATTTGGTCTTCCAGATACAGAAAATTGTTACGTAACTCAGTAGTTCGTTTGAAAAACATCTCGATCCCACTTGATTAGGGAAACCTTTACAACGTTACTTCCGTCCATTATTAGTGTGTTGCATGCATATCATGTCACCTGCACCAAATTAACTCCACATTTGTACGGTTTCCTCGTCACGACTCCCCGAACGCTGCTGCCCGACTTCTTCGAACACCTCACTTTGAGAGCTGCCCACGAAAAAAAAAGAACGCCGGACACATTCCAAACAAGTCAACATAATGAACTCATTATTTGCACATGCCCGTCGTCGCCGCTGATCCAGGCCTGTGTCTGGTTGCAACGAGATTATCCCGGGCCGAGCGATTATCCTGCCCCGGTTTCACTTTCAGCAGCAGCTGACACCCCGGGCTGACAGGCCGTCCCGACAGCATTCCAAGATAACTGCAAATAGGCTTTTAGTAAGAGGAGTGCGCGCGCGCGCGATTACCTCTTCCCATTCACCGAAGATCTTGCGCAGGGTGTTCGAACCTTGGCGATGACCCGCGCCGGTAGCCCCTGCAGCGCGCGATTCTGGATTGATGTACTGATTTTGATTGCAGCTTTATTCTTGCGAGAATGAAAACGATTAACCGAGGGCTTAACCTTTGCCAATCTGACAGAGCAATCAGACGGAGTTAGTACACAGCTGTAGACGTCCACGGAGATCTACAACCTTTGCGTTGCGTGTTTCAAACAGGGAAATGGCACATCTGTATAGATTTCGCACGATTTGCGTGGAGTTCTGCTGCGCAGAACTAGACGTTTTATTGACCAGTTTTACACCCACGTAGAGTTGGGACTTTGACTTGTTCTATACGCCAAAGTGACTTTACACGATCCAGGATCGAACGTGTCCTGCCCTGCGGGGTTCCGCACCAAGTGGTTGGTGAAAAGGTCGTGGTGATCTTTGCGCAAGAGTCCTGCCGTGAGGGGTGTCACTTCTCACTACCTGCAAAAGTAATGAGCTGCGCGGTCCGCGCTAATGAGAATCGTGAAGGTCTAATAAAGTGCAGATTTTGAGTGATGGTTCAATCGAGTTCAGTTAAAGGTTTGCTCTGCGATTTATCGGAGGTATTAAGCAACAGGTCAGTATTGATATCACATTACAGCAATCTACAGTGATATTTCCCGATCTACAACTTCTTCACCATGTATTAGGCAATCTTTCGGATTGTCAGTCCATCTCTTCATTTCTCGCAAGTGATTAGTCACAGTCAGGCACGCGCAAGCGGTGACTTAATCCATTAAACGCCTCTCTCCACGACGATTGCTGCCGGTATAACTTCATTATTTGCTTACAAATCCCGAGAGTGGTCAAGACAGCGCACAAATCGTTAAAACTAATACCCCTACAACTTGTTGGTAGCAAACAATCCGCCACCATTATCCGACCATCTTGCGGAGACATTGCAGGAAGTTTTTAGTGTTTTTTAAGTCAGGACTAACGTTGTTGTTCCCCCACTAATGAGGTCCCATCTGTCAGGTTCGATGCTTCCTGGCTAGCTGCAAATCCATTAGGCGGATGTACCCTGGCGGAAGCCCGTGAAAGTGACGTTCACCTGCGCGGGATTGTCAATGGGCAGTTTGCGCGTACGTACTGTAATCTGATGTGGAAAACTAGTGGCGACCATTACATATGAAGATATTACCATGCGAATGGAGATTTGTTTCGAGATGAATAATGGGTGCACGGATTGTCGGCGGCTGATGGACGGACGCGTATGAAAGTTGATAGCTAACGCTTTCTTGTTATCTTAAATCTTTGGGATATTGGTAATTCTTTAAATTTCATATCCCTTGTTCAAACATCGTTCACAAAAATATTTCAAATGTAAAAAAATCAGGAGGACAAACTGTTACCGAATATCAATCTAGTTTAGGAAGTTCAGGAACATTCGGTAAATTTTACCGATTTTTTAACTGCTGAACAGTTTGGTAACCTGAAAACTTCCGAATTTAGTAAAATCTTACCAAAATTCGTTAAAGAAGTTTATTATTGTTCATCTTACTACCGATTTTCGGTAGAATTTAGTTCATTTTGACAGATAATTTATCGATATTATCTTTACCGATTAAAATAATTAAATATGTTTTTACTAAGTTTACATTTTGAGTTACATTTTGAGTTTTTACTAAGTTTACATTTTGAGTTTAAGATAATATATCTTATTTGAAAGTCAATGTTGAGTTATCGAGTTGTCTTTTTTGTGTATTCAATTGTTTTTTATCGAGTGAATCCAGATTATTAAGAATTCATGTGATATTTTCTCATTTTTTTGAGCTTTTTTTCGAGAGGCAAAAACTTTAAAAATAATAATAAAATTTATGCAAAAGTGCTTGTTGCCAAATATTTACTTATTGTTTAAGATAATAATAAATAATGACGAAAGTTTTTTGTATGTTTTTTGAAATTTATAGTAACGTTATTCTAAAACATTAAAATTAAGCATTTTCTTAATGTTTTACTACAACCAATACATTTTACAACAGACTATAACAATTTCCAAGTTGAAATTGTATTTCAGATATTTCAAGCAATGTGACAGAATGAACAATAACGTTGAGACGGTCATATTTGCTAAATTCAGTTTTATTTTAAAATGGTCATTCAACAGCTTTGTTATTTCAAGTCCGCCTTCTCTACTCTACCCTTTACATTTATGAACTTATTTAAAAAAAAACATAACCTTTTGATAAATAAAAATATTATGAAGATCTGTACAATATAAGTAAAAGGACATTTTAAATTGAGTGCTCTAAAGAAATTGAGCATAATCAATTGAATAAAAGTACAATTATTATGTTCTAAAGGGAATGCATGAAAAAAATTGCTTTTGAAACCGAATTTCTATCTCATTACGGTTCCGTGCTACAAAATGATGAAACTTTTGATTTTAGCAAATTTCCGGAAATTTGATAAGGTTACACCGGCCCTCCGTCATAATAAATCGGAGATCAAAGTTGTAAATCAAAATATACACATTTAAAAAAACATGATAATATTACAACTGGAAAGGGGTACATCTTGTATGTCAGAAAAAATGTGTAAATTTACCTCTGAAAATATGTAATTTTACCACTTTTCTTGTGTAATGTCGCTTTTTCAGTAAAAATTGAGATAAAATAATGTCATGAAAGAGGTAATTTTAAATTAAGACTAACATTACACAAAGAATGAGAGGATTCAAGTTGATTAACTAGAAAATGTTTTATTTTTCCACTATTTTGAATACGATTCATTTTAGCAGAATTGGATAAGTCAATATTTATGTAATACACCATATTCTTGATTTACACAACGAAATGGGGGTGTTTAATTCGAGAATCGTTTAATAAAAGAATGTCCATGACTTAAATTGAGAATATGACTTAAATTAAGAATCTTTGGGATTTCGTAATTTGTCGGAGAATTTTCAAAATGTATCAATAGTATTTTGTTTAGTCATGTTATAAAAACATTTTAGCATGGTTTTGGAACACCTGGGATGTTCTAGTCCATCCGAAACTTCCGGAAATTTTGTGCAGCAGGCTAACCGAAGAAACAAGTTGAAACTTCAAAATTTTGACAACGGATCCTACCCAGAGTGCTTCAGTGAGTGCGGTAGGCTACAGTGCATTGTTGTAACAACTTATTGGGATGATCTGGGACATCCAAGGACTCCCTGGAGTTAAGATCTGTGGGTCTACCGCTGCAACAAGCAAGAGGTCGACGGATTTTGACCCCGGAACATATCCGCATAGCTTCAGTGAGTATGGTAGACTACTTTGCTGATGAGTAGGAATGTCCTGGGTCATCCAAGGACTCCCTGGAGTTAAGATCTGTTGGTCTACCACCGTAACAAGCAAGAGGTCGACGGATTTTGACCCCGGAATATACCCGCATAGCTTCAGAGAGTATGGTAGACTACTTTGCTGATGTGTAGGGATGTCCTGGGTCATCCAAGGACTCCCTGGAGTTAAGATCTGTGGGTCTACCACCGTAACAAGCAAGAGGTCGACGGATTTTGACCCCGGAACATATCCGCATAGCTTCAGTGAGCATGGTAGACTACTTTGCTGATGTGTTGGGATGTACTGGGTCATCCAAAGACTCCCTGGAGTTAAGATCTGTGGGTCTACTACCGTAACAAGCAAGAGGTCGACGGATTTTGACCCCGGGACATACCGGCATAGCTACAGAGCGTATGGTAGACAACTTTGCTAATGTGTTGGGCTGACTTGGGTCATCCAAGGACTCCCTGGAGTTAAGATCTGGTGGTCAATCATATCTCCAGGGAGTCCTTGGATGACCCAGAACATTTCAACACATCAGCAAATAAGTCTATCATACTCACTGAAGCTATGCGAGTGAGTCCCGGGGTCAAAAACCGTCGACCTCTGGCTTGTTACGGCGGTAGACCCTCAGATCTTAACATCAGGGAGTCCTTGGACGACCTAGTACATCCTAGAACATCAGCAATGTAGTCTACCATACGCTCTGAAGCTATGCGGGTATGTCCCGGGGTCAAAATCCGTCGACCTCTTGCTTGTTACGGTGGTAGACCCTCAGCTCTTAACTCCAGAGAGTCCTTGGATGACCCAAGTCAGCCCAACACATCAGCAAAGTAGTCTACCATGCTCACTGAAGCTATGCGGGTATATTCCGGAGTCAAAATCCGTCGACCTCTTGCTTGTTACGGTGGTAGACCAACAGATCTTAACTCCAGGGAGTCCTTGGATGACCCAGGACATCCCTACACATCAGCAAAGTAGTCTACCATACTCACTGAAGCTATGCGGATATGTTTCTGGGTCAAAATCCGTCGACCTCTTGCTTGTTGCAGCGGTAGACCCACAGATCTTAACTCCAGGGAGTCCTTGGATGTCCCAGATCATCCCAATAAGTTGTTACAACAATGCACTGTAGCCTACCGCACTCACTGAAGCACTCTGGGTAGGATCCGTTGTCAAAATTTTGAAGTTTCAACTTGTTTCTTCGGTTAGCCTGCTGCACAAAATTTCCGGAAGTTTCGGATGGACTAGAACATCCCAGGTGTTCCAAAACCATACTAAAATGTTTTAATAACATAACTAAACCAAATACAATTGATAAATGATGAAAATTCTCCGACAAATTACATAATCCCAAAGATTCTTAATTTAAGTCATATTCTCAATTTAAGTCATGGACATTCTCATTTTAAGTCATGACTTAAAAAAAGTTGCGAAAATCGAGAATCGTTTAAAAAAAGGTGACTTAAAAAAAGAATATGGTGTACTTCACAGTGATATTTTTCAAATTTTGTCATGTCTATGCTATGGTAACGTCATGATTCGAAATCCGGACACTTAGTAGCATATCATTTTTGTTATAGCTGGCAAAAAAATCATATAATAAGTTGGAAATGTAGAAATATCACCAGGATGTAGTATAAACAGTCAGTTTCAAGAAAATGCATGCAAAATAAGTCTTTTCTAATCATTTTTCATCAGAATTTGAAAATTAAAATGACTTGTTGTGCTTCGAATCCCGGACACTGATAAAAGCTGATTCGAAATCCGGACACTTTTGCTTCGAATTCACTCGATCACACTTCGAACACTCGATTTTACTTATGAATCGCACAAATTTGGATTGAAATTTTAGTGAATGGCTTTCTTTAGGTCTCAAATAAGCTGTTAACATCAAAACATTCGATAGTTTATATACAAATTTGCTAGAATTTAAAGAAATCGAAACCATAAATTTCTGCTTTGGCTTCCCGGTGCTTCGAACGCCTATGAAATATTTCAAGTGAAATGTTTCGCATATTTGGTAAACTTATAATTTTACTGTATTTAATTGTTTTGGCATTAACTACAGCGTTCAAACAAACTTTAAATGAAAGTTGATGTTGGAATTCATCAAATAACACAGTTTTGACATTCATAATGTGAACTTATATCCAAATAATTGATAAAACAAGATGAAGTGTCCGGGTTTCGAAGCGTCCGGGAATTCGAATCATGACGTTATGACTTATCGCTAATTTGAGCCCTTTTGGAGACTCTAACTAGTACTTCCTAATCTTTACGACTACCGTTGCAGCGATGCGACCGTGAGAAAGCTCGGCCAACTCCCCCCGAGCTTACAGCACTTATGTTAACGCACATTTCTGTAATTATGATTGTCACGCAAGACGCGCGCAGCTCAACTTTCCATACTGTTCTTCTCCTCCACCCCTTGGGGAAGGTGGCGTGTCTCTACGTTGCAGGCCATTGCCATCTAGCCCGGCGGTTGCTGGTTACATCAGCGGAAATTACAGCCAAGCGACAGCCAGGGCGTCATAAAATTGTCGATTTCTCGATGTCTCAAGCGACGCGATCGCGATCGCGTCGAGTTTAAATTAGAATCGCTGGTTGATTGCCAACTCCTATTTTCAATTACTGCTCTTACGAGCAAATCAGACCCGCTTATTGCCGACGCAAGTACGACTGTTTGCCGTAATTAATAGCCCTCCTCTTCCCTTTTAATTTTCCAGGACGATCAGATGAGCACCACATCGAGCACGACGCCGCATCCACCGCACCACCACCATCTGCTGCACACGAACGGTTCCGGGCCGGGACACCACCACGGCGGCCATCACCACCATCACGGGCATCACCTGCTGGCGGGCAGCGGTCACAACACCCCAGGGCTCCCCGGCAGCAACCTGACCCAGGCCGGCCTGGAGGAGTACAGCAGGTCGTACTACGAGCAAACCATGTACCACCACCAGAAGCAGTCCTCGTACGCGCAGTCCGAGGGGTACCACAGCTACGTGTCCAGCTCGGACTCGAGCTCGACGCCGTTTCTCGATCGGTGAGTTGAAGTCAATCTTATCGGTGATCCAAACGCACTTTGTTTATCACATCACATCTGCGCCGAGATCTGATCTACCGCGGCTTCGCTTAAGCCGCAATTCCAATCATTAAACGCGACTTAACATTCTTGCAAATTGGACGCGTGATTCCCAGGCTGTAATAGTAGTGTTGTCGTGGTCAGCCAGTCGCCCTCATGAACATGATCATAAATCCGGGGCGCGTTAATATGAGGCTGGGTTGGCTATTTACATAGATTCGAGCTTGGAGTTGGGACACAGGTTGCCGGTCGAATGTGTATCAGAGAAGGGAGATAAGCTGGCATAGTTGCGACGAAGGTGAATGGATTGTGAATGGTTCTGAGTGGGAGATCGATGTTCGAGATAAGTTTAAACGGGGTAGGGAATTTTTGTACTGGAGCTTGCCCGGTTTCGATACAATGTTAGAAATTGCTTCGCAAGCCGGTAATTGCCTGGGAGATAACGTTCAAAATGTATTTAATTTTTATTGAAATTGTTTTTGCTTATTGATCTTCGAGAGAATGTAGCAGATTCAGTGATTAAAATTGCAGTAAAACAAACAAACTATTCCTTGCTTAGTCCAGCTAAGAACTTTCTCCTTAGGAAACATTTCCACATCGCATCACGACTTTCCGTTGTAACGCATCATCTAGGTTTCTGTTTCACTGATGACCCGCGTTGAGCGGGCTCCATATCGTATTCTCTCACGACCTGCCCCCGTCAATAGTGCTGGAGAGGTTTCGTACCGACACTATTGTACGGTTCAACACTCTAATCTTGACGGGGGGAATCTCGCGAAAAAAAGCTCAACTTTCGTTCTCATCCCCATCCATCCCTGAAGCCCAGTGTCAGCACCCTAACAAACCATGAATCACGCCGGCGGCTGCTCCTTCGCCGCTGATAATGATGGTTTTCACACCGTGGTACTCACCGCGGTGAGGGTGGAACAAAATGGGTAAACACACACGAGTTGGATGAGGGTGGTCACCTGTGGTGGGAGAGGAGGTGGCGGGGCTTATTACCCATGGTCTATTTGGGGTAACCTTAATTTTTGAACTGCTTCACACCTTCCTCGAAGACGCAGCACGGTCGACGTACGACCTCGTGGGGTAGTTCTAAAATTACGAAGATGCTTTAGAAATACTACATCGGTTATTAGTCATCGAAAATTGGACAAAATTTATTACCGATTTTGTTTTGTTTTGAATATTTGAGTAAAACTTACTTAAGTTTGTAGTTTGAAACAGTCCACGCCTGCTATGAACAGCCCATCGATCATTGGTCAACATTTTTCACAATTTTTTTAATCTAATAAAAGTTGGTTATTGAAAATTGGAAATTAGTCATAGTTCATTGGTCATTTTTGTCAAAGTCCACGTCAACATTTTTGTAATTTTTTGGTTATTGGTCAACATTTTTGACATTTTTTTAAATTTCTAGGTTAGATTAGACTAGTAAAAGTTCACGTCTGATATGAACAGCCCATTGGTCATTGGTCATAGTACAATGATCATTTTTGACATGGTTCACGTCTGCTATGAACAGTCCATTGATCATTGGTAATTGGTTATTGGTCATTGGTCATTGGTCAACATTTTTGATTTTTTTTTTTTAATTTTTTAGGTTAGATTAGAATAGTAAAATTTTTGACATTTTTTTTAATTTCTAGGTTAGATTTGAATAGTAAAAGTCCACGTCTACGCTATAAATAGCCCAGTGGTCATTGGTCATTTCAAATTGGACATTGGTCATAGTTAATTTGTCATTTTTGACAAAGTCCACGTCTGCTACACGGAGAAAAAAGAGTTCTCAAAATCGTGAACAAGCGTTCATGAAAATGGGAACCACGAACAAAGTGTTCAAATCCCATGGTACGTTTTTGGAAATCGTACCATGGGATTTGAACACTTTGTTCGTGGTTCCCATTTTCATGAACGCTTGTTCACGATTTTGGAAACTCTTTTTTCTCCGTGTATGAACAACCCATTGATAAATGGCCATTGAAAATTGGACATTGGTCATAGTTCATTTGTCATTTTTGAAAAAGTTCACGTCTGCTATAAACAACCCAGTGGTCATTGGTCATATTTCATTTGTCATTTTTGACAAGGTTCACGTCTCCTATGAACAACCCATTGGTCATTGGCCGTTGGAAATTGGCCATTGGAAATTGGCCATTGATCAACATTTTTGACATTTTTTTTAATTACTAGGTGAGATTAGTCTAATAGAAGTTGAAGTCTGCTATGAACAGCCCATTGGTCATTAGGAAACGGTCATAGTTTATTGGTAGTTGTTGAACTATTTTTTTTAAATATCTTGAAAAGTCCACGTCTGTTATGAACAGCCCATTGGTCATTGGTCAACATTTTTGGTTTTTTTGAATTTCTAGGTTAGATTAGTCCAATTTCTACGTTGAGTTGGTCCACGTCTGCTATGAACAACCCATTGGTCATTGGCCATTGGAAATTGGACAAAGGTCATAATTCATTGGTAATTTTTAACAAAGTCCACGTCTGCTATAAACAGTCCATTGGTCATTTTGGTCATTTTGGTAATTTTTGTCATTTTGGTCATTTTGATCATTTTTGTTATTTTGGTGATTTTGGTCATTTTGGTCATTTTGGTCATTTTGGTCATCATGGTCATTTTGGTCATTTTGGTCATTTTGGTCATTTTGGTCATTTTGGTCATTTTGGTCATTTTGGTCATTTTGGTCATTTTTGTCATTTTGGTCATTTTGGTCATTTTGGTCATTTTGATCATTGGTCATTTAGGTCTTTGGTCATTTCGGTCATTTCGGTCATTTTGGTCATTTTGGTCATTTTGGTCATTTTGGTAATTTTGGTCATTTTGGTCATTTAGGTCATTTTGGTCATTTTGGTCATTTTGGTCATTTTGGTCATTTTTGTCATTTTGGTTATTTTGGTCATTTTTGTCATTTTGGTCATTTTGGTCATTTTGGTCATTTTGGTCATTTTGGTAATTTTGGTCATTTTGGTCATTTAGGTCATTTAGGTCATTTTGGTCATTTTGGTCATTTTGGTCATTTTGGTCATTTTGGTCATTTTTGTCATTTTGGTTATTTTGGTCATTTTTGTCATTTTGGTCATTTTGGTCATTTTTGTCATTTTTGTTATTTTGGTCATTTTGGTCATATTGGACATTTTGGTCATTTTGGTCATTTCGGTCATTTTGGTCATTTTGGTCATTTTGGTAATTTTGGTAATTTTGGTCATTTTGGTCATTTAGGTCATTTTGGTCATTTTGGTCATTTTGGTCATTTTGGTCATTTTGGTCATTTTGGTCATTTTGGTCATTTTGATCATTTGGGCATTCTGGTCATTTTGGTCATTTTGGTCATTTTTGTCATTTTGGTCATTTTGGTCATTTTGGTCATTTTGGTCATTTTGATCATTTGGGCATTCTGGTCATTTTGGTCATTTTGGTCATTTTTGTCATTTTGGTCATTTTGGTCATATTGGACATTTTGGTCATTTTGGTCATTTTGGTCATTTTGGTCATTTTGGTCATTTAGGTCATTTTGGTCATTTTGGTCATTTTGGTCATTTTGGTCATTTTGGTCATTTTGGTCATTTTAGTCATTTTAGTCATTTTGGTCATTTTGGTCATTTTGGTCATTTTGGTTATTTTGGTCTTTTTTTGTCATTTTGGTCATTTTGGTCATTTTGGTCATTTTAGTCATTTTAGTCATTTTGGTCATTTTGGTCATTCTGGTAATTTTGGTCATTTTGGTCATTTTGGTCATTTTGGTCATTGGTCGTGGAAGAACATTTTCGGCAACTTTTTTGGAAATTTTGGGGTAGATTAGCTTTAAAAAGTTCACGTCTGCTCTGAACAACCCCCCTCCAACTTCTCTTCAATTTAGCCAAGTCTCGCACAGTTCCGCGGTGCCGATATGATTTATGATCGCGATTTCCTCTCGAAAGCCGGCTTTTTTCGCGCGAGCGCGATTTTTATTGTATTACATATAAAGATACGCCTGCGAGCTTTGTTTGGCTATAGCTAGTTCAAAGTCATGGGCGCTTCGCCGTTCATCATTATCAGTTATTTGGGCGCGACTTGCCTTCGGGGGCTTTTCGTTGTTTTTCACGCGCGCGTTTTGGCGACCTTGATGAAAAATAAGTTTCGCTTGTTAATTCCGGTGGGCTATGTGTGCCAATATAACTGTTCGACACGGTTCAATTTCCGGGGCAGATGATGATGATGAGTGAACTTTTCGATGGATGACTTACGGAAATGATGTTGTGTGAAGGGAGGCAGGAGAACTGTTCGAAAATGACGTTAATAATAATCGTAAAACATAACGATGATGAACTTTAGTTTGAATAGTTTTAGATTACTTTTTATGAGAACAATAACTGAGACGATGACTATTTAAATGTTTCGCGGGATTGAAAAAAATCTTGAAATAACTAAAAAAAACACTTCAAGTGAAATGGAAAGCATCGACGATCGTCGTAAGTTGGCGTTAAAAATCGAAAGTTGAATTAAATTTTGCATCGGAATCAATTTTCGTCGGTTATTTTAACCTGCATACCTAGTTTTGGCATCGATCACCACTTTTTTTGGGCGGTTGTGGCAGCGCCACACAATAATAGTATTTTGGTGCTTTGAATTATACCCACACACTATTTTTGTGCCGGTTTTCAGTTTTTTTGTGTGCCGTCTGTTCATTATTTTGCCTCACCGAATCGTAAAATATTCAATTTAACAAATTTCCATTTCACTAGTACCGAACAGAGAGGAGACCATCTGGCGCTCAAATCCATCCATAAAGTCCACTCAAGCTTCTTCTTTCGCGTCTTCTTCCCCCCATCTCGCCATATCCACTCGGATTCAATCAATCATTTCGCCAATTTCACTCCGTGGCCACCTTGGCCTCCGCCCCCACTGGATTTCAGCGAGCACAAAAAAAAAGCCCCCAAAGCTAGAAATAAACAATCATATATTAGCACCCCTCACCTCACCACGCTCATCTCATCTTTCTCACTCCCAAGTGGGGTCATCCATCTGCCGAAAATCACAACCCCCCACAAGTTGTTGCTATTATTTTCATAACTATCATTGAGGAGGCCCCCGCCAGCCTGTATCGGAGTTGTTGAAGCGGACACCGCGGAAAATATCGGCAGCTGAAGGGGTGATTCGCCGAAACCTGAGTCGTGAGATGCTTCAGAATGAGCTGAGAAGAATTTCAAAATGAGTAATGAGTTACTCAAAATTACTTTTTGACTGATGATCAGCACACAATGAGGATGAGAAATGAAAAATTGGCCATGAACAATGAGCAACAAGTGATGAGCAGCGAGCAGTGAGCCATGAGTAATGAGAAATAAACAATGAGCAAAAAATGCGTGAGCTGAAGTGAGGAGCATTACCATTGCTATTACTGCTGCAAGTAATAGCAATGATAATTAGCAATAAGAGATTAGCAAATAGCAGTTGGTAATGAGTTGTCAGCAATGAGTAATGAGTCATAAGTGGTGAGCCATGAGAGTTGGTCCATGAACAAGGAGCAATAAGTAATGAAAAATTGACCATGAACAATGAGCAACAAGTGATGAGGAGCGAGCAGTGAGCCATGAGTAATGAGAAATAAACCATGAGCAAAAAATGCGTGAGCTGAAGTGAGAAGCAGTGATCCAAGCAAGATATAAGCAATGATAACAAGCAATAAGAGATGAGCAAATAGCAGTTGGTAATGAGTTGTGTGCAATGAGAAATGTGTATTAAGTGGTGAGCCATGAGAATTGGTACATGAACAAGAAACAATAAGTGATGAAAAATGTGAAGTTCGTTTTGAGAAGAGAGAGCGAGAGAGCGAGAGAGAGAAAAAGAGAGAGAGAAATAGATAGAGAAAGAGAGAGAGAGAGAGAGAGAGAGAGAGAGAGAGAAATGAAAAATTGACCATGAACAATGAGCAACAAGTGATTAAGAGCGAGCAGTGAGCCATGAGTAATGAGAAATAATCCATGAGCAAAAAATGCGTGAGCTAAAGTGAGGAGCAATGAGCCAAGCAAGTGATAGCAATGATAATAAGCAATAACAGATGAACAAATAACAGTTGGTAATTAGTTGTGAGCAATGAGTATTATGCAATGAGTCATGAGAGTTGGCCCATGAGCAAGAGAAGAGAGAGACAGAGAGAAATGTAAAATTGGCCATGAATAATGAACAACAAGTGATGAGAAGCGAGTTGTGAGCCTTGAATAATGAGAAATAATTCATGAGCAAAAAATGCGTGAGCTGAAATGAGGAGCTGTGAGCCTGAAGTATCAAATGGTGAGCAATGATAATAAGCAATAAGGGATGAGCTGATAGCAGTAGGCAATGAGTTGTGAGCAATGAGTAATGAGTAGTAAGTGGTGAGCCATGAGCAGAATGCAATTAGTCATGAGATTTGGTCCCTGATTTAAAAACATACGTGATTCAAAAATGAGCAGTTTGTCTTGATGTAGTGTTGAACTATGCTTCATGAGCAAAAAGTCACCACAAGTGATGAGAAATGAGCAGTATGCAATTTGAATTGAGCAGTCAGGATTTTTTGATGAGTTGTGAGCAACGAGTTATGTGTTCTAATTGGTTAGCAATGAAGAGAAAACAATGAGTGATGCGCACGGAGCCATAAGTAGTCACTAAATAGCCGCAAGGTATAAGTGATGAATAACAAACCCTGAGCAGTGAGCAGTGACCAAAACTTTAATAAGCTGAATGAAATATCGACACTTCCCCGCACTCGGACCACCTCAAAACAAACAAACAAAGTGAAGAGGAGCGAGCAGTGAGCCATGAGTATCGAGAAATAATCCATGTGCAAAAAATGTGTAAGCTGAAGTGAGGAGTGAGTCTGAAGCATCAAGTGCATCAAGGTGAGCAATGATAATTAGCAATAAGAGATGAGCAAATAGCGGTAGGTAGTAATGAGTAGGAGCAATGAGTAATGAGTAGTAAGTGGTGAGCCATGAGAAAGCAATGAGACATGGGCGTTGGTCCCTGATTTATGAACATAAGTGATGTAAAAATGAGCAGTATGTCTTGATGTAGTGTTGAACTATATTCCATGAGCAAAAAGTGGCAACAAGTGATGAGCAATGAGCAGTGTGCAATTTGAGATGAGCATTCAGGAGTTTTTAATGAGTTGTGAGCAAAGAGTTTTGAGTAATAATTGATTAGCAGTGAAGAGAAAACAATGAGTGATGCGAACGGAGCCATGAGCAGTGAGTAAATGGCCGCAAGGAATAAGTGATGAACAACAAACCCTGAGCAGTGAGCAAAGACCAAAAATTTAATAAGCTGAATGAAATATTGTCACTTCCCCGCACTCGGACCTCAAAACACGGAGGAATCAATTTCCAGCACCTTTCGTGAGACCACTCATCACACCCCGTCCCCGTCACTCGCAATCGACCCCGGATGAGCACGGTTTTCGGACCCAGGGTGGTCATTTACGAACCCTTCCTCTCACACGGCTAAGGCCCTATGGTTTTAAGGGCGAAATTTATTGCCAGTTCGATTGATCACACGCACGCGTGAAAGCGTGATCTATCGTCGCGGTGCTACCTGATCTCGGGTGAAGGTGGCTCGAGAGACCTTAACCAGGTAGCAACACCTCGTTAAGAGCGGGTGCTGATGAGTGATCTCCTGAAGAGTGAGAGTGAGATTTAATATGTAAATTTGCGCCGTGGGGTCCATTAGCGGGTTGTAACTGTGCGTTGTTTGATATAATTATGCAACGGATTAGGTCATGATTTAGCGCTGAAACAAGTCATGATTCGTGGTTACAAGCTCTCACTCTCGGTGTGGTGAGGTTTAGCAGGAAGCAATTTGATGTAACGCGGTTGTTTGGATGCGCTCTGGGAAGAAGCGATCTTGGTGGGCTTCTGCACAACATGTGCTTTTGTTTGGTTATGAGGTTGCATTCTTCAAGAAGTTGCTTAAACCTATCATTATGTTCTTTTGAGTATCAATCCTAAAAGCTTCCTGCTTAAATCTGGCAAAAACAAGCTCCACGTCAATTATAACTGATCTCAATTTTTCACCTGAACAAAGAATCCAGATCTTTTCAGGAATTCCTCAAAAGGATTCACCTTCCAATCTTCCAGACAGAGGTCACAAAAGCGCCATCAATATCTGTTTGCTCATGCCCACATGCGTCACTTTGCCAAACATGCTGACATCCAGCGAATGCATCCAAACTCCTGAAACAGAGCTTCTTGCAAACTGTGACAGCTGGCGTCGGCTGCGATTTTGATAAATGGCTTCATTTTTTGTTTAGTCTGCGAAACGTCCCAAATGTGGGACCCCTAAAAGAGGAATTCCAGCGTCATTAATTAGCCACCGCCGCTGATGTTCTCACCGGTTGGAGCTCGTTGAAAAGATGGATGGAATCGATCGTTAGATTGGAATTAGAAACATGCTGAGCGAATCAGCGTTTTTTGCTGCCTGCTTGTTGAAACCATACAAATTCGACGGACCTTGTGGGAGCTGTTTTGTTGGGGGGATAATTTATAACATATGCAGTCGTAATTGGGTTAGATCAGATGTTATCGCGGTGGTTCGGCAGATTGGCCATTCGCCGCCACTCGGAAATGCGCTGCAAATGGGGAGCTTGTAGTGGGAGATTATTAAAGACACATGATACCAAATTGCTTTGAATACAGGCAGCGATTTTCAGAATGAATTTTCGAATTCATGGTTGCATTTGAGATCAGTTTTACATTTTTTTTATTCTTAATGCCAAACATAATGTCTACTTGAACGCTTGGTCGTCAATGCTTGAAACGAGATCTATCACTAAACGGGACTGCTCAATATTCGATAGAACTTTCTGTCAGCGATCATTTCCCTAGACGATATTTGATCGCTGACACACAACGCCTATCATGACCGTCATTGCTTGGCGACGGTCGATGAACGTAAACACGAAGACGAAACGAACGAAAAATGAGCACCACTCAAGCAGCCGCCCGAACGAGACAACGTGCTCTTTCTCGTTTTTGTCTCTCTCTTCCTAGTGTATGCTGCGTGGTGACAGGAGTCATATGATTGCTATCATTGGAGAGATGATCGGAATCTTGGTAAAATGTCAAACGACCGCTCTCTAAGCGATTTTTCTCCTGGAGGGAAGTCAATGATTGTGTGAGTGACTTTGCGTAGCACTCATTCCTTTGTGTGTGAAACGAACGAAAGTAGAATGTAAAAATCAGGTTGTCGTGGTGAAAACGATTGGAGTGTTCTGTCAGCTATCACCAAAAAAGTAGAAATTTCGCAAGCCCTGTTGGTCGTACTTGCAATCTTATATTTACAGATTTCTAACATTTTCATGTCAAAACACAAATCTCAAATCCATACAGCTGTCTCGGCTCATCCAATCATCCCGAATCGTGTCCATTATTCCTCTCGAAAATGCATTCAGAGTGCATCTTCATCCAGACGTCAAACCTTTCCGTCAAAATCCCCCTCCACAGCTTAGAAAAAAGGTCATTGCTCAATGGCCACTCTTTGGAGCGTCGTCGGCGCAGAACGCTCTTCTTCGGTCGTGACCACGGAAAGGAAAATCTAATTAGAGCTGTACCCTCACCTCACTTCAGCCACTAGTCCGATGACTTTTCAGTTCTCATGCTTTTGGGAAAGGATCACGCCGTCCGTTGACGCGGCGCGGAAAACTTTCTTTTTCCCTCAAGGGCCCTCTCGGATTTTCGCAGTGGCCATCGCGCGGGAACAAAAACAACGAAAGTTCTGCAATTTTCGTCTCTAATAGTCGCAGCCGTGGCTCATTATTTCTATTTCAGCTCTTTTTATGCTTTTTTTTCCCCGTACATATCTACATACTTTTTTGCTCGTGTCTCTTTGACTTGGACTTGAAGAGTTGCAGCTCGGCGCCGCCACCTAGGTGTCAGAAGTGCAATCACTCTGGCCTTTTTGTGGCCGCATCTTCCCTGTAATTGCTCGCTAAGGTCTGTAGACGCGTTCGTGAGCAGCAGTTGTTTCAAACGGGCAGGGCCGTAAATAAGACCCCGCAATAATTTCGCCTCGGCTTGGGCGATTTTTGCGCGAAAATTCAATCGAGGTCATTAAAAGCGTAAATTATTATTTATCTGCGTGCAGGCCCAACTACACCACCAAGTACCCACCGCAACATTGTAGAGGTCCAGCAGAAGCCAGATTCTCGCGAGACAGATCACAAATCAACCCCACACACTCTCGTTTGTCCTACAAGAGCTGTAGAGCTCCTTGAGTCGATCGACATCTGTTGGCACGACACCGACGACAGTCGCCGAAGATCTACTTCTGCAACATTGTAGTCCTCACCGGGGGTCGTTATCTGGACCTCTGTCATGGCTGCGAGAGAGGTGATTCGATGTGACGTTAATGCCCGCCGTCCAAGTTTTAGCACACTCTTATTAAAAAGCATCATTTAATGGGTGCTCGGCGTTGTTCTTGATCGCTTGATCGGAACCTTAATTAGTTTGAATGCGTGCATCAATAAATATCGGCGCGCACGTACCCCCTTCGAATGTCCTGAACTCCGTTCATTGCGTGAGATTGTCAACCAGGTCGTCCTACGCGGACATAGTATGGCGTGTTACGGCGCTTGTTTGAGCGGTCTCCCGATTGTCTATAAAGCTTAGTCCACCCCAGCGTTACAATGTGTTAAACTGCTTTTAATTGCGATAATTAAGGGGAGTTAGCGTTCGAATAAATTGTTTTGGGATTGCCGCGACCAGATCAGATTGTGGTGGAGGCTGGGAATGCAGCTGGATCAATTGAACTTTGTGGTGGTGCTAAATTGATTTGAGCACGCAATTTTGTCACAAAGTTGAGCAGATAATCTAGATCCTGATTTGCTGCACATTCGAACGAGTCAACAATTGATTAAATGGGTTTTATGATTTTATGGAGCAGGAGAATTAAACACAATCAGGAAGTCATTTTCTGAAACGATTTTGTTTATCAGATATTGGATTGCTTGAAAGAAACCATAGAAATTGTGAAGTGCAACATTTTAGATTCTTGTGGGTTTATTTCAAACAAATCAGCAATCAGCTGAAGATGGTTACACAATTGAGGTGAATTCACAGCATGAAAATAAAATCACTTCCGCAACACTTTCGATTTCATCTGCCATCGTAATCCGGAAGGCACGAATATCCTGCTTCTTCTCCATCATCATCTTCAAAATCATGATCAGATAAAATCTGTAACGAACCATCATGAAGACACTTACTTTCTGAACCACTTTTAACCACTTTGTAGCAACCTCCAAATCGTCGCAACGTTGTCACCTCACGAGGGGGTGCAATTACTTTAACGTGGAAGCCCAACATTATTTATGAAACCTGCCGCAGCAACAGCAGCAACAGCAACTTTAATGTTTTCAATCATAATAAATGAAAAATATTCGCCCCTGACGCCATCAACAACCCGGGTGACAACGAGGGGGGTCCCACCTTGGCTTTACGCTGGTTCGCTGGTCTGCACGTGGGTGAATCTTGAGATATGCCAGCGAAACCTTACCAACCACCCTCCAAATAATAATAACAATAAAGCTCCCTGCCTCCTCGCGGAGCGTCTGCAGCAAGCGTCTCGGAAAGTGAGAAGTGAGAGTTCATGAACTTTGTGCGAGTGCAAATTCGAGAAAAACCTCCCCGCGCGCAAATATACGATGGCAGCGAGATGGCGTGAAATTGAGTCGAAATCAGTGTCACTGGGAGTCCCATAAATTTAATTAAAAGGTGATCCGTGACAGCAGGCCCTGGGACCGGAGAGACTCGCTGGGATTATCAGATATCCACGATATCCCGAAAGTGCAACAACAATAATCATCATCCGAGTCGAGGAGTCACCAAGCAGAAAATTTATGGACCGATGATCTTTGAACTCGGGCCACATCGATTTGCTTTCGAGAGGAATCATATTTTGGCTTTCGATTTTTGCGTTGCGTGCGGCTGTGGGACTTGGACTTGGTGACATATACAAAGTACGGCACTAAACTGAGACAAACTGAGAAGTTGTGTAATTCGTTCAAGGCCTCTGCGGGATTGGGTGAATAAGTTTGTAGTGGTTTGGAATTTGACTGCGATTTCTTTACTGTCTATGTTTTTAATTTTTACGTGTCATTGTGAACATGATTTCGTTTAAGTTTCACTTACTCTTGACCATTTTTTTTCTATTAAATTAGATTTTAAATTTTAAGCTGAAATCTACTTGTTCAATTATATTTTCAGGGCCAAATAGGAAAAAAAAGAGCCTAATTTCAAAATGTTAAAGCAAAAAGTAACACGAAGCGCTTATTTGCATTAAAACGACTTTGTGACGTAAAATCCAAACTGAAATAAAAGCATTTTTCAGATCCTCTTTGTGGGAAAAATATCAAAACGCTTTGTTGGTAAATGTTGCTTCAAAAGATATAGATTTTTGAATTTTCACATATCATTTTTGTATGGACAGGTGCCTAAATTGTATGGAAAATTAAATGGACAATCTAATGATGCAAAATGGCTTCTTTGTGCATACCGAAGGTACCAAAAAAGTTTCAGCCGAAAAAATACGTAGAGAACTGCTCTAAAGGAATACAGTGAAAATATTATTAAATATTTAGGATATATTTAAAAAAACCATAATTTTGATATAAAATGAGCCATTTTCCAAAATTTTGGGCAAAGATATTTTTTTGTATTTTTTTTATTTGCCATTAACTTTGTAAGGCATTTTTTTCGACCAAAAAAGTAATTTTGCTTCAATAGATGGTCCAAACAAGTTTCCTTACAAATTTGACAGCTGCCCATACAATAGTGGAATCTTAATAACCGAGAATCTTTAACTTGAAAACGGAATTTGTAATAAATCTGGTGTCTTTGGCGAAGCTGTAGGTATAAATAAGGGAAATTTGGGGAAAAATGAGCACTCTTTTTATTTTGCATGTAAAACAATCGATTTGCGCAGAAACATTATTTTTGAAAATTTGATTATTTTGATATATTTTAGTATATTTAAGATGATTTAAAAAGTCAACTTTTGAGCATTAACCTAGACTAACATTTGAAAATGGCCTTATTTTACAGTCCTTTTAAATGTAAGTTTTAAGTTAAATTTTGGAAGGTTGAAAATTTGTTTGGTTGAATATTACCTCTTTTAATAATTAGGATTAATTAGGATATATTTAAAAGAACCTAATTTTGATATAAAATGCGCACTTTTTCAAAATTTCAGCCATTAATCATTTTTGTATTTATAATTTGCCTTAAATTTGTAGGACTCTTTCTTTTGACCAAAAATGCCATTTTTGTTGCTTAGTTAGGAAGAAAACCTGAAATCTGCATAGATGATAAATAAATAAATAAATAAATAAATAAATAAAAATTACTTCAAATCGATTTCCAAACAAATTTGACAGCTGCCCATACAATTATGTAATACATCCGAGATTCTTTATCTTTGGAACAGAATTTCTATTAAAGTTTGTGTCTTTGGCAGAATTGTAGGTATAAGTAAGGGAAATTTAGGACAAAATAGAAGAATTTTTATTGTTGAGCATTCAAAACAATCGATTTGCGCAAAAACATTATTTTTGAAAATTTGATTTTTTTATGTTTTAGATGATCTAGAAAGACAACTTTTGAGCTTTGACTCAGACTAACATTTGCAAATGGCCTTATTTGAAGCGTTTTTTAAATGTTAGTTTTGAGTTTAAAACTCTGGTCATATTTTTATTGGATAGATCATAAAAAAATCACGAATGTTTCATTTATGAAATTAAATTCAGATCAACCGTTTCGAAGATATTGCCTTTTTTAAGTGGAGTATAATTTAAGTGATGACAAAAACCTTATAATTCCAATATCATTTTTTATTTGTAGCTGTACTTCAATCGTCAAAGTTTCTTATACAAATTAAAAAAAAATCGGAACTCCGAAAAATTGTCTTGGCTTGGACATCCGTTAGAACCTTGAAAAAATGAAAAAAAAACAAAATTTTCGCAAAAATCAAACTTCATGTTTGATTAGGAATTTGTGTTTAAAAATTATGTGACTTTTTTTTTGTTTTCCAAAAAAACAGTTTAAAAAAAATGTTTTTTGAAATAGTTTTTTTGCTCTTTTTGAGTCATACACCCAAAGAAAAAATATATCTCAAAATCTGCAACAGTGGATTTGCTGCAGAAAATGTCACATTTTATAATATTTTTTGCAGCAAGCCCGTAGATCATTTTTGCCCGCGTGTAAACATTTCTGCGATCTGCAGTTCTCACCAACACATATAATGCTGGCCCGTCCCTGAGCAACACTTCAGAGAGAAGATTATGTTGGTGCTCTTTCAATCTCATTTAATCAAGCGTCCATGGCGCGGTGGTAGCGTGTCGGATCAACTACTAAGAAGTTGGTGGTTCAATACTCGTTCTGTTAAGGTTATTTTTTTGTGAAATACAATCAAAAAGCTGTCGGTAATGTCGATAATTGTCGGTAACGGGCAAAAATGTCATACCCCTAAATCGCAAAAAATGCATGAGGACAGTTTTCATGCAGATTCTAATATACTTTCATGCCGCCATGTATCACAATCATGCGACCGCCGGTGGGGTGTAGTTAAAAAAATGTCTATTTTTGTCCTAAACATATCAGAATATAACAATTTTCAAATCATGTTTTTTTTGCGGAAATCGATTTTTGTATTAAAATTTGAAATTAAAATGAGTTTTTTTTTAACTAGAGCTATTTCCTCCCGAATTGTCCTTTTTTATTTATTTTTTTCTTCTGAAAAGCTTTGAACTCTGCCGGAGACACCAAATTCATCGGGAATTCCGTTCCAAAGACCCATTTTAAATAATTTTATATTGGTCTATTCACACAAAAATATAATTACCTAAAATACCATTATTGCAAGTGAAAACTGCTTTACACTTTTGATTTTTTGTTAATAAAGTGACTTTTTCACCTGAATAAGCCATGACCAAGCCATCTCCGAAAAAAATCGAAGTCATCAGAAAATCTTCTATAAATTTGCTGAGATATGGCCTTTGAAAGAAAAGCAAACAGTTTCTCAGTTTTTGGGGCATTTTTTCAACTATAAAATCTGTTCTTAAAATTCAAAATTTTGAATGTTGATACCATTTTTGATTCGACATCTGTGAAAATTTACTGGAGTCAACTTTGTTCAAAGTTTTAGCTTTATTCTCAATCGATTGCTCTTAAATGGAAAATTATTAACTTCAAATAAAGACACCATATCTGTGTTTGTAGAACTCGTAAACCTCAATCCGGAGGATGAAATTTCACATAAATTTTCCACGGATCTTCAAATAGCTAGTTTCTTAACAAACCATCAATCCCACCGATATCAATAAAAATCAAACCCAATCATGTCGCAAAGCCCTAAGCGCACGCTCATTTCATGTCGCAAAATCAATTTTAATTCTCCGGCCATCAAACAGCAGAGACTCCATCGTTCTCAATTGCCAGCTGTCCCACCACCATCAGCAACCGCTGAGCAACAATTAGTTCCCCCTGGCCGTAGACCACCGAGCCATCAAGTCATCAAGAAGATGTCGCAAAATTCGCCCCCGGAGCGCTTCTTGTCGCTTCGTCGGTTGATTGTTGTCACAAATCCATCTCGCAGCAGCAGCAACGGCAACTGCGCTGGAAGAAGACATGCGCACGACCACCGACACGGCAGCGTTGACTGATGTCATCTCCCCCTCCGGCGGGGAGAACTCCGCGTCCCACCGCGGATTGGTTCATCGCATCTCCTCTGGGGGCGCATGACTCGGTCTCTAGAACAGAGCAGTCGTTTGTCGCGCGATTGACCAAGTCCAAGTCCGGCCTCCATCGGAGCTTTGCCTACTTTCGAAAGGGACGGTCTATTTATGCTTCCTTTTGGGACCGAGTGCCAAAGTGTGCCGCCGCCGCGCGGTGAAGTCACTACTTGTTTATGATCAAAGAGCGGGGTTGAGAATTTGTCATGGATTTTGCGCAAAAGCGCCAGTTCTATTTGGTTCGGGGCTGCTGAGGCATACATAATGCGCACCCAAACAAACAAACCCTTTTGGAGAACGAATCCCATTTTGCGAAATGAAGTTGTGGTCAGATTGTAAGGCAAATTGTAAGATTGTAAGGTTTAGTCAGCATTTTTGAGGTCCTTTTTGACACAATTTTAATTATGTTCAGTGCTTTATAAGATTGTTAAAGTTTTTTTTTACAAAAAAAACATGTTTTAGGCAAATTTTTAATGTTTATTATATTCAATTTAAATTTTAACCAAATCGAGACATATTTGTTGTTGACAATTAACATATTTTAATCGAAATGATCATAAAATTTTATAAATGCTTCATTTTTTAAACATTGGAATTTGACAGCCTTTACTGTTTTGGAAGATAACTTGTACGGATTTAAAATGTGTTTTGTTGTAAATATTGAAAAAATATACTTAGTTTAGTAGAAATATGAAAAGTAACAAAACTATGTAAGCAGCTAAAAAACACTTAAAAAGTTTAACTTTTTTTAAGTTCACAAAATTTTACATTGTTCAAAAAGTGAGGTCCTAGAAGAAATCACCTAATTACTAGTACAGCTGTTTCCAAAGGCTTGTTAGCGCGTAAGTACCGTGCTATAACTAGCTTCAAATCAGCTGATAACTTACCTATATCACTCTCCTCCGGAATGTCAATCTTGTTTATTTCAGCAATTTGCCCCTAATATGCCAATAACCATTGCATTCCTCATTTGGCTTGCTCGTTTCTTCAACCAGTCAGCTCCAAGCCCGGCCCGGCTCGGAAGTCATCTCTAATTTGCAAATTACACTTCTCAAACCTTGCAATCGAAAAAAGAGCTTTTCCTCAACGCGCGCAACCTTCAAAGCCCAGAGTGAAATGCCACACCATTTTGGCTTCGAATCGCCTAGGTAACTCTCTCATTTCATTCGAGTTTTTGAGGAAGAGCGCAGCCAAACGCCGCAGCACGTGGTGGAGACGCCGAACAAGATAAATATGCTCTAATTAAATGAATGAGCAAATTAATGCTCATTCAGCAGCCGCTCTTTGACTCTGGTTTGGCGTTTTTCAAGCCTTTCGGGAGCGATAGAAAAGGAATAAAAAAGGAGTCTCAATCATTGCAACTTAAAGGCACACATTTCGAGAGGGGTAAAAGGGTAGCCAATGCCCTTAGCAAAAAGAGAGATCTTTACGCCTGCAATTTAATGCTCCAAAGATTGGCCAGAAGAAAATAACTGACATAACGAGGTTAAACATAGTTATGGTTTTCGAGTTCAAATGCAAAGCTCGCGCGCAGGTCTCTCGGAGGGGGCTTTTTTTTGGCGGGTTGATCGTAGGGTACGTGTCCGCGATGTAAATGATATTTGGCCAGGCCGCCAGCGCGCGTCAGCTGCTGTTCGAGAGTTTTATTTGTGGCGGGGTTCGCATTGTGGCCGCCGGCGGAATGTGGAGCATGGATGATAGTGGATTTCACGCGGGCAGATGCGCGCAACATGTGTGATCCAAATTAGGCAAAAATTGGTTTGTGGATGCTGCTGCGATTGCGCGATTGCGATGCGGTTTGAACTTTCTCCCCGCCGAGATGGGTGAATCGAAAGCATTGTGCTGGAATTGGATTTGTGAGTTTATTTGGTGTAAAGATTGGTTCGAGATTGATTAAGGTACTAATATTAAAAATTGTTAAATTTTATTGACTTAAAATAAGACCACAAAATTGATAAAATAACCTTGAAGTGTGACATTATTTTCTTGTCTTCCTTTTCTGATTACTTTTTTCTTCTAAGTATTATTTGAAGCCAGAATATTATGGTCATTTGCAATATTTTCAAAAAATCAAGCACCAAGCAATGGCATAAATGGCATAAAAAAAACGTAAAAATCTTGATTTTGCTTTGGGTGGGAAGGGGTAGAGTTTATGTTTGTAAAATATGTATGTTTTAAATTTTGTCAAGCATACTTTTTAAATTTTAAATTTTTATATGACCTCCAACTCCTCTAGATTTAAGTTTCTAAATCACTTTGAAATTTATTTTTTAGACTCTGGACAATAGTGCATTATTGTAGCAGATGATTTAGCTTAAACTTTCCATCGAAGCAAACCCCTTATGTTTATACATCAAAGTTTTTGAAATTGTCTGCATTACAACTTTGCAGCACATTGATACACTGTAAAAAGTTTGAAGAGTTTATTTTGTTTACAAAAATCACGAAATTTCAAAATGAAAATTTTGATCTAAATGAAAACAATTACCCTGCTAGATACATTATATTTTCAGTAAAATTTCCTCCAGATTTTTTTACAGTTGAGTAACAAAAATTGGCAGAGGTTTAATTTTTTTGTATTTTTTTAGATTAATAATAACATGTTGTTTTTTTATTTTGAGTACGCCATCAAATTAGAGCTGGGACTTCGGATCAGATATTTTCGGACTCCGGATATCCGGAAATCCATCCGGAGCTTCGAAAAAAATGAATATCATCTGAAATTTACGGATATCTGGATATTTTTCCACATAATGAATGCACCAAGAAAGGAGCATTTTTACCTATTTTTAGGGCAAGTTAGGGTGAGGCATAAATATTCAACAATGGTTTGATTTGTTCATATTTTAACAGTTTAAGATTCAATTCCTACCCTTTAACCTTGAGTCTGATTCATTGCACTGGGGAAAAGTTTAGTTCAACACAAAAAATCGACGCTATGATGAAATATGAAAGTTGATTTCATAACACATTTAAAAAAAAACAATTCGATTTTCACACAAAAATAATAATTGTGTAAATTAATCATTTTTGAACATTTTCGTTTGGGATATATTTCAGATAACAAAAAAATGCTATCTTTTGAGCTTGACACAAGTAGGTCAAAATTTATTCGTTCGAAAATTGTTTTACCTTGTTTTTTTTTTCAGATGTAAAGCAATCGAAAAGTACTTTACTTAAGTTTTAATGTTCAGCAATAATAATTTTTTTGTCCCTGATTCTTTGGAAAAAATAAGGGGGGGGGAACAATAACTTGAAATAAAATTTGCATTTGGAAAGTTTTTTTTTTCAATTTAAAATAAAATAAAAAATACAGATATTCGGTAATAAAACACAATAAAATCAGCTTATTATACATGGAAAATTGATTTGTAGTAAATGAATAATCCGAAAAGTTAGCTAAAAAGTGACTTATTTAAGTTCCGCAATTTTTCTATTGGTTTAAAAAAAACGGTTATCCGGATATTCAGATACATTCGAAGTCCCCATCAAATCGGGCGTTCAATTTTACCTAAGTCCCTTTGACACCAAATTTATATTTTTTTTAGACTGCAAATGATTGAAAAACGCGTCTTTTCTCGAATATTGTAAATGTTTAACGCAAAGTCAACTTTTTCAGATTTCGTGTTCAACACAAAAAATCGACGCTATGATGAAATATGAAAGTTGATTTCATAACACATTTAAAAAAAAACAATTCGATTTTCACACAAAAATAATAATTGTGTAAATTAATCATTTTTGAACATTTTCGTTTGGGATATATTTCAGATAACAAAAAAATGCTATCTTTTGAGCTTGACACAAGTAGGTCAAAATTTATTCGTTCGAAAATTGTTTTACCTTGTTTTTTTTTCAGATGTAAAGCAATCGAAAAGTACTTTACTTAAGTTTTAATGTTCAGCAATAATAATTTTTTTGTCCCTGATTCTTTGGAAAAAATAAGGGGGGGGGACAATAACTTGAAATAAAATTTGCATTTGGAAAGTTTATACTGTAAATACTGTTCCTACTAAAAAAAAAGTTATCATCTAGTAAGAATAAATTTAAAAAAGTGCAGTAAATAAATTAGATACCTTTAAACTAATAGTCAGCTCACAAAAATATTGTTTAAAATTTTATACCACAGTCACATCATATCACAAAATACTGAGGTATCCAAAATTTGACTAGGTTAATGTGTTTAAATTAAAGCCATACGAACTAAAAATTGTAGATTGCGCTTAATTTTGAAAATCTGGATCATCTGGGAAATCTTGATTTGTTTTGATTACATTGAGGTATTTAAAAAACAGCCACAAATACATGCCTAATGCATCTCCACTTCCGCTCCATTAGCAATCACCCTCAAATCGAATAATTTTCACCCACATGACGGTTACGACACGGTTACAGCGGATTACATAAATCAGCAGACGATTACCGGCCGTTACCGTATCTCCCCTTATTGATAAAAATCACCCCCTTAAAAACCATTTATTTCCCTCGCCCGGTGCCCCCGTGTGATTAGAGCCACGGGTCTTTGTTTCGGAACCGACAACCAACAGCGCAAGTGAGTTTTAAACCAATTTCCATCATACACTTGCTCTCCCAGCCCAATCATCATTTGGTAAAATCGTGTGAAAACTATAAAACCTAGCGCCGGGGTGAGCTCGCTGCTACTAAATGGGTAGTGGTTTGTAGCATTTAAGGCTACTAATAAAAAGCGCGCGCACCCAATCCATTTCAAGGCACATTTAAAACCAATCATATAAAAGTTTTAAGGAAAAGGAAAAACCTTTAAACTCTCTTTCTTGTGCGGCGGGATCTCTCTGGGAAACGCGCCGTTACACGCTCATGACCTGCGAGAGTGATGATATAATAGCATGCCCCGGTGAAACAGTTTAAGGGCCTTTCTCTCTTCCCCCCGAAAAACCAACAATAATTACACAGAGCTCCAATTCTAAGCACACGGGCTCCACACGCAAATTGGCGGAAGATGCTCTTTTTGCCCTTTTTAAGAAAACCTCGGGATACAATGATGCCCGATCGATGGGAAAGGAGGCGAGTCATGCTTAATCGTTTAAGAAAGGAGGGAGGTTCTTTTTGTTTTCAATAAAATATACTTAAAACCCACGAATTAATTTTCGGCCAAATTATAAACACATAAGCGCAGATGTTACAAAAGAGTTCTCCATGCGTTCATCGCCGAGCTTAAAAATTCACACGAAAACTGCAATTTTTTTTTTGAAAGGCCAATCAAGTTACTTTCAATCCACACAAAAATCGATCCGTTCGCCACACTGACTGTTTTAATAAACTCATAAATATTCCACACTTGGCGCCTTCGCGTTGGGGGTGGGTGGTGGCGTTTTGACGGCTGAATTTATTTTCTGTTTAATCCACAGCAAAAAAGTTCAATAACTGGACACCCCGATTTTTCGCGTGTGCACTTAAAGTGCATTCGATCGATCGACGATCTGAGTGTGTGTGTTTGTGTGTGCAACTGTAATTGGTATTAATTTATGTCATGCATGGAAGCGTGATTTTGATACTCGAACTAATGGGTTGCATAATTTGGATTTAGGGCTAGTGAGTTTGTTGCATGCAAAGGGATCACTGCACCTGCGTTGGTAAATGAAAATACATATATCGATTAAAGATAGATCAAAATCATTTATTTTTATTAAGACACTTCAGTTGTTTTGTTTTACACCAGATTTCTTAGAGGATCGATTTGTTTTAATATCTTAGTTAAAATTTATAAACAAATTGTTACTAGGTTAGAATCCAGTAAACTTGCATAGGAAAACTTTATTTGTTGAAAAATGTGGTTTTTGCAAAAATCGTCAAAAAATATCGTGACATAAACTTTTAAAACTATTTGCAAATGCGTTTTAACATTTAAGTTTTTATAACTTTTTGATTAACTGGTTTTTTAATAGGCTTTGATCAGGATCCGGAATTTTTTATTTTTTTATTTTTATTTTTTTTTCAAAAAAAGGTACTAAACTTTAAATAAAATTTGGACCAGCCCTAACAAAGTTTTCATTAATTGCTTTTTGGATGTTATTGAATACCTACCTGACTCATAGCCAGGGCTGCGGAGTCGGGTCATATTTCAAGCGACTCCGACTCCGACTCCGACTCCGGCTTTCTGGGATTAGCCGACTCCGACTCCGACTCCGGCTCCGGCTTTCAGATCCAACCGACTCCGACTCCGACTCCAACTCCGGCCCACCAACTCTAGCCGACTCCGACTCCGACTCCAGCTTTCAAAAAATGGTTGGCTCCGACTCCGACTCCGACTCCACATATTTTTAAATATTTCAAAAGTTAGTTTACTATTATTTCGAAAACATTGATAAATAGGATTATTTAAAAACTCTTTTAGTGGAAAAAAGTTTCTAGTTTTACAAGTTTTAGACGTTATTGAAACAGAAATAAAAAATCGCCAGTTTTGAAGGAATTTTCAGAAGAACAGTTTGGTAAGTAAATTTGGATTTATTTACTTAACCTCAAATTTTCATTAAATTGATTAAAAGCTAAAATATTAAATTGTTATTTTTTTAATGATCATTAAAAGAAAGCTGGCCTTAATGATTGATTTAAAATATAATCTCAATTTGCTCACTTTTAAGTTGACATATTATAAGAAGCACAGTGACTATCATAGTCACCTTGTATTTTTACATAACAATTTTAAACGAAACTATTTTTTAAAGCTCCATTGAAATTTTTAAGACGTACATGGACATCACGCCAAGGCTGAAGAAGTTTATTATTACAAATCAATGTATTTAAAAAAATCTTCGTGGTAAGGACGCTTAAGGGGTCCTTTTCAAATATCCGTGACCTAGAAAATATTTTACCTCGGAATTTTGGATTTATTTGAATTTTTATTTTTTTTATATATTTAAAAGGAGGCGCGCGATACTTCTTGCATCTTCACCTAAAACGAAGCTTTATGAATGGTCGTGCGCCTCCATGAAAATATATGAAAAAACTTAGAATTGGATAAAAAACCAAAAATCCACAGGATAAATAATTTCTAGGTCACGGATATTTTTTTATCCTGAAATCCTGTCCTATCCTGAAATCTTGAGATTAGTTCAACGATAATTTGCAACAATATCAAAATAGTTTGCCTAAGGATCAACATTCTCAGATTTTAGTAGAGAAATAGTAAACATTAAGATAATCGATATATTTAACATATTCAATGATGATTTCAAAATTAGTTGCAACTTTTTTTATATATATATGTCAGTTTGAAATATTTTAAGCGCGGCACTTTTATTTTTTTGTAAAAAGTTATAATCAAAATGTGCATGTTGATTTCCAAGTAAAAGATTGTTATAATCGTTGAATATTTGTTGAAAGAGTTATCCTGTCAGTGATTTTTTTGTTTTCGATTTTCATAAATAGTGATTATTATTAATATTTTTTGATGTACCTCGTAACTTTTTTCCTGAGCATTGATTTACTTAAAACCACCAAGACATTCGCTATCAGGGTATAAGATGACTGTGTGTGTACTTTTTCAGAAAGAACTAGATTAAATTTGGTCAAATTTCAGTTTAAAGGGTACATAAATATCGGCAATTAAATATTTCTGACTACAAAACCAATATTGTTTTTATTTTTTGAGTTATTATGATACTACATACTTGGGTAAGAGCTAATTAATAAAAAAAATGGCAACGCAGCGCATGCAACTTGAAAAAAACAATTAAAAATATTAGAAGTTTTGTAAATTAATCTGTTTTATAGCAAACAAGCTAACCCCGACAAACTTCGTCTTGTCATTTTTTCACTGCTTGACGTTTTTAGCCTCCTGTGATCAAAATTTGATTTTACGCAACTTTTCCCATACAATCTGCAGATCTTCCGGAATCGGTTCCGAAGTGGCCAAAGTTGTCACTCTTTAGCGTAAGAACCTTCCTTGGGCTTATACGAACCCAACGCAGCAAAGAGCGCTCCGATCCGACTTTCCGATGCGCATTTCGAACAAAACCATCGAAATTTTTTATATATATAGATACTACAAAATAAACATAATTTTTGTTAAATTTAAGATAACTCCGACTCCGACTCCAACTCCGGGTAATCAGAAATTTTCGGCTCCGACTCTGACTCCGACTCCAGCTAATAAAATTTAGCCGACTCCGGCTCCGACTCCGACTCCAGCTGTTCGAGTTTTTACGATTCCGACTCCGACTCCGACTCCAGGCTTCCCAAAAAGACCCGACTCCACCGACTCCGGCTCCGATTCCGACTCCGACTCCACAGCCCTGCTCATAGCCGTTTCAAAAACATTCAAAAAGCAAAATATGGAAATTTTGATTATAGGATTATACATTTTTAGAAATATTTCTGAATATTTTTATCAGACATTTTACTGCAAAAGGTGAGTTTTCCAACGGATTGTAAATTGAGAAAAAAAGGATCCTTGAATTTTTCAACAAATTCAAATAAATTCAAACAAATTGATATAATTTTTGATCCACAAAAACCATACGGAAATTATTTTAAAACAGACATGTATAAACTATTTTTTAAATCTTTGTTTTTGTTTGCCATTTGTTAAACCTTTTTACGTTTTGTTGATTTTTATTTGAAAATTAAGCTTTTATAGAAAAGGCGGATGTTTCATCGTTTCTCACTAAGAAAAGTATTTAAAAAAAACCTGAAATGATGCACGACTAAAACGTTAATATGTTAGAAAACAAAAAAAAGTCAATAATTTCACTGATTTATCTATATAATAATGTCAAAGTTTTTATTAAATTTTTAATGAAATCTCTCTTCAGATTTTTAACAAATCTCTTTAAAGTTGGAGAAAACTGTAAATGATTTTTTTATTAGTCAAAATATTTGAAGATATTTGAGTTTTGCATAAACTGATTTATTATCCTGAAAACGTTTGAAATCAATCATGAGTTTTTAACTCCCAAACGAAACACGTTAAAAAAAATCCTGATCCACAATATCAGAAGTTGAATTTACACGGTTTTCTTACGTTTTGGGAATTCGCAAAAAAAAATCAACGATTTTTCAACAAACGTTAAACGAAAGTGTTTGCAGTCGAGAATCCTTTCACTTTCTTTTACAAAAAATCAGACTCCCATCTGAACTCATTGCAGAATGATGAATGAACCCGTCCTGGGGCTGATCGAAATCGTTAATTTGGCTGTCACTCAAAAAGGGCTTCCCCCCTCACAGATGAACTTGCACTTTTATCACTCGCTCAAGTCACTTTTTCCAGTCTCGGTAGCCACCCCTTTAAGGGTTATCCGATTCGTCGCCAATCACTTACCGACTGACTCCAACTGGGTCGAATCGAAATCTGGCCCAGTTTTCGGAATCCGTCACCGTGAATGTGTAATTTCGAAAAAGTCTCAAAACCCTTCATTTTGTCCAGATCTGTGTCTCATTGCGCGGGGTCTCAACTTACGCACAATTGAAAAAAAGAGTGGCGGGAGTTTTGCAAGCACCCCGGTTGGTGACCAGCATTCGAAGCCGTAGATTGGACATCGTGACTTTGGGTGATTAACTGGCGCGGGCGCGTGCAGTTCAGTTGGTTGGCATAATCACGACCGGTAAGTGTCAAAACCAGTCAGTTTTGATTAAATTTTTAAATCGTAACCGCGTTATTGCTCACTGGGCACGTGCCTGCGCCCAGATTTGGGGCCGGTCAAAGGTCTTGAGGGGGAGGGGGCGTGGAGGTTATGTTATGACTTGGAGCAAAAGGGTAGTTACCGAAAATGAAGACATTGTTTGTGGGATTGGGTTGTGATACGATTGTTGGTAATGGTGGCTTTCTTGTACTGTGGGGCAGTTTGTTGTATAATGATGTTTTGCTGTTGTTTTTCTTGCTGGAGGAGGAGCTCATTACACACTCGCATGGGGATTAACGAGATTAGGGTCAAAAGCCCTCTATTGTGGCAGGGTCGAGCGAGTTTTTGAGGCGTTGATGTGCTTGATGAGATTATCTCACCAATACTTTTTTATAATTGAATCATCACATCTTCTCAATTCTTTCAATCGAATCCCAGAACCATTCGCTTACAAAGCGGACACCGTAGCCAGCCAGCCACGGCCTTTTCAACTTTTTTAATGGCCAAATATTTAAAACTCGTTTAAAACTGTCATGAAATAAATAACGGGAAAAATGGGATATTCGATTCCACAACATTAGTAGAAAATCGGGAAAACTCGGATATTGAATTGACAAACCGGGAAAGTATTATAAATTGATTTAAAACTCGATTAACTTCACTAGAAGGAATTCAATACGTGGTTTTCTCTCGATAATAATTTTATTCTTATAATTCTAAATCATTTCGTTAGGATTTTTTTCCTAATTATTCAAAAAATATTATAAAAAAACTGTGTTTGACATTGTGTAATAGCCCCTAATCATTGAGTTATTACTGTTGAGTAGTATAGACATTTTTATCTTTAGCTAACTAGTTTTTGTAATTTCTTCTGAGTATAATAATTCAATATTTCATCAATAATTAGAATCTTATAACTTTTTTGAATTTAATGAACACAATAAACAACCGAATGATTGTTTTTAATGTTTGAATGTATTTCAATATTGATTTACACATACAAATATTTTTTTTAATTATCATTTTTTTTTATTTCAAAAATATTTGCAGCAACCTTATTGATTAATTCACCTTATTGATTAATGACCATGGTGATTTATTGAGAAAAAAATCGGATTTTTTTTAATTTTAATGTTTTTTTTCTTAAATTTCTAAAATATTTGTTTGAGCTTTAGGGTATTTGAAATAGTTGTTTAAGAAACATTCACCTATCAAAATGGGAGGAGCATTTACGATTACAAGGTTAAAAAACCATATTTTTCACTTAAAAAAATTACTTTAAGGTTGATCAGCATGAAAAAAAAATATTTTTATATATATATTTTTTTTAATTTTCATTTAGGCTGGTACAAATTTTATTTAAATCAGGGGGCAAAATTTTTTTTTTCAAAACCTTCCAAATTTCAATGTTAATTTAAGTGTAATCAGCTGAAATCAATTCAAAATGCATTACCCTGCGTTAAGGATCATTTATAGCGTGTTTGGATTGTTTTAAAAATCTATTTCGCTAAAATTTTTGTTTAAATTTACATTTTTTGAAAACTAATGATTGCAAATTAACTGAAGTAGTGTAAAATGCATTTAAAAAACTTTTTGCATTCTAATGTTGAAACTTCGGCTTGTTATTTGAGTTTTTTTTTTTTCATGTAAAAAAATTATTTGATGGTTGATTATTTGAATGTTTTTCTATTTTTTTTTCTCTACCAATACCTATTTTTTTTTCCAAGAAACAAAATCGATCAGATAAAATGATTTTAAAGGTACCAGTTTTTAAATATTTTAAAGTATGGAAAACTGCCAAAGTTGTGTGTAGATTTTGCTAAACAAAACTAATGATACAATTTTTTTATCATAAACAAAGATCATACACATTTTCAGGAAATAAAAAAAAAATTGAAATCAAAGAAAATGCAAATTCTCAAAAGAATCACTCTCTTGAATTAATAAGACCTCTTTGTTTTAAGTAAGTTGGCATTAACATTGGAAAATATCTGAAAAACATATTTTTAGACACTATTTTACTGCTTATACACAGTAAAAAAATCATGGTAATATTACATCTGGGAATAAGAACATCTTTTTGTCTGAAAAATGTTCAATTTTACCACTAAAAATGTTTAGATTCACCCCTTTTCCAGTGTAATGTCACTCTTTCAGTCTAAATTGAGGAATAAAAGAGGGAAAGGGGTATAAATGAACATCCAAATTTTACACTTTCGAAAATTACATAATTTTTACTGTGAATGCAGGAGAATAGCTGTCACAGCAAATTTGACTTTTTCAGCACTCGTAGTGTTTGTCAAGCTCAGCTAGCTTTGTTGAACTCGAGCCGAAAATGTTAGCGACTCAATTGCAACTCTTTTAATTTACTATTTCTGAAGTGCTTTTAAATGTAGACAAGCGTTAAAATTTTCACGACTAATCGCACAATCCACAGAAGTGCATCCCATCGTAAAATCTACTTATTCTGCTAGAAAGAGTTCGATAATAAGCCTCGACTATGAAACGGCTTATAACTTCAGCTCCTGTTCGATTTGAGTGATGATTCTCAACATGATTGCGGCCTATGAAGGCTTCCCCATAATGACGATGATTAAACGTGATGATAATGATTATGATCGCGAGTCGCGCAAACCTAGCCAGGTGGTGGTAGAGCTTCTGTTGCACCCACTCTCCCATGCAGTGCAACGAATGCATCGTTAAAGTGGTCTAATAAAATTCAATTAAAATAATTAAATCTCTTTAATTTCACGTGTGCAGCTTTCCGCGTGGTACGCACGGTAGTTGGAGGGAAGTTCAACCTGAAACTCGCAGTCACATGGATGGTTTTGTAGGTTAAAGTCGCTGCGGACAAAAGTTGGCGCGCGTGAAATCCATGGTCCTCGTCGGTCACCGTTAATGAGCTTGAGGAGGCGCAAAGACGCATCACGGCCGTGAGTCATAAACGCAAAAAAGCAGATCGTCGTGGCGGCGAGGCTAATTTATGTACAAAAATTATGCCGGTTTGTGCCTGGAGATGTAACAGATCTCCGACGTTCGCCCTCTTAGCTAGGTTTAATTTGAAATTACTTTGTTTTAATGAAGCGTTTTTCTAACACACACTTGGCCAACGCGATACCTTCCAGATTAAGATCTGTGTCCCAGGAAAGGGATGTCACAATGAGTTAGTATGCAAAGTGCTGGCGAGGTTTAGTCATCATTATCTTGAGAACTGTTTAATTGTACTGGACGACTTGGTGCGTAGAAGTGCATTTCTTTATTTTTTTTTTTTGCTAATGCTTATGCTCATTTGTGACAGGAAAAGTTAGAAGTTTTGTACGAAGCCGACTTTCCTTGGTTTTATTGCACTAATTACATGGAAACTACAAATCAACTCTCTGTCGACATGACCGGATAATTTAGACGCATGTTGATATGACTTTATTCAACTGGAAAAATTACAAAACAAATATCCATGTCCAATTCTAACCAGATCGCGTGCCTCCAGCCAACCCCCCTCATTTACAGCAGCCTAATTCTACGCTAAACACCGCTCCCTCCACCCATTTACAACTTCCTGTACCGCCGCCAGCGGCAAAGACCACCAATTTCTGAACCGGCGGCGGCGAATCTTGAGCAACCCCGAAGATCAATTCCTCCGCTGAAATTCAAAACAAAAGAGCAACCTCTTTGAGCACGCGCGCGCCAGCTATTCTCCGTGATTAAGCCACTAATCCCCGCGCTCCAATCTTCTTGACTCGGGCTAGCACAGTACCCCTTTCGAAGCAGCCTGGATCTGACCTTTTGGCTCCTCACCGCGCGGCTCCGACGATGATCTTTATTGTTCAGCCCCGGTTCAAAGAGCTGTCGAATTTGGAGCAAGGAGAGGTACCTCCGAAGAATCGAGCCCTGACAGGCTTCAACCTCCTTCTCCTCCTCCCGGCCATGCCTTTTTCGGGCGAAAAGTTCAATGATACAATTAGAAGCTTAGCCACGGCTTAGTCGTCGGCACTTCCCCTTCAACCGAAACGACCTCCGCAGAACGGAAAGGGAAAACTGCTGCGCCGATTTTTTTTTGAGTTCACGAATTGAGGTTAGATTTTATCCCAAAAAAAGAAGTCGAGGAGGAGGGTTCAAAGTTGACGGTTTGACAACAATAAGGTTCCTCGCCTCGGCTGGCTGGCGAAAGTTGGCCGATTTCGTGAGGATCATTCATAAATCAGGGCCACGAGATGAAAGTGAAATGGGGTCAGATTGGGTGCAGTGCGCAATAAAAGGGAGAGTAACTCGTTGAGGGGAATCAATTTTTGCTTTTATTGCAATTTGGGAGATTTGTGCGATATCGAATATTATGCTTTAATTCATTTAGAGCAGAGCAATTCTCTACGAAATCGGTCTTTTTTCTTCAATTTTAATTTTTGTATTTTTGTATTTTTTAATCCAATTGAAACTTTTTTGGTGCCTTCGGTATGCCCAAAGAAGCCATTTTGCATCATTAGTTTGTCCATATAATTTTCCATACAAATTTGGCAGCTGGCCATACAAAAATGATGTATGAAAATTCAAAAATCTGTATCTTTTGAAGGAATTTTTTGATCAATTTGGTGTCTTCGGCAAAGTTGTAGGTATGGATATGGACTACACTGAAAAAAATAATGATACACGGTAAACAATTTTTGGTGATTTTTTATTAAACTTTTTGCCACTTAAACTTAATTTGCAAAAAACACTATTTTTATTTTTTTTAATTTTTTGATATGTTTTAGAGGACATCAAAGGCCAACCTTTCAGAAAGTTCCTGATTGTGCAAAAAATCTTTGAGCTAGTTATGCATTTTTGAATCAACAGTGATTTTTTCAAAAAATCTAAAAATTGGTCGCAAAAATTTTTCAACTTCATTTTTCGATGTAAAATCAAATTTGCAATCGAAAAGTACTCTAGTGAAATTTTGATAATGTGCACCGTTTTCAAGTTAAATCTATTTTAAGGTGACTTTCTTGAAAATAGTCGCAATTTTTCATTTTTTAAATAAGTGCACATGTTTGCCCACTTAAAAAAAAAATATTTTTGAAAAGCTGAAAAAATTCTCTTTATTTTGCTTTTTGAACTTTGTTGATACGACGCTTAGTTGCTGTGATATTGCCATGCAAGTGTTAAAAAACAGGAAATTGATGTTTTCTAAGTCTCACCCTAACAGCCCACTATTTTCTAATGTCGATATCTCAGCAACTAATGGTCCGATTTACTATGTTAAAATATGAAACATTCGTGAAATTTTCCGATCTCTTCGAAAAAAATATTTAAAAATTTTCTTAACCAAGACAAACATTTAAAAAGGGCGTAATATTGAATTTTTGGCCCTTTTAAAATGTTAGTCTTGATTTAAAATTGTATAACATTCTGAATTAAGGGTGCAAAGCAACTGGGAAAGCTGTTGTCTTCTTCTTCCGAAACTGTTGCTATTCTGAAAAAAATAGAAAAAAATAAACGAAAGTTACCGTTGCAAATGTTGCAGTTAAAATTTCGGTACACAAGACTGTGGTTGAGCTTACTGATATATAAAAATTATAGCAAAAACAAAATGCGAAATTCAATACAAAAATAAATATGATGAAAGAAAACATCAAAATTTCGCCTTTAAAAGAGAAATACAATGAAAAAAAAACGACAAATGTTTATCTGAAATTCTTCCTGTTTACCTGAAAACTTCTTCTAAGAATCTCTTGTAATCAAAAAAGCAAAATATATTGAAGGAATGAATTATCAGCTCATGAAAGTATTTTTTTTTTTTGTAAACTTTGCTAGAAGAAGATTTTTTCAAATAATATATGAACTGATTTCTAATGTAAATAAAAGAAATTTTCTGAGCCTTACGTAAAAGTAGTTTATGCAACATGTTGCAAAATGAGGATTTTTTTAGCACGAGTCGTAAATCAAGTTTTGCAACGAGTTCTATACAACATTTTTTGCAATTCCTAAAAACACAAACTGAGTGAAATTTTATGTCAAATTTTCTTGTATTTTGTCAATAAATCGTTTAAATCAAAAAAATGATGAAAAGTGTTACTTTTCAAAACAAGTGCTGAAAAGTTTAACTTTTCAGCACCCATTCAAGTGCTGAAAAGTAGAACTTTTCAGCATTTATTTTGAAAAGTGTTGCTATTCGATTCTGTTATTTTTGGTACAGAAAAGTAGGCTATTTCGTCGTTCAAGAATGACAGGAAAAGTGTTTAGTTTCACGACGGAACTGCAAAAAATATTTACTCAAAGTTCTACTTTTCAGCACTTGTTTTGAAAAGTAACTCTTTTCAAAATTTTTTTGATTTAAACGATTCATTGAAAAAAACCTGAAAATTTGACTTAAAATTTCACTCAGTGTGTGTTTTTTTGAAATTGCAAAAAATGTTGTATGAAACTCGTTGCAAAACTTGATTTTTTCAGCACTCTTCGTATTTATCCAACTCGGTGAACCTCGTTGGATAAATGTACGACTCGTGCTGAAAAAATCCTCTTTTTGCAACTTGTTGCATAAACTACTATTAAACGCTTTTCCATGACCTTTCAAAATGTTAAATTAATATTCTACAAAATCATTTTTTTTTCGTCAGTTATCTTTTCCTTTGCCAGATTTGATTTGTTTGTATTGCGCCTAAAGTTATTTTAGAACTAAAATCGTGTTCAAATCATCTCTGATTATTTTTAAGTAATAAGCAATTTTTTTTATCAAATTTTGTCCAAAAATTTTTGGACAAAAAAAATAATAATGTTTTTGTGAGCAAGCGTGACATTGCATGTAATAAGTAAATATATTCAATACGTGACAGGTCAACTGGGTACACTTTTGGACTCGACCTTCACCGATTTTGACAAAACTTGGAGGGAACGTCCATCTATCGACAGTTAACAGAAATCCCAAGTTTGGTGCTGATTGGACCTTCCCTCTATTTTAGGCACCGCCCTCTTTTTTGACGATTTTCAAAAAAAACTTTTTTTTAATCATTACTTTTTCTTTTTAATTCCAGTTGTACTTTTTTGTGCAATTTATGTTTTAAAATTGAAATTACAGAACAACAAAGGGACATTTGAATACATTTAGAGTAAATTCCACGATTTTTTTAAACCAAATCCAAACCAATTTTCAGGCGTAACACTGTTTAAATTTTATTTCAAAATCAGTTTTGATGATAATAAAATTTATTTGTTACTAATTTAAGTATACTTGAAGAGCTTACAAACCAAACAATGTTTGCATATTTGAACAATGTAAAAAGCGGACCTTAAATTCTACTTGCATTGATAAGTATTTCTTACCTCTTAAAATTTAATTGAAACAAAAGTCTCGATATCAGCTACACGGCAAGCACATTCTCTCTCCCGTTAATAAAAAGGGCGTACCCGCAGTCTATCCCCCATTACTTCCAGATGTTTGGCGCCAGTCAGTAAGTAAGGAGATATGCTTCTCAACTTCTGCAGCGCGCAAAAAAGTCCAGTAGCCGTCAGCCGGCCCGGTTGATCTTTGACCGCGGCAACCCGATCCAAACCGCCGGCGCGCGAAAACACCAAATAACACCTTTGACACCCTCTCCACCCTACAGCAATCGCGGTCTATGTGTGTGGAACGCCCTCCGATGTCTGAACTCGACAACAACACAATGGCCAGAGCAGCTCGCTCTATCTCTTGGAGTCGCAGAGGCCACCCCCGAAACGTCCAAGCCTCTCCTCCCCGCGGGGCGAATTCTGCAACCAGTAGTCGATTCCGCGGGCTGTTAGCAGCTCGCGGTAGTCGCGCGTCTATGAGCAAAAAGATCAATCGATTTGACACGGTGACCCCGTTTTGGGTTTCCACTCTGCATGGGGAGGGAAGCGCCGTGCGGTGGGGTGACTTTGGACAACCAGTTGAAAATCCATTTCTAAATTGAAACAAAATCAAAGTGACCAAAGTCACCCCACCGTAGCACACACCCCATTAACGATTTGCAGCCGCAATCGGCTATCGGTAAACGGGAATCATTTCTCTCCTATGATCGCCGTGGTGCACTCGCTCGTGTGGGGGGTGCTGCTGGTCAACCCCATCGACAGCAGTCAACGGCTCGGGCCTCGACTACTCGGTAGGTAATCAGTGCCATTCAATCTGCTGCCTCTGCGGAGGCTGCTGCAGTTTTCCACCCTCGCGCCGCCGTTGGAGGTTGCCGGGGAAAATCCGCTTTTAATGAAAATTGATTTGTCTCATTATTTTGAGGTAAATGTGAGCGCGGTTGGGAAGTGATATTTGCCTTTGCGATATTGAGACTGACTGATCAGAAGCAACTTTTTTTTTAAAAGGCCTTTCTTTAGTTCAAAAAGCAAAAAAAAACACCTAACTTTGCTTGCTATTTTAACCTATATTTTCTGTACATGACACCAAGAAAATCAGCTGAATAGCTGCCCAATTTGGGTGACATGATCGGTAGCTGACACATTGCATAAACATTTGTTCAAGACATGTTACGACGGCGCTCTCTCCACCCTAAAAAAAGTGGAGTAGGTCCGTCAAACACTTAGCTGGTCCACCCACGCTCAACTCTCGTCAACTTTTGGCAATGTGGCGCCCTGTTGACGCCACAGCTTCAAGTTCTTCACCCCAAAACGGATGCAAGTTCCCACCACACAGAAAAAAGTGTTCCGGAAATCATGCAAATCGTACCGTGAACACGTGAATATTGCAATTTTTAATATACGAATTTTTGAACTAAAGATTTTAAGCACAAATTATCCAGGGGCCGTGAACTTTCCATGGCCGATTTCACTCGTAAACGTGAATATTAGTCATGATTTCATGAAATGGATGCATGCAGTCATGAAAAATATTCATGATTTTCATGATAACAATTGACTTTGTGGCAAATAAAAACGCGGTTGAACTGGCAAAGCGAAAAACAATTTCGTCGCCGTCGTGATAATTTGTCGTACGTGAATTTTGGGTCGAATTGAGTTAATGCCTCACTTTTTGACATTCACAGAACCCCAAAATTCGATTTCAATACTGAGATATTCAACGAAACCCAAAAAAAAAACTCCGTGCATTTTTGTCACTTCACATATGAAAATAGTTTCAATCTTGTCGTGCTATCTTGTCACTCCCTAAAAATTTATGTAGGTGCGACAACTAGCCAAAGGGATTTCAGGCCAGAACGCGTTTGACGCACGTACAAGTTAGACTACCGTAAACGTTTATAACAATAACTCGGAGTTCCAGCACCCAACTTCAACCAAACTTCGGGACAATGCAAATGATGGTCAGCCAAACAAAACGTGTTTGTTATTGTTTACATTACGTGCTTTCGTTTTTGTTTATTCAAGGTCAAACATAAAAACGCGTTTTATCGGAACGTCAAAATGGCGGGTGCGACAAGGTAGCACGACGCATCGACTTGACAGTTCGAGCGATATTGTTCCTGATTGATCAAGATCACTTGTCATAAACATGAAAAAAATTAATAAACCCAAGAATGATTTTCACGAATTCATGAACTTTTTTCATGAAAATATGAAAATCTTCATGAATCAAGAAAAGCATGATTTACAAATTCCCAAATAAAATTATACCACGTAAATTTTGTGCGAGCATAAAAAATCGTAAAATCATGAATATTTTTCAAGAATTCATGAAATTTTGTCATAAGTAAAAAAAAAATGAACGAAAATTCATGAATAAAATATTATCAATTTATTAAAAAAATGTTAGCCATGTAGAAAATTCATGAATTCATGAATATTAATTCACGATTTCATGAATAAAATTACTCATGATTTCTCGCACATTTTTTTCCGAGAGCTGTTACGATCCCCGTTACGCCGCGGGAAAAAATGAAGTTATTCCTTCTGTGCAAACAAAGATTATTAGGAATTTCCTCACGTTGGAAAACGAAAAGCGCGCGCAGCGTTTCCCATCGATCGCAAATCACGACCCACCGTCGATCGAGTTCGAGCTCTGACAGACGGACAGACAACAACAGAGTTCGAAACAATCGATCGTTAGTGGCACATTACCGGGGTAAAACAGCATGTTTGTTTGGGGGGAAAAGTCGCGAAACTCGAGCAGCTTCGCGCGGGAAATTCAAATCAAAGCCCCTGGACGGAACTCCACACCAGGCATTTACTACAATAGATCACGAGTTGCAACTCCGGGCGCGCGATCTTTGTTTTCTCCAGGAAATTGATATCACTCACTTTCGATTTCCTTTAGCGGGACTGTCAACGCGAATCACGATCAACGGCTTCGGGGGAGGAAGTTTCGATTTCATCCGCGTGGAATGTGGCGATCACGCGAAAAACGCGATCTACCCCTCAGGTCATGAAGCCTCTGTGACGGAATTGGTGTAATTGCACAATCGTAGCAGAACCAGCTGTCACGGGTGGAACTAGACAAAACCTTGGGGGTCGTAATTTTTGTGGACTTCTGGTGAAGGTCCGCGGATCTACGCCGATCTTGCAGAACTGGAATTTATTCAAACCAAACGATCTGATCTCCGTAGCAAAATGTCTTTCCCATTTGGGCTCGGATCCGGACTCCGGTTTCAATCACAGTTTACCGATAACCTTTCAGCAGAAACCGCTCGAGGACCACCCCTAAAGGGGTCTCGGAGATATGAGGCCAGCAGATTAACCCCGGGATTGATTCATTGGTGGCCATCCATCTGCAGGCCCTTTGACTGAACGGTCAATGGGAGGCAAATGAAGTGCGCCATAGTTCAGCGAGGAGATATGATACTTTATGCTACTTGAAGTTTGTAGCACTCATCAGCTGTGGATACCTTCGAGTAAGTGGGCTAGAAGAAGCCACCCACCGGGCTCAACGGTCAGTGTCGAAGACGTTGAGATTCAATATCTTGAGAAGAGTGCTACTTTTTAGCAGTTTCCTAGCATTCCTTAATCTACCTCACCTCAAAAAGCTTAATTACGCAAATCCATCAATCTTTTCGTTTCCAAAACTCCCAGATTTCGAGATAATCAAACGACACGATCGTCGACTTTACGTTCACGAGAACGCGCGAGTTTCGCGCGATAATTGCCAAGGGCCCCAGATTGGTGGAAAGTTGCGTCAACGCGGCGGTGTCACACGGTGCAAAGTAGGTTCCCAAGGTCACGTTGGTCCATCCCCCAACCCTCTACCAGCAAACTCACAGTTCGTCGCCATCGTGCTAACTTGTCGTACGTGCATTTTGGGCCAAATTGAGTTAAGAACGCCATTTTGTGCAGCTCACAATGCCTCACCTTTTGACCTTCACAGATCCCCAAAATTCGATTTCAATCCTGAGATATTCAACAAAAACCGAAAAAACTCCGTGCATTTTTGTCACTTTACATATGAAAGTAGTTTCAATCTTGTCGTGCTATCTTGTCACTCCATGAAAATTGATGTAAGTGCGACAAAAGGCCAAAGGGATTTCAGGCCAGAAAAGTCAGGATGCGTTTGTCGCACGTACAAGCTAGACTACCGTAAACATTTGTAATTATTACTCGGGACTCCAGCAACCAACTTCAACCAAACTTTGGGACAATGCACAGAATGGTCAGCCAAACAAAACGTGTTTGTTATTGTTTACATTGCGTGCTCTCGTTTTAGAATATTCAAGGTCAAACATTGAAACGCGTTTTTCTCGGAACGTCGAAATGGCGGGTGCGACAAGATAGCACGACGACGTCGAGTTGAAGACCCCGTCGCGGGGAGAAATTGCCGCATCGATAATTGTCTCAAATTTGAGTCATTAGAAGCGGAGAGAGATGGTTCCGTCCCGAGAGAAAAACCCATCGCTTACAACGCGGCAGAGTTTCGGACGCTGCCGTTTTTTCCCACAGAACTGTAACTGACCTATCCATAAAAGATAATTACCGTCATCGATGGCCCCGCAACGCCGAACGCCGATCCACCTCCGTGGGTCGTAAAATCGTTTAGGAGTACGGTCTCGGAATCGCTTTTTCGCGCGGTCACTTTCATGTTCCGGCGTGATTCCCGGGGCATTTTGGGTACAGTCATCTCTTGAAATTTGGTTAGCTAAACAAGTTTCAAGACCTGGCACACAGCTAAAAGATTCTGAGGTGTCCCAAAATCGAGTGACTCCCGTACCCCGTTTGGTTTGGTTGCGATCTTCAGCGTTTTTTTTTTTTTTTTCGGAGAGTCATTACAACAAACTCTTCACCAGACCGCAAAGCGAACCTCACCCGGATGATCGTGTGATGATCATAATCGTTTCGCGTTCGCGGTGGTGACTACTATTTAGTCACCAGACCCACAAAAACGGAACGTCAACAAATCGGGAGGCAGGGAATCTGTGTCGCCCGTGCGGAATCGTGGCCACACGAAAGCCCATAAGCATAACCATTAAGATGTATATATAGTAGGGTTCCAGGGATAAAGAGATCTTCTAGTGCTGTCGTGTGGTCGTAAAAGTTGGAAAAGTGTCGCGCAAGCCCGCGAGGGAGGTTGTGATTGCGAACTGAAAGAGTCCGTGTGGTCTGACCTGATTTTCGGGGTCGTTAGACGAGTACAGGACAAGGGTTTTGCGGTGATGCACACGTGCTCTACTCTTAGAAAGGGATATGACATGAAATGTCAAAAGTTGATGATGCTTAAAGAAGCTTATTCGGTTTATTTATTGAATTTTTTGTACAATATTTACAATTATTGGAAATGATTATTCAAATATTTCAGGCATAAAAACACATGAAACATTTGTCCGACTCCAAATGCAACTAATTGAAAAATTGCGAAGATGCAAAGTTCTATCAAATAAAAATATGATTTTGATACCAAATCCATCATTTACTCGAAGTTGCTACCCGTATGGGACTTAAATGCAAACAATCGGTCTATTTTTTATTTCTTTTTTTTTTTGTTGTAAAGACTCGTTTCCTCATTATTAAAAAATATCAAACAATATCTTCTGGTTTGAATTTTATTTTTTAAATTTTATATTTGAAATTTGCATTTGCAGTTGACAAAACTTGATATCATGTGAATTTTTAAAGTTTGTTTTAAATTCTCAAGCCTGTCCATTGAAATTTTTGCACTGTGCAAATTTTTATGTTTGAGTATTAAAATTTTGTGTGAATTACAGATTCATTTATTATCATTCCTTTGCCCCTTGCCTAGTTTTAAGACAAATCATTTTTATGACTTCTTTTTTCTTTTCAAAATCAAACATAACCTTAAATAACATATCTTCAAAAAATATCATGTATTTGTTACATAACATTTTCATTTTAAAATTTTTTCAATCAAATACCCCAAACTTAGAACTCATTTTTGTTATTTTTATAGTAAACTTTTATTTTATGATAGTTATTATTTAGCAAGTTATTCAGTAATTCCTGAATAACTCACTAATACCAAAGCAATTGGATTAATTTCTGGTTGTTCTACTGCAGGTTATCTTTGGTAATTCTACGATTTTTCTTAGAAACTTTACTTCGATGAAACAATAAAAAGATTATAAAAAAAGTAATCAAAGTTAAACTTTTTTTTAATCTATGTTAGGAATTTCCAACACAGCTTCAAAAACTGTTTATTTTTTATTGCACTTTAAAAAATAACACAGCAATTCAATATTAGTGCGACCATCCCGGGAATTCCCGGCACAAAATTTCCGGGATTTTTCCAAAACCGGGAATTCCAGAATCGCGGTATTTTTTTATAATTTTATAATTTGTCCCGGGAATTCCCGACATTAAAAAAAACAATTTTGGTCTGGAAATTCAGATTTTTTTGTGCAAACAGATGAACAGTTGAATACCCCGTAATTGATAATAATTTTAAAGCATTATAATTTGTATTCGGCATATATCAGCATCAATTTTGTGTATTTGGAAAAACTGTTGAAATTTTAGTTTATCGATCTGCAAAATGCCTAGCGGTTTAAAAAAAGATTGAGATTTCTAGGTATTTTTATGATCTGAAATTAAAAAAAATCAGGTCAAATTATTTTTCATCAAACACTGCCATGTGAGCCAAATCAGAACAAATGAAACGAATTTAGACACCTATTTAACCATTTTTTGCATGCTTTTTTGAATAACTTATGTTAAAACATGAACAGAACAAAACAATTTCACAGAACACCGATTTTTAAATATATTGCTTTAAAATCTCCTTACCTATTCAGACTGTATTGTATGAATTGTATTGTATTCAGGGTGGCCACTCAAGTCGGGAAATCGGGAATGTCGGGAAAAAGTCGGGAATTTGCCAAAATCCGCAAAAAATCGGGAAAAAGTCGGGAATTTATGATTTTTTGTCAAAAAGTCGGGAAAAGTCGGGAATTCTGAGCATACTTGTTTGAAAATTATTTTTTAACTCATAAATAATTTTGTAGTATTTTGTACAATTTTCAAATTGAATTCACTCATTTCTGCTTTAGTAACTTACTTTAAATTTAAGGATCTTTTCACTATTTCAATATATTTGAGTATGGAAAAGCTGTTTAAGACCTTCAAAATCTTTATGAATATTGGAGTTTTGACACTGATTTTCATAATATTTTTTATGAATCAAATGATCGCTATTATTTTTTGTTGTTTTATGAAGAGGTAAATTTAATGAAAAACTAATATAAAAATAAAATTACGATTCTATTTCATTTTGTCACACAATTGAATATTTGAAACAGGATTCGAAATTGAGTTTGGCAATGGTTTTTTTTTTTTTGGTAAATATTTGTAATTGTTTAACTAAATTCATTAAGTATGTTATTTTTTCCAAATGTTGCCCTTGAACTTTTTTTTGTGAGTATGGGTAAATTACCTACTATAGATAAAGCTTGATTTTCAGTTTGCGGAAAACTTAAATATCGAATAAAATCCAAAATTGAAAAACTTTTTTACGTTTTGAAAACATAAAGAAAATATTGAAATTGCAAAAAAAAATAATCCAAGAAATTTTGAGTTATTTTGCTTAAAATAAGTGGGAAAACATAAAATCATATAAAGCTGAATTTTCATTGAAAAAAAACAACAGTTAAATACTGACCACTAGATAAATTAACATTGATTAAAAAATTCAATATCAAAAATTACAAAATTAAAAAGGGAACTTGGCAAAAACATTTTCTTTTATGAATTCCGAAACTTTTTTTTAAATCCTTTGAATGAATAATAACAGCAATTATGTTTTAATCAGTCTTAAACAAAAATATCAGAAACTTTACGTTTGTCAATTTAGAAAATACCATGGAAGTTATAAGTATTTTTGAACTTTCGATTATTTTTTCATAGACTAATTGTTTGTGTTTCTACTCTGAATCATAATAATGAAATTACATTTTGAAGCTTTCTTTATTTGTTGTTTAGTTTCTGTATTTACAAAAAATGCCTACATTTGCATTTTTTTTAAATTCATAGAGATTTTTTTGGTGGTTAATATTGACTTTTCTTATAGAAAGTTTTTTGTTTGAAAAGTCTGGAAAAAAGTCGGGAAAAAATCGGGAATTTGAAAATGGAATTTTAGTGGTCACCCTGATTGTATTGTATTGTATTGTATTGTATTGTATTGTATTGTATTGTATTGTATTGTATTGTATTGTATTGTATTGTATTGTATTGTATTGTATTGTATTGTATTGTATTGTATTGTATTGTATTGTATTGTATTGTATTGTATTGTATTGTATTGTATTGTATTGTATTGTATTGTATTGTATTGTATTGTATTGTATTGTATTGTATTGAATTGTATTGTATTGTATTGTATTGTATTGTATTGTATTGTATTGTATTGTATTGTATTGTATTGTATTGTATTGTATTGTATTGTATGTATGTTTTTTTTCCTAGTTTGCGGTAGTAATTTAAAGATAATTTATAAAATATGTTTTTTGCAAAAGTTTTTTTTGTGAAAATTGAACTTTTCAGCACTAGTATCAATAAATGTTGTAAGCACCTCGTTGTAAAACTTTTTTTTCCAGCACTTGTCGTATTTCTAGATTATTTTTTCAAAACAACCAATGTGCCAAGAGTTTCGTATGTACATAGGACATTTTGAAAAAGTAATCGAGATTTATCCGATAAATGTACGACTCGTGCTGAAAAAATCTTCTTTTTGCCACTTGTTGCATAAACTTTTATTATATAAAACATGAAATTCAAAACTTATCTAAAATTTTACATTGACTGGTGTCATTTTATTTGTTGTCGCCTCTTGTTTTTTAAAATATTTTCAAAGAAATTGTTCAAGTTTTTCTGATCATGTCATATCATAAAGAAATATTTTTATATGAGTTTATTTAATTTGAATCACATTGTAGTTCATTTAAAATCGTAAGCACAGCAAAAAACAACAAAAAACTTATTTTAATTTCATTTAAGCTACTTAAAAACTGTCGTCCTTGTTCAGATCGAAGTGTGAATCTATAACCAATGAATATGATTGAATTTGTATACTAAGTCTTTGATTTTAAGCTTTAAAACATAGCAAATATAATGCTAGCAAAACATTGTAATAGGACCGAAGCCGAAGTGTAAACAAAGAGTCTATCCTGCTCACGTCAGTTGATGTTTACATTAGGAACGAGCAGGATAGACTCTTTGTTTACACTTCGGCTTCGGCCCTATTACAATGTTTTGCTAGTAAACATAGATTTCATGACTGTTTCTAAAATTTAACGGGATTGCAAAAATATTTTTTTACGTTTCCTGGGACAATGCAAACTTTATTTCAAGTTTTTGTTTTCCAATTTATATCTTCAAATTTTCAATAAAATGAAAGGGTTAAACGAAATTGTTGCTTAAAATAAATATTTCCGAAGAAATACTTTTTACAAGCTAATATAAACTACAACTATAAACTAAACATAATGATATGAAAAAGTTTATTTTTGAATTTCAGATAAAATGGGACGCTTTTAATCTTCTTAAAAAGATTTTCAAACCACAGTCAGAAAAAAATGTTTTCATAAATTAATTAAAATTTTGCAAAATTTGTGAATTGTGACAGTAACATAATGTGCGAGTCATTTTGCAATACTGCTTGTTCCAACATTTTGTAATACTCTGAATTTGTAATTTGGTTTCAAGTAGCTCTTATCAATTTCGTATACATTCATGTAGTTTCTGGATGTTCGAAATGATTTTGGAAAATTAAAAGTAATCCGTAAAATACTTCCAATTATCCTGGTAATTCCATTCGGAATGGTCAGTTGAAGATTTGGTTTTACAAGATTAAAAAATCGAATAAAATACTAAGGGAATAGACAAATATATCTAAAGTACCTTAAATAGTAGCTTAAATTAATTGTGAAAAAAATTGTAAAAAGTTTATAAATATTAATATTTTAAGCGTCATAAATTTTTCAATGCAATCGAGTTCGAATCGGAACACATTCTGCACACGCACAATTTTCTACTAAGAACACATAAAATTTGAATTTAGATAACAAGTTTTAGGTATTATTGATACAGATTTCTAAGATTTGTTCAGCTTTTTTCAGCAACATAAATATATTTCAGATTTTTTATATGTACTGCAATAAAAATTTATTTACGATTTATCATTATGTTTTGAGAATGTTTCAGATAATCAAAAAAATAAATTAATATTTTTTTTTTGTGAAAAGTTACTAAGGTTAATTCAACATTCAATACATCAAATTTTTATCCGAAGGTTTCTTTGGAACACCGGATATTCGAATCACAAAAAATACATTCTTACATTCTGCGACCCCATTTTGTCAAATTTGAGTGGTTAGCCATTACAATGCATATTACATCTCAGCCATTTTGGCCACTATATTGCATTCAAAATTTCCAAATCAAGCATTGATGGGGTCATATTTGACGGTTTAACAATATTTCAAAATTAAATTGGAATTATATCAATTTCACCCCAGTTTACAGTAAATGATATGAACTCTAAATTAACCCTAACATATTAATACATGTTTTTTTGTGTTCTATATTGTGCTGATTGTTTTGATTATTGTTTTTTTTTTCTTAAAACTCATTTGTATTAGAAATGAATGGTTAATATTTTTTTCTCGTTTTAGTTGTGTTTATAAATCCTGCTTAAAAATCCTTTTAAGTCATTGTTTCAAACAAGATGACTCACAACCGCAATCTCCCATCCATATCAGCTATCTCCCTCGGAAGATCTGTTCGCTTCGCTCCGGTCAATTTGGTGGTTGTCGAAAATTGAAAACATAAATTTACAAACCCTCACCACCCGTGACAGTTCACACAAAAGCTCGTTCGACTGCGGCGGCGGCGGAAAAATATTTGCTTACAACCATTGAATTTAAGCAAAATCGACAATATCTGGTCGCGACGATCGCGACGACCAACAAGCAAAAAAAATCATCCGATAAATAAGGAAGGTAAATTATGAATGAATGCCCCTCGTGTCTGTTGTTATCGCACGGATCGAGTACCCCCCTCTCGACGGTACCAATCAAAGTGTTAAGTGTGGCACAAACAATAAATATTGGTGTTAATAATAATGGATCCAATTCCGTGGTATGCGCGCCGTATTGGTCATATATGGCGGGCCATTATTGAGGGGGGTGCGAAGTGAATGGTCCCAGCTGTGGCCATTATAAATTATATTTTATATTTTATTGATAAAATAGTTTGAATAATGGTTGTTCAAGGAGATCACAAACAGCAATAAAACTTGCTATTAGCCCCTTGTTAATTCTATTCTTATTGTTGAACAAACTAAAGCAAAACTTCTATTTGTGTCTCTCTTCCAGATTGCGTCAGGACAGTGAACTGCTGCTGTCCCGGTCGTCGCACAACTGGTCCCAGCAGGACCTGCAGCTGCAGCTGTCCGCGTCGAGCAACAGCATCGCGGACAACAACAGCTCCGAGAGTACGTCCTCGACGGAGACGCTCAAGTGGCTCGGTTCGATGAGTGACGTGTCGGAGGCGAGCCACGCGACCAGCATGTCTGCGCTGTCGAGTGCAGGTGAGTTTCAGTTTGATTACAATTATAGTTTCCAGAAGCTATGAGTAATTTCAAAAATTTTCAAATTTTGGTTCTCTGGTCAAATATTTATTGAAATTATAAAATTGAAAAATTTAAATCGAAAATTGTAGCGTGAGAACAGCACAATTTTTAGGCATGATCGATAAACCCCAATCTTGTTATATCGCAAGCACAATCAAAAACTCCTTAAAATTTTGAATTATGCCCTGCGTTGTAATAAGTGCTAATTGACACAAGCCATTCGATCTCCACCAACCCACGCACCCGCTCTCCCAAGTGTGGTCCACTTCCACTTTTGCACACCCGTCAACAACTCCACTCGTCGCGCGCGTTTGAAAAAAGGAGGGTGGGACAGTTCAAGGCAACAAGACCGCGCGGAAAAACGGGACCACACACGCGGTCATTGGCGCCGAAGACCCCGCGTCGATTCGATTCGAGCGCTCCAATCAGTTGAAGGTTTTCTTCGCCGGCCTGCAAAACGCAGCAGGCCACCACCGAAGACGCGGTTGAAGTCTCTGCGCGTTGCGTTGCGGGCATGGCTAGCTGAGATAAATTTGCATTAACAGCTCAATTCATTTTCCTCTGGGCTCTCCGTGGATTGGATTGTTCAACACTCTTCACTCATTTAGCACACTTCTCAGCGAGTCTTGTTGGCGAGGTTTGACTAGACTTTCACTGTTGAAAAAAGTGTAAATTTGTGTAAAACACGATTGTCTGAACAAAAAGCACAGCTTTTTCACTGTGCCGATCTCAAGCAACTTGAACATTTCAAAGGTTTCCTGCTTGTTTTCTCCACTTTTGGGGGCGACGCGTTCAAGTCGTTCGCTGGAAATGGGCTTTGTTCATTACAACTTTTATGTTTAATAGGGTAGGGTAGTCATCAATAAGACACTTTTGGTTTTCAACTTTCAACGATTTTTGTATTTTTTTCATCAGCATGTTTTAATGAGCTTTTTGTTGCATTTTCTTTCTTTTAATGTGTTCTAACATTGATCAAAATATCAGATCGATCCGACCTCTACAGCCAGAGCTATCCAACTGTCTCATTGTAGACGCACTTGGCAGGAACAATGAGACAGGTGGGGAACAATGAGACACTCTACGAAAATCAATACTTTTCTAGTAAAACATCATGTTTTTGTATTGTTCCATTGCAGGTGACTTACCTTGAACATTTTAAAGCAATTTTGCCAACTTGAAACTTTAATTAACAAAAGTTATACTAAAAAGTAAAAAAATTTAGTAAAATCCATTTATTTATACCAAATAACTTTATATTTTTGGCTAAATGAAGTCAAACCTCAATAAATATGCCAAAAATCACTTCCAATTCATATTTTGAAAGATTTCCCTAGATTTTGAAAAGTTTAATGAAGAAAAATCAAAGTGTCTCATTGTTACCCATGGGCTGAAAAGAGTGGGGAACAATGAGACAGCCCTGGATTCTGGGTATATTCATAATTTTGGTCAAATCTAATGAAAGGCCATTGTAGCCCAACTCATGCCCTATGAAATGACGAAAGAAATTTGGATAAATATTAGTTTTTGTGTTATTGGCAGCCTATGAGCGAAAATGTAATTTTCAGTCATAATTTACTTTTACACCCCAAAATCAAACATTTATGAATAACTTTGCAAGGGAGCGTCCACAACCAACGCCACTATTATGGCAGAAGTGTATCCAGTAGACACACCTTTCCTCAAATTATGAGCCTGATTGGTTGAAACTACGACTTGTGAGAGCCATTTTATCATTGTTCCCCGTGTCTCATTGATGACTACTCTACCCTACTTCCCGAGCGTTATTGTACCTCGGTTCGTCGGTTATTGTTCGAGCAAGTGGAAATAGTCTTGTTTCGTTTTGATGGTCGCGTTCTTATTGCGATCTCTCAGGGAGAATGGGCGGGGAACCTTTGACCTGTGGATACTATGGGAAACGAGGTTTCTTTGAAACTGGTGATTGGCACTAGTCACAAATAGTTGATTTTTCCTTTTTCAGATGGCATAAGACAATATTCGCAAAGTAATGGGATAAGTTTATTTGTACAGTAAAAAATAATGTAAATTTGGAAACTGTAATTTTGGACGGTTGAATATTACCTCTTTTATGATGTAATTTTACCTCAATTTAGACTGAAAAAGTGGCATTTAATTAGAAAAGTGGTAAAATTATACATTTCCAGAGGTGATTTTTTTTTCTGACATAAAAGATGTACCTTTTCCCAGATGTTATATTACTAAGATCTTTTTCTGTGTGTTTAGTGAAAATATGTTATCAATTTTATGAAATAGAAAAACATATTTTTTGTTTACTTTAATTGTCTGAGGTTTCAGAAAGTCTTATAAAATTTCCAAGATTTCAAAAAATGAATTGATATGGAACAATCGTCTGAATTTAAAAGTACTCTATGTTTAGTTAAAATTATTTCATTGAATTGAAATATTTTACTAACATATTCAATTCAATGAAATTTAATTCCCAAATTACGTACGGCCGTGAACATACTCATTAAATTTAACATTGTCTAACTCTTAAAAAATAACCTCCGTATTCGACAGTCAAAAACCTGTTGTTCATACAAAAATTATTAGTGAAATCATTTCAGTGAATTTCCGTATTTTAAGTGTTTGTCTTATGTGATTTTTTTTCGAGGGTTCTGATTATGTTGAAATTGTGAAAAAGCCGCCTTACAAGAATACAGTGCAAAATTTAAAGGTGTTCAGATTTTGGTTTCAAAAAATCGTTCAATTATGAGAAAAAATAATCATTAGCCAATGGAAGTGCACACATTTCCCTTATTTTTGATCTAGAGGAATATCAGTTGGAAGTTTTTGCAAAAATAAATAAAAGTTTGAAAAATACTTATTTTAAACAAATAATATTGCTGCAAATATTTTTTTAAGTTTATGTCAAGCGACTCTGGCCAAAGTCAGAGAATGAAAAAAGTGTTTAAAATGCATTTTACACCAGTCAAGTTCACAGCTAAAAATGTAGTAATCTAGCTACGTGTAAAAGTGCTGGGTGTAAAATAAATATTGCATTATTTTATGCATTTTTATGTAATTTTACGTCCTGAAATATGCAGCCCAACAGTATGAGAAACCTACTTGACCGAAATGCCAAGCCCATAAATGCGTTTATCCATACAGCTTTTCATCGGTCTGACGGTCGAGTGGGCTAAGGCGCCAGTCCTTTTGATGGTGCTGGGTTTGAATCCCGTCGGTTGCAACTTTTTTTTGTGTATGCAAAAAATTGTACATGCAGTGTGTAATATTAAGTGTTTATTTTGACGAAGGAGAAGTGCATGATTTTGCATGTGATTTTACCATCGGATTTTTTGCTGTGTTGTTCTGAAAAATTGGTTTTCAAAATATCAAGGAGAAATATACCCTTTCTCGGTCCATTTCTATTATCGGCTTATCAGAACTTTGATCATTAATTACAGCTTTGATAAAGTGTTTTAGACTATATCAAAGTGATAAAAATCTCAAATGAAAGTGAGCAAGCAATTCTCTTTTGTTGATGTATCTGAAAATCGTCGCCGTCGTGCTAACTTGTCGTCCGTGCATTTTGGGCCAAATTGAGCTAAGAACGCCATTTTGTGCAGCTCACAATGCCTCACCTTTTGACCTTCACAGATCTCCAAAATTCGATTTCAATCCTGAGATATTCAACGAAATCCGAAAAAACTCCGAGTAGTTTCAATCTTGTCGTGCTATCTTGTCACTCCCTGAAAAATGATGTAAGTGCGACAACTGGCCAAAGGGATATCAGGTCAGAACGCATTTGACGCACGTACAAGCTAGACTACCGTAAACATTATAACTCGGGACTCCAGCAACAACAAGCAACTTTGGGACAATACACAGAATGGTCAGCCTAACAAAACGTGTTTGTTATTGTTAACATTGCGTGCTTTTAATTTTGTTTATTCAAGGTCAAATATTAAAACGCGTTTTTCTTGGAACGTTGGAACGGCGGGTGCGACCAGATAGCACGACCACGTCGAAATGTTGTTTAAATAAATACAAACTACTAAAGTGACGAGAATAGGTAAAAATAATCTAAGTGTGATGAAAATGGGTATATTTACCCTAAGTATAGACAATCCGGGACCGTGGTGTAGGGATAAGCGTGGTTGCCTCTCACCCAGTCGGCTTGGGTTCGATCCCAGACGGTCCCGGTGGCATTTTTCGAGACGAGATTTGCCTGACCGGATGGGGAATTAAATGTTGGCCGCGGTTTAACCTAAATGGTTAGGTCGATAGCTCAGTCCAGGTGTAGGAGTTGTCTCCTTGGATCCAGCCTCGGTGGAGTCGCTGATAGGCAGCTGGACTCACAATCCAAAGGTCGTCAGTTCGAATCCCGGGGTGGATGAAGGCTAAGGTGTAAAAAGAGGGTTTGCAATTGCCTCAACAATCAAGCCTTCGGACACCTAGTTTCGATAGGAATCTCGCAATCGAAAACGCCGAGGCAATGCTGTAGAGCGAATAATTTGATTTTTTTTTATAGACAATTTGTTTTGAGGAATAAATAACTTTCTTGTTTTTGAAATTCATGTTTTATTAAACTTCTAGATATTTTTCAACAAGCCCAAATATGCTGAAGTGCATTCCTATTTGATTCCAGTTTATTTATTTTTTCAATAAAATTTTAAGTTGTAAAAAGAAATATTCCCCTCCCCCCTCACACGAAATCAAAAAAAAAATGCCCCAACCCCTCTTCGATTTGCGTGAAACTTTGTCTTAAAGGCTAATTTTGTCCATGCTTACAAATCCGGGGTCCATTTTTCCATTTTTCCAAATTTTGAGTACGCCATAAAAAAGTGCGTCCAATTTTAAATAAAAGTTCATTGGACACCAAATTTCCAAATCATCACCAAATCATTTAAAGATGGAAGGGGTCGCACCGCCCCTCCGTCACGAGATATCGAAAAATTGTCGTCGGATTTGTGATCAGGGTCCAAAATTACCCTACAGGACAAATTTTCACGCAAATCGAATGCTGTGCGAGTTGGTACAGAGTTACTCATTTGATTTTATTGTTGAATTCAGACGAATTATAGTGAACCGTTTTTTCAACCACCAATCGCTACTGAATACTCTCTCTCTTTGCTCTACCTCTCAATCCAATCAGGTAGTACAGCGAATGGCTCAGAGAGGCCAATTGCGCTCGGTCGCTCAAAACTGATTCGAAATAGTCTACGATCGGCTTTGTTTGATTATTCATTGAACTGCTTAAAATCAATGTTCTCAAAAATTATTTGCAATTTTATTGATAACACAACATCAAAGACACATTTGACAGCAATTTCCGCCATGCCAAATACTAATTGACGGCAAATTGGTCAAAAGAGCGACGCGCTGGTATTTTGTTAGATTCTCTCCTCTCTGAACAAATCCGTTTGTGACTCGGGTTGGCGGACGGAGTAGGCTAAGAAATTGACGAAGTATTCGTATCGCTGTGTGAAGCGATTGACCAAGACGCTGGCAGCTAGCGAGTTGTGTTCGTTCGCGAATGGTTGCGCGCTCCGGTCGACAAAGATTCGTTCGGTGATGAGTGGGTGATATTTGATCTTTGAGCCGAAAATAAGGACCCTTGTTTATGACCATTTTTTTATTTTGTTGTCAAAAAAGTTGAACAAGGAAGTTTGACAATTAATCATCTGATAATTTTGCTGAATATTACAAAACTGCGTTTCCATTTGAAAGAATTAACATTCTTTCTAAAGGTACATCAGAGTAGGAATAACTCAATATGATCGTAAACCCGTCGCAAGGATCATGTCGAACAACGATTCAAATCCTCATATTCCAGCGAGCTCGTGAGCTTCCCTCGATAATTGCGAATCTAATCAGCCGGAATTCATCCCGCACTGCGCGCGTGTGTCCATAACTTTTAACGGCCCCGCAGAACACATCTTCGCTGTCCGTCTCTGTTTTACTGCCCTTTGTTGGGTGGTGATGTCTTCTCCGGGGAAACATCCTAGAACGGGCCATTTTCCAATTCTAGAGATAATCTCATCTTTCCTGCCACGAGATGACAGCAAGGGGCCTGTCCACCAACAAATCACCATTTTGCAAAAATGCGATCGAAAGTATCGATACCGCGTGTCCAGAACGCCTCCCTTTCTTCGTGGCAGATGTTGGCGTGTTCTTGGCGAATAGATTCCTCGCCGTCGATACGCCCGGGCCAGACGTAAAACATTATTGATGAGGTGCAATAAAATCTGTAATTATGGTGTCTCGTGCGATCAGCATCAACGGCAGCGTAGCGTTGAAGAAGTGAGGTGTTGCTGGTCAGTGACATCCCCCTCCGAGAGGAGTAGAACTTGAGCGGGCTCGTTCAGGTGAAAGAGACGAAACCGAACGAGACACACGCATGACATCCGGAGTTAAATCATCGCACTTAAATCATAAAAAAAAAACAGAATCGATCGCGCTCGGCTATGCAAACTTCCTCCTGATCAGATGGGACGTTGGGGAGAGGAGAAAAATAAATATTTTTATACATTTATTAGTGATTTGCATGAAAATAGTTCTCGTCTGCAGCGGCGAAGAACATCACTTAGGGTGTAGAGATTGGTCGGTGAATTGGATTGCTCCCACATCGGCTGCCAGTCCAGACTAGGGAGTTCAAGGTATTTCGCGGAAGGTGGCTATGAGAAATGGCCAAGTTGGTGTGAATGAACTACTGTCTGGCTTTCGAGCCAATCCGACAGGGAACATGAGTTGTGGACGTGTAAATTGTGATTGTTTAACAAGGTGGAAGGCAGACGTAACGAGATTTGACTGTTTGAAAGTCCTTCGTTGCCTTACTGTTATGGTTTCTGATCAATGCCATAACCGAAAGGAAAAATTCAAAACACCCAAGTAGCAATCCAAATGCTCCTAAGTTTTATCAGTTTTTATAAAACATTTGAAAAAAGCCTCTTGCTTTTATAAAAGCGTTTATCAAGTCTTTTTGGGCTTAGCAGAATACTGTTCTAGAAATATCTTGAAAAAATCTTGAAAAGTTCTCGAAGATCATGGAGCAAAGTTTTATTGATCTCTTTTTTATTTACTTACAGTTATCTTGAAGAAGATATTCCCAGAACAAATTGACTTCACCAAATCAGTATTAAACCCAAGGTGTTTAGGGAAAGCTTTATTCGAAATCTTTTTGACTTGACTTTTCAATTGTCAAACTCAGTCTACATTTAGCAGCGAGAAGATCGGACGTTTCCAAAGTGCCGGGAAAACTCTTTTATTATTTATTTATTAAGCAAAAAGATCAAACTGCTTTCGTAATTGTTATGTGAGTTAGTGATAAAATTGTGCCAAATTTAGATTCGTGTGGTGGTAAAACTTGTTAGTGTTGTCCTTCTTTCTGAGCTTCCGGCATTGAAAATTGGAAGACGGTTCCGAATCATCAAATGAAGAAAAGTGACAAGTATTCTTTTCTGTTAATAAATAAAAACGGTGAACTGAACGTAATCCTAGTTTTATTCAAATTTGACGAAAACTCGCTATTCGTAATTCACGAAAATGACGAAAATGTGCCAACACATGTTTTTTTGGATCTACCTCCAGTGGGCTAAAACTTGCATGCGCTACGGTCGCAGTATTGTGTATTTTACTCTGGGTTAAAACTATATCAAAGCTCACTTCAGTCTAGAACCCCTTGCTTAATCTTAATCAAGAGCTTTTCAAGAAACGTTATTCTTGATCGAGAGCGTCTCCAGAAAAGATGTTTTTCTAATAGCTTTAAGTAAGAACAAACAGATTCAAAGAATCTCGCCATGTTTTAATGAAAAAATAGCGACCTAGATGGACGCCATGATGGTGTTTACAGCTGAACAAGAAAAGTTTGCTTCAATTTCATGAAAAATTAGAGTTATTTTGATATAATAATGTATTCGGTGTCTATTTTTGTGAGGTATCTCAAGAAATTGATAGGTGAAATTTTAATGGCATGGATTTTCTCGATATGATTGGATCGATAATCAAACACTTATTTATATTATTATTATATTCTTGTCACTGAATAAAGTTAACCATTTGTTGTTTAAAGTTTCAAAGAATAGTTGGATTTGATGAAATAAATCTTGCACCCATATTTTTGGTAAAATCTAATTTATCCTAACCGAGAATGAACAAGTTTAAAATATGTTTTATTGCGGCTACCAAGAGATTTTCAATAAAGCCATAAATTTAATTAGCTTTAGAATAAGTTCTATTAGATCTCTTGAGAGTATCTGGTGAGTCCGTTAAAAATCAACAGCAATACTGTTTGGCTCTAGAACTCTCCTGAAATACGATCTTGACAACCTCCTAAAATAGTCCATTTTACACTTAATGCTGCTTTAACTCTTCTTTATTGCTGCTTTCAGGATAAAGCGGTTTTTTGCTCGAATCTTTCCAGAGACTCTTAAAATATACTTCCAGAGTGAATTAAAACGTAAATTGTTACTTGGGCAGACTTCCAAAAAAGCGATGAACCTCAAGCGTTGAAATCTCTTCCGAAACATCGCGCGCATTTTCCGCGCCAATTCTCCAAGATGACAACATCGGTCCCTTCGGGCATCACATCAGACGCGCGTCACATTCCAGCCATGAAATCGAAAACTCTCGCTTTCAACTCCAAACCAGAATCCGCGGGGTCCATAAATAAAGGGAGGGGGAACCCTCTTGTCGCCGTCGCCATAGATTTTCCACACGCGAAAAAACTTGCAAGAGATTCGATCCAGTTTTTTTCCCCGCCTCACTTCACTCTCTGTCGATTGCCCCGGAGAACAATGAATCAATCACGTGGCCAACGACAACCGCGAGATGGCCCCGGCCACGCGAATTTAATGGCAGGGGCCAACAAGAGGTCCCAATTTGCATATCTATACTCGGGTCCGGCCCCAGAACAACAAGCGGGGCTTGATCAATATTCAGGCCCTTGAGGGGATGACAACTCGTGTGCCAAGAATTTCGGACAGTGTGGAAATTTCAGTTAGGCCCCCACAAATCAACCACAGTAAAAAGGGTTAGATAACTCTTAAAAAGTTGAGGAGGGGGGAGGGGAGCCAGCAATAAATCTACGTGGTCAGTTTACAATGTGATCGCTGCAAAAGTGGTTAGCTTTTTTTTGTTTCATCGATTGGACTTTGTTTTGATACAGTTTCTATTAGCGCGAGCCGAGTCCATTTCCTAAAGGCCTTTACAGCAGCTCAGCTCAAGTATGACTAATCTGCTGGAAATTGGACGCTGGTCACGTACAATGGGAATTTGCCCTGTCAGTGTGGTGTAATCTCTGGTAGATTATGCTAGCCAGGCAGAGGGTCAGACTGGCGGGTCAAGGTTGGACAACGACTTGGCGAGGTTCGTGAACTTAACGTGGAATACCTCTTTGAAAAAAAAAAACAATAATTTTTAACACATAACCCAATCAAAATGTTGTTTCATTACTCGAAAAAGTTTTTTCTTGTGGATTTTTTAGGTCAATTTCAAATCTGCTTCCAAAATTGCTTCCTTTCTAGGTGCTAATATCTGGAATGTATATATATAATGTATATGTAATGTTTTAAAGCCTATAATCTTCATTAAAAATGTCAACTATCAGGACAGATTCGGAGAAATTATTAGGGAAATATTGCCGGTTTTCATAGTAACTTGCAAGCAAATTTTATACATTTATTTCGCAACAATCGTTGTTTAAAAAAAATGCTCATTTTTCGTGCCTAGAAGCAAATCGTGTAACAGGCCAGCTTTTTATGGATCTAAGTTAATTTTCCCGATACTCAAAGAGAACCGAGATATTCAAGATGGTGACCAATATGGCGGACGATTGAAAAAAAACAACATAAATTATTTCTATATTCAACCAAACACCTCTTTTTTTACAAATTTGCGGTCACTGAACTTGAAAAAACAAAAAAAAATAATTTTGAGCCAAACTTAAAAATAAAATAAATCAAAAAGCATCACAAAATACTTTATATATTATTGCAATTATTCTACTACTCAAATTTTGAAAAATATTAAAAAATTAAAAAATCCTTTTTTTCTGAGATTTTTTTTTTGTTATCTCAAAATTGAATACTTACAAACAGTCTAAGGGTGCCATTTTTATTGAATAAAAAAAAATAAAATATCGTTATACAATTTTACAAGCATTTGTACAAATTTATTATATTAAAATTTTTTTTTTTAAATGGTTATTACTTATCCCATTTTTTGGGCAATTTTTGAAAAGGCAAAGTGACCATCCATAAACCACGTAGTACATTATCCGAAGGTTTACATGGGACTTCGGATAATCGAATCACGACCGATTTTTTTTCGAATTGTTTAATTTTTTTACTTTTTACAGCAAGTTCGAGTTCTGCGATCAAATTTTAGTAAAATTTGAATATATGATTGCCTTTTAGATTAAAAATGCATTTTTTCAATATGTTATTACCTCCATTTTGGCCGCCATCTTGGATTTTAAGATTATAAATCATTTTGAGTAGTTTATGGGTTATACTTAAGCTCGACCATCAAAAATAAGACAGCGATTTTTTTTCGTGATTCGATTATCCGAAGACTCAATTACTCTAAAAACAATTATATTATTTCCAAAAATCAGATTTTTTGAAGGATTTTTTTTACATTGAAAATCGGGTCAATTACATTCCTCTAACCATCCCACATCTAGTTTGAAGGTTATTTTTGCATTTTTTTTTCTTTTCTGTCCAACTCGTTCTTTTTAGTACCAGTAAACTCTCTCCTCATCTAAGTTCAGGATAACAACTGCACCAATGTATTTGCATTTTTTGTTTTGCATGAAATTTCATTTTTTCAAAAATCACTATTTTTTGCAAAAAATCATAACTCGGCGGCAGATTTTTTGACCATGCTTCTCTATAGCTCAAAAGTTGCGGGTTTTTGTCCCCTGAAACATATCATAAAATCTCGAAAATCAAAAAATACGAATTTTGGGAAATTGAGTTTTTGTGACAAAAAATAATTGAAAAATCAGCAATTTTTTTCCGTGAACCTATTTTTTTTAATAGTACCAACAATACCTAAAACTTTGCCAAAGACACCAAATTGATCAGAAAATTCGATTTTTGAATATTTACGTACGCATAGAGAAGCCCCCCACAAAGTTTGAGCCAAATAAAAAAATTAAAAATGGTCGAAATCGGCCGATTCGATAGATAATTGTTCAAATGAGATATGACAAAATAACAAATGTTAAGCCTTTTTGAACTTTAAGCCTCGTTTATGAAACTCAGAAAATATTTTTTTTTCGAGATAATCAAAAGATTTCATTTTTTGACATTGAAAATCGGGTCAATAGATTCCAAGAAATCGTCGATTGAAAAAAAGCTAGAAACTCAATTTTTATTTTCAAAGTTTTTGTAAATAAACAAATTTATTTTTTGTACCTATTTTTATAATTCGATGATCTTTTTCTCTGACCAACGAACTCATTTTGTTTTCATAGTTCGTCCATACAAGCTTTCATACAATTTTGGCAGCTGCTTATACAAAAAGGCTATTAACACTGGAACGCACAACGCATGTCAAACTTACACGGACGCCCAAGCCTTCCAAAAAAGTTGGAACGATAACTTCAACTCGGGCATAACTCTAGATTACTGTCTAGATGATCCTAAAAATTTGCAGAACTTGATTTGAATAAATCTGTAATTTCTGCGACCGAAAACATGGTTCCAACTTTTTTAAAACGACAGTCTCCTCGAAATTTTTGGCGAATTATTTTACACGCAAAAAAAAGTTGGAACGATGTTTTTGATCGCAAAAAAAACAGATTTGATCAAATTGAGTTCTGCAAAGCTCTAGGATCATCTAGACATCCTAACAAATCACTGGAAAAAAGAATTGTCATGATTGGGTGAGTTATGGCCGAGAACCAGCGAGTTGAAATTACCGTTCCAACTTATTTGGAGCCTTGGGCGTTGGAATGTTAAAATATTAAAAATATGTATCTTGAGAGATATTTTATGATCAATTTGATGTCTTCGGCAAAGTTTGAGGAATTCCTAGGACTTCTCAGAATAAAATAGTTACAATCTAAAAAAAACTTTTTTTTTTCTAAATCGACTTTTCATATAAAAAATGGCGCATAATTCACCATACATTTTAGATGATAAAAAATGCCATCTTTTGAGCATTGGGTAAAGTAGATAAAATTGTATTTGACAAGTAGGTAAAAATTAATTGGACATTGTTTTTGTGGTAAAAAGCTGAAAAAAAAAGTTTTTTCTTGTTTTCTGAAAAGTTCGACTATGCCGAAGATACCAAATCGATCAGAAAATCCCTTTTCAAGATTCGGGGTTTCAAACGTTTTTATGCACTTTTGTATGGAGAGCTCCCAAGTTTTTATGCAGACTGTAATATTGGAATCTATGGACAAAATTTCATTTAAATCAAAAACTAAAAAATCGAAAACTGCAAAAAAATGTGATAGGCTAGCGATTTGCTCATCACTGTTTCGGATTTTTTTGCCTTGACTACTTTAAAAATCTACTGGACAATTTGCTCAATTGAAAAAAAAACTTTGCTTTAGAAAATACACTTTGCTTTAACTTATGTGTTATGGAAATCTATATTAAAAATGTTTTTACTCAATTAAAAAACTTCACATTTATTTGTAGAGGCTATCCATGACGTAATTTGATGTTTAAAATCTCCATTGCTTTGGTTTAAGTTTACAGATATGAACTACAATGTTTGATTAGTTCAAAATATGTAATGACAATTTTCGTAAACTTAACATAACATTACGCCTTGATTTTGAATGCCTTTCATAAAAAATATTATGTAACAAAACTAAATATCTTTCGAGTTTTGTTAAAAATATAACAATGTGCAAAATAATGAAATAACTCATGATTTCAACTATCAAAAATAGTTAAAATCATTTGCTAAACATTCCACATGAAAATGGGAAAAGATTGTATTATTTCCCTATTCAACAACCTTCATTTTTTACACCTTATTGTTCCCTGGTCAGTCGTTCCAGATGGGGTGAGAAATACATCGATCCGCATGTCACCTCGATAAATAATCCAACAAATTACATACTTCTCCCTCTCGGCTTCGTTGCGCAGCCAGGGCGTTGCAGTCGCACATTCCAGGGTGTACAAAACAAGGAGAAAGCCCCGAGGATACTCATAAGGAATATCGCGGTTCCACCCCTATCTGGAATGCGTCTGAAAATCGAATCCGCAATGGTTGATGGTGCTGTGTTGGACTTATTTTTATATGTTATTAAAGTAATAAGTGAATTTCACAAATACCGTCAGTTACCATAAAATACAAAACATTTCTCGCACTCGCGCGGAAACCTTGAAATCAATGCAGCAACTAATAAATTACTCACTTTAGTTGAACTGAACAGTTCCAGTTCTGATTTTCCTCCACCACCGTCGTCGTCGTCGTCGCAGTTGAGTGCATTTCAGTGACTACTCTCCGGTACTGTCCCTTTAGAAAATCCGCAACGGAGACAACGCAGACCACACCGCGTCGCGGTCCAACCCGGGGGTTTTACACGGAGAGAGATTTTGTTTGAGGATCTTTAAACATTTATGGTTGATTTTTTCAAGAAACATTTGTTCTGTATGTTTTTTTTTTTTTTCAAAATTCGTTAACAAATGTTCACGATTTTAACCCAACATTTTTCTCTGTGCCCCCTCGAAGCAAAACCCCCCTCAAAAGCTTTTGCAAGTCGATCCTTCGCAAGTGTCGAACCCCTTTGAGATAATAAAACTGACCACAACTTGGCGGGGTTCTAGAATATCTCGGTCGGCTCGGTTGGGCGTTCAAAAGAGCCTAGGTGTCCTGCCTGGATAAGTGAATAGAATATCTTGACAGGGCGCCGTTCAATGCCTGGTTGAACTCACGAACTTGAACTGGACCAAGGCGGCTGGGCTGCGAGGCAGATAAAGGATCTGAACCCTTTTTTCAACTGAAGTACGACCGGACTTGCGGGCATCTGGTTTGGGGTGTGGCCGGGCAGTACTTCTTCTAGGAGTCGAGGGGCTTTTTTTGTGTTCGGGTTGGTCAGTTACGGGGGGTTTAAATGTGGCGTGCGCACGGAACCAACTGCCTGGGTGAACTATTTATTGAGCTATGATTGGGATTATTGTTGAAAGTGAACCTTCGGCAGGGGGTGGCTTGGGGAGATATGCGCCTGATAAGACATAAATAAAGTTGTTTTAATTATTGGCTTTTCGTTGCATTTGCCCTCGTAAAAATAGACAACATTATTGTTGCAGAAGAAGTGAAGCTATTATCAGCACCGTTCAATCGGTAACAAGTTTCTTCAATGAAGTCGAAAATTGAGAACTTGAAACTTGAATCAGTCAATTCTAATAAATCACATTTCGCTAAAGTTCACCAACTTCCGTTTCTCCGAACCCCCACATAAAAGGCGCCGTTTCGTTTTCGAATTTCGCACCAAAGTGCAAAGTGACACGCAATTTTGCACGTAGGAGGAGTTCCCTTTATGCGGAACCTTCACCGGCGGCGAAAGGTCGCGAGTTCAAGGTAACCTGTTAGGAGTGGCCGTCGTAAAACGGTTAATTTTGCGCCACTAAGTGCAATATTTCATCGGGGGAGGGCTGCAGTTGGTTTAGTCACCCCCCAACCTGCGAATGCTCGCATGGTAATAAATTTGTCTCGGGCGAAGGCGAAATAATTGGTTTTGCAAGCTGCCGCCACCGCCGTTGGAGAGTCGGTTACAGCTATATGTACTAAGTTCAAAGTAAGAGGTGACTTTAGCGACTATTTTGCGTTGAGCGATTTGTCGAGTGTGTGTAATAAGGAACAGAACACGTTTTATAGTATTTTGCACTGGAAGTTCAGAGAGCAAATTAAACACTAATTAAACATAATTTGTTACTAATGAGTATGCAAATGAACGTGCCCTCAATTTCTCAACACACTAATCTCACAAATTATCAATTAACCTAACCTAGAACTCGAAACTTCCAGTGCAACAACTCAGAAAACCAATAGGTGGCAGGGTTGCCAGCAGGCAATAATCGCGCGCGTCGCAGCACGGTAATAATCGTAAAAGTCGAATTAGTACCCGTAATAATGACGGATCGCTCTTTCCGCGTGTGTGTGACTTAAGTTGGCAGCTTGGCGCTGTCCAAGGGGGGTGGATACGCCGTACCAACTCGGAAGATGGCGCTGTAAACCACCACACCGCTAAATTGGGGATAATTGAATGTGGGGGCGTGCGTGCCAAAAATGGGGATGAAACGGTGTTTCGGGAATTACCGTAGCGAAAATGAATCTTACACGGGTGACCTTGAACCGAGAGTTGGGCGAAGTCTAGCGCCAGAAGATCATTTGGAGGAAACTCCTTTTCTGCTTTTAAAAAGATTTAAATTTTAAATTCTTTTCTGTTAGAGAAACACAGAGTACAATTTCTTTTCATTACCTTTACAGTTTTAAACAATATATTTTTTTGGGTATTTGAAAAAGAAAAGAAAACCTATACCTTTCTTTAGTAAGAAAGGCAAAACTTTATCACAAAAAGGAAAGTTATCCTGAAAACTGGTTGCGTTTTAAAGACCTAATTTAAAAAAAATTGGCAATTTCCAAGCCTTTTTTCTTGTCTAAGAGCAATACTATAGATGTTTCAATTTGCGTTTCTTTTAAAATAATAAGGCTTTTAGAAACATAAAATACTTTGCTAAATATAAAATTCTAAAGCATCGTAAAATTGATTCAAATTAAATTAATGCCTGTTAAGGACATATTAAAATAATAAAACTATAATTTTAAAATGTAAAAAAGTGTTTAGTTATTGAAATGTATATTCATTAAGAGATCTTTCTAGACAATTTTTCAAAAAGAGTTCAGCAGATTTTTTGAAATATATGAAGAAGAGATGTTTAATTGAAAAGTTAAGTTAAATGTAAGAAATTAATGAGCAATTCACCCCAAATTCCGGAAATAGAAGTTTTATTCTTATTTTTCGATTTGCCTCAAACTTTTTGGGGTCCTTTCTTATGTCCAAAGAAGCCAATTTTTGTCACTGGTTAACAAATGCAAGTCTCCATAATATTTTGGCTGCTGTGCATACAAAAATTATTCGTAAATATTCGAAAATCCGATTTTTTTTTTAAGAAATTTCGTATCGATTCAATGCCTACGGAATAGTTGTAGTTATTCATGAGAACTGTTCAGAAAATATAAGTATTTAGTGTTTTAAAATGCATTACACATCAACTGGACAGATCAAGCCATCATAGGTTTCCAAAATTTCTAAGTATTGACGTTTTTTTTTTTTGCGAGAAAAAAAAGTTTTTGAGGTGATGTAAATTGGAAAAAAGTCCAAAATATTTTTAAACGAGCCCAAACGTGCTAATTTTCATTATCAATGCAAAATAGGACATTTCAGATTGTTTTCAATTGATTATACTAAGTAGCCTTCTATTTCCATTGGAATTTTCAAGTTTTCTGAAAAAAAATTTGTCCCCCGATTTTCCAGACCAATTTTGAAGGAGGGGCGACATATACTTTGAAAGATATTTGCAACGGCCTTACATGGAAAAAATAATTTTGTTAATTTCTTTATAATTTTTTTTATACTATGTTATGATTTTTTGAAGGCTTTTATTTCAAAGAAAAAATCTCACATTTTTTTGAATTTTTGCAAAAGTGTGCCGTTTTTGGGAAATTTATTTTAATTTTAACAAAAAAAATAAAACTTAAAAAAAATTAAACATTTGTAGAATATTCCAATCTTTTATAATTTAGTTTCAATCTTTTGGAATCAAGACTCAAATTTTCAAAGGGCAAAACATTTCACACTACTACTGAGAAAATGGCATAAGAAAATGGGAGGCTGTTTGGGTGAGACTTAAAAGCATAAATTTCCTGTTTTTTTACTTTGATTCGCAAAGACGAAATTTCAAAAAAAAAGAATGTTATAGCAAAAAAATAATGAAAAAAATTGTACAATCAAAAGCTTCTCATTTTAAAATTAAATTCATACTTTAAGTAGCCTTATCTCATAAACGGCTTACCTTATAAAATATTCTACAAATTCGATTTTTATTCAATTGTTTTTTGCCTAATTTTAAATTAAATTTCAAGCCTTTTTTTTTGTAAACAGAAATGATCGCAAAATGTTTTGTTTATTATTACTGCAAAATATCTATGAATTTTTAGGTTTTCACAAACCCTCTAATGCCAATTTTTTCGATTGTTTTATTTTCATACAATCGAAAACCTCTCATTTTTAGTTAAAAATTAAACTTTAAATGGTCTTACCCGGGCAGACGTTAATAACAAAATTCATGCCATTTAAATAACAAAAAATCAAAAAATCAAATTATTCGCTCTAAAGTATTGCCTTGGCGTTCTCGATTGCGAGATTCCTGTTCGAAATTAGGTGTTCGAAGGCTTGATTGTTGAGGCAATTGCAAACCTCTTTTTACACCTTAGCTTCCATCCACCCCGTATCCATTTAAATAACAAATACTGTTAAAATAACAGAAAGTGTTATGGAATCTTCTTGAAAAATACATTTTTGCATAAGGGTTTAATAACAGTTTATGTTATCATAACAAAATTTGTTATTGGTCTGATATTGGTTGAAAGCCAACGCAACTTTGTAATAACATATTTTGTTATGGAAGAATACCTCCAACTGTTATTGGGATGATCGGATTAGCTGTTAAAATAACAAAAAATAATAACAAAGATTTGTTCGAAGAATAACTTAAAAATGTTATTGGTCTGTTATTACAATAACAATTCAATAACTCAAATTTCATAACGACGAATAACAAATCTTGTTATAAATAACATAAAATGTTATTGGCCTAGTATTTTCAAATATCAAAAAATGTTATTCCCAAGATATTTCCGTCTGCTCGGGTATATAAAAAAACCGTTTAAATCATAAATAAAATACAAACTTCATTTTACCTAAAGAATTAGTGTGGAAAAATTCAATTGGATAAGTTTTCTTTCACGTTGGCAAATTTTTTGGCCAAATTTTAGAAGAAATTTCAAGCTTAATTAAACTTTTGAAACTAAATGATCGCAAAATGTTTTAATTATTATTACAGCCATGCTTTTGTGAACAAATTGAAAAATATCAATGAATTTGTTTATTTCTTATTTTCTTCTATTTTAATTTTTTTCGCAAATTCATTGCTTTTATTTAATAATCGTTATACAATGTATTTGACATAGTTTAAAATCGATTGCACACATTTTTCAATGGATATTTTAATTCATAGCAATTATTTTTTTGTTCCTGGTTTTTTGAGATAATCTTGAGCGGGAAGCAGGCCAAAAAAATTAAAAATATGCATTTTCGTTAATACAACATGCAGCGGAGATAAAGTAAACTTATTTTTTGCAGGAAAGTAAACCGTCTTTCGATTTTTTTTTAAATATTTCTTTTATTTTAATTAACCTTAGGATTTTTTTTTTTGTAAATTTCGAATAATAGAATTCCTTATTAATTTAGTATTAGTATTATTATTTGTTTATTTTTTTATGTGTAAAGCAATTCTGGAAGTTATGCTAAATAGTTTTTTTTTAACCTCGGCAATTGCTTAATCTAATCTAACCGTATACAAGCGCAGTCAGTCCGAAGACCTCGGCAATTGCTTAAGGACAAAAACTTTTAATAAAACTAACCTTGTTTTTGAAGCAAAAAATATATCCTAACTCTTTTATTTAACTAAATACTTTTCTCAAAACAATATTTGCAAAAAGATGCCTATGTGCTCTCTTATGCTAACTAGATTGATAACCAGCAAATTTAGAACTAGAGATCACAGAGGCATCGAAATATTGTATAAAACAAAGGGACCCAAACTTCAGAAAAAAACATAGGCAACAGTTTTGCATTCATTACTGAGGAAATTCAATAAAATCACTCGATCTCCTAAACCCAGCCTCACGTATATGGGTGAAGGCGTTTTTTAGGATAACTAATGATTAATCTAAAAATATGTGTCAACTTCGGGGAACACCGTGATGCTACCCTTTTAAAAATATGCAAATTTCCTTCAAAGCTTCTGCAAACAAACCACATGTTTGTTCATCAATCACGAATTGATTGACGCTTCCCGCAGTCAAGTCACGCACACCCCCTCTAAGAAACAGTATTTCATCAACAGCAAGATGACTAACTCACCATCCTCTCTCTCTCTTTTTTTCATTACTCATCACGCAGGTTCCACATCTCAGCTGATCGCGCACAGTGCGCGGGTTCGAACGCCTCAGCGCCACAACTCAGAGAGCATCCTGTTCATGACGGCCGAAGAACAGCAGCAGCAGCAACTTCAACAGCAGCAACAGCTGTCTCAACTTGGTGGTTCCAGTCATCATTCCGCGTCCGGTGCGCCAAGTTCCGTGTCCCAGTCGATGGGATCGCTGCATCACGTTCACGTGCACGGCCATCACCAGCAGCAGCCGAATCCGGTTTCACCGGGCTCGGCCGTCCATCTGCACCAGAGCTCGTCCTCGTCCGGATCATCCGGTGGGTCACCGGTCGGGGAAGATTTGCGCTTTCAGCACCGGACCACGTCCAACACGTCGCTGGCCTCGTCCGCGTCGGCACCGGCCGGGAGTGGCAATAGTAACGGCGGTGGCAGCCTCAACGGCTCGGTCCGATCTAGTCGTAGCAATAATCGGCTGTTTCCTATCAGCACCTACACCGAGATTCCTAGCAACGTTAGCGGTAACAGTAGCAGTAGTAGCAATATTAGCAACGGCGGGCCGACGACGCCCAGCGTCCAGCAGCCCCCGTCCATGGTTGATGGTTCCAAGTGAGTAGAACTCTTGAATTTTCTAATCATTTACTAATAAAATTTATCTTTTTCGCTAACAAGTTGGGACTTGGTTTGGTATGAAGATACAACCTTCAAGCAATAGTGATACTAATTCAACCCCTTCCTTCCCTCAGGCAACTCAGCCCCCACAACTGGCAATCGGTGGCCGACCGAATCAACGAGCTCGAGAAGCACACCGGCTCTTCGAACAACGCCTCCAACAGCAACCCCATCCCGACCGCGGGTGTCAAAAATCTAAGTCATTCCTCCGGCGTATCCACCCCCGTGTCCGCCAAACCCTCCCCCCAAAAGTACACCTTTTTCGATCCGTCCAAAACGCACCGGGTGTCGAACCCCTCCCTCAAGGCGTTCCAGAAGAACGCCGTCATCTCGTACTTTGAGCGCCAACAGGCGCACGCCCGCGAAAGCAGCCACAATCTGTCCCGGCCAACGACGCTGAATCTCGGCCAGCAGCAGCAGCCGAACTCCGGATCGCCACCCTCGCTCAAATCGGTCTCGCAACGTTCCTCGATCTCCAGTGCGTACTCCTCGTCGGGCAGTACGATGGATCTGACGCCGTCCTCGCACCCCGGTGGAATCTACCACCACCATCCGAGTTTGCAGGCCAGTATCGCCGTCCAGCAGCAGCTGGACAAGATCGCCGCCAACAACCTGCGAAATCAGCTAGCATCCGTCCACACGATGAACCTACTGAACAAAGTGCAATCCCCGCAGCAGCAGCAACAGCTGGAATCTCAAATGATCAGCAACGCCACGCTGATCCTGGCCAACGCAACGATGGACACCGACTGCAACGGGAACCCGGTGGAAGATCAGCTGGACGTGAACGGGTCACCGCCGCCGCCACCTCCACGGTCGACGCGATCGATTGGGATGGCCGGGATCAATAGTGCCGCGGCGGCGGCTGCAGCCGCCACGCACGCCGCACATTTGGCGACCGTGAGGAGGTGAGTTGGGCACGAGCCGTTGAGTCTTATGCAAATCCATGTCACGATTAGTGAATGTTGAGCGGCACAGCAGCAATATTGCTGAGCAGAACATGTTGTAGTAAATGATTTATTGGCAGTGGTTTTAAACTATTAATGTTTATTTTTCAAAATTTAAAACTACAAAATTAAAATTTGATTGCGCCTGAATGCATGCAAACCAAAAATTTCGTACGTTTCGTAGTTTCCAAATATTTCCGCAAGAGATCGATGTCAATGTTTTGAGGTCTGTCTGAACTTGAGCTGTTGAGGTTATTTTGAAATGAAACCTTTTTGCACCTACCATAATCTTTTTGTGTAGAACTTTTTAAGCACTTTACCAAGCTCAATCATTTTCAATACGAACTTATGAGTCCCCAAAACGGACCGAATGGAACAAACCCGGCCAAATTTCGTTCAGTCAGTTCCGAGTTATTAGAGTAACTCTAAAACAGTGAAAATGCGATAGATTATCATTATAGTCCCGACGATAACGATAATCTATCGTTATCGTTATCTTTATTCCAATAATTCTTATCGCCGATTACGGACGATAACTCATTTTTAAATCTTCCTCAATAGGCTTATTCCATCAATATCATGTTAAATTTTTAATGCATTTGCTAAGAATATATTTTTCGAAGCATAAAAACAAAAAATGAAGGTACTCAAATTTTCATAATTTGCAATATGTGTATCAAACGAATCGAAAAATTACCTGCATTTTCACTGTTTAAGAGTTTTTTTAATGAAATACTCAAATTATCACAAAATACCGTATTTTCTCGAAAATACTAAAAAAATATAATTCACAAGATGGGTATTAAACGATTCGAAATTTTGCATGCATCTTCGCCGTTTTAGAATTTTTGGAATGAAATACTAAAATTTTCACAAAATTCCGTATTTTCTCGAAAATACTCATTTTTTTATAATTCGCAATATAGGTGTCAAACGATTCAAAATTTTGCTTGCATTTACTGTTTCAGAGTTTTTTGATTATTTCATTTAAAAAAACTCTAAAACAGTGAAATGCAAGCAAAATTTCGATTCGTTTGATACCCATATTGCGAGTTATAACAATTTGAGTATTTTCGAGAAAATACGGTATATTTGAAATTTTTAGTATCTCATGCAAAAAACATTAAAAGACTAAAAATGCATTCATAATTTCGAATCGTTTGATACCAATATTAGGAATCTCACTGATTTTTTTTAAATTTAAGTATTTCATTAAAAAAAACTCTGAAAAAATGAAAATGCAGGTAAAATTTCGCTTCATTTGATACCCATTTCAAATTATAGAAATTTGAGTATTTTCGAGAAAATACGGTATTATGTGAAAATTTAAGTATTTCTATCAAAAAACTCTAAAACAGTGAAAATGCATGCAAAATTTCGAATTGTTTGATACCAATATTGCGAATTTAAAAAAAATGAGTATTTTTGAGAAAAGGGTGGCCACTCAGGTCGGGAAATCGGGAAAGTCGGGAAAAATTTGGGAATTTGCCAAAATCCGCAAAAAATCGGGAAAAAGTCGGGAATTTGTGATTTTTATGTCAAAAAGTCGGGAATCCCAAGCATACTCGTTTGAAAATTATTTTCTAAATCTTATTTTTTTGTATTCACTCACTTCACCCGAGGGCCGCTGTTTGGTGAACACTGCTATAGATAAAGCTTGATTCTTAGTTATCGGAAAACTTAAATATCGAATAAAATCTAATCGTTGTTCGTTCTGAATGAAAAAAAAATGAAATAGTTTTTGTCGCTTTGAAAAAAAAAAAATATTGAAATTGCAAAAATAATTCCAAGAAATTTTGATTTAAGTTATTGCAAATATTTCCTGAATATATATTTCCGAATTTCCTGATATTTTCTAAATTCTTTGAAAGAATAATAACAGTAATAATGTTTTAAGCGTTCTTTGATTTAAAATGAAACAAAATTATTAATAACATTTTAAATTCAGTTATCTTTGAGTTTTGCCATTTCCAGTCGAAACGAAGTATCAAAAAATATACGTTTGCCAATTTCAAAAACAAATATTGAAATTTTAAGCATTGTTAAGCTTTCGGTAATTTTTCAAAGATTAATTGTTTATGTTTCTACTCTGAATCAAAATAATGAGTGCTTTATTTTGAATTTGTTTTCTAGGAATTTTTTGTTAACTTTCTGATTTTACGAAAATTGTCAATAGTTAGAAATAACAAATCAAACATAACATAACGATTTTTTATAACGAGTTTTTTTTTGTTTGAAATCATTCTTTAGATAAGAAATGCCTATTATTTGAGTTTCTGGAAAAGTCGGGAATTTGAAAATGGGATTTTAGTGGTCACCCCGGAAAACTGTATTTTTGAAAAAAAAAGTATTTCTTTAAAAAAAAACTCTAAAAAAGTAAAAATGCAGGTAAAATTTCGATCCGTTGGTACCCATACTGCGGATTATAAAAATTTGAGTATTTTCGACAAAATACGGTATTTTGTGATTTTTTTAGTTTTTATACTTTAAAACTAATCATATTATCAAAGAAATATTTTCTTAGAGGAAGCTTGAAAGTTCAACATAATTTGGTTGGATTTAGTCAATTTTAGAAATATATTAAATATAAATTATCGACCGTTATCGCCGATAAAATTATCGCCGATAGAATTATCGGAATAACGATAACAATAGAAATATCGTTATCATTATCGAACCTCGATAATTTACTCGTTAGCAACTTTGATAAATATGATGTTTTTCGTCCATACTAATTCGATCCCTCCCCCTTTTCAGAACCTCCTCCGCATCGGAATACTCTTCCATCCGTGATAAAATGATCCAGCAGCGCCAGACGCTGTCCAAGGATCTGTTCGGCCCGATGATCATGGGCCCGACCATCGCCCTGGACGACTGGGTCCCGGAACGCCCGCCCAAGAATCCGATGCTGCGAATACCCAGCCCCGAACTGCCCCCTCCACCGATGATGAGTCCTACCGAGGACGTCCTCCTAATCAACCAAGACGAACCACTGCCACCACCTCCGCCGGAGATCCTGCGCCACATCCGGCAGCTCAGCGACTCGGGCGAACCCAAATCGAGCGCCGCCAGCCGACGGAACAGCTTCGCCGGCCAAACCAACAAGAAATCTCTCTACCGAGCGTCAACCTTCGAGAATCTCTCGCCACCCCCCTCGCAAGGTGGCCCCCCGCCCCAGCAACTGACCCAAATCAGTCAACTCATCATTCCACCCGCCGTTCCTAAAAAGCCCCAACAATCGGCGATCGTCGTCGTTGAACCCCAGGTCATGTACCGACGACCCTCCTCGAGCATGTCCTCGAAACCCCAATCGCAACCCCTCACCGCAAGTTCCTTACACCAAGCGCACCGCGTCCTGGTCAACGGCAAATCGGCCGACCAACAGCCGCAGCAACGACACTCCCTGCCAATGCCCCTGCAGCAATCGATCCCGCAACAACCCCAACAGCAGCAGCAGTTCGTCCCGCGCCAATCGGACTCGCGCGTTTCGATGCGCAAGCGGTCCCACAACTCGCAGCAGCTGCCGACGACCGCGATGGAGTATCATCTGCTGAAGCAGCTGCAGGCGGCCCACAACGGTCAAATGGTTCCTGTCTCGACGCCGGTGACGACGACGGCGGCAAATGTGACGCCACCGCCGCCGTTGAAACCGCGCATGCCGATGCAGCCGCTGGACGTGGCGCTCAACGGAGCCGGACAGCTGATCTCGATGGGAAGCAAAAGGTGAGTGCGAGCGATTGGGAGATTGTGTTGTGCTGATTGTCTAACTGGGGGCGATTTTTAGAAAGAGGATGAGAGCGCATGCGCGCTCTTTGTGAGTAGTGAGTTCGTCGCTTAAGATTGGATACGTGCGTTGAAGTCATTCGCTGAGAAATCGTTCTTTTGAAGCTATTAACTTTAAAAAAATCTCAATTACAGTTTTGTTTTTCTTCTTCAAAGAATCTTTAGCTTCTATTGAAAAAAAACTGAGCAAAAAAATATTTTTTTCTAAATCTTGTTCTACCAAAAATTATCAAAGTGCTAGGATTAAAATTAAATCTTTGATGTTATTTGTTGTTTTACTACTTTGAAAATGTCAAAACAGCTCTTCGTAAAATTGTTTTTATTCATTTTTTGGTATACTAAGTTTAGATCATTCAACGATACCTAAAGATTGTTTTGTTTAGCTTGTTACAAAGTATTTCCTAAATCATTAAAAAAAAAACATTGTAGCCATCTATAATCTCGACAAATGATCCTTTTTCGAGTACTGAAAGGTCACGACTTCGATTTCCTTTTTCTACCTTCGCCCAACATTGGTAAACAAATAAAAACTAAGTATCGCATCTTAACCTTAAGATCTCACCCTGTTTTGCTTAAACGGTAATCCATTTATCACCGTTAATTACCAATTGACAAATGTTCTCATTTGTTGAACACACACAGAACGCCCCATTCTTGGTTAAGCTTTTTGCCTCCCCGCTCAAAACATGGATCTATTCCAAATGTCCGCCATGAAGAAAAATGGCCGCAATCACGACCCAGGCCAACGTTCCAATTACACATTTAGCAGCTCCCGCTTAAATGGCACCTCAATCAAAGCGTGCCCCGACTTGGGCTCAGAGCCTACTGAAGTTGCACCGCGCGTTTGACCCGGGACCGTTTTCTGGGCAACAACAAAGTTGGTGGCCGTAATCAACTCCTAGGAGGGATTGACACTAATTGATCCTGCCGCGGTTGGTCAAAGTTGGCCGGATGACGCGTCAAGGTCCTTTGCCTACTTTGTGGGGGTAATTATGGCATCCAGCGAAATAGAATTTTATAATTAGGTTGCCATAAAAAAAAACGATCGTTTTGAGAAAATACAACCCCGTCGAAACAAAGATCAACGAACAACTTTGCATAAACCGGGCCCAACCTTAGGCAACGTGCCCATTGATGGAATAAATCACCGTACACTAAGATGTTATCGCTCACCTTTGGCCGGCGCGAGCGCGCGCTCGCCATAGTTCCTTTCAACTTTTGAAAGGGTGGGGGTGGCTCAATTAAAGGGAAACCCGCAGACCAAAATAAATTTCTTTGATTGAACCTTTCTAGGGGCCGCTTGGCCATCGGATCTAGATCGGAACAGTTCGGACCGGTTTCCAAGCTTCCCGGGTCGTCGCTCCAATGCTCCATCAGGAAAACGTGACTTAAATCGTGTACCAAAATGAATATCAACGCCGCAGCACACGTATTTAAATCGTCCTATTAACATTTAGACCCTAAAATACGGCTGACGCCGTGACATTCCAGGGTCGTCCCACCCCCCAGGGGAAAAATTGACAGCCCACCGGTCGTCAACTGTCAAACGATATAATAAACATTGCATGTTCTTGTGTGCTGGCAAACAAGCGTCAGTTTTCTTTCCTTATTGATAGGGGAACCCCTATGAAGCTGTTGCCCAGACTGTGATTGAGCCTGGTTAAGGATTAGGTAGCAGCGCATGGCACACTTTTCAGGTCACGTGCCTCGTCATCGCGGTTGGCGCCCGATTTGGAGCAGGGATGTCAAACTGCGATCAATTAAAATACCTAAAACTCAACGAAAAGCCTTCTTGAAAATTTTAGGTACGTTTTTTTAGCAAACAGAAATAAAAAAACACAGTTTTATTAAAATGTATAACAATAGAACTTTTTGAGAGAGGTTTAAAAAAGTCTATTAGAAAATTGTTCATAAAAGTCAGAGATATTCATAAAATCAATGGCAAACAAAATGTTTAACATTTTTGAAAAGATTAAACATATTTCCTTTTTTATTTTAAGATTCATGCGTATTAATTTTATGAAAATTACATTATAAAGTTTCAGAAATTTGTACCTATTCTCTTCGCCTTTTTGAAGATTGTTTGTGTTGAAGCTTGATTTTTTTGTTTTGTCTTTGACTTTTTTTTCCTAAACTTATGTGGTTTTTTTTTCGAAAGTGTTTTGAAATTGCAAATTGAACATTTTCCGCATTAAATAACTAAAAATAGCTTTTATTTAAATATAATGAACTTTATCAACATAATTCTAATGCCATAATCGATTGGAAATTTTACTTTGCACCTTAAATTGGTTTTTGAAAAAAATGTCAGTATATTCGTTTTTTCAAAAAATCTTTTTTTTTTCAAAAATTTGTAATATTTGCATAAATATTCGTTTTGAATTCACTGAAACAACAACATTCTATAAAATCCGAAAATTAAAAAATATTTTTTTTGGAATTTAACATTTATTATTATTTTTCATTTATTTTATTTTTTTAACATGAAAAAATCAGAAAATTTAAAAATTGATATTTTGTGAATTCTTTATTCACTTTTAGTCCTCTAAGGCTGGTATAAATATTTTTTTAATGAAAATTTAAAAAACTATAGCTTAGAATTTAAAAAAAGGTCGATGTACAGAACCGCAAAAAGTTTTTTTTCGCTAAAATTGTTGTTTTTGTCAAATTTTACATTTTTTGAAAACTAATGATTGCAAAAAAACTGAACTGGTGTAAAATGCATTTTAAAACACTTTTGTCATTCAACAGTTGAAACTATGGCTTGTTATTTCTTTTTTTTTTAATTAAAAAAATAGCTTGCAAATATTGGTTGAAATTGAATAGTTGTAATTATTAAAATGGATTAATTTTGCTTTATTTTCTATTGTATTAATGTCATATGTTCCTTAAACTGTTGAAATATGCTAATCATTTAAATGTGTTTTCTTTGAAAATCTTCCAATTTTAGCGAAAAATTGTACCAAAAAACTTTAATTGTCAATAAATATTTCTCTTTGACATTTTTATAATAGGGTGGGCATTTTTGCAATTTTTGTTCCTTGTCATCATTGATGTTATTGAATTGATAACTTTTTTCCTTTCTTTAGTATTTCCATATTTTGCATTTTTACCAGGCATCTTTGATTGACATCGATCGAGTTTTATTTTTCTTTTACACAGAAAAAAAAAGTTGAATTTTGGAATGTTGAAAATTTGGTAGGTTGAATATTACCTCTTTTTTTGAGTAATATTACATAAAAAATGTGTAAAAATTTGAACCTGATGAATATTCATCAAAAACTGATGAAAATTCATCATTTTCTAGGGTAAAATTCATCATTTTTTTGGCCACAAAATCTGTCACCATTTCCTGATGAATATTACCATCATTTTTTTTTCTGTGTAGATTAAAATTGCATACTTTAAATTTTGTTAAGCAAAGGCATTTTTACTGTGCCTGCTTCCCAACAATAATTTTGTATGAATCATTTTATGATTTTTTAAAAACATTTTTCCAAATTAAAAAAAATGGATTGAAATTTAGAGTTTAATTTCCAGACTCAATTATTCGACATTTCGATTATCTGAAGGTTTGTGTGGGATTTCGGAAAATGAAACTCGACCATATTTTTCGGATTTTATTTATTTTCTTGCTTTTAACAAAAAATTAGAATTCTGCGATTTCATTTTAATAAAATTTTAGTGGTTTATTGCCTGTTAGCATACCACATGCATTTTCTCAATATTTCATCACTGCCATTTTGATCGACATGTTGAATTTAAAAAATTATATGCATTACAATTTCGAAAAATCGAGTCTGGACTGTAATCGAAAACAAAATTTATGAGGAAAACACTAAATTACTCTTGTCGTTTAAAAATATTCTTTCATAAATCTTTTCTCCACAAAAATACTTTAAGTGGTATTAAATTCTTGTTTTCTTTTCCAAAAGTAATTTGGGTGTACTTGATTTAGAAAATTGCAAATTTGAAATATTTTAAATGATTAAAAAAATCAGCAACTATTTTATTAGCTTTTTTTTCTTTTTGTCCACCAATCTGACAGTAAACTACACAGAAAAAAAAAAGTTGAATTTTGGAATGTTGAAAATTTGGTAGGTTGAATATTACCTCTTTTTTTGAGTAATATTACATAAAAAATGTGTAAAAATGTGAACCTGATGAATATTCATCAAAAACTGATGAAAATTAATCATTTTCTGGGGTAAAACTCATAATTTTTTTAGCCACAAAATCTGTCACCATTTCCTGATGAATATTACCATCATTTTTTTTCTGTGTAGTAATTAAAAACAATTTTCAAGCATCCCTACCCCCTACCGAAAGGAAATCGATCGCCACGCGCCCTCTTTTTGCGGCATGACACTTTTACCACCTTAACATTTAGTCGAAACAAGCCACGCGCCACTTACATTTTCCATAATGTTGCAACCGACGAGCCAGCCAATAAGCCATGTTGCGAACAACAACAGCAACGCTGACGATTTATGACCGATCGTGGCCAAATCGGAGCATGTGTGTAACGAGACCGGCCTTTTGTTGATTGGAAAATCGACGACGACGATGGCTGTGTCCAGTTCCCGAGAGGGACCCACAAAAGGTCAGTCTGGGCTGCAAAATTTGTTCCTTTCACGGACTACAAGGCGTTATGGTCCATTGTGAAATCTCCTTAAAGGGGGGTGATGTCATGCAGATTTGATTCCGGGCTAGATTCGAATCGCGCGCTTGAGTAACGACCTCCCCTAGATTTGTTCGTGTTCCTCGAGGTTACAATTTAGTTACAGTTCTTGCGAATTGCAAAAACTGTGGCCAATTTTCCCAAGAACAATTCACACGTCATTCAGTGATCCGGGTACGACCCGCGAGCCATCCGTCTCGGGGAAAAGTGTCCCCGCAAGCACTATAATGGCACTATAATTGGTCGCAATGTACGCAATCAATCATCGACACCACCCAGAGAACCAGAAATTGCTCCCAACGCCCTGCGCCACAAGAACATTCAATTACGGCTAATAAATCATAACTGCCGGATCGATGGTTGTTCTAAGTTCCCTTCTAGGGCCACTTTTAAGACGTGTGCGCCTGCGATGTGGTGATTGATAGCGATCAACACTTCAGAGCTGGCATTTGACGCAGGTCGTGTTGAACTACGAAAACGTGCTCTTGTTTGGCGCTTGTTGAACAGTACCTGGCTGGTTATACGGATTGAACGCGGACTTCCTTGAGGGGTGCAGTTTGCAAATTTGCAGTTCTTTATCTCGCGTTTGCACCTAGGGATTGGATTGGACAGCAATCTCTGCTCGAAATCAGCTTTATTACAGTCGTTGGAGCTGGAGCGAAATCGCCTGCATCTAGGCAACAGGCTGAGCAGCTGAAGAGAAACTTTCGGAGAGAGCTCACATTGCTCACCAAATGAGGAGAAAGAGTCTTCTCACGTCTCACGATTCATTGGTTGAGGTTGATTTAAGAAGAACAAATTAAGTGATTTTTGTGGTTCTTATTTGACTTAAAATTTTATGTGAAGTTCAGGAAAAAAAGTTAAATTCATAAATTCATGAATTCATAAATTTATGAATTCATAAATTCATGAATTCATAAATTCATGAATTCATAAATTCATAAATTCATAAATTCATAAATTCATAAATTCATAAATTCATAAATTCATAAATTCATAAATTCATAAATTCATAAATTCATAAATTCATAAATTCATAAATTCATAAATTCATAAATTCATAAATTCATAAATTCATAAATTCATAAATTCATAAATTCATAAATTCATAAATTCATAAATTCATAAATTCATAAATTCATAAATTCATAAATTCATAAATTCATAAATTCATAAATTCATAAATTCATAAATTCATAAATTCATAAATTCATAAATTCATAAATTCATAAATTCATAAATTCATAAATTCATAAATTCATAAATTCATAAAATCATAAATTCATAAATTCATAAATTCATAAATTCATAAACTCATAAATTCATAAATTCATAAATTCATAAATTCATAAATTCATAAATTCATAAATTCATAAATTCATAAATTCATAAATTCATAAATTCATAAATTCATAAATTCATAAATTCATAAATTCATAAATTCATAAATTCATAAATTCATAAATTCATAAATTCATAAATTCATAAATTCATAAATTCATAAATTCATAAATTCATAAATTCATAAATTCATAAATTCATAAATTCATAAATTCATAAATTCATAAATTCATAAATTCATAAATTCATAAATTCATAAATTCATAAATTCATAAATTCATAAATTCATAAATTCATAAATTCATAAATTCATAAATCCATAAATTCATAAATTCATAAATTCATAAATTCATAAATTCATAAATTCATAAATTCATAAATTCATAAATTCATAAATTCATAAATTCATAAATTCATAATTCATAAATTCATAAATTCATAAATTCATAAATTCATAAATTCATAAATTCATAAATTCATAAATTCATAAATTCATAAATTCATAAATTCATAAATTCATAAATTCATAAATTCATAAATTCATAAATTCATAAATTCATATATTCATAAATTCATAAATTCATAAATTCATAAATTCATAAATTCATAAATTCATAAATTCATAAATTCATAAATTCATAAATTCATAAAATCATAAATTCATAAATTCATAAATTCATAAATTCATAAACTCATAAATTCATAAATTCATAAATTCATAAATTCATAAATTCATAAATTCATAAATTCATAAATTCATAAATTCATAAATTCATAAATTCATAAATTCATAAATTCATAAATTCATAAATTCATAAATTCATAAATTCATAAATTCATAAATTCATAAATTCATAAATTCATAAATTCATAAATTCATAAATTCATAAATTCATAAATTCATAAATTCATAAATTCATAAATTCATAAATTCATAAATTCATAAATTCATAAATTCATAAATTCATAAATTCATAAATTCATAAATTCATAAATTCATAAATTCATAAATTCATAAATTCATAAATTCATAAATTCATAAATTCATAAATTCATAAATTCATAAATTCATAAATTCATAAATTCATAAATTCATAAATTCATAAATTCATAAATTCATAAATTCATAAATTCATAAATTCATAAATTCATAAATTCATAAATTCATAAATTCATAAATTCATAAATTCATAAATTCATAAATTCATAAATTCATAAATTCATAAATTCATAAATTCATAAATTCATAAATTCATAAATTCATAAATTCATAAATTCATAAATTCATAAATTCATAAATTCATAAATTCATAAATTCATAAATTCATAAATTCATAAATTCATAAATTCATAAATTCATAAATTCATAAATTCATAAATTCATAAATTCATAAATTCATAAATTCATAAATTCATAAATTCATAAATTCATAAATTCATAAATTCATAAATTCATAAATTCATAAATTCATAAATTCATAAATTCATAAATTCATAAATTCATAAATTCATAAATTCATAAATTCATAAATTCATAAATTCATAAATTCATAAATTCATAAATTCATAAATTCATAAATTCATAAATTCATAAATTCATAAATTCATAAATTCATAAATTCATAAATTCATAAATTCATAAATTCATAAATTCATAAATTCATAAATTCATAAATTCATAAATTCATAAATTCATAAATTCATAAATTCATAAATTCATAAATTCATAAATTCATAAATTCATAAATTCATAAATTCATAAATTCATAAATTCATAAATTCATAAATTCATAAATTCATAAATTCATAAATTCATAAATTCATAAATTCATAAATTCATAAATTCATAAATTCATAAATTCATAAATTCATAAATTCATAAATTCATAAATTCATAAATTCATGAAATTACGTATGATGTAAAAATTTGTCATGATTTTCAATTTTATTCAATTTAATTGAATATTCGAAAGTGATTTTGATATAAACAGCGTTTGTACAAATTTGATCAAATGTATGAAAATTAATTTTGTAAAATTGTGAAATTCGAAAATGTGATTTTTATATCTTTATCTTAAATTGGGTTTATGCTAATGATATTTTCAATGTAAATATTTATGACTGTTTTTTTCTTATTTTTGCTTTTCAACTATCTTTCTTTCTATTTTTTTTTTCAAATATTCCAATGATAAATTGTTTTGTTTTTAAATATGAATTTTTAAACTGAAAAAATATGTTTTTATCAGAAAATGATTTTTGAATGAATAAAAAAATGCAAAATAATATCTTAAAAAATAACATCAAATCGAGGTAAATTAGAAGAATGATCATTTGTCTTCTTAAACTACAAACTTTCCCTTCTGCTACCTTGTAGCAAAAGTAGCCCACTGCCTTACATCTCTCCCATCACGGTTTCGTAGCCAGTTGATCCCATCGCGTGTCGACCCAAATGACCCGCGCGTAATGCTTACGGGCTTCTCTATGCGGCTACCATAAGGTTGAAATCAGGTTGAAAGTGATTACCACCGCGCAAGTACCAACGCAGATCCTTCAAAACCTCCTCCAATCGAGCAGATCCGTACTTACGCAGAAACAAATGCTTCTTGGCGACCTCCACCTCACATTTCAGCCAGCCAGATCATCGTCGACAAAAGGGCTTAGAAGCATTAAGAGAGGAGATCGTCGGCGCGTAGCACTAAGGTTAAGTGCTTGTTCATTTTTTCTTCGAGTGCCTTGTAATTGCAGTTTAAATGGATATTTATCGGCGCCTCTTTTCGGGGGGTTTTCTTCGGCGATCTTTCGCTCGCTCGTTTGGTTGGCGGCTTTCCTTGACGATGATGAGGCATCCGTTGCCATTTGGCCAGCAGTTGTTGGGGGAGATTTAATTGAAATTAGCTTGGAAAGATGATCAATTTTCGTAGAATTACGCGCGAGACGAGATCCGATGGATTGATGGGCGCTCTTAATTGATTTTTTTCTTGCGCCAACTAGGATTACCTATGAGAAAGAATCATTTCCTTACATTGTAGCTACATTTGGTATGGACCAATAGGATACTAATCATTCTCATTGTGGTTTCTTCTGTTTCTCTCATTTCAGGTACGTTTACTATTTATGGATGCTAACGAGCTTTCGAAATGAGCCATGTCGGTAAGCTACAAATAAAGATCACGTTTTTTCGGCCATTGCAACCATGAATTATGTGTTGCCCCAGCTCGGCAGTGAATCGATTCTTTGGGCAATGATTTCGATATTTTTGGAGCTACTCTCGCATTGACCAACGAATGTGCCTTGGAGCTGGAAATCAGGCTCAGGCCATTCATGGAAGTCGTTCAATCCAGGAACAGTTGCATTTAGTTTGGTTTGGGAGGAACAATATATATAAAAAAAAACTTATGTTCATATAACTTAACATAAATATTGAAGAATTTCGGTACTAATCGGTATCTTGTGAAGGGATTTCCGATCCATTTTGCGTCTTCATCAAAGTTATAAGGCCAATGCAATTTTTTGCCTGCTTTCCATATTTTCCCAAAAAATAAGGGGGAAAAACAAATATTGCAAAAAGTTAAAAATGTCATAGCAAAAATGTACATTCGATTTGCAAATATGAAGAACACATTGTATTAAGTTTATTGATGTGTATATTAAAAAGAAGAACTTTTAGGCATTTTTAAAAAAAATTTTGAGCCAAAAATAAGATAAAAAAGAGTCATGGATATTTTTTAAATATGTAATAAGTAGTAACGCAACTGTCATTCTGTATAATGCATGCTGCAACCCTTTTATCTTCATTATTTTAAAATTGATTCTTAAAATTTGAAATTAAGTTTTTTTCTTTTGATTCAGAAAAACTGGAACTTTATCTTTTGATGTTTTAGGAAACTTCAAAAAGCATTTTAAGGAACAGCGAAATATTTACAGTTTTTACAGTGATAGTTTTTTTTTTAAATTCAAGTTTTTTTTTTCTTAAAAATTGAGTTGAGACTCTAACAAATTTCATTAATAATTTTTAAATGCAAAATTAACAAGCACAAATTAAAAAGAAAATTGTAGTTTTTGTGATTGTTAACGTTTTGATTCAAAAAGTTGAATTATGTATAATTTTTTAAAGTTAGAGAGTAAATATTATTACTGAAATGTTCTCATCATAACCTACAAGTTTGCTTCAGACAATAAACGATCTAAAAGTCACTTTCGAGTCAGAAAGTTTTCCGTATCACGAGTGTGATTAAATTCTTTTTTTGCTCGAAAACAAGCTGTCAAATTTGTACTATAAAGTTGTTTTCTTCTTATTTTTATTATCTATTTTGTGGGCAATATCATAGATATGATATTCAGGGAATTAAAAAATATTATTCGAGACTGTGGCGTCACGCTGAGTTTTTTTTTATGATTGCATAATATTAATTTGGGGTTAATTTTGGCCGATTTTTGCGTGACATACTTTATGGATGACGCCTTACAGTTTTGCCTTCCTCACCTTACTGAGGAAAGGCTATAAAATCACTCAGAAAACGAACTTTTTAGTTTTACCTCCTAGACCCACCTTCATGTATACATATCGACTCAGAATCAAATTTTGAGCAAATGTCTGTGTGTGTGGTGGGATGTTGATCAAACAAATTTGCACTGGATTATCTCGGTACTGGCTGAACCGATTTGGATCATTTTGGCCTCATTCGATCCGTTTGGGGTCCCATAAGTCGCTTTTGAAAATTATAAAGTTTAGTTAAGTACTTCAAAAGTTATGCTAAAAAAACTATTTTACAAAAAGTCCGGAAGATTGTGAAAAGGGTGTTTTTTTTTGTTTTTTTTTAGAAAGGTAATAAAAACCCCTTTCTAACGCGTCAAAAACATTTAAGATCTTACAACCCTATCAAAAGTTATAAGCACTTAAGTGTCATTTATGCACTTTTTGATGGCCGGATCTCAGATATTTCGATGAAAACGTTGTCCGGATCTCTCATGCGACCTAACGTTGGATAGGTAATCAAAATACCTTTCCAACGCGTCCAAGACATTGAAGATCTGACATCCCTATCAAAAGTTATAAGCATTTATGTGTTATTTATGAACCTTTTAGATGCCGGATCTCATATATTTTGATGAAAACGTTGTCCGGATCAATCATGCGACCTGTCGTTGGATAGGTAATTAAAAGCCCTTTGCAACGAGTCAAAAGATTTCAGATCTGACAACCCTGTCAAAAGTTATAAGCACATAAGAGCCCTGAATTATGGAGATCTGACTACCAATCTGGTGGTCTGAATAATTAATCAAGTTGATAGAACACTGAAGGGTTCGCCCTCTAAATGTGAGGAAGGCACCAACCACCTAAGGGTGGATTAAGTAACGTTTTTCTTTATGCATTGCATTATAATTTTTACATATTTTAAAATTCAACAGTAAACAATAACAATCTATAAACCTTACTAAAATATTGCATGTACATTAAATTTTTACTTCAAATATATTTTCTAATTATTATTTCTCAGCACCACGTGAATACAAATCTGGTTGTTCATTACACAAATCAAACCAAAAAACAACATGCTCTAGTTCTGATATCTTCAACCATTCATCATCCCCCAACTACCTCGTTTAACGAGCTTCTGAAAAGTGAGAGTGTACACAAAAAACGCTCCAAACAAGACCATCTACAAACTACTTCGCTGTACCAACAGCGGTAGTAGTACCCAGAAGACTATCTCAACTCAACCATCCCCCTACTCGACCAGCATCTGCTCGTTATTCCACCTAGTTATACCCATAATTCCATAAAGCACCCCAAATCAGCTGCAGCAAACTTTCTTCGGGCGATCATCTTCTGACCACCACCAGTTGGGTTGCTTCTGGATCATTAAGATGTTTGAAGTCGTGCAATACCCCCGCCTCTCTTAGTTACGGTCCCACCGGGAGGGTTTGTTGGTTTAGATAATCTGTGGACCCTTAGCCCGCGCGAGGTCCGAAACTGCCAATTTAGATCGAACACAAAACAAACGAGTTTTTTTTTGTCGACCGCCTCAAAACGTACAATTTTTGAGATTTGACCACCTTCCGGCTGTCGGGCCGGGGATCAATCCGCCAGTTATGGCCACCCTTTTTTCCAGCTGAGAAGAAACCAGAAGCGCGATAAAACATCGATACTTTCGTTCGTTCGCGGGGTTGTTACTGTTGTTATGCAAATTTTGCCCAGACGACTAACTCAAGGGGGTCGTTTTTTTCGTTTGTGAAAAAGGTGTTGAATCGGTTTGGGGAGCAGCATAAAATTGGCAGATAGAGTGCTGGGACGTGGTCGTAAATCACTCCCGCTGGCGTGTGGATTCTGGTGCGATGGGAGGTTCAGACTTGAGGGTCTCGCAACAAGTGATGGCTCCCGTAACAGCTGACGATTATTCAGCCGATGGATTCGATTTCTAATGGAGTATGTGGTTTGTAGAGTTGATAAAGTGGTTTGAGGACTTTGGAAAGATTGAGGTTTGGGATGATTTATTCAAAATTGTTCTGCGGAAATGAGGTAAAATTATTTGAACGAAAGCTTGATGCAAGCTGTGTTTTACAAGTTTAAAATGGGTCAAGTTTTTGTTTCTAATGTACTTCTTTGATGCACTGACACCTCCACTCCAAATCATGGAATGCAACAGCGCATATATATGCATCCCCCTCTTCAACATTGACACCAAGTACCACAAGACAGGTATCATCACCAACATATCGGAAAGGAAAAAAACCACGCAAAAAACCCCATTCTCCAATGTGAGAAAGTTACCGCAAACCTCAAGAGTCGCCGCTCAACGATCCTCAGCGTAGAGTTCAACACCTCAGCACTTCCCGTGAGTTCGAATCCCGCCAAGTGCGGTTCATTGCACAAAAACTTCTCCAGCTGTCAGCTGGGGGCTGTTCAGTGGATGGGTTTCTAGTACCCCAGCCGCGATCCTCCCACTGCCACACAGCTCAGAGCCAGTAGGTCATCGTGTCAGCTGCGCACTCTTCAACCGTTCAACTGCCGTTTGCTTGGTTTGAAGCCCACAGATTGCGCCGGTGGCATTAATATCTGTTACTTCTAGGAACAACAAGCCTAGCAAAAAAAACCCGACCAAACTTGCCAAACCCACGTGGGCGTCAATCGGAGAAGAGTTGCACTTTTTTCCACCGTTGCTGAACTGGTTGAAACATATCGCGCGAACGGGGGTGGAGTTCAAAGGGGCTAATGATGGTCTTGACGACCGTCAGTTGCACCTTCTGGGGACGACCCTAGCGCGTATCCTCGTCTCGTTGGGTGCTCAGACCTCTGAAGGTTGCGTGGGGGCACAAAATGATAGTGTAAATAGGGTCTCTAATTGGTGTTTATTGGACATGGCACGCTGCACGTCGCACCGGTTTTGATACGCAAAAGGTCGTGCGGGCTTTGAGCGGCGACAAAGTTGACTGGAAAATTGATTGGATCATGACACTGAGTTGAGCGCAGCGCCGTCGGCGCAGCACTGGTTGAGGATTAGACGAGATTCGATCTGGTGACATTGAATGTTTTTAATTTGCTACCCACACCCAATCGGAGCCCGATAGTGATCGGAATGTCGTGTGATATGTTGGTTCATAAGTTGGATCGATTATGGGGCTTGTGAAATTCTGTACGTATTAGGGTAATTTGAGGCTATGACATTCATTAGTGATTGTGAACGGCCTTGAACGCATACGGTCGGCATGGTGTGGATAATTTGATTTTTCTATTTAATATTCAAACAGCTTCAATGAAAATATAAGGAAACATAACAAAATTCGACAAGAATTATTATCAATTTTTTTGTTTTTTTTTCAAGCGAACTTTTCTCATCGGCGAAAGTAAAAGGTTGTGAAACATAATGAAGAAAATCTCGATAATACTCACATTTTACCTGAAAATGTGTAAGAGAGATCAAAATTCATCCAAATTTTAAAACGTATTTTGTGGCGTATTATTTTCAAAAAGTAAGTCGTAATTTAAAATTTAAGAAATGATTTTTTTATATTTTTTGTTTACTGCACAGTCGGCCGTCCCAAAAAAAAAAAAAGAAAAGTTGTCAAATCTTCGGTGCTCACCCCTAGAATGATAGATTAGGATGTCAGGAAGAATGTTTTCATACAACAAAAAATTCCCAAAATGGTTTACAACTCGCGCGCGGAGCTTGAATGAAAAAAGTGCATTTTTCGAGTATTTTTCAGAAGTGCGCATAACAATCATACTAAAGTCATTCAAATTTGGTCGCTTTGGGCTTCAAGTTATAGTTTAATTTTCCCGGAACAAATTCCTGTACAGAAATAGTCCATAAAAGCTTGTGTTTTGGCATGGCAGAGCGTTTTAGGGAGATAAAATTGTATTTTTTAGCCAAAAAATTTCAAAAATCACTCCCCAAAACGAGCCAAAAACTTTTGCAGTCAAAACAAGTGCATTCAGCTCATAAGAAATTTTACGGAGATCATTTTGCTTTTTTTAACATTCAATTTATGTCCACGCAATGCCGAGATTTTTGCATTTTAGTGAACAAAAAGTGACGAATTTTCAAAATTCTTGGTATATAAGCGTTTTTAGCATAAAACATTGGCTACTATGACTACAAACGGGAAGGCATATATTTTGGATATTTTTATTTTGCTCGTTAAAAAACGATATTTGTTAATAACATTTCATGAAAAAACATGAGATTTTCTCACAATGTGACGACCGAATCTAGCGTGACAAAATTGATAGCGGCCACACGTTAAGATTTAGAGCTTTGGTGTCTTCGGGACAAATGATCAGGGTCAATAGGGGCATCTTTTGGTATGGTGGACATTAGGGTGGTCCAAATTTAAGGGCGGTTCAGAATTTTTATTTTGGCGGGATGACGAGATAGCGCTTCGGTATCTTGCGAAAAGTTGTAGGGAACATCATTCTGAGCAACTTTGCTTAAGAGCACAAAGCTCTATCTTCAAACGGGAATTTTTTAGAGCCATTTTTGTGATTTGGGTTAAGGTGTTTATGAAAAAAATAGTTTTTAGAATTTTTTAATTCAGGCTTATGTCGTAGCGAGGTCATGTATTCTAGACATTTGTAGAGCTTATCAAAACACACATTTATCTTCCAAGAGAGCGAAAATTTGACCTTTTAAACGAATGTTATTGCTAAAATACGACGAAAAAGACGCCATTTTGAAATGTTAAAAACTTGAAAAGGTGGTGGAGTTTTACCTCGCTCTTGAAAGCATCTAAAAGTACACATTCTAGAGTACATTTGCTGAAAATATCTCGGAGGTCTTTTTTGTTTAACTCATTTAATCTCAATTTGAAAATGAGCATTTTTAAATCGTTTTATGCCCATAACATACCAAAATTCGTTTTTCAAGAATGAAAATGTTTATTTTGCCAAGTTCTACAATTGTCTAGAAGGGCCTAAAAATGTACAAAATAATCTAGTGGTTGTAAAAGAAGAAACATTTTTTTGCTGAAATATTTCAGGAATCTTTTTGATTAATAAAAATTATTCCTGAAATATTTCAGTTGAAGTGATATTTTTTGAAAGGTCAAATGAATTTTAATTCTATGATTATTTCAGAAAAAAAATTCAAATAAATTCAGTAAACACAAAAATAATCCAAACAAACAGAAGAAATTCAATATAATTTAATTTAAGTTAAACATGAAAAATCAGTAACAATCTTTAAAGTGAAAAAAAGTAGCATAAAAAATAATTCATGAAAAAGTTAAAATTTAACAAAATTTACAAAAAAATCAATCGAGTAGAACAAATTAAGTCACATAAATTTAATGAATTTTAGTTATAATAAATAGTAGAAAAAACTTTCAGTAAATTAAATAAAATTCGTTTAAATAATTAAACTGAATAGTTTATTTAAATTCATTAAAAAAATCAATAAAATTAAATTCAATGACAAAAAAAAAATAATCTTCAACATTCACAAAGTTTCAAAAAAATCAAAATCAAATCAAATTATTCGCTCTACAGCATTGCCTTGGCGTTCTCGATTGCGAGATTCCTACTCGAAACTAGGTGTTCGAAGGCTTGATTGTTGAGGCAATTGCAAACCTCTTTTTACACCTTAGCTTCCATCCACCCCGGGATTCGAACTGACGGACCTTTGGATTGTGAGTCCAACTGCCTACCAGCGACTCCACCGGGACAGGACCCAGGGAGACGACTCCTACACCTGGACTGAGCTAACGACCTAACCTTTTTTTTTAGGTTAGTCCGGGGCCAACATTTACTTCCCGTCCGACGGAAGGCGTGATCAGACAAATCTCGTCTCGAAAAATGCCACCGGGACCGTCTGGGATCGAACCCAGGCCGACTGGGTGAGAGGCAACCACGCTTACCCTTACACCACGGTCCCGGCACAAAGTTTCAATAACAATTCAAAAAACTCTGCAACAAAAAAACACTTGAATTTAGTTTTTGCCGAGAAAATGTAATTTGAAAAATAGAACTATGGAAAAAACAATTTCTATCATAAAGTTCTTCAGTACATTTTCGTTCCAGGCTTTCTGCTTTGGATTTTCTAAGCAGATATGTTGAAATAAAAATTGTTTTTAGAATTAACACCTTAACTACCAAGTTCATGAAAAAGGGGGAATTTCCATATAAACTCCCCCCCTTTTTTCTTGAGCTTGGGAGTTTAGGTGTTAATAAGCATTTCATTAGATTTATTTCGGTGACAATAGAGGATTTATTATTTGAAGCCTCGATTACCCATAGTTCTTTTATCCGATGGATCCAAATATTTTTTTTTCTTTTCTTGATTTTAACATACAATTCAAACTCTTTGAACCCATTTTTAATGTGGAATTGGGTAATCGAGTCTGGACTGTATTACAAACAAACTGTTTGTAGTTATTAGCTTACTCATATTAATATTTTTTTATTGAGATTAGCATTTTGAGTAATTAAAATATTAAATTAACTGTTAAATTGAAATGCATGAATTCTTTACCAAAAACCATTGATATTCTTTTTTAATTTGGAGAAATAAACCTTTTAATAAGAAGACAAAGCATTAATTCTTGTTACGAAAAAAAATGTAAAAAATAAGTAACTTGTTTGAAAACGCCAAATTTTTTAATAGAGAATACCTATTCTTGAATGATTTTTCCAACACTGCCAACCAAATTAATTCTCCCAGAGCACTCTCTCACGCTCTTTCTCTCTTTACACCGCTTCTCACTACACCGTCACCACCGTCAACATCATTGTTTTCCTCCGTTTCTGTTTTGACCATCTTCGTCCCTGGGCCTACTGACTCACGCTGACTTTAATGACATCCACCAAGAGTCATAATAATCGAGCCGGCTCCCCAGTCCGTATGCCTTTCTTCTGTGACTCTGCGGTGTAAAGAGAGCGCGCGCGCGAGAGCGAGCGTTAGCGTTAGCGAGAGAGCGGCGTTGGAGACCCTTTCGCAAGGGGGAGCCGCGACTTGGCGACTTGGTCGCTGCTCCAGTCTTTCGCGTTGCGGTCTTTCGAGAGGTTGTTACTGTGACGTTCCGACGGTTTTGGTACGCGGTGATCATTTGCGGCAGGTTCCCCCTCATGTATTGTGTTGTTCCCTTGTTGGGTAGCGTTGTTACCGCGAAGAGAAGGGTTGTTCTCCTCAAGAAGCAGGTTTCGCTTGCCGTCTGCTGTTGGCTGGTGCCCCCGGATGTTTTGTTGTGAAAAGTTTTGCTGCGGGTTTGGAGCAGCTTGAGGTGTTGAACGCCATATGCCGTGAAGAGCGAAGTGACCACAGGGAAGAAAAAGGGGAGAAGTTGATGGAACGAAGGAAGCGTTAGAGGACGCAGTGTGGTTGTCCAAATGACCTTGCAACGCGGTGTCTGCGGGTTTCGGTGAAACCCCTGCAGTGACCAATCTGGGCCATCATTACGCTCGACGTACGTCTGAGGAATTCAGCTAATAGCGGTTGTTGTTTTTGCTTTATTTCGGGGGAATGTGACACTGCCGTGAAGAGAAGGAGGAAGAAGTTTCTGAGAGATCTCGAGGTGGGAAGAAAGACCATCGTCAATGGGCAATTACTGGTCGTCTGGTGCGAGATAGAATCAGTGAATGGGAATTTAGTTAATTGTACAAACGAAGCGAGTCCCGGGGGAACCGAGTGATGTGAACCAGTACGATCTGCGCGAACCCCTGAGGGAAGAAGAGACTACTAACTCGAAGTTGGTAGGAGGTGAGGCAGGTCATCAGTGCTTTACGATCGGAAACTCTCCAATTGTGTCGGAGTGTGTTTGTTCCGGAGATCACCGCCCATCAACGTTTTTGTTTAGCAGGTTGAAGCGCCGTTGAAGACCCGCTGAGGTTGCGTCAAGTTCCGCCCCGGGAACGTCAAGTGAATTAACTGTTCCCGACTACTCCAGACGGCGATAGATTGGAAGAGATTTGGGACGCGTGTGCGCGTAATTAGACCTAGCTGTATTGTCTTGTTCAAACGTTCCAGCAGAGAGGAGTTCCAGCAAAGTCTTCAAAATGGTTTTCGGCAACCGGTTTCGAATTGGAAGGTAAGGATCCACTTGAAGCTATGATTTCAGGATTTCTTACCGTGCTACAAGACCCCCTAAAACCAACTTAAGCTAGTGAAATTTAATCACTTGTTGATCACAGCAACTTTGCAAGCCCAGAAGTGCGTGCGAACCAGTTGTCGTAAACGGTTTGGGCACGCAGATTTTCGGCGGTTGTTTTGCTTTTAGAAAGTAGAACTTCGGGTATCCTCCGCGCGCGACTCGAGTCGCGGACAACCTTGGAACCCTGCCGCACCGCCGCGCCAAGTCTGTCTGGCTCGGCTGGGGTTATGGAAAGGAATGTTGGCAATTATGCAATACGCGTCGTCGAGACGAGACTCGAAAGACTGGTCGTCGGAGAAGCAAAGGGATTGCGCGCAGAAAACAGGGAATTGCGAGGAACGTTCACTGCGAAACGATCGGGCAGGTTAGGTTTGGTTTGCTAAAAATAACAGGCCCCCACGGATAGGTCCTGGCTGGTGGAGGTTTGCTTCAGCTGCAGCAGCAGCACCAGCAAAATGGGAAATGGTGAAGGACGTGAGGCACTTGTTGCACGGCGGCCTGGCTTGTTGGAAACGGGTTGGTTGCGAATGATGGTTTCCTATTTGGATTTGTTGTAGCGTTTTGGCGTTGTGTGAAGTGCTGAGGTGAAGTTGAGATGGAGGTTTTCCACATTTTTGTTCGAACCTTTTTGTGTGAAAGTTTGGAAATTAATTTGACGAACTTTGAAGAAAACTTTCTTGAGTTGGGTTTTTACTGTTTAGGACGACGATTTGAAATTTGAAGATATAAAATAATAAATAAATTTAAAGGAGAACTGGAAAATTCCTTGACACAAAAAATATAAATTTCTGTTGCCTGCAAAATCAACTTTACAACTTGAAATTTAACTCAATTCCACATTTACTAAGAAACTTGTTCAAAGGTAAATTTTTGTAAAGTAGAAATAATTGTTAACTGTTCTTCGTGTAAAATGACCAAAGAATAAAATAATGCAGTTCGTTTTCCAATACGAATTCATTATTATTGAGAAAATAATGACTTATTGAAAGCTTTTGAATAATCTTTTTTTATAAAAATGACAAAATAAGTGGAATAAATAGATTAAAATTTGAAATTGATACTAACGTTCTGTTTTCAATTCCACTATCTGAATTGAAAACTCATAGAATTTAGATGGTAATGAAAAAGCATTCTTACAAAAACTAATAAAATATCCAAAATAAAAAAAAAGAAATAAAAAAAAGCTTTAATTATATAACAGCACCCACAAAGTTAAGCAAAGTTTTAAATCAGCTTGCTTAAAATTTAAGAAATCAATTCAACGTTTTCCAACAACAGCATCAAAACATTTCATGTCTTTTTTAAATCCTTTACAACACAATTTCAACTCTACATGGGCTTCAATACAGAAATTAGCATAAATTCAATGCTACAACCAATTTTATTGGCTTGAAAAATTTTAAGAACTTTTTTTTTCACTGGCATTTTATTTTGAAAATGGTAATTATTTATCATATTTTTGACTAAAATTCACTTTATTTTGAGTAAATATAAGAATGCAGTGATTTTCAACACAAAATGCTTAAAAAAAAGCAAGAAATTTTAAATGAGAACTTGGAATATGAAAATAAAAAACACTCAAAAGGCAAGAGATTATGATTTCAGATTTCATATGTCTAAACTATCAGAAAAAAAACTGATCAGGATGTATGCAAATACAAATTATGAAAAACATAAAAACAAGCGAAGTAAAATGTTCCGTATAACAAATTTAACATCAATCTACTACCAAAAAAACACCGTAAAAAAAATTAGGCTTTGTTTCCGAATGCAATAGTTGCATTTTCAACAATATTTTGATTTATCAGATAAGCTATTTTGCAATAAATAATTTATAACAAAATTCTAAAAATACTCCTTATCCTCAAAACATTGCCAATGTCACAAATTGGTCCATAGCAATAATGCTACTGTGTAACAAACATTATGGTGTAACAATGTTACAATGTAACACTCATTACACCGTAACATTCGTTACACCAAAACATACTTTAAACTTTAAAACACAAAATCAATCAAAAAATATTGTCTAATGCTTTTTTATGAAATGAATTATAAAAATGATGAAATGATTTATTTTTATTTTGAAGACTCATTCATTGAACATGACTTTTTATTGGTCGATTAACTTTTATTTGACTTAAGAAATAAGAAAAAAAAAGAAATGAAAATTTTATGATGATCAAGGTTTTGGAGAATCGGTGTTTGAACTGTATAATAATTTCAAACTTAAATTTTTCGTCAGTCGAAACTGATAATTTTTGAATCGTTACAAGTTTCAGAAAATTTCATACACAAAAATGGCAAATCTAGAATAAATTACGATTATTTATACACCGGTGCCAAAAACGGTTTTATGTTAATATATTATTAAATTTTCAGTATCAGCATTCGATATTAAAAAGTACAGTTAAAATTAATCAGCTCACGTCAATTGCCCACCCAATTCTAACTAAAAAATTTAATGAGAACGTAACCAAAACACCTAAAACTGACACGTTTTCCCAAATCACACAAAGACCACCTTCACGCCACGCATGACTCAAACGCCAAACACGTCACGTCACGTTACACAGCAGAGCGAATCTAACGGTTTTTGTTTTCACCGCGCACCGATGTCTTTGCCATCGTTGAAATGCAAATAAACAAAGCCAACCACACTTCATAGCCAGAGGAGTACCGGTACCAGAACACACGGAGTTCTAGTGCACACCTCTCTTTGCGAGCTCATGTGACGACCGTCACTGCTGGTGTGACTCAGTTCGAGCGCACACCCTGACCGCCGCCACTTCTTGGACGACGTATTGACCGTATTCATAACTCAATGTCAGTTCTAGTGGCGGAATTTGGACGTGCAAAAAACCCCGAAACCACCATATCAGCCGGATCTAGATAACGCGAGACGAATGGCTCAAAACTCGCGGATCTGGTGTCACAACAACACTGGTACAAATCGTCACGTAGAATGGTAGCGGATGCAGCGAACGAAACAAAGAACCAACCAAAAGCATTGTCCATGATCTGATTCCGTGGAGACTTTGGGTTGGTCTTTAGAATATCTTGGTCGTGCCATCGAACGTGACACCTCTGGGGGACACTTTCTACCGTTTGATGAGCTCTAGGTCTGTCGTGGTGTCATTGTTTGCAGTGGAAGTGAAGTTTGTCCAGAGGGGGTAGAGGAACTGACAAAGGGAGGAGCTGTAACGCGTGCGCACGTGGATTAATAAAACTTTCATTTGAGTGCATAAAAAGCAAGCTGGATCGTGACTCAGCTGTTCTAGTTTCGACAAACAAAGACTTTGAATGTTTTTTGGACGCGCGGAAATGTGTTGGTGAAAGACCTGGAAGTGCGCATTTACGACCTTCTCTATGTCAAGGTCGCATTGCAAACATCTGCTCCGAATCAACGCCGTTGCATGACTCTGCAGCTATTTCTACACACCCAGTTCAGCGAAAATCACCGAGTACGCGCCAGATGTCTGACTGCGCTCCACCTTCTCCACCGATTTGCCAAAACCTCCGCAACCCAAACAAACCCGTCCGTTCCAAAACCGTCTGTCCGCGGCGACTCAATCTGGCCAAATGTGTGAAGATTACGCGATATCTGTTTTGTTTTGCAAGCATTAGCGCGGGGATTTAATTGAATAACAAACCCGCTAATCCCTGTCCAACGGCAGCGCTGCAGCTGTGCGGACCTTGGGAGACAGAACTCCCTCACTATTACGTGGTCATCCCTCGGAAACGACTACGAGACGTAGATCAGCTTCCTTGTCTCTGATGATCATCGCGGTGCGCGTTCGTCGCGCAAGCTTGTCGAGAAATTCAACTTTCTTTCAAGCCGACTTCCTTTGTTTGGTGCGCGGGTCGCCTTTCGATTTGCGAAAACCAGCTGCTTACCTAGTAGTACCGGCTGCCAAGGGGGTTTATACGAGGTATGGCTGGAGGAAAGCTGACGTCATACTCTTGTAGATCGTCGAGTTCTTGAAGAACTAAGAAAAGCTATGAAGATGACTAATTTTAGAAAAGATATTGTCTACATTAATCAAGTTTCAGCACCCAACCAGACCCTTCATCAACGTCCTTGCCGCAAAGTAATCGTTTCGTGGGTGAACTCTGCGTGAAATGCGCATCCAAGCCAAGCCTGTGATCACTGGGGTAGAGGATGTTGACGTCGTCCAACTGCCTGTGTTTTTTTTTTTTCGGGGACAAAAATGAAAACTGCTTTGTGTCCAGTTCCCGCGGGTCACCGGAGGTTACGCAAATTCTCGGAAAGTGGAACACGATGAACTCTGGTTGGTTGACTCTGGAGAGCTACATTTTTATTAGGTCATTCCCGGTCTGGCGGCGGCGGCTTTCTACCTTTTGTGAGCGCTCGTTTTCGGGAAGATAATCCACGTGTTTGACACGAAGAATGGGTCGTAAAAAAAGTGTTTGAAGCCGGCACTGAGGTCATTCCCGGACGACTTGTACAACATGGTTTGTTTGTGGCGGCGGCGGTGTTAAATTTAGAACATTTGCTTTCGAATTAGGTTTCGATTTTCAAACGATGCACGGCTTGAGAGGGAAATGAGGAATGGTTTTTGCTCGTAAAACGCGATTTTGTTCGGCGTTTTTGGCACGCGCAGACGATTGACGCAAATTGTTCCAGATGGGAAGCGAATCGACATATTTTTAAAATTTGTGAGTTGAAAATTTGCAGACTTCTAAGATAAGCTGTTCATTCTGGGTATCCAACGTGAACTCATAGAGAGTGTTGAGATTTCCCGGATCATCCTAATATAAAATGATTTTCAAATGTTGACATTCCTTTAAATTTCCAACTTTAATTTTCCCGACAACCTCTACCTTCACTAACACCACAATCAAGCTCAAATCCCCAACACTGAAACCACGTCAAATCGATCGACTTCGCACGTCGTACACTGCGTATCAGCCCCGTCACTAACTTACGCTTAAGCGCGTACTCACGCGCTTGCACAAAATCCGTGTAGATCCGGCTCTCAACCGTCCTCAGCGGCGGACCGGTTGCGTTGATGGTCAATTGGTATTCCACTCCTGGGGTTGGTGATCGATTCGATCGCCACCACCACCACCACCACCTCAAACGCCAAGTTCAAATGGTCTGAACGCAACGCTCAAAGTCGCGATCGCGGCCTGGTTTTCAGGTCGCGATCGGTCGACCTGCGTGTAGATCACCGTGCGACAAATTAAGATCTTCTGTATGTCTGTGGTTCAACCAGGTTGGGAAGAAGCGGGGTTTGAGGGTCGGTTCGAAAACATTATGATTTATGTGTGAGAGATCGACAACGAGATCGATCGACAGCTCGACGACCACGACGACTCCGAACTTTGTTCGGGGGAAAAAGTGAAGCCAGTAATGAGATCATTGTCTGCGAAACTGGTTCCCTCGTGATGCTGAATGGTGCACAGTGAAAACATTCAAAATCGATAAACCAAGGATTCATCCCTTCTTCAATCACGAGAAAGATAGTTGATAATTTTTCCAACTGTGCACCTCCCAAGAGCTGACGTTTTCAGGAGGAGATTCGACACGCTCTGGTTTGTTGGCCTCCGGGACGTTGGCGTCGCGTCGTCGTGCCTGCATGTGAATGCATCATAAAGCTTACCCTAACTTTATATAAATGTGAATAATAAAAAGCGCCAACTTACGCCAACAAGACGCTGATGATGATGGCGGTGGCCACCGAGTTCGAGCTTGAGGCCCCCCGACTTCAGATAACAACAAAAATACCCTCGGGGGAAACCCTGCTTTGAAGAGAGTAGTCGCGAGTACAACAATGGGCAGGAACTGGAAAATTTAAATTTACACAATTTGGAACTATATGTAGATCAGGGCGCGCGAGTTCGGTGGGTTGCGGGAAAGTTACGGCAAGGGGAGGGAGGTGGGGCCATTATCGTAATGGGTTCCAACTGGGGTCCAGGTGTGGAGAGTCCGGAGCACAATGCTGGTTCGACACGGAAATGGAACGGGTTTCTGTGGTTAATAGGTGACAGTTTTCGCACCGGAATTGAGGGGAGATAGCGAGAAAGGTGGAAATTTGATTTGTACTACATTAAAGTGATAACCAAATTTATAAAATGGTGTCAAAAAGATTGGTGAGAACATGTTCCAAGTATTGTTTCTTTCTTCGATATATTTGTGGCTTTAGTTGTTGTTTTAAACACCAATTTAATTTTTTTTCAAATAAAAAAGTATAATAACCTAACTTTTTCCAGAATTGGGAGACACACTTTTTTAAATATTCGCAACTAAGATATAAAGTGTTTGTATATTTAAAATAAATTTAATAGATATAAAATTAAATACATCTTAAAATGAAGCAACAAAATCATACGGTATTTGGTCGATGTGCTTTTTAACTAAAAATTCCCTTCCTCTTTATTTTCTTAAATATTTCATGGCATACAAGAAAAAACTTCTTGATCTTGAACAGTTCAAAAATAATTGTTTTTCACATGAAAAGTCATTGTCGTTCGATCTTTTTCGTTTAAATGTCAAATATTAAACTTTTGTTAAACGTATAAACGTTTTAATGTTACACTTAAACATATTTAATTTTTTGAGTTGTTTGATGAAACTTTTTTGTATTTTTTCCGGTATTTTATTTTTGGTCAAATTTTGAAAAATATGTATAGAGCCGTAAAGGAGACACAATAAATCAAATTTCAAATCATACCTTAATAATTTTGAAGTAAAATATACTCCAAAGTTCTTATGGAAAATAACAGTTTTGCTGATCAATTGTTTCTACAAATTATATTGAATTTATTTTGATTTTTATCAAACATCGAAATGGAATTTAATATATACCTAGTTGTCAACATATTTTAAATTCTTAATGTAAATTGGGTGAAAATGCTTTCAAATTTGTTTATTTTGTCTAGTAAAAATTAAACTGAGTCATGACTGAAATTTGAAAAAAACATCAAGATGTAAAATTATGTCTTTTTGAAATGTTAGTCTTGAATTTTAAATTTTGACAATAGTTTTATTGGTAAAATCATAAATTTTTAATTTTGATTATATTTTTATCAGAAAATTACGAAAATTCAACGTAAATTTAATTAAAAACTAATTTCCCTATTTTTTTCTTTTCGTGACTCAGTAATTAGAGATGGAGGTCAATTTTTTTTTTTGACAAATTTGTAAGACATTTTTCCTACCTAAAAGTAAAAAGTAAATCTTTCCCAGTTCCTGAAGGGAACACCCTTGAAGAGTATCGGGGCCGGCATTTACAAAGCGGATTCAGTGGCAATTTCATTCTCAACTTAATGTTAACATGTTAAGGTTAATGTCAACATTCCATAGGTCGCCTCCCTAAGGTGTTGTGATAAGGTCCAGTTTGTGACGATACACTACCTTCCCTTTACTAAGCAATCGAATCCAGAAGAGAAACGATCACCAGTTGTGTTGGTCCGAGCCGGGATTTGAACCCCGATCTGCCGCTTACTAGGCGGGAGCGTTACCACTAGGGCTACGTGGCTCGGTCTTTTTCCTACCTACTAATGGAAAAAAAATCTAAAATATTGCTAAAATCTAAATTTTAATGTGGATTTATCTCAAAAATGGGGCACATCATTAAAATTTCTGTAAACAATTTTTGGATTACAAATCTTAATTCACATTTAAAATTAGAGTTATTTTTTTAAGGACCATGATTTCGAAGTTTTCCAAAACATACGATCTTTTTTTTAAATTGCAAAGCTGCTAAACTTTTTTTTACCATGCTCGGTTATACCTTGCAATTAAGTTGTTTTTTTTTTCATTTTCTTAAACATATAAAAAAACAACAATAGTTTTTATTGAGCACACGAATCTTTTTGTGCTAAAATAATTAGAATTTTCCTTAAATTTCAATTAAAAGCAAACTAATACTTTACAGGAAAAATCCTTAAAAAATTTATTCGGGAAACTTGTTCCAAATTTAATGAAGATTCTACATCCGAGAAAGGATAAAGATCAGACAACTATTAGTTATCACTAGGGTTAGTGAATTTTCACGATTTGACAGCGTGAAATTCGTGTAATTTGAAGATTTTCGTGAAATCCCGTGAAAATTATAAATTTTCTGAAATCAATTTATTAAAATAACTACGTAATAAATATTTAATTCATAAAGACTTTTTAAGTAAATTTTATTAGTTTTCAATTGAAAAGCGTGATATGAACCATTTGAAGAATTGTTAGCAAAACATACATTAACATTAAATTGATACAACATTTACAGAGAAGTGAATGCTGCGAATACTTAAATAATGATACAAAAATCAGTCAAAGGAAAAAAATTCTCGGAATTTATTTTTTATAAATGTTGCCTTTTTCAACCAAAACTTGTTAAAATTGACTGAACAAGTATATTTTGATATTTTTTTAAAGAGTGCAATTGATTTATTTTTAGAAATGAATTAAAAACAAACATTCATGCAAAAGAAACTTTCAGTGAAAATAGTTGTCTTTCCCTTTTCCTCCGGTCAATAATAATAACCGGATATAATATAATAATATAATATAATAATATTGAAAATAATATTGAAAAATTTAATTCCATCAGAGTCAAGAAAAATATTGAGAAAATAGATTGCTATTTGCTTGATACTCTAAATAACAGTTTATCAATTTTTCTTAGGAAACTAACTGAATTTAGCAATATTTTCATTTGCCGTAATACAAAAATTAATATTACTTAATTTGAAAGATATACTTTTAAAAGAAATTTAAAGATATAACCTTGATTTATTAAAAAAAAATATTTATTATTTATTTATTAAAATTAATAGTTTTTTTTAGCTTTAAAATCACCTCTCAGTTTTTTTCTGAGTCCTGTTTAATTTTCACGATATTTTATTATTTGGGTGAAGGCTCCCGGGTCTGCCTGTGTGGATCAATCGGACCGCGCGCTGGACTCACAATCCAGAGGTTGCTGGTTCGAATCACGAGGCGGACGCAAAAAATTCTAAGTGTAAATATAGGTATTCGGTGCCCTCTCCCCGTGCCATACCTTCACACTTAGGAGACCCGGGAGGCGGAGTCTTGTCGCAAAAAGAACGATACACACCTGTGGATCCGTTGACGAAACCGCAAGGTTTAAGAGGGCCACATTATAAGGTGTTACGTCGATTCCATTCCGGAAATAATATATAATAAAGTATAAAAATAAGTTTCTGTAAGTTAAACAAAAGATTTTCTTAGTTATTTTAATATTTTTCACGTTCCGCGAAATTTCCATGAAATTTGGTGTTTTGAAACTAAGGTCCCCGTGAAATTTGCAATTTTTGAGCGTGAAAAATCACTAAGCCTAATTATCACTAACTACTTCATACATTTTGAAGATTTTTCCCATACAAACTTGGATTTGGCGTCTTCGGCAAATCTGAATTTGGACCACCTTAAATAACAGGAGGAGGATCCAATGACAAAAAATTGCTTCTTTGGTCATAGGGAAGGCCCCCACAAAGCTTAAAGCAATTCAATAAATTTAAGAAAAAAATCTTCAAAAAAGTTCTGTTTCTGGGAGAATTGCTCTACTATTTCTTTATTCTGTCTAAGATTAATTGAACTCATTATTTTGTTTTATTCTGTATCAGTTAAACCTTGGATAACATTTTTATTCGCTGTTTTCATGCCATTGAATCAAAAACCATAAAACAAAATTCTCACGTGGTGAAAACACCTCGTCAATCGATATATCTCCACTTGAAAACTGTTCACCTCCAACCAAACGTGGCCTGTGAACGAACAACCACTTCCAACCGCTCCACCAGTTCGGAGCGGAATTGGCAAATCTCGTGGCAGCAGCAGTGTCGCGATCATCTGGTGTCTCACCCGGCAAAAACAATAACGATCGACTAACGATTTCACAAAAAAAAAACCTGAGGAAAATCACATTTGACGACAACCTGCCTGCTGGCGAACGATCGCGAGCGAGTTTTGATTTAGCAATAATAGAGTCAGACCGAGCGGGGGGGCCTAGTTAGGGATGCGAAACAAGTTCGTCCACGTCCGTTCCCCCGACCCAACCCGTTCGACGATCCGCTTGTCCGTCCGATTTTCCACCTGTCGTCCACCAACGGTTTTACACTCAGTTGAATGAAAATTTTAAAATTTAAAAAATCAGAGAAATTTGTAATTTTAGTAGCCGAATTATTCCATTTAAATTTCAAGATAAACTTTTTATACGAAACTGAGTCCACCAAAGCTAGTTAAAGAGAGTTTGACGCGATCGGATTGTTGTGACATGTCTCTCGCGCGTTATGTGTTATTATGCTGGTTGCATTTTTACAGCCAGACAACGTTGTGGAATGAAATGGAAAGTGGTGGTGTGGTCGACTCTATTCGGGCTCCGGTGGGATCATGAGAAAATCGCAATCGCGACGACGAGGTGCGATAATGATGGCTGAAGGACGTGCGCGATCGATTGATCGCAAATGAGGGTGTTTTCGAAGAAACGTGATCTTTGTTTCAATTTCCAGGAATTGCGAGTTTGAATCTAATTTTGACGTTTTTTTTTGTCTTCTCTCTCCGTCTATTTCCAGGTACGTTGTCCGTTTTTGGAATTAGCTCCACTCGCCCTCCCTCGGATTTGGTTAAGTAATTCAAGGAAGCAACTGTTTTTGGGCAGCTCTCTTTCAACGCGATTGCGATGCGATCTTGACATCTTTGTTTGATGGAATTGATGGATGTTTTGCAGAGGAAGAAACGTAAACAAGTTTATTTTAAAATTTATGATGATCTTGAAAGCATCGTCGAGCCAAAATGGATCATCACAGTTGTCGAAACCTTCAAAATGTTGGGCGAGATCTTCAATTGACAGCTATTTGGAGCTATTTAGAGAATGAGAAGCTATCAATCACAATTCTTCGTCTATTGATGGGGGCGACGTTAATGGCCCCGGCTACTGTCGATTAATCATCAATGAATTTGCATACGCAGAACGCGTTCCTGAAGAGCGCGCGAAAAGAATGACTCTAAATTTAGTATCTTGAAACTTCAGGGTGGTAACTCGAGTTCCCAAAGTTTGAGATGAAATGAACGGAAATATGGGAAAACAATTAGAAAACTTCGATTTTTTTATATCTTTTTCTTTAATCATTGCAAAGCTTCGGATTTCTTTGTTAACTACAGTTTTTTTTTTATTATTTCGTGAGCAATAAATTAAAATGATTTTGGTTCAAATTTCCAAAAAATTAAAAGATAAATTAGCCGCACATAATTTCTTTCAGGTTTTTACCACACATTTTTTTAAATATTGCTTAACATTATTTTTTTTTATTTCACATTTGAGCAGTTTTCTACATTTACCAAAAATTAATCAAATGTTTTTTTTTATTTTTAAATTTTGATGAAACTTTGATCTTGCTTGGGTAAAAAAAGGACATTTGGAGTCATTAGTTTGTCCATAAAAGCCTCCATACAATTCAAAGCTGTTCATACAAATATTCAAGGAAAATATTCAATAATCTGCTATTTGAGAAGGATTTTTATAATCGAATCGAGTCTTAAGACTCTACAAAGTTGTAATTATGATCAGGAAAATTTATAAAAAATAGGTTAGACTCTAAAAATAATTATCAATTTTTTTAATTTACTGTTCCTCTCAAAAAGTCAATTTTGAAAAACTTTATCACATCCGTTTTTATATGTGTTAGTGGCAAAAAAAATAACTATTGACTTTGTTTTTTGAAAGTTTTGAAAATTTGAAAAAACAAAAATACAAAAAATGCGTTTTCTATTTTTTTTAAAATACTGTCTATTCTTGTCCATCCTTAAAAAATATGTATTTGAATAGCTGAGAAAATTCTCTACAATTTCCTTTTTAAGACTTAGAACGTAAATCCGTTTAACTGAATTTTACAATTTTTTCAAGAGGGTAAAACATTTACCCTCTTATTATTTAACCATTTTAAATTTCATATCCAATCAATTGTAACATTTATTGTTCAAAAAATCAAATTATTCGCTCTACAGAATTGCCTTGGCGTTCTCGATTGCGAGATTCCTTCTCGAAACTAAGTGTCCGAAGGCTTGATTGTTGAGGCAATTGCAAACCTCTTTTTACACCTTAGCTTCCATCCACCCCGGGATTCGAACTGACGACCTTTGGATTGTTAGTCCAACTGCCTACCAGCGACTCCACCGAGACAGGACCCAGGAAGACGACTCCTACACCTGGACTGAGCTAACGACCTAACCTTTTTAGGTTAGTCCGGGGCCAACATTTACTTCCCGTCCGACGGAAGGCGTGATCAGACAAATCTCGTCTCGAAAAATGCCACCGGGACCGTCTGGGATCGAACCCAGGCCGACTGGTTAAGAGGCAATCACGCTTACCCTTACACCACGGTCCACGTCGATATTTATTGTTATTGTTGTTTAATTTTATGCACTGTGAAAATTGTTTTTTAACTTAGTTTTTATCACATAAAGCTTGTTGAATTAGTTTTTTTATAAGTACCAAGAATTATTTTAAAATTGGAGGTGAAATCTGGTTAAACCGTTCCAAATATTTTTTGCAGTTTATGTCCCTCAACTTTAAACCAAAGTCTGAAGCAAGCCTGCCCAACCTTTTCGGCTCAATTTTCACATTTTTGATCGTCAAAATTACATTTGTTTATTTTTTCATGGTTTCTTTGATGGAATCGGTTCTCAGATGACCAGTTAACATAACTACCAAAAGTTTGAAAAAAAATAAAATTATAAAAGTCGTTTTTATCTACATTTCCCAAGTAACATTTTTAAACCAACTAGTCACCACTTAGTTTTATTGAGGTTTTATGATAGCATCTTGATTGCTTTATAGTTTAATTTAGGCATTCACCGCAACCAATAAGCAAGAGCTAGTTAGTTAGTAGGTTCTAACAAAGTTTTATGCCTCGGACATAAAACCTTGTGACAATAAAAGCTAAATGGCTTTTAATAAAGTTTTATGAAAGTTTTAAGAGAGTCTTGATAACCCAATGGCAATGTCATGCCAAACGATTTTATCGCATGCTTTTTTAAAACCCAGGGTGTTTTAGCTGTCAAGTGCCATTAGGCATGCAAAAAGCTTACTTAAAACCATAAGCTCCTGAAAAAGCATTTAACGCGGCCAATTAGCAGTGCATAAATATGGCGCTAAACACGTGTTCTGATTGAATTTGATTGACCGCCATCTTGGTTGAAAAAATAGAAAACTGAAATATTTGATTTAAATTTGATGAAAACACACATTCATGCTGAACTTCTGGTATGATTAATATAGCAATAGATGTTTAAAAATATTTTGAACATTTTTTTCAAAGAATTGTAATAAAATATCTTTTAACATTTAACACTATGATTACAAAATATTGATTTTTGATAAAGCGAGTTGAATTTTTTGGCTCTATCTCCCCTACATTTATTAATAAAATTTCAACCGCAGCTGAATTTAAGCCATCAATTGCGAGAAACAAGCTTTCAAATTATTTGTCATTTTTCCATAACTTCTGACTAGGTTTTAACAAAGGTTTTATCAAGGCTTTGAAGATGTTGTTAGAATTCAGTTGTAAAGCCTTGAACTCCTATGTAGGTTTTATAAATAGGCCGTAACAACCTTTTGCGGAGGTCCTTTTGGGTTTTAAGTGGGGTTTATCAAGGTTTTGGGGAGTTTGTTACGACTAAGCGGTTTTAATGTTAATTTTGGCGATCAAAAATGTTAAAATTGAGCCGAAAAGTTTGGGCAGGCCTGGTTTAGAGGAGGCAAAAATATATACAAAAATTTAGATTTCAAGCCTCTGTTTCAACATTTGGATGAAAAAATTGTTTTAAAATTTATTTTACTGCATTCCAGTTGTTACGCAATTATTCTCTAAATATCTAAATATTGACAATTTTTATTCAAGAAAAAACGTGTTAAGGTAAAAATCGAAATTTTACAAAACATAAAAATATTTTTATCGAACCCAAACATGCTAAATATGATGATCAACGCAAGAAAATACATTTCAAATCGTTTTCAGTTTATTTGATATCTATTTATGTTAAATTTTATTTTTTATTTTTTTTTTAAATTGCTCTAGAAGGGGGGAAAAGTGCAATGGCCCCAATATAATATTTGATTTTATTTTTTCAATAACTTTGTTTTTGTTCTTTCTTAGTCTAGCTTATAGTTTATTTCTTTTTACATATTTGAGGTTTGGAGAATAGTGTATGCAGTTAGTCCATTTTTGGATTTATTTTATTGAATTGTTGGGTTACATTTTTTAACGTTGTTCAAAAAGTAAATTGTTACGACAGTTATAAAATTTAAGACATGGTGTTATGACTTTTTCTGATCTGTTGTCCAAAATTCAAAAGTTGTAAAATGTTTAAAAAGTCTTCCTAGAAAAGTGTTAAAATAAAATAAACGATAATAAATGAATTCCAATTAGTTTACAACAGAATATTTTAATTTTTTCATTGAATTTTAAGTTTCAAGCAGAAATATTTTTAGACTCATATTTTTTTTTGTAGAGATTTTAAAAGGAAAGGGGAAGATTAAAAGTTTATATAAAATTGGCATTGGTCTAACTAGAAACAATCAGGTTTTCAAAACATGATTTATCTCAGATTTTATTTATTTGGTAGGTTTGATTCAATGTGAAACTAGATTTTCATAGATTTTTCAACCTGTTTAATTTGATTTTATATATTTTATAGATTTAGATTTATAGGAAGGTTATTAGAGAAAACTACTCAAAAATTTAGTGACCACCCTGCAAACCTCCCAAAATCACACAAATTAAGCCAGTTAGCACGCGTTCAACGCAACCAATAACTGACCGATCGCTCATCATTGACAGTGCTGGCCAACAACGATTGAGATTAATGGCTTCTGGAACCCCTCGCTGAAGTGAGCTTTATCTTTATCTAGATCTCACCCAACCGCGAGTCCTCACGATGGCAACATCTGAAGGTTACGTGTTGCTGCTCTAATCGTGAATCCTCGCCGAACTGCTCGAGTTTCTGGCCAAGCCGGATGATTGGCATCTCTTGAGAGCAGCGCAAGACGATTAGGTTAAGTGAGGTCTTTTACCTTGAGATTGATTGATGCGATCGGAGCGTTTCTTGCCGGTTGCACCGAAAAAACCTCTTACCTCTCTGTAGAGGAGCTTGACGTACGGTTTGGTGAGGCAAATAAAATTAAGCAACAGGGCTCTTAATTTAAACTGGGAACATCACGCGCGGGCGGGCGGGCACCATTTGTTCGAAGATCCGCGAAGGCTCATCTTACACGGCAAAAGCAAACAACAATGAGTTCATTTGTTTTCACCGTCCTCTCACTTTGGCTTAGTACACGAAGTTGGTCTGAGTACCTATTTTCTTCCTAGTTCAAGATAACATCCGTCACGCACTCAGTTGATCCAACATTGAGCCAACTACCCTAAACGAAAGCACCTTGCCTGTCTATGCTGCTCGCATCACCAGGTCTTACTAGTTGGAGCTTTTATTTTCCTATTCATTATGTTGCTACCAAGCTGCCGGAAGAAAACTATGCTCAGCTCTGTGTCGGCGGCGGCATTGAAACCGTCCAAATCCGGCCAAAGCACGACTTTTTTCGAGACCATGAGGGAAGCTAGACCATGGGCTGGTCATTCATCTCTAGTAAGAGTTGGACGCGTGAAAGGAACTTTCCCAAAAAGTGTTTTGAAAAACAAAAACCAAAAACTGGAGGAAATCGGGCAGATTGGGTCGATTTTGGGATCGTGAGACGATCTGGATCAAGCTTGATAGAAGAGAGAGGAAAGTGTTTCATGGGAAATTTTCTGAGGTTGGGCGGACTTTCACGCGGTTAAGCGGCTTTGGTTGACATTGACAATGTGGTGGACAATGGATTCTATTAGATTGTTTTGCAAAGCAAATCTCTTAAGATATTTAAAGTTTGTTTACTAGCTAAGAGTATAAATTGCAACAAACGATAGTCACTGATTTCTAAACTTTCCTCCAAACCTGTTCAAACAAAATACCTCTTCCCAACTTCAATTATAATTAGCGACGCGTTGCATTTTTCACCACAAATGTTTAATTTTAACCACCGCGCGGCGTCGTCCATTAACCGGCCTAATTACCGCGGTAACAACTCATCGGTGACCAGCGAGCAGCAGCAGTTGTCGACAGGCACGCACCGTCCAATTTCTAGGTCAAAATTAAGCTTCCACCCGTGGAGAGGTGCAAATATTGTCAACATTAGCGCAGCGTTTGCTGCGGGATTCAGTGTTTGATCAGCTTGAGCGACTTGCGCGACTCAGCTGGACAGATGAAAGCGAATTTCACGAGTTGAAATTGTGAAAAAAAGAGTTGATATGTAGGGGAATTTTTCAGTTGTTAAACAATTTTGCCTGTGCAAAAAGATTTAATTTTTTTTTACTTTTTTATAAAATTATCTTATTTAATTTGATAATTATTTAAAAGAATTTACAAATTACAAATTTCAGCTGCAAAAAACTTTTTTTTTAATTTTATTTATGGGTCTTTCTCCGCCAACTCACACAGCCAATGCCCCGATACAATGCTGTTAACGATAATATTATCGAGCTCGATAACGATAACGATAGTTCTAATCGTTAATCTTATCGCGGATAATGGACGATAACTCATTTTTAAAATCTTCTTTTAAATCGACTTAATTCAACCATATCATATTATTAGAATATATTTTTTGAAAATGTAGTAAGTGTCAAGGTAAAAATACTCAAAATTATAAAGAATAAATACTCAAAATTGATGTGGTTTGGTTGAGCGTTCAAAATTGTTCACAAAATACCGTAATGTTTCGAAAGGACTCAAATTTCATAATTTACAATATGGGTATCAAACGAACGAAATTTAGTATGCTTTTCACTTTATTAGGGGCAAACCCCTAATTGCAAATAAAAAAAAATCACTTCGTTTGATACCCACTTAGCAAATTTAAAAAAATTAGTATTTTCGAGAAAATACGGTATATTGTTAAAAGTTTTAGTTGTTTAAATTGTTTTTGTTGAAAACTAATACTTTCACAATAGGCCGTATTTTCTCGAAAATACTAAATTTTCAAAATTTGCTAAGTGGGTATCAAACGGAGCGAAATTTTGTTTGATTTTCATTTCATTTGAGTTTTTTGTAGATACTTTTTTTTGTTGATAACTTAAATTTCACAATATTTTTTTTCGAAAATACTAAATTTTCAAAATGTAAAAATGGGTATCAAATGATGCGAAACTTTGTTCGTTTTTCAGTTTATTTGAGTTTTTTGTAGGTACGAAAATTTATTATTTGTATTTCTCGAAAATATTGAAATTTTAAAAATTTGCAGCATGGGTGTCAAACGAAGCAAAATTTTGTATGCGTTTTAATTTTTTTATAGTTTTTTTTGTCTATACTAAAATTTTCACAAAACACCGTATTTTTTTAAAATACTTAAATTTTTATAATTTGCAAAATGGGTTTCAAAAGAAGCGAAATTTTGTATGCCTTTAAAATTATTAGATATTTTTTGCTGAAAACAAAAATTTTCAAAAAAAAAAATCGTATTTCCGAAAAAATACTCAAACTTTCAAATTTGCAAAATAGGTATCAAACGAAGCGAAATTTTGTTTGTTTTTCATTTTATTAGCGTTTTTTTGAAGATACTATTTTTTGTTGAAAACCTGAAATTTCACAATATACCGTATTTTCTCAAAAATACTGAATTTCCAAAATTTGCTCAGTGGGTATCAAACTTGATAAATAAATAAATAAAATAAGATAAATAAAATTTTCACAATATTTTTTCGAAAATATTAATGTTTCAAAATTTGAAAATGGGTATTAAACGAAGCAAAATTTAGTTTGTTTTTTAGTTTATTTGAGTTTTTTGTAGATACGAAAATTTAATATTTGTATTCTTCGAAAATACTCAAATTATAAAAAAAATAAATATGGGTATCAAACAAAGCTAAATTTTGCATGAGTTTTAATTTTTTTTTATAATTTTCCAAATACTAAAATTTTTACAAAACACCGTATTTTTTGAAAATACTTAAATTTTTATGATTTGCAATATGGTTTCAAACGAAACGAAATTTTGCATGCTTTTCACAGTATTAGATTCTTTTTTGAGAAAACTAAAATTTTCAAAAAATATCGTATTTTCAAAAAAAATACTCAAACTTTCAAAACGAAACAAAATTTTGTTTGATTTTCATTTTATTAAAGTTTTTTGAAGAGTTTTCACTTTATTTAAGTGTTTTGTAAAAAACATTTTTTTTAATATCGTATTTTTTCGAAAAAACTTCAATTTGAAATATTGATATCACACGAAGCAAAATTTGTTAAGCATTTTAAAATTTGTAGAGTCTTTTCTCGGGAGCGAATGAACCATAGGGCTAAAGTGTCCCTAGTAAAATCAACATCAACAACAGCGTCTTTTCGGAAAATACTAAAATTTTTACAAAATACCGTACTTTTTCAAAAGTACTCAAATTTTCATAATTTGCAATATGGGTATCAAAAGAAGCGAAATTTGGTATGAAATTTGACTTTTTTTATAGTTTTTTTTAGAAAAATACTGAAATTTTCACAAAATACAGTATTTTACTTAAATAAAAAAAAATCAAAATTCGTAAAAGAAGCAAAGTTTGGAATGCATTTTCACTTTATTTTTTTAAATCACTTCAATTTGACCAAATTATTGTATTTTTTGAATAAAAAAAAATAAAAAAATTTCCATGATTTGCAATATAGGTATCAAACGAAAAACACTTTATATGCAGCATTTAAAAAATTGATTGTATGTTTGAAGCATGCCAAATTTCACTTTCGTTTTGCTTTCACCCATATTGCATTTTTTTGAATTCGATTATGTATTTTAGAAAAAAAACTTTAATAAAGTAAAAAAGCAGACAAAAATTTACTTCACTCTTCGTTTTTTTTGGCATTTTCGATAATATTTTTTTTTGTTCAACAAAATAAGTTCTTTTTAATGTTTAATGAGAAATAGACAGCATTCGAAGATATTTAAAATAATGTTATTTTCTTTCCAAATAATATATTTTAATATAAAATAATAATATATTTGTGATATAACATTCCAATATTTTTTATTTATTAGGTAAAAAATTCCAACTTATTTACGTTTCTGCAATATTATGTATATTTTATATTATTTCAAACCTATACTCCTAATTTTACAATTTTATGGAAGTATTTTTTTTTAATATTTTCAATATTTTCAAAAAAAATCATATTTTTTCATATTTCAAATGATTTTTTCTCCTGCAGGTTTAACAATTGTTTGCAAACCCAAGAAGAACATTGAATCAAACATCTCTATTTTATCTGTATCATGTCAAATTTGAAGCCATACATAACATTTTTGAAATTTTAACAGCAGATTTAAGCTTGTAAAGGATATTAAAGCATAATTAAATTACTAAATTGTTGAAATTTTTAAATATAATCAATTTAAAAAAAATCTGTATGTACAGATTTTTGTGATTTTTGGGATCCAAAAATCTGTATAATACATATTTATCTGTAAATCTGGCATGACTGTTCAGGGGTATTAAAAACACTCAAAAAGCAAAAACTAAAAATTTTGTTTATTGGACTTTTTAAAAAAAAACTCCAGAGGTCGTCTATAAGTTGGTCTACGCTAGGTCCATGTAACCCGTAAAAAGTTTTCCGAAAGCGACGCCCATGGTCAGATGCCCTGAAGCCACACCTGCGCGCGGGTTTTCTCTCTGAAGTGCGTACGTATGTGAGAACCTCTACTCACGTCTTACTCTATCAGGTGGGGAGATTTCTTAATCGCTTTTCACGGGAAAAATTGGTCCAATTAGAGAGAGAGAGGGGGCCGCTAGTCACAGCAGGCCTGCACGTGATTGTTTACGTTTTCTAGCCTCTCTGTACAAGCCTGAGGAACCAGTTTACTAGATCGGACGCACAGCCTACGACTCTCGACGATATCGGATATTCAGCAAACGAAAGCGAAATCTCTCAGGTCCAGGTCTGGTCTAGTCGAAGGTAAAAGTGGTGGTCCATCATCAATCTCGTCGCCGAGGGATGTGGCAAAAACTAGTGTCCACCGTAGATGGACATGGAACGACCTTGGTTTGTGCCACTTTTGCCCCCGGCGCTGGTGAGAGTACGGTCTTGGACCGGTATTGCACGCGGAAAGTTGCAGAGCGTTAAAGGAATTCCCTTGGATGCATTTTCAGTGTTTTCCCTTTTCGCCAAATTCCGACGCGTTCGAGACTCTCGAAACGCTTAAAAATGGCGCACGCATCGAAGAAATTGCGAAAACCGACGCCACCGCCGTCATTTTTGCAAACCTTCACCGCAAACGGCAACTTTCAAGTTTAAATGCGGTGTGCAAAAACGTACTAAAACGCGACGACCCGTGTACCCTCAACCTGATTACCGCGATCAAAACAAAACCCCCCGAAAAAAAATCATAATAAAAAAAACTCGTTTGTATTGACGGGCGGCGCGCAATTGCGGGCGGATGGACCTAACCTCAACCAATCCAAGAGCGCCATGCGTTACGCCGTTGCGTAACGCGACGGTGTGTCCGTCCGAAATCAGCGTTCGGTTGCACCAGATCTGCGGCCCCTCGAATTCAACGGAGTAACCAGAGCGAGAAAGAGTGCGGACCGGCGCGGCGGAGTCCACCCCGAAAATATCGAGCAATCGCAGTGTGTGGAACTGCTCTGGCCTAAAGTCGGACTGACTAGTCCGGCGGGACGGTGTTGCATCATCGTCAACTGTTTTGGGTGGTTTTGACTGGGTACACTCAGTAGGGTTAAATTTTCGTTGAAACATCTTTGAATATTTAAAATATTTAAATTTTTCAATCTTTCAATCTTTCAATCTTTCAATCTTTCAATCTTTCAATCTTTCAATCTTTCAATCTTTCAATCTTTCAATCTTTCAATCTTTCAATCTTTCAATCTTTCAATCTTTCAATCTTTCAATCTTTCAATCTTTCAATCTTTCAATCTTTCAATCTTTCAATCTTTCAATCTTTCAATCTTTCAATCTTTCAATCTTTCAATCTTTCAATCTTTCAATCTTTCAATCTTTCAATCTTTCAATCTTTCAATCTTTCAATTTTTCAATCTTTCAATCTTTCAATCTTTCAATCTTTCAATCTTTCAATCTTTCAATCTTTCAATCTTTCAATCTTTCAATCTTTCAATCTTTCAATCTTTCAATCTTTCAATCTTTCAATGTTTCAATCTTTCAATCTTTCAATCTTTCAATCTTTCAATCTTTCAATCTTTCAATCTTTCAATCTTTCAATCTTTCAATCTTCAAATCTTTCAATCTTTCAATCTTTCAATCTTTCCATCTTTCAATCTTTCAATATTTCAATCTTTCAATCTTTCAATCTTTCAATCTTTCAATCTTTCAATCTTTCAATCTTTCAATCTTTCAATCTTTCAATCTTTCAATCTTTCAATCTTTCAATCTTTCAATCTTTCAATCTTTCAATCTTTCAATCTTTCAATCTTTCAATCTTTCAATCTTTCAATCTTTCAATCTTTCAATCTTTCAATCTTTCAATCTTTCAATCTTTCAATCTTTCAATCTTTCAATCTTTCAATCTTTCAATCTTTCAATCTTTCAATCTTTCAATCTTCAAATCTTTCAATCTTTCAATCTTTCAATCTTTCCATCTTTCAATCTTTCAATATTTCAATCTTTCAATCTTTCAATCTTTCAATCTTTCAATCTTTCAATCTTTCAATCTTTCAATCTTTCAATCTTTCAATCTTTCAATCTTTCAATCTTTCAATCTTTCAATCTTTCAATCTTTCAATCTTTCAATCTTTCAATCTTTCAATCTTTCAATCTTTCAATCTTTCAATCTTTCAATCTTTCAATCTTTCAATCTTTCAATCTTTCAATCTTCAAATCTTTCAATCTTTCAATCTTTCAATCTTTCCATCTTTCAATCTTTCAATATTTCAATCTTTCAATCTTTCAATCTTTCAATCTTTCAATCTTTCAATCTTTCAATCTTTCAATCTTTCAATCTTTCAATCTTTCAATCTTTCAATCTTTCAATCTTTCAATCTTTCAATCTTTCAATCTTTCAATCTTTCAATCTTTCAATCTTTCAATCTTTCAATCTTTCAATCTTTCAATCTTTAAATCTTTCAATCTTTCAATCTTTCAATCTTTCAATCTTTCAATCTTTCAATCTTTCAATCTTTCAATCTTTCAATCTTTCAATCTTTCAATCTTTCAATCTTTCAATCTTTCAATCTTTCAATCTTTCAATCTTTCAATCTTTCAATCTTTCAATCTTTCAATCTTTCAATCTTTCAATCTTTCAATCTTTCAATCTTTCAATCTTTCAATCTTTCAATCTTTCAATCTTTCAATCTTTCAATCTTTCAATCTTTCAATCTTTCAATCTTTCAATGTTTCAATCTTTCAATCTTTCAATCTTTCAATCTTTCAATCTTTCAATCTTTCAATCTTTCAATCTTTCAATCTTTCAATCTTTCAATCTTTCAATCTTTCAATCTTTCAATCTTTCAATCTTTCAATCTTTCAATCCTTCAATCCTTCAATCCTTCAATCTTTCAATCTTTCAATCTTTCAATCTTTTAATCTTTCAATCTTTCAATCTTTCAATCTTTCAATCTTTCAATCTTTCAATCTTTCCATCTTTCAATCTTTCAATCTTTCAATCTTTCAATCTTTCAATCTTTCAATCTTTCAATCTTTCAATCTTTCAATCTTTCAATCTTTCAATCTTTCAATCTTTCAATCTTTCAATCTTTCAATCTTTCAATCTTTCAATCTTTCAATCTTTCAATCTTTCAATCTTTCAATCTTTCAATCTTTCAATCTTTCAATCTTTCAATCTTTCAATCTTTCAATCTTTCAATCTTTCAATCTTTCAATCTTTCAATCTTTCAATCTTTCAATCTTTCAATCTTTCAATCTTTCAATCTTTCAATCTTTCTATCTTTCAATCTTTCAATCTTTCAATCTTTCAATCTTTCAATCTTTCAATCTTTCAATCTTTCAATCTTTCAATCTTTCAATCTTTCAATCTTTCAATCTTTCAATCTTTCAATCTTTCAATCTTTCAATCTTTCAATCTTTCAATCTTTCAATCTTTCAGTCTTTCAATCTTTCAATCTTTCAATCTTTCAATCTTTCAATCTTTCAATCTTTTAATCTTTCAATCTTTTAATCTTTCAATCTTTCAATCTTTCAATATTTCAATCTTTCAATCTTTCTATCTTTCAATCCTTCAATCCTTCAATCCTTCAATCCTTCAATCCTTCAACCCTTCAATCTTTCAATCTTTCAATCTTTCAATCTTTCAATCTTTTAATCTTTCAATCTTTCAATCTTTCAATCTTTCAATCTTTCAATCTTCAAATCTTTCAATCTTTCAATCTTTCAATCTTTCCATCTTTCAATCTTTCAATATTTCAATCTTTCAATCTTTCAATCTTTCAATCTTTCAATCTTTCAATCTTTCAATCTTTCAATCTTTCAATCTTTCAATCTTTCAATCTTTCAATCTTTCAATCTTTCAATCTTTCAATCTTTCAATCTTTCAATCTTTCAATCTTTCAATCTTTCAATCTTTTAATCTTTCAATCTTTCAATCTTTCTATCTTTCAATCTTTCAATCTTTCAATCTTTCAATCTTTCAATCTTTTAATCTTTCAATCTTTCAATCTTTCAATCTTTCAATCTTTCAATCTTTAAATCTTTCAATCTTTCAATCTTTCAATCTTTCAATCTTTCAATCTTTCAGTCTTTCAATCTTTCAATCTTTCAATCTTTCAATCTTTCAATCTTTTAATCTTTCAATCTTTCAATCTTTCTATCTTTCAATCTTTCAATCTTTCAATCTTTCAATCTTTCAATCCTTCAATCCTTCAATCCTTCAATCCTTCAATCCTTCAATCCTTCAACCCTTCAATCTTTCAATCTTTCAATCTTTCAATCTTTCAATCTTTTAATCTTTCAATCTTTCAATCTTTCAATCTTTCAATCTTTCAATCTTTCAATCTTCAAATCTTTCAATCTTTCAATCTTTCAATCTTTCCATCTTTCAATCTTTCAATATTTCAATCTTTCAATCTTTCAATCTTTCAATCTTTCAATCTTTCAATCTTTCAATCTTTCAATCTTTCAATCTTTCAATCTTTCAATCTTTCAATCTTTCAATCTTTCAATCTTTCAATCTTTCAATCTTTCAATCTTTCAATCTTTCAATCTTTCAATCTTTCAATCTTTCAATCTTTCAATCTTTCAATCTTTCAATCTTTCAATCTTTCAATCTTTCAATCTTTCAATCTTTCAATCTTTCAATCTTTCAATCTTTCAATCTTTCAATCTTTCAATCTTTCAATCTTTCAATCTTTCAATCTTTCAATCTTCAAATCTTCAAATCTTTCAATCTTTCCATCTTTCAATCTTCAAATCTTCAAATCTTTCAATCTTTCCACCTTTCAATCTTTCAATCTTTCAATCTTTCAATCTTTCAATCTTTCAATCTTTCAATCTTTCAATCTTTCAATCTTTCAATCTTTCAATCTTTCAATCTTTCAATCTTTCAATCTTCAAATCTTCAAATCTTTCAATCTTTCCATCTTTCAATCTTCAAATCTTCAAATCTTTCAATCTTTCCACCTTTCAATCTTTCAATCTTTCAATCATTCCATCTTTCAATCTTTCAATCTTTCAATCTTTAAAATTTTGCTTCCCTTGCGAATTTTGAAAATTTTGATATTTTATAAAAACACGGTATTTTGTGAAAATTTAAGTATTTTTCAAAAAAAAACTATGAAAAAGTCAAATTTTATACCAAATTTCGCTTCTTTTGATACTCATATTGCAAATTATGAAAATTTGAGTACTTTCGAAAAAGTACAGTATTTTGTGAAAATTTTAGTATTTTCAAAAAAAGACGCTGTTTTTGATTTTATAAGAGGAATTTTAACCGTATGGGTCATTCACTTCCGAAAAAAGACTCTAATAATTTGAAAATGCTTAACAAATTTCGCTTCGTATTGCATATTGCAAATTTAGGTATTTTCGAAAAAAATATATTTATAAAAATGTTTTAAACAAAAACACTCGTATAAAGTGAAAACACATACAAAATTTTGATTTTGATTTTTCAATCTTCAATCTATTTAATCTTAAAAAATTTCAATCTTTAAATTTTTTATTTTTTTATCTTTCAATATTTGATCATTTCTCAATCTTTTTAATCTTTGATTTTTTAATTTTGAAATTTTGATTTTTAAAACCTACCAATCATTTGAATTCAAAACTAAAAATTCTATTGAAAATCTATAAATTTATGAATCCCTGATTCTTTTTTTGCTACTGACTGTACCACGTTTGGCAGTCGCTTCTCCGATTGGTAATTGAGCGAAATTGAATAAAATTAATACTGATTTGAGCACACACACCCGTCTCATTTTTGTAGGTCGCGCTGGTTGCGATTATCTGGCCGATTTGCTGTGAGCAAACCGTACAAATCTGGGGGTTAAACGGTTTGCGTTTTTTTTTTTTCATTTTTCAAAGTCACGCCAACAACCACCCTCTCACCGGAGGAGGTTGAGCGACCTCTTTGGCGGAAAACCACGCAAGAAACACCTCCAACTGAACGAAAAAAATAAACAGTGCTGACTAAAAAGCTGCGGGGGTGGATGAGCTTTAGTAATTTATCACGTGTGGTGTGGAACATGACGGATTTGTGGATCAAAATAAATGTAAACAGTTGCGGATTCGTGTGGGATTGTGATGGGTTGATGAATTGAGTGTGATTTTGTGTCAAATCGTTGATGTTTATTGATTGGTAATGAATGTACAGTGACTTTAGTTCCTCAAGTCCACTCTTTTAGTAGTTCTAGATAGTTGTACTATCAAGATAGAGTTTGACCTACCCGCCAACATTAATTGATCAACACCTCGGAATGGTTCTCTACAGCCGCGGTGATCACTACCGAAACCGATTGGACAAGATTAATAGCTGCGTCATAGCAGCATCCAGCTGGGCTCACACCTCACGGTCATTCGATCTCCCCCCACGATAAGCAAACTGGTTCGCACCGGCATTCCGGCTACCTGGTACAATACCGCCGCCCAGTTTTGTTTTGCCTTTCTAAAAAAAGAACATGCACACTCTTAAACCGAATTCCAACCGCCAACGGCACCATGAATAGCAAATCGGCCTCTCGTCTAGATTAGATTCTGTGGCCCAACCCGGTCAGTCCTGCGCGCTATGCAAGTCAGTGTCGTTCAGTGTTCATCATTGTCGCAGAAGAGAACAGCTGACATTCTCTTCGACTCGGCGGAGAAGGGTCCGGCCCGGCGTAACAAATCTGCCATTACACATTTTTTCCAATGTCACACGCCCCGCCTGTCTCGGGAACTTGAACCCGCTCGCTGAAGTCGTCATAAGCACAGTGGGTATCAAATGGCAGGGTGGCAACTTGTTAAATTATTGAAATATTTAGAGATACTTTGAATGCGATTTCTAGAAAAATGATTAATTATCTTTAGTGACTTTTGTAATTTATTATTAACTACTTTAGATTGAATTTGTGAAACTTTCAAAAAATCTTAATTAAAAGTTACAATTTAAAATCTGCATTGATTTGTTATATATAGTGCGTCCATCCCGGGAAATCCCGGGACAAAATTCCCGGGATTTTTCCAAAACCGGGAATTCCCGAATCCCGGGATTTTCTATAATTTGTCCCGGGAATTCCCGAAAATAAAAAAAAACTAATTTCTGGAAATTCAGATTTGATTGGGAAATAGATCAACAGTTAAAAACCTCATAATCGATAATAATTTTAAAACATTATAATTTGAATTCGGCATATATCAGCATTAATTTGGTTCATTAGGGAAAACTGTTAAAATTTTAGTTTACTGATCGCAAGAATGCCTTATGTTTTAAATATTTCCTATTTGATTTTATATATTTTTAAAAGATTGATATTTCTACCTATATTTATGATTTAAGATTTGGAAAAAAACAAATCAAATTATTTTTCATCAAACACTGGCATGTGGGGCAAATTAGCCATTTTTTGCATGATGTTTTGAATGGCTTGAATGGCAGGAACAAACAAAACAATTTCAAAGAACATCGATTTGCAAATTTATTGCTCTAGAATCTCCTTACATATTCATACTGTATTTCAGTTTTTTCCTAGTTGGCGGTAGTAACTTAAAGATAATGTGTAATTTTTTCTTTGCAAGAGTATTTTTTTGAGAAAGTTGAACTTTTAAGCGCTAGTATCAATAAGTATTTTTTTTTAATTTTAACGGTTAATTTATTAAACATTTGGATGTTTGAAAAAAATCCATTCAAAAGGCGTTTATTCGGAATTGCAAAAATGTTGCAAGCAACTTGTTGTAAAACTTGTTTTTTTCCAGCACTTGTCGTATTTCACCCCCCAGACCCATCGTCACCCCTGAAGACGGTATCATTAGTTTTCAAAAAATCTGAGATTTCAACTGTTCATGTAAATTTCACTTGAATTCAAAATAATTTTAATTGTTCCAAATCGGGCTTAAAGTGATAATAAATTCAGGAAAATGCATTTGTTCTTACTTGAATGCATTTCTATTTTCGCTAAACATTTAAAGTATTGTGTTGTGGACAATTTTAAAGGAGAAAAAAGTTTAAAATAAAATTCATTCGCCTAAATCCCTGCAAACTTACTTTCCGATGCTGAACTTTGTTCTTTTTACTTCAATTATTTATTCAGAGCATTCGTTTCTTATAAATGTTGTAAAAAATCTATTTAAATTTGTTCTCTTCTAATTTTAGTGTTAAACTGAAGAGTTAAAAAAGTTAATATCATTTTGTTCAATTGAATGCTAATTAAATTTACATTTAAACTCTTTGGGTAAAATATATTTATTAAGTATGTTATTGTTATGCATTGAATTCAAAAACTCCTTGAATTCCATAGTATTCCGTGGAAAATGAGAAAGTTCACGATTTTAACGCTGTTCGCGAAATCATGAAAATTCACTAACCCTAATTACCATCAAGTAATATGATTGAGCTTATTCTATGATTTCAAGCTTCAAAAACATTACAAATATAATGAAAATAGAGATTTTATGACTGTTTCAAAAATTTCCCGGGATTCCGAAAATATTTTTCCCGTTTCCCGGGAAATCCAAAACCCGGGAAATTTGGACGCCCTAGTTATATAAATAAGACGAAGGTTAATCGATTTGTTGCTCGTGAATGTTACATTTTTCATAAATAAAATAATCTTTATCTGAAATATACAGAAAATGCTTGACGTTATCAAAAGATGTCGTGGCATAATTTATTTTTTTCAAAATTCAAGATTTGCATAAAAAGTAATTTATAAAAAAATATTATCAAATAATCCTCAATTTTTATAGACAATTTTGTTATAAATTGAACGGTAGTTGCTGAAACATCCTCAACTGCAAATACTTTTAAGTAAAAAAAAAGGTAGCTTAAGAAAAAAAAAAATCTCATTTTTGCCAGTTATGATTGTATCTCGATTATCTGATGATTCGATTGTCCAAAGTTGTTAAATAAATCATGTTTTGTTTTATGCTTTTGATTTTCTTATTTGTTTATGTCAACATATAGTACAGTTAAATTTGAGTGGTATTCTCAATAATCCTTTTAATTTGTAAGGTAATATTACAACTCAGCAACCCAAATTAATAAAATTGAAAAAGTATATAAATATGTTCTTGACTCGATTATCTGATGATTCGAATATGCTAAGTAAATTTTGTTTAGGTTTATTCTGATTAAAAAATTTAAAAGTATTCCAAAAAAATTTTGTCGAAAACGCATTTTTAACTGATGAAAGGTAAAAACCAATAACTATTTTAAAGTTCTTTTCATCTTTAATTTTTTTTTTGTGATAAGTAAAATGAAAGAGAATTGCTACTCGTTTTGGATAATGAAAATGATTATCTGTCAATAAATAATCCTTTGTGGTTTAGATTTAGGGACTTTCATATAAAAAAAAAACATCATTTTATGCTTATTTATGCCTGTATTTATGTTGTATTTTGATCATGACTGGAAAAAACAAACAAACTTTTTTACGTTATTGGCTTCAAAACATACTTTAAACTTCTTTTTTATAAGTAAGTAAATCTTTCCCTGTTCCTGAGGGGAACACCCTTGAAGAGTATCGGGGTCGGGATTTACAAAGCGGATTCAGTGGCAATTTCATTCTCAACTTAATGTTAACATGTTAAGGTTAATGTTAACATTCCATAGGTCGCCTCCCTAAGGTGTCGTGATAAGATCCAGTTTGTGACGGTACACTACCTTCCCTTTACTAAGCAATCGAATCCAGAAGGGAAAAAATCACCAGTTGTGTTGGTCCGAGCCGGGATTTTAATCCCGATCTGCCGCTTACTAGGCGGGAGCGTTACCACTAGGCTACGTGGCTCGATCATTTTTTATAAGGTCGATGCAAATATTTTTCATTTTTTTGTCCCTCGGCTTTGGCCTTGGCTTCTGTCGGGTAAAAAAATGAAAAAAAATATCAAAAATTGAAATAACAAGCCAAAGTTTTAACATTTGCATGAAAAATTTGCCCTAAAATGTATTTTCCACTAGTTCAGTTGTAATGCAACCATTAGTTATCCAAAAATGTAATAATTGACGAAAATTATAATTTGAGCAAAAAAAAACTTTTTGTGGTACCGTACATCGAAAATTAAAAAAAAATCATAATTGATTTAATAAACCCAAACACAAATGATTCTTAACGCAGGACAATGCATTTTAAATAGATTTCAACTGCTTGCACTTGACTTTCTATTGAAATCTTGAAGTAAAAAAAAATCCCCCCCTCTCCCTCCTGATTTTTTGGGCCGATTTTGAAGGGGAGGCGGGGGGGGGGTTGCCAAAAACTTTTTAAAATATTTGTACCAGCCTCTACTAACCCTCTACTGCCAAATTTATTTAGATTATTTTTATTTTTCCCCTGTTTAGGAGGTCATCTTGAGCAACTTTTGTTCTATAAAAAACTTTACTTGTCTTGTTTTATGTTTTTCTTGTTTTATTTTTAGCATTTTAATTGGCATTTATCTTATTTACTTTATGTTTGGTTTTTGTAGTATTTGGCCTATTTTTTCACCTCTTATCTTTACATTTTGCTTTTCTAGTTTATTCTAGTTAAACAGTCACTTTTTGAATTTTTTGCTTGTTTTTCACATTTTTTACTATAGAATGGCAACATTATCATTTGAATTGTTCTTTTTACTTCAAATAAAAAATGTTAGGAAAATCACAGTCAAAGTTGACCCCTAAAAAATACATTTATTAAAACATTGGTAAAGTCACATAAAACAAGTCAAACTTTCTCACGTTAAATTTTCTTAAATTTTAGGAGTTCTTCTTTCCAATGCTTTTTAAAGATCAAAAATTGGTTGAAAAATGAATTTTTGATGTTTTTTTTAAATCCAAGCCCGTCAAGAGGTGGGGTTCAGTTGTTAAAGGTTGTAGAGGGTTAAGAATTAAGCCTTAAACAGTACAAAGTTTTTTTTTAATATAATTTATAAAAACATAAAACTTATTTCGGCTTTATAAAATGTATAATAAATTAATAAATTTAAATTCAAATATTTTAATAATCATATGATCTGTTAACAAAAATAATTATTATTTTAAACTACTTTAAAAAACTTGATAATAGTAACATTCTAATTGAACTCCGATTTTATTTCTAATATAAAGTAAAATGCATCATTTTGAAATACTCATTTTGAAAAAAAATGGAATTTATGATCAACATATTGTTTTAGATTTCGGTATTCTCGGTATATGTGAATTTTCGGTTTTGGATAATTCCAGGGAATTTTAATAACAGAATCCAGTTTGAGTCGGGAAGATGAGAATTCTTATTTTGAATATTACAAACTTTGTTTTTTATTTATCCAAAAAAATACTAAACAAAAAGAAATAAAAAAAGTTTAATATTATTTTATTTTATAAAAAATGCTTGGCAAATGTTAATTTAAATTGTATTACAAGCATTTTTCTATAATCTGTAATAGCGAATTAGAGACTTATTACATTCAATCTCAATAAGTTGCCACCCTGCAAACCCTGGCAAAAGCATTTAAAATGAAAGGAATTCTCTACAACACTAGAAACCGCATATCCCACGCCTTGGCCACGCAAGCCGGCGATGACGCCGGCGGATCTGCTCCGGTGGTGCGCGGCCCCATCACGCGGCATCAAAAGGTGCCAGGAATGTGCCGTTAGAGTGCACCAGAAATAGTTGCTCCAATTGCTCAACTGCAGCGGCGCGGGAGCAAAATTAATTGCCATCAGCACCTCTTTGACGACCCGCAACACCCTCAAGTTCATGAACGGCGGCTGCGGTTTGTGACAATCGCGTTGCCCTCCGCGAAGTCTCGGTAATTAGTTGCGATTTGTGGAACAGCGATTAATTCTTTATTGTCTGTTGAGGTGGCTTTGGCCGGATCAACGTGGAGAGGTTCAGTTCAACGACACACTCTCTTGAGTCGACACTTGAAAAACTTCATGGGTCGATACTTTGTAGGCCACGGCGCACTCAACTTAACCCTCCGTTTATTTCTTTTAAGTTTGTTTTAAAGCTGTTTTTGATTTGAGTCAATTTTTGTTTGCTTATTTTGTATCTATTCCATTTTTGTAAATTTTTTTTATAAAATTCTAATACCTTCTAAGTTTTAATTTTTACCAAACATCCTTACTCTGTTAAGGGTTAAGTCATCTTAAAAACCGGAGCAGCTGTCTTTGCCCCATTCCAAACGGTGAATGGATGGCAGTTCGGTTGCGTTCCGATCGATCGCCGTTTGACCTTGGCTTAACTGCCGAGAGGAGGTTCAGCTTGAATGACAGAAGGTGCGCCGCCGCACATCGCGCTGGTTGATGAAGTGGCTCCCCCGTTGGGGAGGTCGTCCGAAGGATCAAAGTGTGGCCACCGTAGGGGATGTTCTTGAAAGATCGGCTTAATTGATACACTTTGGAGCACCTTTTTGAGTGGAGTGTACGATTTGAAGAAATGTAGTTTGAAGTTGAAGAGTGGTTTTTGCAGACAACGTGTTATTTGAAGTAGTTAAGATCTATGCAATTTGGTTCAACGTTTGGATTTCTAATTCACTTTTTTTTTAATTTCAACCTTAAACATGTTTTGTGAAACTTAGCATAAATAAAAAACATTTTTTTTTCATTTAGGTATTTGATAAACTTAGCAAATGATATATCAATTAAATATTCCTCGGTTTTTTACATATACTAATCTTAAAAAAAAAACCTTTTACATTCTCTCTCTCTTAAATTGGCACAAACCTTATCAAAATAGAAAGTTCTACCGAAACCAGCATTAGCGCAAGTGCCATTCACGTCAATTTCCGTCACCTTTCTCTTCGACATTTCCCCATGAAGCGCCCCTCCACCCTCTGGCTATTAAACACAAATGAATGCCGCCGCGTCGGTAAAAGTGAGCCAGATAAAAGCTGAGCAGGCAAAAGAAAAACTATCACACATTTTCCGCTCCGATAGTCAACTATGTGTGTGAAATTAAACCACCCTCACTTGTTTTGTTGTTTATTGTTGATCGAGTGGGTTGGTGGGTGTGTGGTGGCAATCAACAACAAAAGCCCATTCCCAGGCGACGACGACGACGATTCACCTTAATTTCGTGTCCCACCCGTTAGGCTAACAAAACGCGCAACATGGTGGGTGAATGTTGTTGTTCTTCTTTATTTATTTTCGCAGCTTGTCGCTACTTAATGGGTGGGTATTTGTTTTCGCGCCAACCAGCCAGTGTGTCTGCCCTTAATCATATCATTATTCAATTATTTACATGGACCCACAGACCCAAAACTAATGGCGGTGTGTGCTGCCCGATGGACGTAATTTTTTATAAGGTTTCGCAAAAATGAAGTTGGGTGAGATTGGTAGAAATTTATTGAGCCTTGGGCACACGCCCTCCAACCGGCGTAATTTTAATTAAGATCGAAACCATGTTGTTGAAATGCTGAGGGCTTCGAGCATTTTGGATAAACCTGAGGGCAAAGTTTTGTTTCTGTGAGTGCTTTTTCAACGAATTGAACTGTACCTTAACCCTATGCTGAAATTAGGCAAAACAGTTTTTTTTTTCAATTTGAAATGGACTTTTATAAAGATTCTTCAAACAAAACCTACTCAGCTTTTAAACAAGTTCTACAAAATTAGAAATTCTTAATATAGCTCAAAAATAGATCAATAAATAATAAAAACGTAAATCACACAGTTTGAGGGTTAGTGAAACACTTAAAAACAAAGCTAAATGTGTTAAACACGATCTCAAACAAAGCGCCAACCTTCCTCAAAAGGGAAGAAGGTGATGATGAAACTAAAAGTGAGAAATAGAGTCAAAGTGAGCCGTCTCAATTCGAAAAAAAAAAACCCAAACAAACGAAAAGTCAGAGGAAGGAAATGTCAGCCAACAACGTCTGAAAAGATGCTGGTTTGAGTTGTGTTTATTTCGAAAAGGTTTTTCCATTTCAAATGGCTGGGCAAAACTTTATTGCCCCGCGTGATGATCTTTTCTGCACGGCTTTTTTCGCGCAAACTGCATGCAACTTGGTGACAAAATGGCAATTCAAAACGCCACGACGATCGTCTTATGAAACCTGTTTCGTCACCGCGACTGCATTCAAATATGATGAAGAATGGAGTCGGCTGCGGAGACTTGAATGCCTTTGTCGCCGTGTTTCCAGCTGTGGTCGTTTCTGTGATAATGATTTCTTTTTGCGCGCTGCGGTTATTCGCCAAGAAGAGTCTCTTCCTCCGCTATCTGTCAACTGTCAGGCAAGTGGTGGGGGGAATAAATCAGAATGCAGCTCGTTGCATTTCTCCCGGCGCAATCCCAGCTACCGCCCACGCGCGCCAAAGTCAATCCTCGTGTCACCGGTTAATATTGTGCTTGGCCTAATTCACAATTTTCCAGGCAACCCAGGCAATGAGAGGAAGTGTGCCATAATTGCTGGTCATAAATCACAAAAAAGCCACAATCTCGATGCCATTTCCCCTGGCTGGGGGCAATTTTCCTGGGTGCGACACCCACTTGGTGAGCTATCATATTCTCCCAGTCTAATGCAGCACCGAGTGGTCATAAATTCCGTCGCGGCACTTACTTTGGAATCATGTCGCACAAACACATACTTCCTACATCTGCAACTAGTTTAGAGGAAGTGTGAAGGCATAGATTTGGCGACACAAGATTTTAAATAAATGTTATTTTTTTATTATCTTCGGCTTTTTTTCGCTGCAAAAAAATTGGATTAAAAACACACAAAAAAATATCGTTACTTCTTTTTACAATTTATTTAACATTTAATTCAATACTCAATAATTTGATCAGAATTGGGTCTAAAAAGGATGTGATGACTCATCATGAGTTAAATCCAATAAATTGATTTCTTGAAAGCCGGTTTTGTGGGGATACGTTAAAAAAGCTCACAAAAAAAGTGTTGCATAGATCACATAACATTTATGTAAATTTCTCCGCTGTTTTCAATAAACATTACTTCATCATTTTAGCCATTTAAATCACTTTTAATCATTTAAAAAAGGGCTAAAATTGGAAATATTGTTATTGAAATAATTAGAAAATTTCTTTAAACATTTTTCGTTTTTTAGATGTTAATCGCCGCGAATTGATTCGCGATCAAAAAACCAAAAAACATAAAACATTTTTTGACATTAAAAATCGAACCATCAGTTTCCAAGATACCATTAGTTGACAAATGAGAGCTAATTAGGTGACACTGAGAAAAGTTCAGCTCACATTTCAAATTTTTTAAACATCACGAGGCTTTATCTCAGCAATCAGTTGTCCAATCAACAAAGCATAAAGTGAAAAATTGTAGGAAATTTACTCAGTTTCTGGATTTTGTTCTTCACTCACTCCAGCTTTTTCATCAATATTAATGTTTAAATTAGGAAAAAAAAACACAATTTTGAAAATAAATAAATCATATAACTTGGAAATGGAGCAGTTAATCAAAAAATGTCTGATATTATTTTCTATTGTAAATTATTTTTGCAGCTAATACTGAATTTTTATGACTATTATTTCGATCACATTTTTTTCTAAAATGTATCTCTGGGTAAAGATTTTGCACCATCCTAAATTTATTCGCAAAAGATGCATTTTAAGTTCCCAAACACATATAAAAGTTAACCATTTTTTAAAAATGAAGAGCAAATTTGCTGAAAAGAGTATCACAATTTATCGATTAGAGCCTAACATTTCAAAAGGGCACACATGTTTTGTAAAAGGAGTGTATCAATTCTTAACATATAAAAGTTCACATTTTTTTCCAAAAAAAAATTAAAGAGATTAGAGCAAATTTGCTGAAAAGAGTATCAAAATTTATCGATTGGAGCCTACCATTTCAAAAGGGCACACATGTTTTTTTAAACATGAGTGTATCCATCCATAACATATAAAAGTTAACAATTTTCTACAAAAAAAATAAGAAAAAAATTGTTAAAAAGAGTATCAAAACTTATCGATTGGAGTCTAACATTTCAAAAGGGCACACATGTTTTCTAAAAAAAAGGGTGTATCCATCCTTAGCGCATAAAAGTTTACCACTTTTTACAAAAAAATAAAATAAATAAAAATTAGAGCAAATTTGCTGAAAAGGGTATCAAAATTTATCGATTAGAGCCTAACATTTCAAAAGGGCACACATGTTTTGTAAACAAGAGTGTATCGCTGCTTAACATATAAAAATTCACCAAAAAAAAAAAAAAAGCAAAGCAATCCACTTTAACGACCCCCGGGTCTTTTGTGGTCTCTGTTGCAAGTTTCTGCTCATTTCTAGGCGTCCGAAGGTTATGTGTGGTGAGTCACTCAAAACCTCTTTTACGCTAATGGACCGACGTTTTACTTCCCCATCCGATAGAAGGCGTGGTCAGGCAAATCTCGTCTCGAAAAATGCCACCGGGTCCGTCTGGGATTGAACCCAGGCCATACTGGGGTGAGAGGCTACCCGGCATAAAAGTTCACCATTTTTTACAAAAAATAAAAAAATCAAAAAAAAAAATAAGAGCAAATTTGCTGAAAAGAGTTTCAAAATTTATCGATTGGAGCCTAACATTTCAAAAGGGCACACAAGTTTTGAAAACAAGAGTGTATCTCTTTTACTCAAATGACAGTAAGGCGTGAGAGGCACGAATTCAGGAGTAAAAGAACATTATTGTGAAAATATCAAATTTCGGTTGTAAATGAAAGTAATCCTATGTGGTGTGATTTAAAATAATATCCGAATACGTTTCCTCCATATTTTTCAAATTTTAGTGTCAAACAAGAATTTTTAGTTCGATGCAAATAAATTTCGATGGCAAAACAAAATAAAACACGAAGAAGACCTTTCTCAACATCAAAACCATCATCTATTTATCTCTGGCCAACGAAGTGCGTCCAAAATTGTACCCTACGGCCTTCACACAACCTCATATCCTCTCACATACTTTACGTTCAAGAGTCCATTGGCGCGTTGAAAATCCCATTTTTCGCGGGCACACACAATAATTGAAACTTCATTTATCTCCCTCCACACACACACACGCGCTGCCATGGCTCTCACGTGGCCACCGGCGATTTTCACTCCGTCGGAATGTACCCCCGTAGATGGCTTTCTACAATCTGGCCTCGCCTCGTTCACACCTTCGCCCGAGCCATTTCCAGCAAAATTATCAATTCCATCCCCCAACGGGGTCGATTGGCGACAAAGTCGTGCAATTCGATTGCCTTTTCTGGTGGGGGGAGTGCCTCAACTTGAAGCGTACCGAGACCAGTGATCTAGGTCATCGCCGTACTGTGGTGGCTTGGCTTTTCTCTCACGCATCTCACGCGAATTCCATATCGCCTTCTAATTAATGACTAAGAGCGATTTAATTAACTGTATGGAACGCCGATCGAGAAAGGAAGCACTAAATCGTGGCAAATTAATTAGACTAGCTGCAATTGCCCAACGCTGATACAATGAATTTCATTCAAGCCACGCTCAAGAGCTTTCACCATTGAGCGTTTTTGGGTGTTGAACTTGGCCACGATCTTCGGTCAATGTCAGCCGACGCAGACAATTGGACGTCACTAACTGAAACGCTGACAAAAGCACTTTGAAAGTAGATCAATCGATCCGACTCTGTCGATCCGAAGATCACTTAACAAGGGGTAACATTGTTGTTTGAAGCAGCTGGCATCGATTTGAAGAACCGCTCATTGCTTCAGGGGGGTTGACCTTAGCGCGCGGTGATGGTCGGCGAGGGTCATCGGTTAGGGCTGCGTAAGTGGCTCCTCTCAACGCGGCGCGGATAGTCTAATTATTTGCAGCTGAGTTGAGTGCGGAGGATGTCATTCGGCCCCAGCAAACAGGGTGGTCTCGACGAAATGGTCTGTGGGGTATGTCGAGAAGAACACGGTGGCGAACTATTGATGACTATTTTTGGGAGTGATGAGAGCGTCAGTCTAATTATGGTTTCATCTTTGGCCCTAATTGGGTTTGTTTCAAACTGCGTATGAGTGCGTTTGACATTGACACACTTTTGCATGCAATTATATTCAGGATTTGTTATGTTATGTTTAAGATGGCACCAAAGCTTCGAAAAACTCTGTTGAGTGTTAAGATTGTTTTTTTTTTTTTTGTTTAATAAAGTAAAGATCAAACTGTTTCAATTAACTCAGCTGTACAAGCAAACCCCTTACATTGACATTTTTTTTCTTTTTGCTGCTTCTTATTATTCTTCTTTGTATTACGCTCCGACACAAGATCTGTCATCATTTCCTGATTTAATATAATTATAATTATTTTTTACTGTGGTGCCTATAATAAATGCTAGAAAAACAATATAATATAACCTCTAAAGTTGCGTCAATTTACATGTTTTCATTGTTATTTCACATTTATTCCACCTAAATTGATGTAAAATAACATATGAAAAGATTTAATATTCAACCATAAAGTTTTTAACCTTCCAAAATAAAACTTTTTTTGTAGAGTTTAGAAATTAAATAAATTCAATGTACAAAAGTTTAGCAATATCTACGTTTTTGATTTATTGCTGGTAAATTTTCATTTGTGTTTGAATTACCTCAATCCTGATGTTTTTTTTACCCGTAAACAGGTGATTTTTTGTTTGAATTTGTTTAAAAAAAACTGATTTGGTGATTGCCTCGGAATATTTTTTTTCGCTGTAAAAATCAATAATTTTAGAAGGTTGAATATAACCTCTTTTTTCAATTTTGACTGAAAAAGTGACATTACATCAGAAAAGTGGTAAAATTACACATTTTCAGAGGTAAAATAACATATTTTTTCTGACATCACCTTCCCAGATTTAATATTAAAATGATTTTTTTAATTGTAATTTAATATAATTTAATATAATAAATTTGCTAGTTTATTTTATAAACTTTTAAAAAGTTAGACAAATGCAAATTTTATTTAAAAATTTTGCCTTCAGCTATGTTTTGCTTTTATTTTCCAAAAAAAATAGGTTGCAAACAAACTTATTTTTTACCAGAGATCTAAAAAAATGTTCAATCGATTTTAAACAATTAAGAATAAACTGTGTTTACATTTGTTTTATTTATAATACAATTTTCGAATCTTGAGACCACAGATAATACAAAGTTGCGAAAGATTAACCATTTTTGTTTTGTTTATTTATTTAAATTTTACCTTTGTTTAGCAAAAAAAGTCCATTGCAATGTTTCAGTTATTTTAGATAACTTTTTTTTAAATATGAAAAATTTTGCTTGAAATTTAAAATTTTCGATGGATAAATACACTTGAAACAGTTGTTGTAGCGTTTTTGAAATATTTGGATTCACAATACAATAGTATTACTTTTTGTAAAATTGTGCAGTGGTCTGGAGTTTTGTTTCAAATTCATTCATGAAATTTATTAGCAATATCATTATATCATTAAAAATGCAAAAGAATTGGATGGACATTTGCTTATGTTCTATACTTTTTTTTTTACAAGTGTTTCGAATATTTGAAAAAAAACATTTATTTAAATAATGGTGTGAAAAAGTTATAATAAATTCAAAAGCATATTTTGCCCAAGTTAGTGATTAAAGCCTTTTCAATTAAACTTTATTATTAGTTGTTCCTAGTCAATATTGAAGTTATTTTATATTCAGATAGTTTAAATGTAATGTCAAAATGGAAAATAAAAACCGCATTTTCTGACCAAATTTAAAGAATACTGACCCAATTTATTAGGCTTTAAAAGAGTGGATGCCTCCATATTTTTATGGACTTAAAATTAATGATAATAATCTTCTAGAATGAAGTGTTATAAAATAATCTCGTTCATATTAATTTGATGAACTCACATTCCAAAACTAATTTCATAATCTCCCATCAACTTCTGATTCCATAATTTTATATCCCCATCATCGAACCTCATCTTTTGACCTATTTCCACCTTTATTGCGTCATAATCCGAGCGGAACCGTTCGTCGGAGGCCCCGCCGCAAATCCGTTCCTTGTTTTAGCTTCGACCACATTTCTTTTTGTCTGAACCGCCGCGGCCACATCAAATTTATGTAGGGTAGAGTAGTCATCAATGAGACACGGGGAACAATGATAAAATGGCTCTCACAAGTCGTAGTTTCAACCAATCAGGCTCATATTTGGAGGAAAGGTGTGTCTACGGGATACACGTCTGCCATATTAGTGGCTTTGGTTATGGACGCTCCCTTGAAAAGTTATTCATAAATGTTTGATTCTGGGGTGTAAAAGTAAATTATGGACAAAAAATACTTTTTCGCTCGTAGGCTGCCATTTACACCAAAACTAATATTTCTTCAAATTTCTTTCGACGTTCCATAGGGATTGAGTTGGGCTACAATGTCCTTTCATTAGATTTGACCAAAATTTAGAATATACCCAGAATCCAGGGCTGTCTCATTGTTCCCCACTCATGTTAGCCAATGGGTAACAATGAGACACTTTGATTTTTCTTCATTAAACATTTCAAAATCCATGTAAATCTTTCAAAACATGAATTGAAAGTGATTTTTGGCATATTTATAGAGTCTTAACTTCATTTAACCAGACATACAAAGTTATTTGGTATAAATATATGGATTTTACAAAATTTAAATACTTTTTAGTATAACTTTTGTTAATTAAAGTTTCATGTTGGCAAAATTGCTCTAAAATGTTCAAGGCAAGTCACCAGTAATGGAACAATACAAAAACATGATGTTTTACTAGAAAAGTATTGACTTTCGTAGAGTGTCTCATTGTTCCCCAGCTGTCTCATTGTTCCTGCCAAGTGCGTCTACAATGAGACAGTTGAATAACTCTGGCTGTAGATGTCGTATCGATCTCATATTTTGGTCAATGTTTGAACACACTAAAAGAAATAAAATGCAACAAAAAGCTCATTAAAACATGCTGATGAAAAAATTAGAAAAATCGTTGAAAGTTGAAAACCAAAAGTGTCTCATTGATGACTACCCTACCCTAAATCTTATTACAAATATTTGACGATTTCGATCATCATCGCAAACGCGCGCGCTGCTAAATCGCTGTCAGCGACAGTTTTTTTTTGTCACGGTTTTTGTCACCGTCGCGCGACGGTCTCACACACTAATCATAACTGTCACATTGGAACGCCGCCGCAAGCCGGTTCGGGGGGATGTCGAAATGACCTCCCTCTTCTCATCATTGCTAGTGATAAAAGGTGGAAGTGCGCCTCTCTTTCACTGATGACATTTGTCGGGTGACAGAGCTTTTTTCCATGTTGGGCACTGTAAAAAAAAGATTTTTGTTTGTTTGACGTTTCGGTTTCAGGGTTAGTTTAAAACTGCAATGCCAACTAGTTTTGGTTTTTCGACGTTTCGGTACACATTTTAGCCTTCTTCAGGGACCCTAATCTAACTGTCACTTATTTAACAACGAGATTTTAAATCAAACCTTAATTTGAGGTTAGAATTGTAAATTTCATTCAGTGTCCACCCTTAGAGGACCCATCCCAAAAAGGGGTCTCCGCGGCTTGTGATGTGATAACACCGCGCTCGCGTGTGTAGGTATATTGTAATATAATAAGATTCAAGCAGAAAAAAACCAGACGCGCGACTTTCGTTCAAAATAACGCCGCGACTCCAAGGCTTGGAAGCCCGCAACGAAAGGCTTTCACGGTCTTTCCTTCAGAAAGAAAGATGAAAAAAAGCAGAGTTGATGTCTCGTGTGAGAAGCGAGGAAAATGTGTGTGCATGATAATAAATCCGAACTAATAAAAACACAATAATAAGATGTAAATCTTGCGTGAGTGTTTGTAGGGGGACCGATATTTTGTCTGTGTGTCCTCTCAGCTGAGGACCAGTTTGGTGACTGGAAGTTATGCAATCCTTATTCGAATATATATTTGGCTAGATGGCCCCAGCATGTGCTTGAAACGTTGTCCCTTTTTTTTGGTGACAAACTTTGCCGGGCAACTTTTTTTTCAAACTTCCTTCCGTTGACGAGTTGGTTATATCAAAACAATTATGAAAGTGTCAGCTTTAGATAGTCAAACTCGAAGTCTTAGTCGATTTCAGTTTAGCCAAAGTGATAATTTTTAACTAATAAATATCTTCTTTCTATTTTCAGGTACGTAACGCAACGCAGCAAGGCAACTCTAAAATTTCCACGCAAGTAGCACAACTTCATTACCCACAAATGGAGATACAGCAATTAAACTCACCCCTTAAACTGTCCAACTTTTAAGCAAAAGGGGAACGAATCAAACCTGACCCCTGTCTGACATTTCCGCGCCGAAGCAGATTAGGGTTGTTCATCATCGCGCGCGCGCGCGCGCAAATCTAATCAAAAACCAATCCCCCCGAATCGCTCATGTGATGGGGAACAGGTTTTTTCGAACAGGCGTTGAATCGCTGGAAGATGTAGTGGGAAATATATAGGCCTCTTATGCAATTTTTCATGGAAATGCGTTGCCGGCTGGGCTCCTCACGTTTTCTGACGTGGGCTATTTATCAGACATGGCAGGGAAGGAAATGAAGGATGGGTTATGGTCCGCGAAGCATCGCGCGGGGGACGAAATGGATGGCTCTTTTGGGGGAATGACAAATGCTATCTGGGAAATGGATCTTCGCAGATTTATGGTTATTGATTTGGAAAAAGTTGAAGCTTGCTTTCGTGAGTGTTCAGGTAGAATTTCACTTTCAATCAAATAAGATTTATTAATCAATTTAAAATTTTATTAATAAATATAAATCAATAGTTCAATTTATTCTTATTTCCGTCAAACAGATTCTACTTATTTTTTTGTCAACTGTATTTTTGTGTTCAGAAGATCAAACATAAAACATGTTCCAAAAATTTGTACAGTCTAGTAACGGAAAATGGGAGAATTTATAAAACTTTTTTAGCGCTTTTTCAATGAAAAATAAGTTTTTTCGGAATTCTGAGTACGCCATCAAATCGGGCTTCTAATTTTACATAAAAGTCCCCTTGACACCAAATTTCTATCTCATTACCGTTTCAGGCTGCAAATTATTGGAAAACACCTCATTTTTCGCATGTTCAAAAATGGAAGGGGTCGTACCGCCCCTCCGTCACGAGATATCAAAAAACGGACCTCGGATTCGTGATCAGGGACAAAAGTTGCCCCTAAGGACAACTTTTCCCGATTTCGTGTGAGTTGGTAGAGAATTTTCCAATGCCTTTTGGACATATAAAATATCTCTTTACTTATCGAATTTTGTTTTTTAATTCTATTTATATTTTTTTTGGCAATTCCGTCGTGAAACTACTTACTTTTCCTGTCATTCTTGAATGACGAAATAGCCTACTTTTCTGTACCAAAAATAACAGAATCGAGTAGCAACACTTTTCAAAATAAATGCTGAAAAGTTCTAATTTTCAGCACTCAAATGGGTGCTGAAAAGTTAAACTTTTCAGCACTTGTTTCGAAAAGTAACACTTTTCAACATTTTTTGGATTTAAATGATTTATTGACAAAATACATGAAAATTTGGCATAAAATTTCACTCAGTGTGTGTTTTGGAATTGCAAAAAATGTTGTATGGAACTCGGTAAACCTCGTTGGATAAATGTACGACTCGTGCTGAAAAAATCCAATCCTTTTTTTTGCAACTTGTTGCATAAACTACTATTTATGTTTTGTTATTGCTTAAATTCTTCTTATTTCGACTTCAAGAAAAATATATTCAGCCAGAAGTTATAAATAAAGAGGCAGTGCTTGTATATATATATATGTATATATATATATATATATATATATATATATATATATATATATATATATATATATATATATATATATATATATATATATATATATATATATATATATATATATATATATATATATATATATATATATATATATATATATATATATATAATATATATATATATATATATATATATATATATATATATATATATATATATATATATATATATATATATATATATATATATGTATATTTTTTTTTGCAATTTAACGGGAAAGAAACCAAAAAAATCAAACTAAACTTTCTTAAATTTCTCCTCAAGGTTGCCAAAAACACAGATGAACAATGTGTTTTCTGCGATGATTTATTTAATTTTGTTTTTAATTAAATGTTTCTCCGTTCCTTGAACATTGCATATTTTTTCCTTTTGGAAAAAAATATTACATTAGACAGATTTGACTTTTTTCAGAAATTGCTCAAAAAGATTTTTTGTTGATTTATGTTATTTGGTTTACATTACCTTAATTTTTCTGCAGATAATGAGCAGTGTAAAGTTTAAAAAATGCGAATTCCTTGAAAATCAAATAAGTGGCATATAATTACAATCTATTCTTTATATTTTTTCCCAAAAAACTTATTTTCTGTTATTTTGAGTAAGATGACGTTTGCATTGATTCTTAGATTTAATTTTTATTTATTTTTTTGTAACCGTTTAAAAAAAGCTGTTGTGGTGATAAAAGTTAGTGATTTTTTTAAAAGATTCACGTGAAATACCGTGAAATTTATCAATTTTCTCAAAGCATTTGAAGAATTGTTAGCAAAACATACTTTGACATAGAATTGTTACAACTTTTAATGAATGCTATATGAATCATCAAGTTATCACAAGGATGATATCACCAATCATTTGATTGCAGTTATTTACGGACCAAAACAGTTTTTCTTTTTCAATTTTTTGCTTTTTTTAACAAAACTTGTTAATATCGACTAAACAAGTATTTTGTGATAAGTTTTGAACGATCGCATAGATTTTTTCTGTCCAATCGAATCATTCTTAGATATCAATTAAAATACTAAATGAATACTATTTTTAATCTTTAAATTCATTTTTCAAGAACATTTATCATTTTTGCTAAGTCCTATTTAATTTGCATGGTATTTGATTATTTGGGTGGATGGTTCCCGTGGATGTTAAAAATACCTTTTTTTGTTTGTTTTGTTTTGATTCGATACAAAATTGAAGATTCCGTTACAAATTAAATTATTTTTGGCTTCTTGATTTTTTATTTAGTTTTTGAAAAGTGAGATAAAATCCAAACAACAAAAAAATACTGGCAAAATGTCACAGAAATTTCAAGTTATTTAAATCATTATGGCTGGACAAGTTTGTAAAATTATGCTTTTTTTTTGGAAATTAAGAAAAAATTTTTTGTGTCACGTTCAAATTTAGAGATGAATTTTTATTAGCTAAGTGAAAAGTAATATGTAATGAAGCATTAAAAGTAATTTTTGTAACTTAAACAAAATTTTATTAAGGTTATTATAACATGAAAATTCACTAAGCCAGTGATGGTGTTTCTTTCTGATTTGTCTCATTAACTTGTTTGTTGTCCTGTTTTCCTTGTTTTTTGTTATTTTTCTGAATTTCAGCTGTTATTTTTATTTTTCAAATATTACACCAACTAGACTTTTTACTTTTAATCGGAAATTTGTATTTAAAAATTGGAAAATCTTGAAATGCTTGAATATTTCATTTTTTTAAATAATTTTGTTGTAAAATTCTTATAATTGAGATGAAGCTTTTGCAAATTGCAAATTTCATTTTAAAGTTTTTGTCTTTCCCCTTCCAAAATATTCAAATTAGGAATCCCTGATTCAGGATGTTAAAAAAATATAGCTTCAAATAGCAGTTTTGAAGAAAAAAAACTAGTTCATTGAAATCTTGCCTTTAAGCATTTAGTGACACTACTTGTTTCAAAATTTTGAAAGTATTTCTTGAAATTAAAAAAAAAATAAATCAATAAAAAAAATCTCAAGTGATTTAAAAAATTTCGAAACAAAAGGTTTTCAATTTTTTTTTAAAATTAAGCTTGATATTTTTTTTGAATGCGTTATACATCATGACAGGTATGCTCCTCCTAACGAAAATTTGAAAATATCATTGAACCGGAAAGTTTTGTTTCATTCTTCTTTGCGTTAGCTTGCTTCAATTAACAGTTTTAATTAAACTGACTCGTTTATTTCTATTTAAAAAAAAAACAATTTATGATAATTTATGATTGTTTCTATTTTAATTCATATTTTGGTGTACAATATTTCTTCAAACTAGTTCGATCATTGATCGTTTAAATTATGACTTTGGTCGATTAGAAATAGAACCGTTTTCCGCATACTTTTCCATCTTATCGTAAACTATTTAAATCCCCTCTAACTTGATACCTCTCCCCCTCAAACCCCCAAAGCAAATCGCTACCATAATCATTACATAATTATGTAAAACCGCAAAAGAGAGCTCGCCGCGTGCCTCCGTTTGTCACACTCCAAACTCTCCCCATCTTCCCCCGGGGAGGGGTAGCCAGGTGTTCACCACCAAACCTCCAACGGCTGATAGTAATTATCGTCAAAGCGCACATCGGCTGTCACGGGCCGTTTTAGTCGAGTGGCCACTCTGGCGGCGGCGGTGCCGGTGCGTCGTCCCAGGGAGAGGACACCAAAAGCAGGAACTCCGGCGCGACTTGAAGCGTTAGTATAATTTATTAATTACTCACAGCCTCTGGGCAGCTCGTGCGCCGCCACCTCGCAGCCGAGCCGAGTCTACCTGTTTGATTTCGGGTTAACCCTTGGCTAATCAACTTTTTTTGGGTGTTTGGATTTTATATTTTGGTAAAAAAAAATCAAGCTTTTAGGTTTTTTGTTTAAATTTTTTAATTGTTGATTTTTTGAAGGTTGTTTGAGTCGTCAAAGGTTACCGAGGCAGACTTGGTGGCAAGGGACGGGTTCCAATAACCAAAGAGACGGATTTATTTGCAGACCGCTTCTGGCCACCTCCATTCGGCGCGCGCGATTATCTCATTGATTCGCGCGTGGCGCGAGCACGTCCCTCCCGGAGGGGTAGAGTGTGCAAAATTTTATGCTTTCACGGTTTACTCAAAAGGTGGTTCCCGATTTCCCTGGCAGAGAGGGACGCCACAGAATATTGCCCTCTTCCGAAACTTATGACGCAAGGAGGATCATAATTATGAAGCAAATTACACACTCCAAACCTGCCTCGTCCTCCACCTTCTGACATTTTCGCCACGAACGATCACGCGCGCGCAGTTTTGACACTTGCGCGGCACGATTTGGTAACAGGTTCCCCTAACGAACCCTTTTGAATGGACCTGGCGCGTGAAAGAGACGTCACCTGGGTTTGTTTACAAGCTTGTGGGACGCGGAAATGAGACCTTTCGCAAATGAGATCTAGTTTCCATTTAGCTCAACATTGTGGAATTGAAATAATGTTGCCATGCGGAAACAGTCAAATCCTCTGACAGATTTGACAGAAGTTGTGGCAACGGTAGTCAGGGAATGATTTCGGACTTCGGAACTCTCAAATTTTCAGTAGCTTACTTTTTAGCTAATAAAATTTCTTCTAAGTTCAGAATCCCACACTTTGTTCGTGGTTTCATATTTCACGAACGTTTGTTCACGATTTTGAGTCAATACAAAGAAGTTTATTTGGGAATCAATGATTTTGTAGATTTGCGATTGAAGATCCATTTCTATCTACAAGAGTTCAGGTTTAACAGCCAATCGTGTAAACCTGACATCCGTCGACTTGGTTGACGCCGTCACCTCTCAAAGACCTGAGCTTTGCTCAGCTCACGCGGCTCATTTATATGCGTCAAAAAAGCGTCTCAGAGTTTTGTCATTGGCTCGTTTCACTTTCATCGTGGAATGTGGCGACCCTCGATGAAGTAACAGCAGCCGCCAATTAACGCCGTCGTAACAGGGGAGTGGCGGAACCAGTTCCTCCAGCAGCAGTGGGAGATGCCTGGCAAGAACCGCAAGAACTTCTTCTCACTGCGAGATTCCATCGCCAAGTGCCAAGCAGGCAATTAACTTTTGATGAAAGTCATTCACGAGTTAGCACTCGCTTCTTCTCGTCAAGCTCGTGTGCTGACAAGTGTTGCTAATCAAACTCAATTAATCTAATCTTGCTTCTTGGGAGCAATTTCCACGGATGAAGCATTTTTTTTAGAGATGAAAGATGATGTGATACATTCTCGTTTGCGAAAACAAAAACGCTGACAGCAAACAGTTATCTTCTCGGTAAGGCACCACCAGCGATTCTCGAACTCCGATTCTCATCAATTTACATAAAAAAAGAAACCCCTTCCGGCGTGGAGATCTTCCCAGCTTTCGATATCAATAGGAGGAACTTCAACTCCGCATGATGACGGCTCCGATGATGGACGTCATTCTACGAAACTAACGGAACAGTGTCTTCGCAGAGAGTCCTGAGTGTGGCGAAAACATTCGCAAAAACAACAGCAACAACAGATCAACTCGGAAGACAAAGACTCCGTTAGTCCACCACCTGATTGGTGGAAGTCCAAAGTGAATAATTGGGTTGGTTTAATTAGCCACTCTTGCTCGAGGGGGTCATCCAAACCACTTGGAATCAGCGTTAGGGAAGGTTCTTGAGGCGCGTTGAGAGGGCACTTTTTCCTATACAGAGATGGAACTAGGTTGATCGCCTTTGTCTGTTATCTGTGTTTTGTGATGATTCTCCGAATAATTGCTTGTTTGATGGGAAATCAATCAAATGTTGAGGGAAGAGCCGCTAGCGGATAGTTGGGTCATAAATACTTCAACGTCACCGTTGGTCCATTAGCGGTGAAGAACGACTGTTTCATTACGGTAAATGAGGTTCTAGTTAGGGTTGCGCTAGAACGTGATCGATATGGGAAACGGTTGAGTAACGGGGTAACAGGATCAACAAAAAATCAACTCGTTAAACCCGAAGATCTTCAAGAAAGATACGTCTAATTACGACGACCTGTGGTCTCCTAACCCAATCAGTTTGGTAGCAACAACTTAAACAATCAAACAACTACAAACAACACCGCATTATACAAGCACGTACAAATACGACAACAGCTGCTGCAGAGTCTTCGCACCAACCTCGTCGGACATGTAAATAAATATTATCTAACCTGTGGCGCTTCGGTCTTAGTAGTGCGATGCGCTATTTTCACTTTTCTCCCAACTCTTTCACGCGATGCAGCCAACAAACCTATTATTCGCCGGCCTTTCCTACACGGACACACACATAATTACATATTCACACATACTATAATGCAGGCGCGGATCGACGAGATGATCGAACCTAATCTGCCTATAGCTTGCGTGAGTGAAGATGGGTGTGTGTGTGTGTTTAGTATAAATAGTAGGTATGTTTGGATGGTGTTTTTTTTTCTTCTCCTCTTCAGAGTAATATTTAGTTTGAAATATATACTGGCAGTCAAAGGCTTCCGATCGACCGAGTAAACGATCCGTGTTTAGCGCGAAACAAAAAAAAAATACGTGAATAGACAGGAGATGAGATCATTTCCTCGCGGATTGATGCATAGAAAAAAGATGGCATTACTTTGAAAAGTATGTAATTTTACATACGTTTGAAACAGTATGTAATTTTACATACGTTTGAAACAGTATGTAATTTTACATACGTTTGACAGAAAATCGATTGAAGGAATCAATTTAACTTCATTTATTTAAGAATTTTCAGATAAAGTCTGTTACAACCAAGGGTCCTGATTTTCGGTTCAATGAACAGAAACCACTCACTCATCGCCTATCCATTCGTCGCCTATTCTAACCCGCTAGCATTCATGAGCGAATGATACTCGCAAGCAGTCAGCGAGTGGCCCGAACTGTTCACTCAGCGAACAAATACATCGTGAAATTTTTTGCCTACTCCGTCGCTCGACGACACTCACACACTACCATGCTCAGCGAAGAGGCATTCTCACAAAACGCCAGCGTGGCAGTCTTTTTGTTTTCCTTCTCTCAGTTTGCCATCAATTTGATTTTTTCTTGGTGGATGTTTCTTTGAATGGTGTCTATAATGTTATGAAATCAAAATAAATGCACAATTTAATTGATAACATTGATTTTAGGCAACCCAAATCAATGAGTATAACGCAGCGCATCAGAGAAAAAATGTTTTCAGTTCAGAGTGATCGGCGACGTTCGGCCTGACTGAGCCGTTCGGAGACTGAGCCGATCACAGAGAGAAGGAGTGTAGAAAAGAGAGTGTTCGGGAGCGAATGGTTTCAAAGTGAAAGGAATTCATTAGGGCAGTATCGCGTCGCCTGCTATTTGTGCTCGCGAATGGAGTGGTTGATTTTGAGCAATCAGGACCCTTGGTTACAACTTTTCTAATTATTATCAAAAATTACATAAATTGTTCTGAGGATTTATTCAATAAAATAGTTTTACATAGAATAGCATGTAAGTTTTCGAATGTTACTGGAATTGTCTAGGATATGAAAACAAGACTTAAAACTTAGATTGAAGGAACCATATTAACTTAATTTATTTAAGAATTTTCAGATACAGGCTGTTACAACTTTTCTAATTATTATCAAAAATTACATAAATTGTTCTGAGGGTTTATTCAATAAAATAGTTTTACATGGAAAAGCATGTAAGTTTTCTAATGTTACTGGAATTGTCTAGGATATGAAAACAAGACTTAAAACTTAGATTTAAGGAACCATATTAACTTAATTTATTTAAGAATTTTCAGATACAGGCTGTTACAACTTTTCTAATTATTATCAAAAATTACATAAATTGTTCTGAGGGTTTATTCAATAAAATAGTTTTACATGGAAAAGCATGTAAGTTTTCTAATGTTACTGGAATTGTCTAGGATATGAAAACAAGACTTAAAACTTAGATTTAAGGAACCATATTAACTTAATTTATTTAAGAATTTTCAGATACAGGCTGTTACAACTTTTCTAATTATTATCAATTCAATTCAATTAGTTTTTATTAGTAAATAATCAATTCACAATTTCGTAATTCTTATAACCTAATAGAGTTTTGGAGTTCCTTTCAACTATGATTTGAACTATAATTCATTTTGATGTAATTGGATATTTTAACAATGGATTTGGCAAGAGAAGGAAAAATTAAAAAAAAACCTTCTAGATTTACTAAGGAAAATGATAGAAATAGAAAAGCTTAAAACTAAATCACAGTATGTTTTGTCCATTGACGTCGAAAAACTTCGCTGCACAAGGCAGCTTATCCGTTGTAGATGTACTTCATCATCAGCTCACTGAGAGCTTGGAATTGTTCTGCCTTGTTCCGGCAGGCACGGAAGCGCGTGAGCATCTCTCCAGCAAGAGCGAAAAACTCGGGAAGCGTGAAGAGGTCATCTCCGGTGATGTCTGCTTGTCCCGGTGAAGTACCACTCCCAGAAGCGGCTACTCTAGCGTACGAACCTCCCCAACCGGGAGGGAACGCTGGGTTGGTCGATGGAACCGCTCCGCCGTCAGCTGCTGCAGCGTTCGAGCTCGATGTCTTTGGAGGTTGGCGGGACGCTGGCGCTTTCTTCTTCTTGTCCTGCTCCTCGAGGTACTTTTTCCGCGCGGCACAGCCACGGAAATTCGCCGTGTGGTTTCCACCACAGTTCGCGCACTTGACGCGCGCTTTGTGCTGCTGGGCGTTTTCCCCCAGCTGGTCTTTCCGCGGAAGATTGCACCTTTCGGTGAAGTGGGTCTCACCGCACTTTACGCACCGGGGTGGAAGATTGCAATTTCTGGAACCGTGTCCGAATTTCTGACAGCGGTGGCATTGAGCTGCGTCGGCCGGATTCTTCGTATAGAATCGCCACGTCACAAAGAAGCCGTCCAGTGCTTTGATCCGCCGTAGGTCCTGGATTTTGACGGACCCGCGATCGAAGTACAGGAGGTACAAGGTGTACGTACCTGTCACCGTAGTCGATTTTGAGAGCACCTTTATCTCTCGAGGCTTTACCTTGACGCCCGTCAGGTGTTCTTCCAGGTCGGAGATCGGGCGGTCCGGATATCCCTGAAGGACGATCTTCACTGGGACCTTCTCTGCAGGATCAAATGTGAAGAATTTGAAGTTTCGCAACTTCAACTTCTTCACCACCAAGTCGAAATTCAGCTTCTTGTGGGTAATCACTTGCACAGAAGTTTTGCTGATTTTGAGACAATATTGGAGTCCCTCAAGCAACTCGTCAACATCGTCAGCCAACGTATCCAAAACAAAAATTGGAGGTGGACGTCGTTCCTTCGGAGAGTTACACTTTTTCTGCTTTCCTTGCTTGCGCGCAAGTTCATCATCATCATCGTCGTCGCCAGTACTGCTGCTGTCACTGGCGGTGTTGTTTTCTTCTCCACTCAGCATCTCAAACTCGTTGCTGGTGGGAACGTTGGAAGTGGTTGTTGTCGTAGTGCTGGTGGACTGCTGCTGCTGGCCGGAAGTGCTTCCGGATGCCCGGGTCGATTGTCTCGTCCGTACTGGGGACTCACGTGGACGGTATGACACGTGTAAAAACGATGGATCGGTGACGTCACTGGGCACGTTCCCGTGCGCGATGGCGGTCGATGCGGCGTTGGTGTGTTTACCTTTCTGCACTCTGCCGGTAGATGAACTTCGCGGGTTTTTCGAGGCCGCACTCGAACTGCCACGGCCACGGCCGGCCCTTGGCATGCTGGAGCAGCAAACTCGCGGGTAAACACGGTTAATTACGGCGAAAAAATCGAAAAGTTTGAGGAGCTCCGAACAGTTGACTGTTGCTGGCTGGTGTTGCCAGTCCCGATCTAATTATTATCAAAAATTACATAAATTGTTCTGAGGATTTATTCAATAAAATAGTTTTACATGGAAAAGCATGTAAGTTTTCGAATGTTACTGGAATTGTCTAGGATATGAAAACAAGACTTAAAACTTAGATTGAAGGATCTATATTAACTTAATTTATTTAAGAATTTTCAGATACAGGCTGTTACAACTTTTCTAATTATTATCAAAAATTACATAAATTGTTTTGAGGGTTTATTCAATAACATAGTTTTACATGGAAAAGCATGTAAGTTTTCGAACGTTACTGGAATCGTCTAGGATATGAAACCAAGTTTTAAAAAGTAGATTGAAGGAATCAATTTAACTTAATTTATTTAAGAATTTTTAAATAAAGACTGTTACAACTTTTCTAATTATTATCAAAAAATTACATACATTGTTCTGAGGGTTTATTTAATAAAATAGTTTTACATGGAAAAGCATGTAAGTTTCCGAAAGTTACTAGAATCGTCTGAATATGAAACCAACACTTAAAAAATAGATAAAATGCAGTTATAGGATTCCCCAAAGAACATTCATTGCATCAGAAACACCAGAAAGAAATGCCCCTAAATTAATTCCTTTAGGTTGTATTTTTCATTGCAATCAAAAAATAATATTCCAGCAACGAATTTAGAACAACTGTCAATCAGTGTTCTGAGAAGGTGACCTCATTAAATGTCAAAATCTTGTTCAAATATGAAATGCAGGCGCATTTTCTGTTGTTCAAAATTGATAAGGACTCCAGCTTCTTTTATCATTTTTTTAGGAAAATAAAAGCGACTGCGACTCCACTGCTGTGTATTGTATAAGTCGGTAGTCGGTCAATCCTTTGAATTGCGGAACAAAAATTCGTAAATTCCGCAATCCGGGGCGGTCTTCATCAATCAAACTCAATCAGCCGCAGGTTGTCCAAAAAATCCTTCCAACATAAGTCGAAACCCCCTCTTTTTCTCAAGACTGCACTCACAGTGCAATTATTTATGCTGACGATTCGCTTTATGATCCGTGACCATCATCGTCACACCCCCCGCGCGAATTACAGTTATTCGAACTTTTTTGTCTGGATTGAATTTCGGTCAGCGCGGACGTCGCGGTTGGTCACAGTTCGAATAGTTGGAATTTCGGACATTCTCTCCGAAGAAAGCCCACCTCAAAAAGTCATATTTTCATTAACTTTTATGAGCATGTTTCAATTTGCCAAACCGAAATCACGCTGCTAATTGCTTGATTTTGGGACGCAAGGTCTTCAACAGGTCGGGCAGAATGTACAGTTAGGTTGAGGATTGAATTCTTCGACGGAGGTCTGCCATACCTGGGATGGCTGAGATTTACAGGTTGAGATAAGCAAAACATGACGAAATCCCGAAAAAACAAGCATTGGTTTTATTGTTTTTGACTTGATTTGGCAACTCCTCTGAACAGGCGGTTACGAGAGCCGTTTTGGCGGCAATTAATCAATCAATTAGTGACCTTTGGGTACCAGCTTGGTTTAGATCGAGAGGGGGTTCTAACGTTGCTCTAATTTTTTTTTTCTGATGTTCTATTTTATTTGAAACCATAAAACTCTTTTCAACGAGTCGAAAATAAGACTTAAAATAGATTTTGCTTTAAATAAAAATTAAACTCTAACAATTTGTATTTGAAAATGTGTCACAATTAGCCGAAACAAGACGATTAGCAATAATTAAACATGATTTACCTTCTAATATTGCACACGAGTTGGCTATTAATACCATTTCGAAGCAACAAGCCAAAACAAAACACGTATGAGATAATCGATGTTTATACGAGCCGGTAATTACAAATCGATGTGAAAGGAAAAAAATCTAAAAACAAAACAGCACCACCCAGACTAACATAATGAGCCGCAATCGGTACCACCTGAGTACAAGTTTTTATGTTTTTTTCTTGTTTCGATTATTGGGTCATCACACAAATCGATCAATTTGCATTGAGACGCCCCTTTTTTGCTGTTTTTTTTTTATTTTTCGCCGGAAATCGGTCTCTTCTTCGGATATCCCCACACTGGTTTCATAACCTCGTTAAATATTTGTTTCACCCGTAAATCAAGCCGAAAACTGGACGACCCTACCCAACATTATCATATTTTGGGTGGCAGATGAATTTTAAATGGTGTCTCGAAAATTTGTGACGAGTGAAAAGTAGACTAAAGTGTGGGCCTTATGGAAAATGTCCCCCTCCCAGTGAAAGCGGCGAACAAAAAATGTAACATCTTGTTTTCTTCAAAGAGATCCGTCCGTAGGCGAACGGAACTTGACCGGTGTCTCGGTTATGTTTGAAAACTGTTTTGCATCAAAATAGCTCGGGGTGATGAGATCATTGTGCACCGGTTTGTCGGCGAAAAAAAAAATGTCACCCGGTGATAAAATAAATAAGAGGCCTACACAAAGTCGGCGGTAAATTTTAACCTATTTAAAAGGTGGCAGCACTGCTTGCGATTAAATTAAATTTAGGCAAATGAGCGAGCAAAAGTGAGAAAGTTAGTGGTTTTTTGAATTATTAAATTATCATCAGTGACACAACATTTCATTAAAGAATTGCATGCAATAAACTAACCCTGCAACCCTTCAAGCGTGAGAAACCTTGAAGGAATGTGTTCTGCGCCAACTTTCTTCTGAAGCCGGGCTTTCTTAATCCACCAGACGCTTGTTTGACCTCCAGCGTTCCCGGCTTTCCAAAAGCCGCAAAAATTGCACGCACGAGTAATTTTTTGCTGCCCTTGTTTGTTTTACTTTTCTTGTGTCAAAAAGCAGGGTTGCCAGTTTGTCGTTTTGCTTTTAGGCTGGTACAAATATTTTTTAAAGTTTTTGTCACCCCCCCCTTCAAAATTGGCCCGAAAAATCAGGGGGCAAAAAAATATTTTTACAATAAACTTCAAAATTTCAATGAAAATTCAAGTGCAACCAACTGAAATCAAATTAAAATACATTCTCCTGCGTTTAAAATCATTTTTAAGCATGTTTGCTGCCCATGATCGCATAAATGTCCCATATGCATTTTCATCGATTTCGAGTTATTGATGCAGTTTGGTTCAAAATCGTGTGCTCTTTCGAAAGAGCCTATAAAATCCAGTACTTTGTTCTAGAAATCAGGAGGAAATCCATTTTTTTCGCGAAAACTTAACACGTAGCCTTATGTATGGGACAAACTTCAAATGCGTTTTTCTCAGCTTGCTGTTTTTGCATATGGGACATTTATGCGAACATGGGCAGTTTGGGTTTATTAAAAAATCTTAAGGTTTTTTGAAAATTTTCGATGCAAAATCTTTTTATTCGATACAATTTTTGTTTTTGTCAGATCTTAGATTTTTTGAAAACTAATGATTGCAAAACAACTGAACTAGTGTAAAATGCATTTTAAAACACTTTTTTCATTTAAATGTGAAGACTATGGCGTGTTATTAAAATTTTTATATTTTTTTATTTTTTTGCCCCCCCCTTGACCTCGGCCAGGGCCGAGGGACAAAAACTTTTTTAAATATTTGCATCGGCCTTACCAATAAATAAAAAAAAAGTTTTCTCTGGATTTCGGCATTTTTTTCGAGCTGTTTAATATTGTATTTTTTGATTTAGATAAAAAAAACTTCCATGCATTTTCTATTCACCAAAACTGGAAATTTATTTTATAAATATTTTAATTAATTGACTCAAACTTTTTGGAGACCTTCTTTTAAGACCAAAGAAGCCATTTGGTGTCATTGGTTCACCCATACAAGGCACCATATAATTTTGGCATACAAAAATGATGTTTTCGTCAAAGTTGTAGATATTGATGATGACTATTCGGCAAAAAACTGCCGATTTTTTTATAAACTTTTTTACATAAAAACAGTATTTCTAACACTCCATGATTTTTTTATTATAATTTTTTTATGTGTTTAAGAAGCCAAAAAATCGCAGCTTTTGAGCCACAGAAAAATATAGACAAACATTTTGCCGCAAAGTTCTGATTCTTTTTGTGTTTTTCTGGAAAATTAGAAATTTTACTCTAAAAAATTGACTTCAATTTTTAATGTAAAATAAAATGTGCAATCGGAAAGCTCTTATCAGATTTTTTGTTAAAGTGCACCGTTTTGATAGTAAAACCACTTAAAGTTGATTTTTTACTAAAAAATTCCAGTTTTTATATTAAAAAAAAGTGTCCATGATTGTCCATTCCAAAAAATATTTTTTTCGAAATTTTTAGAAAATTTCTTATAAACACAAAAGACATTGAAGACTGTACCCCTGGTATACATACAGCGAATAAAAGAAAAAGAAACGAGAAAATTGTAAAAGTCTCATCCAAACCGCCTTCTATTTTCTAGTACCAATAGCATAGCATAGCATAGCATTATGAGTCTGCACCACGCTGTAGGGAACTATTGATCCTTTTTTTCAATATTAAAAATGAAAATAAATGTAAAATTTTATGATCTCTCCTTTTTTTTTAAAACAATGGAATCAATACTAACATTTCAAAAGGGCGTAATATTGAATATTTGTCCTCTTTTCTTGATCCCAAAATAAAAAAAGGAAAAGAACAAAAAATTTCACAAACGTTTAATTTGGTATTTTATTTATACTATAATCTGAAAGGGTGATTTGGATGAGATTTAAAAACTTCATTTTCTTGTTTCTTTCATTTGCTGTATTTCAGCAACCAGTCGTCCAATCTTTTTCTCTAAAGCAATTTTATATGTAATTTTCTTAAATTTTTGAAAATATATTTTCAGGAATGGGTAATTCAGGACACTTTTTTAAAAAATCGAAAAATTTGTATTTATCAAATAAATACAACTTTAAGTGGCAATATTATGAAAACGGTGCATTTTATCAATACATCTGTAAGGTACTTTTCGATTGCAATTTTAGGTTTACATCAAAAACTGAAGTGAAATAAAAATGTCGAGTAGTATTTAAAAAAAAATCGAACATTTTTTAGACGCAAAAGCAAATTTTCAATCAAATATAAATCACTTTTTTTTTGATTAAGTGCACCGTTTTCAAGTTATTTTCATTGAATATGAAAAAAAAACAACCTTGAAAATCAAACTAATCTAAAATGAGAGCAAATTAGATGACACTGAGAAACACTATTTTTTCACAAAAATAACTTTAAAATGCTGTATATCAGCAATCATAAGCCAACAAAGTATTTTTAAATAAAAAAAAATTAGCACTACGATCAAATTTTTATGAAATATTTTTTAATTGCAAAAAAGCGGAAATTTTTCAAAAGATTTAACTGTCAAATGGCTTTAGCTTGAAAATGGTGAAATTAATCAAAAGGGATTTTGGAATTTAATTTGAAAATATTTTATATTTTTTTCAACCGTTCTAGATTCTAGAGCAAAAATGGCTGCTTCAGTCTTATAGAACACATAAAAAAATGCAAATTAAAAGTTTTAACTACAGACTCTGTAGTACAGAGTCTGTACTACAGATTCTTTTTTGAAGGTTCTGGATTTGGAGCTCTTTCATAAACCCAAAAACCAGCAACTCTGCCCCAAGACCAAAACAAGGCGAGGTCACGCTTGGACGACCTTGGTCCCTCCCCGCAAGAAGAAAGCCATAGAGTGTTTTTTTTTTCTTTCAAAGAGAACGCAGAAAAAAAGTTGTGGGGAGCCAATTAAAACCATAAAAATAAGCAACTTGATGCCGCAACACCACCAAGCAGTGTTGAAAGAACGCTCATGAACAGTGTCTTGTAATGAAGAAATGATGAACCTCTCGCACGTCAGTCGGCTATCGCGTGGACCGCGCCAAGGAGAAGACGGCCAGCGGAGCGTTGCAAGAACTTCTCAAGTGGAAAGTACGCGGTGAGAATCCTGTCTGGGTCGAGGGTTTTTTCTTTCTTTTTTTTGCTTGCAAATGTAATTTGGTGGTGAGCGTGACGTGGCGTTGCGCAACTGGAGCAAGTGAAATGCAAAATTGCCCGGTATAATTGGTGTGGTGTTTGTTGTGGAAAGGGGTACTTTTTGATGTGAGATATTGCTTTTTGAAGAAGAATTTCTAGACTTGATTTCGCTGAAATTCGTTACGTTTGTATTTAGAAGATTTGTCTAGAATTACACAACATTTATACCGTTTTATTTATGCAAAAGATTTTTCTTGTACAGATTTTTGATTCGTTTAACAAAGATTGTAAAATTTCTATTGCTTCAAAGAAGTAGAACGAAAAACGTGTGATAAACACTTTGAATAAAAAAGTTGTTTTACAGTATCATAATATTCAAGAAGTTCACAAAGCGTTACGTTCAGTAGAAAAGTGAAAATTCGCGCTACCTTGACATATCCCACATGGTAGCCGTAACCGAGAGCCCCGGAGTGGCCAGCGACAGCATAACAGGTACCCTGAAACCCCCTACGCGTTCCAAGCCTTCCGTCAAGAAGTGGAGTGATTGATGATGGGGCATTATGTGCGTTGGCCGGCTGTGGATCAGCTGATGCGTGCAATCCCCCCCATTTACACCTTTTTCTCTCCCCTTCAGGAAAGTTGGAGTCAGTCATGCAACTCCTACCTACCCCTTTGGAGTCTTGTGGAAAGCTGGCAGCCCTGGTTTCGAGGGATTTTGCGCGATCGAAAAAAATAATGATGTTATTGTGGTTTCATGACTTAAATTTCACACTTGCGGGACCGAACCAGCCACCAGGTCCATGTGAGGCACGGTATTCGGCGGTCGACCTGCCCGGAGGTTATAATCAATTTATCAATTACCAATCTAGGGAGAGTGAGGTGTTCAACGGTGGCGCGCGCGGAGTCTCCAGCGGCGTTTTTGGCAGCCGCCATATCCGGTGCACGGAAAGAAAAAAAAAACGTCGTGAATACTGCTAGAACTTGGACATTTTTCAAGCGTTACGCTTCGTACTTCTTTGGTTTCTCTTACTAACTTTGCCTCACAATAGTTAATAACTGAAAATTGCAACTTGAACAAATACTTCAAAAAATATCGTGAACATTGTTCATGATATCATGAAAAAAATATTCTTCAGATAATTTAAATTTTAAAAATAATGATCATGACAGCTTGAATAAGTGCATTTCAGTTAAGTTATTGAGTTATTGAGAAACTGGATAAGGTTATCATGAACATCAATATTCACGATGTCATGAACACCACACGGTGTATTTTTTCGAGACCTCAAAGATAAAAAATTCGGTATGTCTGATATTTGGCACCGTGAAAGAAGAGCTCTTTCCCAACATTTTGCGGGGTATACCGAAATATTTCGTCGGGGGGTCTAGAGCAACTTTTTTTTTTGAAGATTATTTTCCGATTTTATGGGATATTTGTTCAAAAAAGTCACAGAATTTCGGTTCATTCATGTTGATATCACTCAAACTTCATATGAATATGCCTTGGGGACTCTAACCAACTAGCTTTGACCGATATTTGACCTCCAATAAACAAAAATTCGAACCAAATTTCCCAGATTTCTAGCTTTCTTTGAAATTACTTCAAAATCCAAGCTGGAAACCCCGATACGACCGAAAGTAAATCTTTTCTTTGTACAATTTGTCATGAAATTACAGCAACACATTGCCCGGATACAAATTTGAGCATTAAACAATGCAAAACATGGATTATTTAATTAATAAGCTGTTTATTACCCAATAGGCTCAGAACATTATTTTTTCAATCCTCTGTTACATTACACCATTACATTTTTAAACATTTAAGAATCAATCACATTGTAGAAAACAGTTTTCTGAACAAGTTCCATAAAAAAGTATCAGTTTTGGTTCAATATAAGCAGAGATATGTCCAATTTCCTGAAATAAATAGTGCCTTTCTCCAAAATTTCTTAATTTAATTACCTTTCACATGATGGGCACTGCCTACTGAGTTTTGAATGAATGCTATAGAATAATTTTCATGACTTTCGTCAAAACTTGTTACAATTTTTATGTTTCAATAAAATATTATCACCATAAAAAATATCTTAGTAGGCAGTGCCCATCATGTAAATGGTAATTAAATTAGGAAATTTTGGAGAAAGGCACTATTTATTTCAGGAAATTGGGCATATCTCTGCGTATATTGACCCAAAACTGAAACTTTTTTATGGAACTTGTTCAGAAAACTGTTTTCTACAATATGATTGGTTCTAAAATGTTTTAAAATGTAATGGTGTAATGTGGCAGAGGCAGAGCAAAAATAATTTTCGGAACCTATTGGGTAATAAACAGCTTATTTATTAAATAATCCATGTTTTGCATTGTTTGATGCTCAAATTCGTATCCGGGCAATGTGTTGCTGTATTTTCATGACAAATTGTACAAAGAAAAGATTTATTTTCGGTCGTATCGGGGTTTCCAGCTTGGATTTTGGAGTAATTTCAAAGAATGTAAGAAATCTGGTAAATTTGGTGCGAATTTTATTTATTGGAGGTCAAATATTGGTCAAAGCTAGTTGGTTAGAGTCCCCAAGGCATATTCATAAGAAGTTTGAGTGATATCAACATGAATGAACCGAAATTTTGTGACTTTTTTGAACAAATATCCCATAAAATCGGAAAATAATCTTCAAAAAAAAAAGTTGCTCTAGACCCCCCGACGAAATATTTCGGTATACCCCGCAAAATGTCGGGAAAGAGCCCTTCTTTCACGGTGCCAAATATCAGACATACCGAATTTTTTATCATTAGCTTGTTCTAAAAAACACACCGTGACCAATTCATGAATTTGATTTCTTTCCGTGTCACGCTACCGCCACCGGCTGTCAAAAGTGCGGTGATCACGTGTGGTAGCTGTCTCGTTCAATTTGTGCCACAATCAGGGTCCGCGTCGCGCCGTGTTACGACCCGAGGTGCGCTTCGGGTCATCGGGATCACCGGAGAAGTCTCCAGACTGCAACCGACTTGCGATTGACAAAGTGATTAGTCATCATCGCGCGGGCCTCGTCGCCAATCAATGAAGTTGCGCAATTAATGTGCTCGCGGGGTCAATCGTTATTAAATTTTCGGTTGAATAATGTGACATAATCGGTTCTGGTTTGGCTGGAAGCAAAATAAGCTTGTACGCTTGCACGTGCCCGGCCCAATTAACCGTGACCACCAAATTGTGGAGGGCTTGAAAAGAATTCTTGAACTAAATTTTTCGCCATCACTGCAAGCCAATTCCTCAAGATATCTCAAGTGGCCCGGCACCAAACTTGGCCGCAAATTCTGCCGCAAAACCATCGTTCAGACGTAATAAGTAGCCCTCCCGAAAAGAAGATCGCGGAAATGGCACTTGTTTCGCTCGTCGCCATGTACTGCTGAATGACCGCTATTGACCGCCGCCCCTCTGCGCGATCATGAAACCGCGGTAGCATCTTCAAGCCATTTTTACAACCTCCTTCGTTGTAGGTAGGTTGCTGCTTGAAGATGATCAGCCCTCTTGAGACGAGACGAGAGACGCCACAGGTTTTGGGGTGATTTGGGGAATTGTTGGACAAAAATCAGTTGCATTTACCGAAATTGTTTTTTTACCAAAACTATTAATGGACTTCACCAAACTTAATAATTTTCAATAGACACTAGACTATAGACATTGGACCGAATGGAACAAACCCGGACCAATTTCGTTCAGCTAGTGCCGAGAAAATCGAGTGACAAAAATGTTTAAGTTCAAACAAATGCACACACACATAAATTTGCTCAGAACTTGGTTTTAAGTCAAAGTGACAGATTTGGAAGAAATTAGAGCTTTCCTCTGTAAGAAGTTCCAAAAAGTGACCATAAAGATTTCTCCTTACTTATAGTCAGTTTATGAAACCTATCCAATTGCTTCAATTTCTGGAATAAGAAGCATAAAATAAATCATTATCATAAAATAATGGAAGATAGCAGCAATTTACTTTGCTACTTATTTCACACTATCTAGAATTTCAATTTTCTGGATTATTTAGAGCACTTTATCCAATTTTCACCTAAACTCAAAACCGGGTTCAACAACCGCCAAATCACCCCTCCTCCAGCGAGAGACTTTACAATAATGACTGCCCAGCACGTGAGCTTTTCGGAAAATTTTCAAGTGCGGGACGATGTTAAGTTCGCCTTGGCCAAAAATTATTATTATTGGGCTCGCAAAATTACAGTTATTGGCGTCACCGTGATGTCCTCGAATTGGCCAGTTTCCCCCCGCGAAGATGCACTCTTGCCATTTTACCTTAATATTTATGGCCACTTTAAAGCCTGCGAGCGCAGACGCGCAGGGTAGTTTTGTTTACAATCAGTGATAAAAGTTGTGCGACTACCGTTGAAGTGAAAATTAATTGCATGCAAGAAGGAGCACCATCAACAGGTTGGCGAAGCCAAGGTCGTCGAACCTTGACAGTTAATCGTGGGAATCGGTGCGAAAGTTTGTTTTTGGCGAGAGGAAACGTGCGCCAGTTTTTTCGGAGTAGTTATTGTCTGGGCGCGATCAAAACAGAGCGTTGAGAACCCTGAAAGTCGTGATTCATTCACGAAAAAAGAGCGCTGCCTTCGGCGTAGAATACAAAATGAAGCACTTGATCGTGTTGAAAGAGAGTGCACGGAGAGAATTGGCTCGCTATTTGCTCCATTTGTTGCTCGTGTCACGAATTCTGTTTTGTGTCGCTGTTCGCCTCTCGCGCTTCAATCGCTTGAAAGCGTTCAGATGCGAACGGCAGCACAAAAGAGAAAATTCTCTTTTGTGCTGTCATTCGCATCTTTACGCTTACTTGCGTTTGCAGCGAAAAAGGCGAACAGCGACACAAAAGAGAATGACAAAAAAATGAGCGATCTTCATGTTTTGTGTAAAATAGAGTTCGAAATTCGTATTTTTTAAGAAAAAGATCTCTCCGTGTACGCTCCAAAAAAAGACACCGGAAAACGAAATCCATTTCTCGGCTTAAATTTAATTTCACAGAAGCTTCTGAGAAGTGAGCGTCCAGCTTTGGCCAGTGTGGTTTCGAAATAATAGTATGCAAAGAACGTGACCTTCATTGTTTAACAGTCCACAAACTGCTTCGGCCGCGGCAGCGGCTCCAAACCTGAAACCCGTTAATCGAAATATTTACTGGCCACTGCGCCCTGGTCAGTTCTTCCCCACCTCAAACCCCCCGTTGACCACTTCCAGTTGGTTCGTGATTTAGAATTACTTCTCGTTAGCTCCGTTGTCGTCGGTCGACTGGTGGTCAGTTTTGCATGACTGGTCAGAATTAAATAGCGAGCTTTGATCTGAACGTGGCCAACAACTTTTTCGGGGTGTGCCCGTCCCAGCTTCGGTGACTGGCTTTTGGACTGATTAACGATTGTGTTCGATCCCTTTCGGTTTTATGTTGTTTTTTGTTGCGCTCTCTTTAGCATCGAAATCAGCAATCAACCGCCCACCACCTCAACGTAGTAGATTGGTGTAGGTCGTTTGGGGGTTTTGGTGGAGATATAGAGAGAGCAAAAAAAAAACACAGAGGAAGGAAATTTAAAACGGGGTTTGGCGGGACAGCGCGATCTATGTCGCAACATTAGTCTAATGATAAGCCTTTTGTAGTCATTAGGTTGGCACGATTTGTTAAGTGGGGATTTCGACACCGGTTATTGCGGAATTTTGGCCACTTGTTAGTTGAAAAGACACCCTCTTTTGACGAAAATCTAGATCCTTATAATTTTGTTCTTATATTTTCTTCAAATAAAATTTTATTTATGTACATATTGATGTAATTTTAAATTGAAGGTTTTTTTTTGCGATTTTGTATAAATAAATTTCAAGCCATTTGGTTAAATCATTGCTTAAATATAGTTTTTTGAAGTTAACCGTTTTAAAAACGATATGTCAACACTACCTTGACCAAATCAGCTCAAAATATAGGTTAAGGGTACAAAGCTGCCAAAGAAGTTGTTGTCTTTTTATTCCAATATTGTCAAACTTACGGACACATTCCTGCAACAATCTGATTCTGAAAAAAAAACAAACTTTGTTGCAAATTGTTTGTAAACAGTACTTTAGGGGATGAACCGAAAATTATATCGATAGTTCCCGTAGTTTTGGAGATAGTAAAATCGATAGTTCCCGTAGTTTTGGAGATAATAAAATGTCTGTAACAAAAATCTTGGTACAAAAGCTCTGCCTGATGTGCTTTAGATATCCTGGCACCCCTTCCTTTCCTCTAACTATCCCACATCTATTAGCTATTTCGAAGGTTATTTTTGCAATTTTTTTCCTTCTCTGTCTAATTCGTTCTCCTTAGTACCAGTAAACTCTCTCCTCATTTTGAACAAATCAGCTGTTGAAAGGTAGTCCATATCTCAGCTCAGGATAACAACTGCACCAGTGTAATTGTTAAAGCAACCTAATAAAATGAAATGAAATGAAATAAAAATTATTTTTTTTATTTTTGAGGCTTAAAAAAAATATCCTGGCACCCGTAAATCAACTCAAGCTTAAAATCGTCTATATTTCACTTGAATCATGAAATGCTTTCATAAAGCTTTAAGGACTGATTGAAAATCATTATTTAAGGGAATTTAATAATTGTCTGTAATATGATTTTTTTAGAATTTCTACGTGTATGTAACCCTTTTAAAATTAAATACATTTTACTGCATTGAATTTTGAAAATTCCGCATAATCAATTCATAAAAATTTGGAACTTTTCAGACTTTTAATTAAAAAATAATAATTTAATAGTTTTATTGGATCTTTGTTTCAAAAGTTCAATATGTTCAAAATGTTTGAAAGTGTCACTTTTAATTTTAAAGGGAATAATAAAAATTTAAAATTGAATCCAAAAATTTATAAATTCCTCATATGTACAGATATTTTTGACATCCCCCTCCATGATTTATCTTGACCATTTTTAAAGAATCGGATCGGAAAATAATTTACCTGCGAAACTAAGAATTTTTATTGAGTCATATTAAATATCCTGACAAAAGTATTTTTTTAAGCATTTTTCAATATTTTTTATGTTTTCTGTGAAAGTTCCTTAAAACTTTTAGAGTATTTATTGACATATAAATATAAATTAGGAATAAAACTTTTGAATACAGAATGTCAGTTTTTAGCTCTCTAAAATCTAAGATCTTAGGCTAGAAGGCAAATTAGAAAAAAAGTTTTTGTCCCTAGGCTTGGTCAAAGGATCGGGGTGAAAAAAAAACATTAAAATTTTCAGCCTAATTTTCGAAAAGTGTCACAAAATGCTTAACACATTATCACAGTTGTGCTTCTGCAAATAATTTGCAAAATAGCAATTAATTTATCAAAAAAAAAATTCTGAATGTTCTACGATTTTCTAATTTGTGTTCACAAAGTTTAAAATTTATGAAAAGCTTATAAACCCTTATTTAATTTCAATTTTCAAAATATGATTTAAACTATGTATTCGCAATAATTTACATTTGATTCCATTCGATAAAAATACTGATTTTTTGCTTCCTGGTTTTTGTTTGTCAAGCTTAATGACCTTACCAAAAAAAAACAATATTAAAAAAGTCTTTATGTTCTTAACAAATATATTAAAATACTTTTAAGTAAATTTTTTTTACATTGTTTTCAATTTTACAAAGAAATAAAAAAAAAACATTTGAAAAAAATTCTTCGGGTTACTTTCCAAAAGGTCCTTAAAGCCTTTTTTAAGTAGGCCGTTTCACCATAATATTCCAATAATTAGTCGTAAGCCGTTTTTCAAACGATTCACGTTTAGTTTACGAACTAACTTCAAAAATGCTTTAAATTGCTCATCTAGACGTGTTTTCAATGCTCTTTACTGATAAAAAGTAATGCAAACTCGATTTGTTTCTGGAGTCGTGATGACTATTACGACGTATTGCAAACTAACCAGAGATATTTTGATTTTTTTACTCCAAGAAAACGGGACAAAATCAGAAAAATCTGAAAATGAGATTCGAGAAAACCCGGGGGCGACATAAATTTTATACTTATTCAAATGTAATGTTGATGCTTTGAAAAGCCAAAAGTATGAGGAGGAGAAAAACTAATAATTCAAATTTAATTCATTGAATAAATTGGTTTAGAACAGAGTTTTTGAAATTGAACTACTGGAAATAGCATAGCATAGCATAGCATTGGTGTCTACCCGTAGCTGCTACTTCGTTATTGACCAGGACCCCCAAACATTGCTCCGTGGACCACAGATGAAAAGTAGGAACCAATCATCACCCCTTCGCAATTTTCAAAGGTCCCTATCGTGCTGATCAATACCGACGCCGGCCACGACCAGTGGTAAGACACGGGGAAGTGGATGGGAATGTTAGTCCGATACTTGAGTGATGGGACCGCCAAATCGACTGCGTCTCCGACAAAGTATCACATGAGTTTTGAGGGGTTAGTAAGATGGGTATGAGGTCAGGATTCACTGTGGTAGGTGATGCGACCATAAGCAATTGTTTATCGGTTGAAATTTTAAAAATCTTAGGCAGCCGGCTGCGGAAAGATACATGATTGATTATTTAAAATGTTTTTGAATCGAACGCGTGCCAACCGAGCTGTAGTGCTATGGGCTGGACTTATCAGTATTTTTCACTGTTTATAAGATAACGCGAGTAAATTTCAAAAATAGTAAATAAACGCTTTACTCTTCATAAAATGGATAGTTTGGTGAGCTACTACTAAAACTGCCAGTTGGAAAAAATTATTACGATCAACAAATTTGAACGAAAAGAAAAGAGGACACCGCGTAAACGATTGTGATGAAATTAAAACAATAACTAAAACGAACTAAACCGGCTGCGTGCCTTTCGATCAACTATGATAGAATGAGGACTAATGAAAAATAAAATATCAAATAAAAGGCTCCGAAAAACACGATGCAGAGTAACCGCGGGGTCCCACTACTCACAATCGAATCTTAACAGCGATACAACGAAAATGAAAGAGAGGAAAATGCAAGAACGAGTGTGGGCGTCCCCATGGCCAGCGCTCTAATTTTCTTTCCTTAATGTCAGCGTGCCTTTCAATAAACGATTTTATAGAAATGTCTTTTGCACCGTGAAAATTTAATACATTATTTGAAAAATTTATGCATAATTTACCCGACGCCGTGCCTTCTGATCAACGATGATATAGGAAGGGCTTTTAAAATTACAGAACAATTAATTAAAAACACCAATCACTGAAAAATGACGCTCGATACACGAATAATTCTGCAAGGCGTGCGCGCTGCCCCACCAATAAAAATCGACTCAATTCGAAAAACCTGGAAAATAAGTTGATAAACATTAAACGAACTCATTCATACAAACGCTTACATACCACCTATGACACCAGTAAAACCTAAAATACTTTCTTACTTAAATACTTTTGAATATATTTAAGAAATATCATATCACAAAAACATTGGTTAATTATGACTCATTAAAAAGTTTAATGAATAAATTTTAGCATAGTTTAAATCAGGGTGGCCACCAGATTTCGATTTTCAATTTCCCGGTTTTTTCCCGGTTTTCTCCCGAGGCTAGAAGGAATTTTCCGGAATGTTTTAAAACCAAATTATAATGTTTTTAGGCTAACGTTGGTATCAACATACTTTTGGAACGCATACATTTGGTTCAAAGTTTGAGCTCCTCAAGAAAGCTTTCTAATATCTTGAGTACAAAGTAAGTAATTGAAAACGAAGCCGTTTTTATCTGTTTCCAATCTAAACCTCTAATTTCCCTAATGATTGGGATTTTTCATCATCATGCTCTACAGATTTTACAAATAAAAATTAAAAAAAAACGTTTTATTTTTTTAGAATAACATAAATTATTATAAGGAGGCAGGAAATGTCATTTACAATTTATTAATTTTGTAGAAAAGATTTGCAAAAATACATTGTTAACAACATTTATATAAAGGCTCGTAAAGTTTCTTTAAAAAAAACTTTGTGTATTCAAGAAGAACGATTCTTCCAAGAATTATCAATTGCTATGAATCAATTATTATTTTTTGTCTAAAATTATGTGAGTACTTTCTTTTTAACCAAAAAAGCATTTTTGAATCATTAGTCCAAACAAAAATGTATAAACTTTGGCAGCAGTGCAGGAAACGGTCCATACAAATGTAAAAAAATCGGTAGCTTGAAACTTTTTTTTTATCGACGTAGTATCTTCGGTAAGTTTGTATGATCGTGCTGCGATTTTTTCAACAACACATTAGGCTGGTACAAATTTTATTTCAAGTTTTTGTCCCTTCAAAGTTGCTCAAAAAGTCAGGAGGCAATAAAAATATTTTTTTCAAAAAACATCTAAATTTCAAGGGGAAAATTAAGTGCAATCAGCTGAAATCTATTTAAAATCCATTCCCTAACGTTTGAATTTTTTTTTAAATTTTCGGTCTTTCGCAAGAAGTTTTTTTTCGTTGAAATATTAGTTTTCGTCAAATATTACATTTTTGGAAAACTAACTGAATTTTCATGGACTTTTTCATTTCTACAAACATCTCCCATAATTTATTTTTTATTTTGAATCAATTTCTGATGACGGACGAATAGTTTTTGGAACAGAGATTTTTGAAACTGCCCAAACTTTCAACATGCTATTTAATAGTACTTTTAAGAAGTTGTGGCTATTTTCAATAAAAAATAATTCTATTTTATCTTTATAAAATCGAATGCTTGAGAAAATTCTTTACTGCTACTACTACTAATTTAAAAAAAAAATCCTTAGTTTTATGCAAAGCTAATATTTTAGCAAAGAAAGGTCGAATTGACAATATCCAAATAATGAAACATAAGATTTTTTTCACAAATATTTTGAATGTTTTGAATTAAATGGTAGTTGGCTCAATTTACAAATTTGAAAAAAATATTCGTAGAAAAAAACAAAAAGATAAAACTTTAAAACGGTGCACTTTACTTTAAGTTCTTAAAAATTTTTAACGAATGCAAATGATAGGTTAATCATTCAAATATTTTGTAAAACATTTTCTGATTGGTCAAAAATAATTCGCCCGTAAATCAATGCACCTTAAATATGGTTGTTAGTTCTTTGCTTCAAATCAATTTGTTTTTTTTCCTCTCAAATATTTTGTTTGGGACCAATGTCCGCCATTACGGGATTTTTCTTCCGGACTCCCTGAGACCGCTCGTGGTATTCCCAGGGGTACACGTACCCCAGGTTGAGAACCGCTGCCGTCGAGAAAAAAAAAATGCTTTATTAAAAAAAAAACAAATTCGCCAAGTAAAAATATCATAGGATACAACAGAAAAAAAAACATCCATAGCCAAGAATCATGAGTCTATTACACAAATTCAAACATAGTTTTCGCGAATTCTTCATTTAAAATAACAGGAATAATATTCTATTTGAGAACGGAACATATTGAATGCATTAAAGAGGCTTTTGTCAAATTTTAACTAAACTTAAAATATTTTCCCGGTTTGTCAGTCGAATTCCCGAGTAAGAGTTTTTGAAATTGAACTACTGGAAATAGAAAAAAATCTTAGAAAAGGGGTTAGTAAACTTTCTACATTTCTTACAAATTTTTAAACTTTAATAAATATTTAAAAAAATATAGAAATTTGCTAAAAAAGTAAAAGAGATTAAAAAAACAAATTTTTCATAATTTGAATGTGCTGAATAACAACTCTCCCTATTAAGACATTGATCCCGATTCAACCCAGTTGATGGTACTGTGTACATAAAATTAAATTTAAAGAAATTCATAATTTAATCTACCTTTTAAATCAATTTCGTTAATTATTGCATAAGTTTTTTTTTATCATACACAAAAACAACCTATCCAAATACTTTAAATCACAAGGTATGATAAAAAAATATGACATAAAACATCATAATTTGGCGAGCGAAAACAACACTCACTGAACCTGTCAGCGTACCCCACGGTTTGCAATCCATCAAAGAAACATGTCTCATTTTTACGACAACATCCGCTGCTCTCGCTCCAAGGGTTCCGGCCATGACGATTTGAGACACAACACTCATGCGATCTTATCACGAAAACGGCCATTACATAATTTCATCTGTGTTTTGCTCCGTCCGAATTTATTGATCAAATTTTACGACCGACCACTTTTTTTTGTGCGTGATTTTTTTCGACAGAGGAAGTCGTCCTGCACTTCTTGCTCAACCCCGAAACTCGTAAAAAATGACCGCCTTTGCGTGCAATCACCTCTTCGCCCCGCCGGAGGCTGCCAAAACGTCCACCTCTTTTTCTTTACACCAGATCTGGTCCCTTATCGCGGCCACATTATCTCATCGATGACAGCGATCGCGCAACGACCTTCCTCACGACTTGTTCCGAAGATCTGCGCGGCGCCGCGACTCGAGTTTTCGAAGGAAGGTCAGACCTTCGAAGGTTTCACTTTCAATCAGCGGATCGAACTCTCAATCAAGGCGATATTACTTCATCGATCCTCCCCAAAGCTCGCGGTGATCCTAGTTCCGAGGTTCCGTAATTAAGAGAGATGGGAAAGATTGAGCCGTTAATCGAAAGTTTATTGAATTGTTGGATCGTCGCGGCTTGGTGGCGGGAAAAAGGGCCTTCCAAGTCACGCCGCGCCGTTGATCGACATGGGAAGACGGACCTGGGCCGCGATCGCGTTTCAAATTTGGCCGCGATGGGCGCTAGATCCGCTTGGAAGTGCAGCGGCCACGGTGTCTGGAGAAGGTGTTACCAATAACGTTACGTGACGGTTGCGTTTCGTTTTGGTATAAAACGTAATTATTTAATAAATGATGGTTCACCCCCTCGGGCTGGCATTGGAGAAGCTGAGGAGGTTAAACGGTGGGAATCGGTTTGGCGATCGGTGGCGGCGATCATGCGATGGAGTTGATATTGGGTTCTATCGATTTTTATTCCGATTTAGAGAGTTGATAGATTACATAACAGCAGCAATGTATTATTTCTATTTTTTTTTTTTTCAATCAATGTGCTGATTTCTCCTTGAAACGCTTCCCCACATAGAACAATGACCCATCATAACTACAAGAAATAAGAACAGTGCGAATCGAACGAGCTTACTTCCGATCCCTAATTAAAACCAGGACTGAAGCTGCAGCTTGCAGCCTGCAATTGCACCCCACAAACCGCGCACATACAATTGTGAACTAATTTTCTTTGTCTTTCTCTCCTTCTCTTCCAGGTGAGTTCCGGACGGAAAAGTGGAAAATTGCGCGAGCAATCTAACCAGGTTTGGTTCTAGCCCAGTGCGATTCTCCACGGAGGAAGGAGTTCAATCACACTCTTGTTCTTGATGAAGTTCGCACCTGTTGCCGGTTGGTTGGCCACTTTAGAAGTTACCGCCACCATGACTAGTCGATTATGAATTGGACACGTTGTTAATGCAATTTTCTGCTACTGGTCGCGGACCGCCATTGTCACCGCTTGAAGTTGAAGGGTACAAATAAAGGCGACGACTTGGGCTTGATGGCGGTTAATGCTTGGGTTTTTTTTAACTCTCCTCAAGAAGGCTAATTTAAAGTGGACGACGACGGCGCGGGTGCCCACCTTAATGACACTAATGGAGCGATTTGTTTTTCGCGCAGCAACGACTGCCGGAAGTTCTATGTAAATTGTTGAGCGTCGCCTCTTTGCTACAGATTGTGGACGGAAAGTGCTTGTCTTTAGAATGGGACCTTAATTCGTCATCTAGGAAATGGTTAATGTGGTGGGCGCACCTTGGAATTTGAATGATGCGTATAATTTGCCCAAATGATGTATTATATTCGGGGGTTTTATGCTGAGAAGAGTGAAGTTATGTGCGATAAAAAGATGACCATTAGATAGGCTAGACTAGATAGGGAGCCGTCAGAAATTAAGATTAAAGGTCAAACCTCAAGCTCATAACAAAACCATCAATGCCTTTATGGATTTGAACACTGTTTTTAATGTTGTTGTTCATTTTGATATGTTATAAATAACAAATAATGTTCAATCATAGAAACAACTATAATTTTTTGATTTTTTTATTTGGATGAAACCTTTGTTTGTACTTGTTCCATTACCAAAGAAGTAATGCTGCATCATTAGTGCGTCCGTACAAGTCTCCATACAATATTGGAAACCATCCATACAAAAGGGCTATTAAAATATTCAAAAAATGTTTTTTGAGAACGGATTTTCTGATTGATTTGGTGTCTTCGGCAAAGTTGTAAGTATAGCTTTTCCGAAAAAAAGTTTACCCTTTTTTTTATTGTCTATTCCAATAAAAAAAATAATTGCGCATAATAACTTTTTTGAAAAATGTAATTTTTGTACATGTTTTCAATGACAAAAATTCCATCTTTTGAGCTATGCCACAAGTTGGTTTAAAACATCTTTTCGGAATAAAATATGTCAAGCGATGGTTAAGCCATGAGGTCATGTCTTTTACATGTAAAAAAAGTCAAGTTTTTAACATAAAATCTATTTAACCTTAACAAAAAATCCAAGTACCTACAATTTTGCCCAACACACCACATCGATCACAAAATCCGATCTCAAGGTACAGATTTTTTGTTATTCTAATAGCCTTTTTTATAAACAATCATGTAAAATTTCTACTTTGGTCATGGTAAAAGTATACACAAAATTTCATCCAAATCAAAAAAAAATATTTTTAAGAAATCTAAAAATTTGATCATTCTTGAAAGAATAGCTAAATTTTAGATTTTTCAAATTACATCAATTTTAATTTCTTGATTGGTATTTTTTGTGTTTTTTTTATGTGTTCCAGCAAACCATAATTTTGGTGGCTAATTTACTCCATTTGACATGGTTTTTGACTCTGTCTACAATTTTTCGCAGCGATTATTTTCTAACTTCCAATCAAGTTAAGCCATGAAGTTGTGATTTAAAATAAAATTAAAATTAAGACCACACAGTAGAAAAAAGTTAAATTTACAAAGGTTGAAACAATTGATGGTTGATTGTTACTTCTGTTTCGAAGAAATTTTACTTCAATTTATGTGGAATTGGTAAAATTACAAATAAATAAAAGTAAATTTGCACATTTTTTGCGGTTAAATAGTTGTTTTATTTGGACACAAAATCTGTTGTAGTATAAAAAAAAATTTCAAACCAAAATTGTACGTTATACATGTAGTATTTATTGTGTGTATATTCACATGTATTCATAGTAAAAAATGTGTTAATTAAAAAATTGGAAAATATGATGGTGTAATATCACCATTATATGATGTAATATGACATCAGCTTTTTTTTAAATGTAAATTAGGTATCTCAAAAAAAATACACAAACGTCTGTAATATTACACATTTTCTAAGGTAAAATTTCATATTAGACTGAATTCATCTTGCCTAAACATTTTATCAGAAAAGATGTATCCATTCCCAGATGCAAATTAATCTCTGAAAATGTATGAAATTTCACATTTACGTTTATTTTAAACTTTTAGGTCGATAAAAAAATAATTAAAGTTATGGTCCCTAAACATCAAGGTGGGACAAAAAAAAACTAAAATTTAAAATTTCAAGTTTAATGTTATTTATTTGTGATATCTCAAATAAAAAAATGCCACGGTATATTTTTTCTTTCAAATTATCAATAAATTCATGAAAATATCGGTTTTATTGAAGTATTGCATCAATTGTTGATCCAATAATTTAAAATTTGTGTGAAGCTCAAAAATGCTCTTTTTCATTAAAAATATAGAGATAAACGTTATTCGATGTAACCTTGTTAATAATCGATTTTCAAGTTTTTTCAGAATAAATTATAATTTTTGCAATTCCGTCGTGAAACTACTTACTTTTCCTGTCATTCTTGAACGACGAAATAGCCTACTTTTCTGTACCAAAAATAACAGAATCGAATAGCAACACTTTTCAAAATAAATGCTGAAAAGTTCTACTTTTCAGCACTGAAATGGGTGCTGAAAAGTTGAACTTTTCGGCACTTGTTTCGAAAAGTAACACTTTTCAACATTTTTTTGATTTGAACGATTTATTAACAAAATACATGAAAATTTGACTTAAAATTTCACTCAATGGGTGTTTTTTGGAATAGCAAAAAATGTTGTATGGAACTCGTTGCAAAACTTGATTTTTTCAGCACTCTTCGTATTTATCCAACTCGGTGAACCTCGTTGGATAAATGTACGACTCGTGCTGAAAAAATCCTCTTTTGCAACTTGTTGCATAAACTACTATTTTAACACTTTTTTTATACTCCCAGATATTACGAGGATATTTTGAAGGTGTGGGGGAGGATAAAAATTTGAAATAAAATTTGCAACGGTCTGATGTGCAATTCAACATCATATTACATCATAAAAGATGAAATATTGCACCTTCAAATTTTACTTCACCGCCTAAGTTTGCCATTTTTTATTGCGATATTTTTTTTTTTACGCTGCCAAAAAAATTGTAAATGAACCTTAATCATTATCTTAAATTATCTTAACTTAACAATTTTTGGAATTATTTTGAAGGTGATGATGTTTTCACATTTTGTTTTCGATTAGTTTTGCTTAATTTTTCAACTTTTTTTTTCAAATATTACGAATCTTTTAAATTTTTAAATGCTTGAAATCCTTTTGGGGAATTCGTTAACCCTCTACCGCCCAAATTTTTTTTCGAAAATATTTATTTTTCCGTGTTCAGGTTATTTTGAGCAACTTTTGTTCTACGAAAAAAATTACTTTTCTTGTTTTATGTTTTTCTTGTTTTATTTTTAGTATTTTAATTCGATTTTATCTTGTTTAGTTTATGTTTGTTTTTGGTAGTATTTGGCCTACTCTACCACCTTATATAATTACATTTCGCCTATCTAATTTTTTCATGTTTTTACAGTCACTTTTTAATTTTTTTGCATATTTTTCACATTTCCTGCTATAGAATCGCACCATCATCATTTAAATTGCAAAAAAAATGCGTAGAGGCATAGTCTGGGACACTACAAAAATTACTGCATACTTCTTTTTACTTAAAATATAGAAAATGTTAGTTAAAAACACAGCCAAAGATGACCCCTAAAAATATTGCATTTTTTAAAACATTGCCCAAGCAGCATCGCACAACATGTTGAAAACGTCTAAGTCCAGTTAAGTTACAACAAGGGAGCAACAATGTTGCAATTCGCAAAAATTTTATATCGAAACATAGTTCTTTATGAAATAGTTACCATTGTATGCTGTGGCAACAATTTGTTTTTGTGTATTGATGCAACATTTCGGTGACATTATTGTACCAATGTAGAAACAAAAAAAACTTACTTCATGTTGAGCGGCAAATGTTGCGAATTAGTTGCAGCAATGTTGCCTTGATAAAGCTAATTGTAAACATCGTTTGCCATGAGGCCATGACATAAAAACATCTTTAGTGGAAAATTGTAGACATTTCGTCTTTTGTTGCAAACATCAAAACAAATAAATGAAGTTCGCAATGTGCCAGCGCTTCACGAAATGATTCGGCTGATTATGACGAGGAGGATTTCCCGGATCAATCAAATCTAGTCTGTGTAATTTTCAGAAGGACCTCCGAAACACACACACGGCAGGGGTACTGGGGTGTTACGAGCCGCCTAGCCACTTAGCTTCCCGCCGTTGGGCAGCTTTGCCCATCGGACTTCCCGGCAAGACTCTTTCACTGTTTCGGCCGGAGCCCTAGTACGTGACTCACCACCCAAGTCATCCTTCGTGGGTTACGGGACAGCCGAAACCAGCCTAGGGCTGACGGTACCCACTCCGCGGCGCTTCGCTTCGCACCCCCTGCTTTTTCGCAAGGGGTAGTAGAACCACCCACCAAGAAACAACCTCCATCCAGAAGTTTTTTCTACGTTTAGTTTTCGATCTCACCGCTGAACTAAAATGAGAACTTCCATTTCGTTTGACAGTTCTTTAGACAAATTGATGTTTACAAAATGTATGTTACCATTATGTTACCACAACGTTACACAAATTGGAATGTTGGATATTTTACTTTAACATTTTTGCTACATATCTGAAACGTTGTTGCAACAGAAGTGAAGGATGGTAATTTGCTCAGAGAGAAGAAAGCAGGGACGTAATAAGGGTGAATGATTTAGAAATCTTATCACATTTATTCAATTAAATAGTTTTTGTCCTTCATTCTGAATAAGGTTTAACGGTGAAAACGGAAGGGAATACGAAAAAAACTAAGTCTCACAGAGTATTTTTACTAAAGGCTAGAATGAATTAGTGGGCGAGTGGGTGATATGCAGGTAAAACTTTGATTGATTGATGTTTGCAAACTACTGAAAAAATCACGGCAGTATTATTTACTTTAGGTTTTCGGGTTTTTTCGATGCATAGAAATAAAAAAAATAATAATTGAAATTACTTGCCAGAATTTCAACATTTCAATTAAATAAAACCCATTCGAAGAAGCATTACACATCATTACACGAGGGGGATGACACTCCGATTTAGCTACGATGAACACGATTTTCTTCGATTAGCCGCGATTTGCCGCGATGAGCGCGATTTGAAAACATTTGATATGCAATATTCTTGTTTTTTTAATGTAAGATCTGACGATATTTCTTTTTGCGAAAACGAAACTTTTTGCGGTTTTGTGCATCGAAAATTCCCCACAATAAAAACGATTTTTGAATTAAACCATACATGATAATAATGATTCTAAACGCAGGGGATGCATTTTAATTTGATTTCCGTTGATTGCACTTAAATTTCCATTGAAAATTTGAGGTTTCTTGAAAAAAATATTGGTTTTACGGGTCGACTTTGGAGAGGGAGAGTGCCAGTGTACCAGCCTAAAATTAAAACTAAGCAATGACAAATGAAATCGTTTTTGAAGTTGCAAATAAGTTTTTTCTGACATATATTTTTTGTCCCTAATGTACAGGTTTTTGCATGCGATTTTACAATATGATTTGTTGTTTTATCGTGTTTTGAAATATAACAAACTAATCAAAGGAAATATCACCTTTTCTAGGTATTGAATTAGTATTTTTCCAAAATAAATAAAAAATAAAAGCTGACTAGCTTGAGTAGTTCTTTCTAGAACAAAACTAATTTGTGTTTTGGACTTTTTTGATGTAGGTCACCATTTTCGTCATTTTTTCGGTTTTGCGTGCGGCTCGCCGAAAATCACAGTTTTTATTTTCAAAAAATCATATTTCGGAATCCTGTTAATGAACACCTCCCATTTTTGAATATGTTAAAATTGTGCAAGGAATCCGATAAAAATATGTTCAGACATAGGCTCTTTGGTCCATACACCGTCAAAACGGCATTTTAGAGTTCCATTGGAACTTTTCAAATGTTGGGCTAGATTTTTCGTAGAAAGACCAACTTATCTCTTTTCATTCGGTTGAAATGGCGTGGAGTCATGATTTTTTGAAAAAAGTGGTTTTTGCTAAAAATGACGAAAATGGCCATTTTTGGGACCACCTTAGCACGGTGTAGGTCACCCTAATGGCCAAATAAAAAATACGGGTCTAGTTATTTTGGCCAAGAGACCCCCAGGAAAACTTTGAGCCTGATCGGAAAACTTTTTTTCGGTTTAGGCTCTTTTCAAATGGAATTGCTGTAAAAGAATTGCTCACAAGGACAACAAGGTTCTGCATCGAACTATATACACTTTTGACCAAATGCGCAATTGTCAATCCCATATTGTGTGTTTTGTTTCTATTGTTGTTCTTCTTCAAATCGATTATATTGCACTAAAAGTGCTTGAAATCCCTGTCAACAATATATTCCGCATATTTCTTAGAAAGAAATTTGACAATATTGGAAGCTATTTTGAAGGCCGTCAGTAAACTTCAATTTTTGAGTAGAAATCTTGCATTAGAGATAGCCACGACACGTGGGTTGCACTCTCGTGCACAATAATCTATTGTAAGTATTTATTTGGGAGCTTAAAAAAGTATGCTTCATAGTTTGCATAAAAACAAATAAATTGCCTGAATACACCCCTGTGTGACCGAAGCGCCATGATGGTAGATAGGAAAAAAATGATAATAATCAATTTTCAGCTATTTAAACACATTTTTAATAATGTTTTGCTACAGAATTGACAATCTGCGCAACTTCCATTGGAACGCAGATGAATTTCAGATATATTAGCCAACTTTTTAAAATTTTGATGCTAAATTGGCTCAAGAAAATATACAAAATTTCAAAAAGATTGAGGGCGCATGAAAAAATCATGAGTAGAATGCAATTTTACTCGGTAAATTTGAAATGGCAAAAGACATAAACCTCCTATACATTTAAGAAAAGCAATTTTCTTTGTTGTTGACGTAAAATGCGACAGGATTATTTTTCCAGACTTATCCATTTTTGTTGTGCAGCGAATCCAAAGCTGAAACATTTTTATTCAGAAATTAATTAGAAGTTTGTTGCGCTTGAAATCATTGAGGCTGCACGTTTGATTACAAGCAACCCAAAATTTCTCCATTATGGTGACATTTTTGCAACTGAGTTGTTACATTGTTGCAACACCATCAATTTCTCCTACAAAAATTAGCATCGCATAGGAAACATTGCCGCAACACGTTCACAACTATATGGCTATTGTTGCCAATCGCGTTATTGCCGTGCGCTTTTTTTGTCGCCAGAAGTGTTGCAAACATGTTGCCTCAGCGATTTTGGATAGCTTTGAATTAGTTGCAAATAAGGCTTGGCAACAATAATTGCTGCTTGGGTGGCAAAGTCACATAAAACAAGTCAAACTTCCAGTCCTAAAATTTACTAAAATTTTAAGAGTTCTTCTTTCCAATGATTTTTAAAGATCAAAAATTGGTCGAAAAATGGATTTTTGGCGATTTTTTAGATCGAAACTCGTTTAAAGTGCGGGGTTAGGTTGTAGAGGGTTAGACGAACTTTTGAGGTTTGAAAGTTATGAATTCATCAATATAATTTAAGTAAGGGAACCATGTTTCCACCTACTAAAACATCAAAAGAAAGTTACAAATCTCGCTCTTTCCTTTTGCGAAACCGGCCAGCTTCCATATCGCCGCATCATCACGTAACGCCCATTATGTATAATTATTTCATTCCACGTTACAAATCCGCACAAACAAACGACCGAAAGAACCGATTGACCCCCGGCGGCGACGACCGGGTCCCTTTCACAAGTGCGCACTTGTCGATCAGAGCGGTAGCAGCAGCAGCGGCGTCTGAATACCAAATGAACGCGAGTCCACACGGAATACAATCGGTTCATCTGTACCGCTTGAGCGGTACTGCAACAGGCGTGTTACCTACAATGTTTCAACCGCGAAGATCCGCGCGAGTTCAGTGATACCTTAAGGAGGAGTGAGGAGGGAAGCCTCGAAGAAATGTGTAACTTTTACTTCGCCAAGGAAGAGTCAGTGGGGTCGGTCCTCGACATCAACTAAAAGGGGGAAGCTGTCTATTTTGGACCTGCTCTGATGGGTCGAAACTAGATCCTCAATGGGTCGAAAATAGGTTCAACCACCCCTTTATGCTGCCGTTGATAGGCCAAGATTAACATCTCAATCATAGTGCTTGGCGAAAGATGGGGCTGCTGGAGGCTGCTGCCTCGGCGGCAGCTGATTGTTAGTGTCCGTGTGCCACGGCGATGAATTACGTTTATTATTTTGAAGAAATGCTAATTTTCTCATTCATTGCTTCATGCTACCATGCGCGCGTGTTTTTCCATGTGTGTGTGTGCGGAGGATCTGGAGCTCAAAGGGGTGGAGACCCTATTGGGTATCAATTAGATGCAAACCTTTCATTTGGGCTGGGACCGGACTGATGGGTTGTTTAGTGCGGTGTATCAGGGGGAGGGATAGTACGCTGAACAGGTAGTGATCATCGGGATTGCGGAGAGTATGGTCATCAGGAAAGTTGATCGTGTGTGATAAGGAAAAAGGGGGGATTAAATCCAGTTTCGTGACTGATTTCCTACTGCATCGCAGAAGATTTTCGAATTTCTTAGACTTTGATTTTGAGTTATTTCTCAAGCCTGTTCTGCGTTCTCCAGCAGACTCAGGTGAGTCATGATTCCAACACTCAGTTTTGTTCTCTCGTTTTGTGCCCATCAATTATTCCCATTATGTTTGACCTTGCATTCAATGCAAATCACACAGCTTGATTCCCGATGCGTGATATTATCTTCACTCCCTTTTGATCCCTCAGAATCGTGATCATCAAGTTAAACCCACTTCCCATTCTTGGACTTGTCTCGCATAAATACCATTCTGAAAGAGACCATCAATTCTGCGCGCGCTCGCACATTTCTAAGAAAGGAATAATTTCGTAGAGCTCTCTTCCAAGGTGGCAATTCCCCTTTTTCTTCATACAGAGGAAAGTAAATAATAGCGCCCGCGCGATACCATCTTAAAATAATTCAAACTTTGCACGACAAATTTGCATTCGCTGAATGGCGTGCGAGCGGAAATTAAAGTTTAATGGTTTCTTCCCCCCGTAACAAACTTGGTCCGCGATCAATATGCACGAGACACCCGCGCCAAGTTCATTGAGCCGGATTCCAGTGTCCCGGGTGTTGCTTCCTCCGCCTCAACTTCAATCAATGATCGGGGACTGCTCTCACCTATCACACACAATGCGCCCCCCGTCAATGGTTGGTGCCAATCCGGGGTTCCGAGTTGGAATATTGATTTGTTTGGTGGTTTTTGCTACACCCAAAGCGCAACGCTTGCTTAGAGCGTATCCTAGGACTTGATAGCTTCCCAAAAACTGTCCAACTTCAAGCGAAAATTGTTTTGGGAGATTTTCCCTTAACTCCTTATAAAAGTGGCTGTCAATTGTCAACTTCTAAGCAACCTGAGCTTGAAAATCATCACATCCACATGGCGAAATCCAGTCTGCAATCCGCTAGAATTACAAAGCGATTTTTGATAATCCCAAAGCGTTGTAGATCTTTTAAAAAACGATCGAAAGTATTTTACTCTCAGTTTTATTTTGTAGTAGTTTACCTGAGCAAAACATCTAAAATTTCGCTCGTTAGATTCAATCCCGCAATATTTGATTTATCAGTTCCGTGCCTTTACAGTTTCGGCCATCACGACTTCATAAGTAAGCAGAGCAGTTCTCTACGAAATCTATCTTTTTTATTAATTTTAATTTTTGTATTTTTTAATCCAGCTGAAACTGTTTTGGTTCCTTCGGTATGCCCAAAGAAGCCATTTTGCATCATTAGTTTGTCCATACAATTTTCCATACAAATCTGGCAGCTGTCCATAGAGAAATGATGTATGAAAATTCAAAAATCTGTATCTTTTGAAGGAGTTTTTTGATCGATTTGGTGCCTTGAGAAAGTTGTAGGTTTGGATAAGAACTACACTGAAAAAAAATGATGCACGATAAAAAAAATTGCTGATTTTTAATTCCACTTTTTGTCACTAAAACTGATTTGCACAAAAAAAAACTAACTTAATCCACCTATGTGGTTGGTGCCTGCCTCACTCTTTTCCAACAATGGGTGATATGTGATATGATGGGTTTGCACACAAATTTCGTCTAATTTCGTTAAGTTCCGGAATACAAAAAACACACATATCACTCAAGGGCTCATAAGTGGTATCATAAGTGGTCATAGCTTGAGACAGGGTGCCAAATCTTCAATGTTTTAGACTCATTGGAAAGGTCTTTCGATTACCTTACCAACGATGGGTCGGATGATGGATCCGGACATTGTTTACATACATTTAAGTGAGATCCGGCTACAAAAAAGTACATAAATATCACTTAAGTGGTCAGAACTCGAGACAGGGTTGCCAGATCTTCAATGTTTTGGACTCATTGGAAAGGTCTTTCGATTACCTTACCAACGATGGGTCGGATGATGGATCCGGACATTGTTTACATACATTTAAGTGAGATCCGGCTACAAAAAAGTACATAAATATCACTTAAGTGGTCAGAACTCGAGACAGGGTTGCCAGATCTTCAATGTTTTAGACTCGTTGGAAAGGTCTTTCGATTACCTTACCAACGATGGGTCGGATGATGGATCCGGACATTGTTTACATACATTTAAATGAGATCCGGCTACAAAAAAGTACATAAATATCACTTAAGTGGTTATAACTCGAGACAGGGTTGCCAGATCTTCAATGTTTTAGACTCGTTGGAAAGGTTTTTCAATTATCTAACTAACAATGTATAGCATGATGATGTTTGGTTCAGTTTACTCCCTTTTATTCAACTTCCGAAAATATGCGAAAACACATTTTTATACATAACTTTTGAACTACTTATCGAAACTTCAAACAATTCAATAGCACCGTATGGGACCCTAAACCAAGTCGAATGCGACTGGTTTGGTCAAAATCGGTTCAGCCAGTGCTGAGAAAACTGACACATACACACACACATACCCACACACATACATCACAGACATTTGTTCAGTTTTCGATTCTGAGTCGATATGTATACAACAAGGTGGGTTTTCGAGCTTTAAATAAAAAGTTCAATTTTAGAGCAGGATTATAGCCTTACCTCAGAGAGGAAGGCAAAACATTATTTTTATTTTTTTTATATGTATTTTTTAAGGGGACATCAAATGCCAACTTTTCCAAAATTTCCAGAATTTGCGAAAAATCCTTGACCGAGGTATGATTTTTTTCAAAAAATCGAAATATTGGTCGCAAAAAATTTTCAACTTCATTGAATTTTCATTGAATTTCATTGAAAATTGAATTTTCAATCAAAAAGTACTTTAGTGAAATTTTGATAAAGTGCACCGTTTTCAAGTTAATGCATTTTTAGGTAACTTTTTTGAAAATAGTCACAGTTATTAATTTTTTTTAATAAGTGCCCATGTTTGCCCATCTTTGAAAAAAATATTTTTGAAAAGCTGAGAAAATTCTCTATATTTTGCTATTTTGAACTTTGTTGATATGACCCTAAGTCGCTGAGATATTGTCATACAAACACCCAAAAGGAAATATATGTATCAAAATCTGCATCATGTTACATTTTATAACAGTTTTTGCAGCAAGCTCATAGCTCATTTTTGCCCGCGTGTAAACATGTTCGTAATCTGCAGTTCTCACCAACACATGTGAAGCTGACGCGTTGCCGAGCAACACTCCAGAGAGAAGAATATGTTGGTGCTCTGTCCCTCACAACTCATCAAGCGTCCATGGCGCGGTAGTAGCGTGTCGGATCAACAATCAAAAAGTTGGTAGTTCAATCCTCGTTCTGTTAAGATTTTTTTCTGTGAAATACAATCAAACAGCCGTCGGTAATGTCGATAATTATCGGTAACGGGCAAAAATGTCATTCCTCTATATCGCAAAAAATGCATGAGGACAGATTTCATGCAGATTCTGATATACTTTTATGCCGCCATGCATCACAATCATGCGACCGCCGTTTGGGTGAAGATTTAAAAACCAGAAAATAGTTGTTTTCTAATTCTCACCCAAACAACCCACCATTTTCTAATGTCGATATCTTAGCAACTAATAGTCCGATTTACAATGTTGAAATATGAAACATTCGTGAAATTTTCCGATCTTTCAAAAACAATATTTTAATTTTTTTATTCAAGACTAACATTTCAAAAGGGCTAAACATTCAATATTAATTAAAATGTTGTTTTCGGAGAGATCGGAAAATTTCACGAATGTTTCATATTTTAACATTGAATCGGACCATTTGTTGCTGAGATATCGAGATTAAAAAATGGTGGGTTGTTTGGGTGAGACTTAAGGAGTTATCATACTACGGCAAACAAACAAACAAACTCGCACTTTTTTGTGTTTGACAGTTTGATAAACTTGCAAACTTGTTTGCGGCTAGCTTGCAAACAAAGCCAGATGAATGCAGGCTGACGTTTCTGCAAACAAATGCAGGCAAACTGCCAAACTGTCAAAAAGTTTTTTTGTTTTCGAGTTTGTTTGTTTGTTTGCCGTAGTCTAATAACTCCTTTAGAAAACATCAATTTTCCTGTTTTAATATCTTTGCATGGCAATATCTCAGCCACTAAGGGGCGTATTAACAAAGTTCGAAAAAGCAAAATATAGAGAATTTTCAAAGCATCTCAAAAAAAAAATTTTTCGAAGATATGAATAACTGTGACTTTTTTCAAAAAAGTTACCTAAAAATGGCAATAACTTGAAAACGGTGCAATTTTTCAAAGATTTTTTGCCCATTCTAGAAATTTCTGAAAAGTTGGCATTTGATGTCCTCTAAAACACATCAGAAAATAAAAAAAAATAACAGTGTTTTTTGCAGATCAAGTTTTAGTGACAAAAAGTGAAATTAAAAATCACCAAAACATTTTTACCGTGTATCATTGTTTTTCAGTGTACTCCTTATCCATACTTACAACTTTGCCAAATACATCAAATCGATTAAAAAATTCGTTCAAAAGATACAGATTTTTGAATTTTCGTATATCATTTTTGTATAAACAGCTGTAAAATTTGTTTGGAAAATTATATGGAAAAACTATTGATGCAAAATGGCTTTTTCGGGCATACCAAAGGCACCAAAAAAGTTCCAGTCGGATTAAAAAATATAAAAAAAATCGAATGACCGAAAGCTCAGAGAATTGCTCACTTGCAAGAAAAAATCGAGAGTATTTTACTCTCAATTCAACTATAGAAAACGTTTACCTGAGCAAAAAATCTAAATTGCCGCTCGTGAGATTCAATCCCGCAATTATTGATTTATCAGTACCGCGCCTTTACAGTATCGGCCATCACGGCTTCACATAAGTAAGCTTAATTTGAAGAAATGGTACTACCAAAATTGTATTCAATGTTTTTTGAGTCAATTTTACTCTCAACCGTCTGCTGTGGGTGTAAGCTTGATCAATCCAAAACGGAAACCGCTTTGTGCCTGACGGAATCTAATTACTCGCAAATTTCCCCCCGCTGAGCAAGCACCCCAATCGAAGTAGCGCGATCCATCATCGCAAAGTTCTGCGCGCTCAAGCGAAGAAGCTGCTGCTGCTCTAAAGTTCTTTGAAATATGAAGATCGACTTCTGGGCACGTGTTGGGTCTTGATTGATCTTGATGCGATCGTGGGTTCCATGCAGTCGTCAATCAACGCCCAGCTGAGCTGTGCGCTGAACATCATTGTTGGGAGGCACCAGTAGCGATAGAACTTCTCGGAATGCTAATGAACTCGTTAAATTGGTACGTACAATGGGTGAGTTTATGATCCAGACACTTGGAATGTCGGAGAGGAACACGCGCGCGCGATGAGGACTTGAACAATACCGAAGACTGTCAAATCATCAGCAAAAATGAAGATTCTGGAGGTTTTAGGTTCAACAACTTCACGATTGATCGAGTTCCAGCCTCATCCCATCAAATAGCTTGTAATTTTCCATTCTCACTAATTAAATAAAACTTTTTATTGCACCTCTTGGAGCAATACCCGTAATTTCAGTGTTGTGGATCCAACGACCTTCAGAGGCGTGATCGCACTTCTAACAAAACACGGATCAACGAGCCATGATTTAGCAAGATTGTCGAACAGCTGAGAGTCAGGAACGATACGATCAGGGGGTCATAAAGTTTAGCTTTTTATACGACACGTTAATCATCGCGCAGCAAATCGCGGGATGTTTACGGCCAACACGAATCTCCGTCTCCTCCGGGATACGGCGACGCCCTAGACCCCAACTTCTGGGCGTTTCAGCTGAGTTGGTTAGGTAATTCACACCGTCTAGCGTTTTACGTCGTGCCACTTGGGGACCACTTTTTCTAGACCGAACTCGAAAAGGTGACCTTCCGGATTCTTCAGATTTACGGCGACCACCGCGCGCCCATTGATCAACTGCAGTTTTATGGACTGTTGATGAGCGCTTCTTCATCTCGAGCAGCGCGCCCGGTAATTGCAGTTTAATTATTCCAATAAATATCGCTGCATGCGTTCGTTCGTTTGTTCGTTTGCGAGAAAGGCCCGGAGGAGGAAGTCTCCGTGGTCACGGCTTTTACGACTCTTTCATTCCGCCAATAAATGCAGCCGTTATCGTTAAACCTTAATTCATTTGTGGAGACGCGAGCTGGGAGATGCGACGCCACGCGGGAGATTTACGCCTCTTGCGGTCCGGGATGGATGCGCGGCGGGAATGTCCCGGTCGAACGGTTTTTTTTTGTGCGAAATATGTGTGAGGAATAACCAAATGGAGAAACAAGTCATAAGTTACATACTTTTGGGAGACTTCCGCTTCCCTGTCTCTCTATCTGTCCGTATGTTGGTGCTATTAAAGTAATTTTTGATAGAAGAAGTTGAGCAATTCTCTACGAAATCGGTCTTTTTTTATTTTTTTTTGTATTTTTTTTAATCGTTTTCAAAAAAATCGGAAAATTTCACGAATGTTTAATGTTTTAACATTGAAAATCGGGCCATCAGTTGCTGATATATCATCATTAGAAAATGGTGGGTTGTTTGGGTGAGACTTAGCAAACATTAATTTTCCTGTTTTTAAACCTTTGCATGGCAATATCTCAGCAACTAAGGATCGTATCAACAAAGTATTAAAAGGCAAAATATAGAGAATTTTCTTAGCTTTTCAAAAATTATCTTTTTCAAAGATGGGCCATCATGTACACTAATTTAAAAAAAAATGAATATCTATGACTATTTTCAAAAAAGTTACCTAAAAATGGCTTTAACTTGAAAACGATGCACTTTATTAAAATTTAACTAAAGTACTTTTTGATAGTAAATTCAATTTGACATCGAAAAATGAAATTGAAAATTTTTTGCGACCAACATTTCGCTTTTTGGAAAAAAAAATCAGCATTGATTCAAAAATTCATAACTAGGTCAAAGATGTTTTGCCCACCCTAGAAATTTCTGAAAAGTTGGCATTTGATGTCCTCTAAAACATATCAGTAGGTAAATAAAAAAATAATAGTCAAGATAACTTCGGGTCAGTTTTTGTAAGATAACTTTCTGCAAGATAATTTCAGCTCGATTTCTGCAAGGTAACTCATGCAAGATAACTTTAGGTCAATTTCTGCAAGACCGACTGGAACTTTTTTTCCTGCAAGTTATCTTGCAAGAAGTTTTATTGCAAAAATAGATGGGTTGATAATAATATATGTGAAGGTTTTTTCAAGGGTTTCCAGAACCACTTATTATTTGCCAGTCTTCGAATTAATTACTCAAATTAATGGGACAAAATGATTAATTACATAAATTAATTAATTACTTTTTATTATGATAAAAACAAAACAAATCAATTTCATATTAAATAAATTTAAGTTTTTATTTATTTGGCTCTTAACGAAATTATAAATAAATAGCACATTCGGTTTTAAAAACAAAATTTAATAAAAATATAATAAATTCACTCAATATCAAGTAAAAGACAGGCAGTATTTTTGTTCAAAGTTTTAAATAATGCTTTTTATTTTATATTGTTCCAAATTGAATAATGTGAATTTCAAGATTAATTTTTATTGAAATGGCAGAATATTTCACAAAAGTTTCATGTTTACTCATTGAAAATTGTTTCAATGACACTGATAAAACTTGTTTTTCCCAAAATTTAAATTTATCACTGCAATCAGCAGTCTGATCAACAAAGTCAAAAAATAGAAAGTGTAGCTATAAAAAAATTAAGGGTTAATATTCCTTAATTTTTTTATGCAAGAATATAATATATTATGAATATTTTCCGAAAAGCTACTGAAAATGCGAAGAAGACTGATACAAATATCAATTAAATTACAAGCCAAAGTTGAAACATTTCGAAGAAAAAAGTGTTGGTCAATTCATGATTTGAGTTCAGTTGTTTTTTTCAGTTTTGACTATAATTATTATTTTTTCCCCAAAAAATAACTTCTTACTGTACTGTTTTACTTAAAAATATGAAAAAAATATTAAATACATTAATTTTAAATTGTTTTCAGCTTATTGCAAGTAAAATGCCATTGAAATATTGAAGTTGTTTGAAAAATGGCCCCCGGAGCGGAACAAAAACTTTGAAAAATATTTGCAATGGCTCTTCATGAAAACTGTTGAATTCTTCAATAAAAAAAAAACCTTATGTCATTTCCGATTTTGAATTTAATTCTGCTTTTTGAAATTTATTTGACATTTTTTTTCTCACACATATAAAAAAAAAATCCGTTACCAAAAATATAGATAATGTGAAATGTGACATTAACGCTGGTTTTAATTTCTTTATCTGAATATTAGTAGATTCTAATTTCACTAAGTTTGATTTTTAACATTGGTAAATTTGTTTAACAAATATAAGGACATTTTTGAGAAAAATATCTAAGCTCTTTAAAAAGATATATGCCAGGACTGTCAATTTCTGTAGATTATGATGAATTTTATTTATTAAAAATAAATCAATTCTAGTACAAAATTTTCCATATTTTTTTATTTTTTTAATAAAAATTAATAGATTTTGGATTCACAAAATATTTTTCACTTGGTAATATAACATGGCTTTTTGTTGGTAATCAGCATCGTGAAACAACATGTCAAAAATAAGTAAAATTTTTGAATGATGTGATATAACTTTATTGTATTTATATGAAGTACGAATATCACGAATATACGATTTCATAATATCACCGTGTAACCCAAATATGCGGAGGAGAGAACATTTGTGAATAAGACCCCCTACATAGAGAGCCAGTCTTTTTGTAATCTTTGTGTGACGCTCTTATTTGAAATTAAACAAATACCGTTATAATAAATCATAAATAAAAATTAAAAAAATCTGTAGAACAAAAAGATTTTTTTAAATATTGAGTTACTTTAATTACTCAAAAATTACTTCAATTACTAATTTATTACTTGAAATTACTCTAATTACCATTAATTGCTAATTACTAGCTTAAAATCGAAGTAAATTTTAATCACTTGCCAGTCTGAGGCATTGTTGGAAACCCTTGGGTATTTCTAGATGGCTCATTTTCGAAGTTTTTTATAGTCTTTTCTCAGTCACCGCAAAGAAAAAATTGAACCAACATATTTCACAATCCTAGAAACGCCCAGCTATTACAACCCCTGCCAATCACGTTTAACCTTCCGAACTCCGAAAAAAAAGCACCGCATTTTTCTCAAAGACAAAAACCTCATCCAACACACGAAATCCCTTCGGGGCACCACTCCGCCCTTCGACAGCTGCTGCAACGCCGATTAACAGTTATTGATCGATCGCGATACATGTTTCTGCAGTCGGTACCAGCTCCGAGGACACAACCTCCGAACACTATGTTGTCGAGACACACCGCTCGAGGGGTCCACCAAGAGGAAGGTTGGCCGTTGCAACACTTCTCTCTTGCAGGTATCGTATCGCGCTATCAATTTAAATAAGTGCATATCGCATTTCGCTCAATTGTAGAAGAGCGGTAATAACTTCGCTACCACGGTGGATATTCGCGTCCACGGAGTGACCGCAAAGTAGCTGTCAAATTACGCGCGGCTAAATAAAGGGTCATTAGCGACGGTGGCCTCCACTAGAATGTGGTCCGGCGGGGTAGTGATACTGCAGAAATGCAGCGAATCGGCCCCTTCTGATTAATGGCTTTTGACTTCGGGTACAATTTGGGTGCATGCGGTGTTATTTAGTCCTGCCGCCGACCGCAGGTCGGTAATGAAAGGAACAACAAAGTATCTTTAATGTGATCCACATATGATTAGGGTAGTGGAATGCGATTGAGCAACCTCCCCCCGCTCCGGGAAACAGCTGATTCATGAAAACCGTGGCGTGAGATATTCCTCGAACCTTTTGACCTAGATGGCGGCCGCGGTTCTTCCCATGACATTCGCGAAAGCGCTTATCTCTAACGAGCACTAAGAGATCTTCATCGTCGCCAGGTCGGACCACCGCAGCAAAAAGAACATCTTTGTTTTCCGGCCAGAAATGTCGCGCCACACTCTGAGCTGTAACGGAGCTGAATAAATCACTTTGTGTTCTCAGACCGCGGTGAGACATTCCGTTTCAGAACAGATTTAGCTCAATGTAGACCTTGTGCGCGGCGGGATTCACCGACAATGATCTGGTACAACTCGGAAGATGAGACAGAACCCGTCTGCGACGGAATGCTCGGCATTCGGTACTAGCGTGACTCATGCCACTTGCTTCAGCGCCACCTAATTGGCAAGTTTCGTGTAATTGCGCTTGATTTCGCAAAACAATTTGGCGCTCGTAACTCCACTAGGAAGTCTACAACTCTTTTGAGTCACGTGTACCGTCGGCGGCGGTGAACCCTGGAGGACGCTCGTTGACCCGGCGCCGCCGCCGAGAGTTCAAATCCCTAAAAAAATGACACCTCCACAGCGAACCCACGCTGCTGGCCACTCTTCTGACAGATGTCGACAGGATGCCCATTAATATGATTATCGGCAATACCTGAAGATCGCAGCGTCGTTGTCGTCGTCAGAATCGAAGATGACATCCCAACGGGGGGTGACAGTTGGCCTTCAATTACGGGGAATTCTCTCTCGCAATGTGCAAGCTAAATTAAGCACGTCAGAGGGCGATCAATTTGAGCCGGTCATGTTTACTGTCAGCTGGGTAATCTTTATCTATAAATTTATTCGATCGGAGTGACGCAGGTTGAACCCGCGGCGGAGGTCAACGAGATGAGTTGTACAACTGATGGTGTTTCAGAAAAGTTGTCCTGCTGTTGCGGTGCAGTTCTGGACAGTTATTGATCGAGTTGTTCCGTTACGCGTGGATTCAAGTGAATTTTTGGTTGAAAACTCAAATCACCAAACTGAAGAAACAAGAATTTTTATTTACAAATATACAAAAAAAACAAACAATACTTAAATGTTAAAAATACTTTTAAAACTTAGAGTTCTTAAAATACTTAAAATACTTGAAATTCATAAAATATATAAAATACTTAAAATACTTAAAATACTTAAAAAAAAACTTAAAATATTTAAAATACTTAAAATACTTAAAATACTTAAAATACTTAAAATACTTAAAATACTTAAAATACTTAAAATACTTAAAATACTTAAAATACTTAAAATACTTAAAATACTTAAAATACTTAAAATACTTAAAATACTTAAAATACTTAAAATACTTAAAATACTTAAAATACTTAAAATACTTAAAAAACTTAAAATACTTGAAATACTTAAAATACTGAAAATACTGAAAATACTGAAAATACTGAAAATACTTAAAATACTTAAAATACTTAAAATACTTAAAATACTTAAAATACTTAAAATACTTAAAATACTTAAAATACTTAAAATAATTCAAAAACTTAAAATACTTTAAATACTCAAAATACTGGAAATACTTAAAATACTTAAAATACTTAAAATACTTAAAATACTTAAAATACTTAAAATACTTAAAATACTTAAAATACTTAAAATACTTAAAATACTTAAAATACTTAAAATACTTAGAATACTTGAAATACTTAAAATACTTAAAATACTTAAAATACTTAAAATACTTGAAATACTTAAAATACTTAAAATACTCAAAATACTTAAAATACTTAAAATACTTAAAATACTTAAAATACTTAAAATACTTAAAATACTTAAAATACTTAAAATACTAAAAATACTAAAAATACTAAAAATACTAAAAATACTAAAAATACTTAAAATACTTAAAATACTTAAAATACTTAAAAAACTTAAAAAACTTAAAAAACTTAAAAAACTTAAAATACTTAAAATACTTAAAAAACTTAAAATACTTAAAATACTTGAAATACTTAAAATACTTAAAATACCTAAAATTCTTAAAATACTGAAAATACTGAAAATACTGAAAATCATGAAAATACTAAAAATACTCAAAATACTGAAAATACTGAAAATACTGAAAATACTTTAAAAAACTTAAAATACTTAAAATACTTAAAATAATTAAAATACTTAAAATACTTAAAAAACTTAAAATACTTGAAATACTTAAAATACTTAAAATACTTAAAATACTTAAAATAATTAAAATACTTAAAATACTTAAAATACTTAAAATACTTAAAATACTTAAAATACTTAAAATACTTAAAATACTTAAAATACTTAAAATACTTAAAATACTTAAAATACTTAAAATACTTAAAATACTTAAAAAACTTAAAATACTTAAAATACTTAAAATAATTCAAAAACTTAAAATACTTTAAATACTCAAAATACTGGAAATACTTAAAATACTTAAAATACTTAAAATAAAAAAAATAAATTGTGAATGCTTAGTATAATTTTTGTGGCATTTGCAAATTTAAAAAAAATAGTATTTTCGAAAATATTCGGTATTTTGTGAAAATTTTAGTAATTTACAAAAAAATACTCTTATAAAGTGAAAAAGCAAACAAAATTTTGCTTCGTTTAAAACCCATATTGCATATTTTGAAAAATATTGTACTCTCGAAAAAATACGGTATTTTTTGATTTTTTTGTATTTAAGAAAACTCAAAGCAAAAAAAAAATCGCTTAGTTCGATACCCATAGTGCATATTTTTAAAATTTGAGTATTTTTGAAAATTACGGTATTTTGTGAGTATTTTTATATTTTACCGAAAAAGGCTTAAAAAAAGCGAAAACCCAAACAAAATGTTGCTTCGTTTGAAACCCATATTGTATATTTAGAAAATATGAGTATTTTCGAAAAATACGGTTATTTGTGAAAATTTTAATATTTTCCAAAAATAAACTTTAAAAATCGAAAAACGCATGAAAAATTTTACTTTGTTCGATACCCATATTACATATTTTGAAATTATCAGTATTTTTAATAAGTACTGTTTTTTGTATTTTTTTTCTTTTTTCAAAAAACTCAATGTGAAAACCAAACCAAAATTTTTAATATTTAAAAAAAATGGTAATTTGTGAAAATTTAATTATTTGAAAAAAACTCTAATAAAATAAAAATGTTGCAAACATTTCGCTTTGTTTAATACCCATATTGCAAATTATGAAAATTGGAGTATTTTTGGGAAAAAATACGGTAATTTGTGAAAATGTTTGTGTTTCCCAAAAAAAACTAATAATGTCAAAAGCATGCTTAACTTCGCTTCGTTTGAAACCCATATTGCAAATTATGAAAATTTGAGTACTTTCGAAAAAAATACGGATTTTTTTTTGTATTTAAAAAAAAACTAATAAGGTGAAAAGTATGCAAAATTTCGCTTTGTTTGATACCCGTATTGCAAATTATGAAAATTTGAGTTCTTGAAAAAAAAGGTATTTTGTGTACAATTTTGAGTACATATTTTACTTTGAAACTTGCAGGGTTAATTTTAAAAGTTTGACAATGCTGTGTAAAATTGTAGAGCAGGCAAAAACAAAAATGTTGCTGCTTAAACTTAAGGGGTTTGCATGTATTATTCACGAGTTATCTGAATTTTAAGGAAAAGGTTTTTTGAAAAATTGTTTTTTTGACCATTTTTTAGCTGTTTTTTCGAAATTTTAACCTTTTAGACTGCCGCTTATCACAATATCCTTATTCTAATAATGTACTATCCACATGAAACGACCCAAGGGTCATTCTTATGCAAAATTTTCTGAACTTTCCGGAAAAAAAATCAAAAACACACGATTGAGTTTAAAACTTTTAAAAACAGGTAAAAAATGGTCAAGATGATCTTTGTCTCGAAAAAATTTTTGAATTTGCTGAACTTTGAAATTTTGCTTGAAGCAAACCTTCTACAGCTACACTGCACTGTCCCTGTTTCAATCAGCGATTCAACAACAGTTACTTCCAGCAGAACGGTTCCGTATGCAAATGTTCTAATTTTCTGCACGCCCCGCCGATATCTCAACCCATCCATAGCCAATTAATTAGGTGTGAAAGCGCTCCTGCCACACTATTTCCATGCTTATCTCAGCATAAATAAGCACTCTATGCCGTGTCTACGACTGCCAGAACTCCTCCTCCACCCAAGAATATACGCTCGTTCAAGCCCAAAGGCAGCTCGATCGTCACGCCAGTGAAGCAGATCGTCCAAGAATGCAATATTTATTTATTTGCTGCACCAGCAGCAGCAACAAGAGTTGCGGGAAGGTCTGTTCCAAGCTAGAGATAGAATTTAAATCAGCAACGTCGAGGGATTCCTGAGGTTAAGGAACTGCCCGGAATGAGGGCTCACACTTCCCGTGTATATTTCATTTTATTATGTTTATTCTCGGCTCGGCAATAGCAACAACAACCAACGGTGTCGGCGATACAATGTAGTTCCTGTTCCAGCTGCGCGTTTCAGGAATTTATTTATGGAACATCTCGTAAATTTCCTCCCCGATTAGCCGATCCAATTCGCTAATGGGGAGGTTGGCAGAATTTCGACTCCGGTCAAACACAATCCAGATACGGTTAATAAAGTCGTTTCAAGTAAATGTTCCCAGCGTGATTCCCAACTTGACGGTCATAACTCAAGACCGCGAGCGAGCGTACCTCTTGGAGCAGGTTCAACTTGACGCAACGACGAAAGCAGAAGCTTAGTCAGAAGTCAGTCACGTCGCGGCTCAAATGGTTGCCGACACCCTGGTCGTAACTCAATTTTAATGGCACCTTTGGTACAGTTTAATGATCTCTGTGGCGATGGTCTACAATCTACGGGGATCGTGGAAGAATGTTAACTTCTTGAAGGGATCTGATTTGATCAAGTTGTTGGGAGTCCGACTTGCTCAATGACTGCTCAAATTCATTCAGATTTTGAGTTCACTCATTTTCTGAGAATACCTTAAGTTATTCAAAGTCTTGAAGATCGCTCTAGTGTATGTTCTCAACTTCGGTTGAAGCTCATCGCCCAACCTTGCTCGATATTGATCCAGTTCACGGAGATACCACCAGCGAGACCTTTCCGAACCATTAGGGAGTGTTCTGCACCCTTTTTGCGCGAAGATTCCGTCCAAACTAACCACCAAAGAACCTTCACCTGGCCCGTGTTCCAACAGTCCGGGCACCATTTTCAGCGCACGATTCATTACGACCCGCCAAAACCCTAAGCTGGGCGGGGACCAATATTGTGCCAACAGTTGCCATTATTAGGGCCGTAATTGCGATGAAGTATTTTTTTTATCAAAAGAACAGCACTCCGGGGAAGGCCACGTGCGGTCACCAGCAAACCGTTTCGACCAAGGGTTTCCAGAAGCGTTTATTACTTGCCAGTCTGCCAATTAATTACTCAAATTACTGATGCAAAATGATTAATTACATTAATTACTTAATTACTTTTCACTACGATAAAAAACATTTAATTTATATTTAAGTATTCGTTTCTACGGTTCTGTAAAAAATACTGTACTGTTTTACTTCGATATATGAATTTTAATATAATTAATTAATAATTTAAAATTGTTTTCAGTTTATTGCAAGGCGAATGCCAATAAAATATAGAAGTTGTTTGAAAAAAAAATCACCTGATTTTTCGAACCAAACATAAACATTGACAAATATTTGCAGCGGCTCTTCATGAAAATTGTGAAATTCATCAAAATAACATTAAGTTTTAAAATATTTTTCAAACATTGGCTTGACATTACTTTGCATGTTTTTTTCTCAAGCAAATTAAAAAAATCCGTTACTGAAAATACGAATAATGTGAAATGTGACATTTACATTAGATTTAATTTCTGCATCTGAATATTAGTCGATTTTAATTTCACTGAGTTTGATTTTTAACATTGAAACATTTGTCTCAGAAATATTTGGAAATTTTTCGGGAAAATAGCTTAGCTCTTAATAGAGAGATATTACAGGACTGACAATTTCTGCAGATTATACAAAAAAAATAAACATATTTTTATTTTTATTAATTTTTGGCTTTGGCTATCCCTTGAAAACTTTGTTTATATTAATGATAATTAAGTACATTTTGGTTTTACATATTTGATCCACATAAACTTCAAATAATTTTGACTGCCCAATAGAAGGAAAAGCATAAAAAATTAATCAATTCTAATGTAGTTCTTTCAATTAAAAAAACATATTTTTATAATTACTTAATAAAAATGATTTCGTATGCACAATATTTTTTTCACTGGGTAATATATCATGGCGTTTCCTTTTGTTGTTCATCAGCTTCGATAAACAACAAGATAAAAATAAATTTTAGGAGATTTAGGAGAGAACTATGGTGAATAAGGCCTTCTACATACAGAACCGGTTTTTTTTATCTTTGTGTTTCACTCTTATTGGAAATTAATAAAATATTGTTATAATAGATTATATATAAAAGGTAAATAGTGTTGTTGAAGAAGTACAATTTAAAATAATCAATTACTTTAATTACTCAAAAATTACTTTAATTACCAATTAATTACTTTAAATTACTCAAATTACCATAAATTACTAAGCAATTAAAAATTACTTAATTACCAGCTGAAAATCAAAGTAATTATTAATTACTTGCCAGTCTGAGGCCTTGCTGGAAACCCTTGGTTTCGACACGCGGTTCTCTGAAATAATGCAATTCAGAATAGAGAGAAGCGAAAAAAAAATCATTGAAATCTACTCAGAATGGTGGTAGCAAGTGCAGCGGCGTGATCTCGTTACTGATTTGATTGGATATGCAGCCAGGTAGTTTTGCTCATTTCAGGTAGCTTCGTTATGGCGATTGTGCTGGCGGTCGCATTCAAATCGAGCAGGGATTGATCCCTGCCGGCTCGGCTGGATTCGATTCGAGCGGCCATTATCACGTACCTTTTTCCATAGTGAGAGATTGGCGTAGTTATACCTATTCCATTTTTTTTATTTCTACTGTATTGTTGAACTCGGTAGCCGGTGCAGTACTTTGCAGTACGCCGCAATCGGGATAATGTTGCAGAGTCAATGAGGGGACGGTTATGCAATTTTCGCTGGAAATAAGTGTAAATTCAATTACGGTTTTTGCACAATCGTACAGGTTGTTGTTTTGCTAGTCCCAATTGACGAGAGGAATGTTTGCCAAGTTGATCGTGGTGTTTGGAACAGTTGTTAGTTTGGAATATCCAGATATTTTGTTGTGTCCAATTACTTATTTGAGCAATTCTCTGACACTATGGACAACGATAATTTTTGAATTTTTTATTTGGGTGTAAAAGACACTTTGCTATGACCAAAGATAGCTATTGCAGAGTTTACATACATTTGGCAGCTGTCCATACAAAAAGGCTTTTAAAATACAAGCCTTACCCGACAAACTTCGTTCTGTCTCTTTTTTCGTTTGTTAACGTTTTTCGATTTTTTGCCTATTCAGCCTCCTGTGATCAAAATATGATTTTACGTAACTTTCTCCATACAATTTGCCGATGCTCCGGAATCGGTTCCAGAGTGGCCAAAGTGTCAATTAGTTAGCATAAGAACCTTCCTTGGGCTTCTACGAACCCAACGCAACAAAAAGCACCTCGATCCGACGCTCCGTATTGAACTGATTCGCGTTCGAACAAAACCGTTGACATTTTTTATATATATATAAGATAAGATAAGATAAGATAAGATAAGATAAGATAAGATAAGATAAGAAAATCTGTATCTTGAGAACATCAATGGATAGAGCTGTGCCTCGATTAACCGAAGTTTCGATTCTCGAAGTTAGATTATCCGAAGGTTTGTATGGTATATTTGGATTGAAAAAACATCTTCTGAGCTGTGGCACAAGTTGTTGAAACATAAACTTCATTCGACACTGTTGCCAATTTTTCGAAAATATCATAATTTGTGAAAAAACGTGGAAGAAAAGTTTTTTGACTAAATATGGGTCAGATTTTTAATACATTACAAATAAACAAAATAAACAAATGAAATCATCGTTATGATTTGCTCTTCAGAAAAAATTACTTGCAGCAGTTTTTAAATCAAATCATTGAAATGTTTCGTTCTTTATAAAAAAATCTTCGAACAATTTTTAAAATCAATTTAAATATTAAATAAAGAGAAATTCTGTACAATTTCGCATTTTTTCGAGATTCTCTATTTTGTATTTTTTTGATTTGGATGAAACTTTGAAGCCATTTTGCACTATCAGTTTTCCAAAGCAAGGCGTCATTTAATTGTGCAGACTGATCATACTAATTGGGCATGTGAATAATCGGAAATGAATAAGATATTCGATCGATTTGGTATCTTCAACAAAGTTTTTAGTTATAATGAGGGATTTCCACAATAAAATAGGTACACGGGAAAAAAACGTTTTTTCAGTTGATTTTTTTCCTCTAACAGTTGTTTTCTTGAAATACGTGTTTTTAAATTTCGCATATTTTTTATGGTTTGGGGAATATAAAAAGGAATCTTTAGCAATAGAGTTTCAAATGGTACAAAACCTGGTACCGGATAGATGAATAAAAAAAAGATTTTTGGAAAAAAAATATTTTTGATAAAAAAATTGGCAAACGGTTAAAATTTTGTGAAAAATGAGTTTCTATCAGTGTCATGTAACTATTAAGCCCTCATTTTAAAACTCGCAATATCTTGGAATCTATTTTTCCAATAATATATGCTAAAAAACAATGATTTAGAAATTTAAGCGTTGTTTCTCAGCAACCCGCAAAACCGAAAAATCAAAATTGTCTGTACAAGCCTATAATTTTCGTATGGTCTTAAAATGATTTTCCTATCATTATTTTTTTTAAATTGAGGCGTGATAGGATCGAAGGCAGAACTTTAGGACATTTTCTCAAACTTTCGAAAATATTTTTCAGGAGATTTGCTTTGAAGTGGTTGCCCTGAAATTTATTTTGTATCTGAAAATTTATTTTTTTTTAATTTGGTTGGACACCACATTTTTATCCAAAAATCGTTATTTTTCAGTAATTTTTAATCTCTTTTTACCTACCAAATTTTGCACCATGTCATAATCTCAGCTGCCAAGAGTCCAATTTTCCTCAAAAAAATAAACATTTGTAAAATTTACTGATCCCCTTGATTTTTCTATATTGGAATCAACTGATTTATCTTGGAATCAGCATACACAGAAAAAAAAAGTTGAATGTTGGAATGTTGAAAATTTGGTAGATTGAATATAACCTCTTTTTTGAGTAATATTACATAAAAAAAATGTGTAAAAATGTGAACCTGATGAATATTCATCAAAATCTGATGAAAATTTATCATTTTCTGGGGTAAAATCAATCATTTTTTTTGCCACAAGATCTGTCACCATTTCCTGATGAATATTACCATCATTTTTTTTCTGTGTAAAAATTTTTAGCAATCCCAAAAAACACTCTTTGAATGGAATTATAAGTCAAATGTTCATGTATTTTGTCAATTATTCAAGTGCTGAAAAGTAGAATTATAACAAGTACTGAAAAGTAGAACTTTTCAGCATTTATTTTGAAATTCGATCCTGTTATTTTTCGTACAGAAAATTTGGCTTTTTCGTCGTTCGAGAATGACAGGTGGAGAAAAAGAACAGTAGGACAGAATAGTCAGTAGGTTCACAAAGGAATTTCAAAAAGTATATTTTTAAAAGTGTTTGCTTTCGTGATCCTATTTTCTGGACAATTCTCATCAATACCTATAACTTTAACGAGGACACCAAATCGATCAGAAAATTTCTCCAACAGATATGGATTTTCTAATATTTTCGTAGCATTTTTGTATGGACAGCAGCCAAAGCAGTATGGGCGAACCAATGACACAAAATAACCTTCTGGTTTTAAGAAAAACCCAGAGTTTTAAAAAATAATAAAAAAAAATACAAAAAAATAATAACACATTAAATTCGTGAATTATTTTTTTTATAAAATGCGGTTACAAATCTCAGTAGAAAATTTTTTTGTGTGTTCAAAATCTATCAATATTGAAACCTATTTGCATCTACTTAAATAGAACAACTCCAGAGTTTTTTTTTTGTTTTGAAAATGGTTCTATAAACATATGAAAGACAATAGAATATAGGACCTTTTGAAAAAAAAAACTCTAGAACTATAAATTGGTCAGTACTGAGATCGCATTGAATCTCCGTGTTTCTGTCAAAGTAGTCAGACGCTTTGATTGCTTCATATGGGTGTGTGCTCACAAAAGTGCGACTCCAACTCCATGCACTCCTTCACCCGCTGCATAACTTCCCAACACACGGATCACGAATTATCTAACTCGCGCAACCTTGAAATATAATCGATTACTCTGGCCACGAACAACGCCACCAACAACCTCCCCAACGATCAACGAGCAAAACAAACGCACATAAAAAAAACCCTCCGCCATCGCCTGGTCCAGGTCGTTAGCGTTAGCGTGTGTGCGCAAATCTTCATCAGTATCCGCGGATTTGAGCCGCTCGACTACAGAGAGAGAGAGTTTGGATCAGAGCATTAAAGTACCCACCTAAAAGCTGGCTCGTCACTGGTGTGGTTTCTTGTTGCAATTTTTAGACTGAAATAAGCTCAATTTGTTAATTTTAAGATCCAATGAATTCGAATTCAATATTTATATGATGGTCAAAAGTCACACAAATTGGGCTTACAAACAAAATTAAAATTGACACACGTTACAGGGTAGATGTCCCTATTTTGGTCCTACTAAACAAAGTTTTCACTCAACTCGGATTTTTCATAATATCAGTTTAGTTTAGGTGCTGTTAGCTTGAAATTGTTCTAAAGTAGCAAAATCAACGTAATATACATAATTTAACCGATTAGGTCAAAATTTGATTCTAGACCCAATATAGGGACTTGTCTAAACTTCACCAACGTTGGTTACAATGTTTTCATGTTTGGATGAATAGAATGCAAAACGAAAGAATGTCACTTGCGACAAGATTCCACCACCCCGACCCATTGAAGAAGGTAGACCTGCTGCTGCACAACATTAGTTTCCTGTTTTGCCAACTTTTTAATGGGCCCAGGCTTCATTAAGGGTACCACCAACCAACCAACCAACTCGCGAACATTGATGGCGATACTGGAATGACATTGCATAACGAGTCGATTCGCGACTTAGTGCGGCGACCAAAACATCAAGTTGACGATCTTCAACCGAGAAGCCCCGTGTGTCCTACATTCCTCACCTCCCAAAGCGTTCGATGTGGCTAGTTTCGCGAGTCAGCTTATCACCACACACAGAAATTGCACATAAAAGTTAAGTGTTTGCTTATCGTTCAATGAGTAGTACCTCTCCTCACGCTGGTCAAGTCTCTGGCTCGCGACTTGAAGAAAGTCCTCACACCTGCTGGGGCGCGAAATGTAAACATGCCATCACAGATTTGCACACGGTTTTGTCGAGAGGCTGCACTTGTGTGCACCGACCATTAGCACATGTAATAACTCGATGAGCACATAGTGCACATTCATCGCCGTCGGTCCGCAGGAACTGCACGGTTCGAGTGTTGACTAACGGTCATTTGCGGTGGAGATGACGATGGCTTCAAGTGATAGTTCAAGGGATGTTGAGGGCCCCTATCGACCAAGGAAGGGTGGTGCTTTCCGGGTTTTGCTAGGTTCTAGCGTGTCGGCGAATCTCGGGTGACCCAATCTCACGCAACAGTTGTGTAAACAGAGCTTTGAAGACTGTTTGAGTACTTCCTACAACACCTTGTGCAGTATCGATTGAACCTTTTTAATTTTAATGGAAAATCTTTCCAATTACCGATCGAATGATGTTAACAAATAATTTAGAAGAAATTTTTTTTCCCGGACTGAAACTTTTTTAAGGTTCCATAGCATTTGCAGGGCTGCCAGATCGTAAATTTTCAACATTTGCTGCAAACTTCTTCAATTACCGATCTACTGATTATCCATTATGGTCTAAAGTTAATTTTATTTTAGTCAAATTAAATGAATTGAATTGTTAAGGTGCCATGTCATAAAACAGGGTTGCCAGATCTGCAACGTCTTAGACTCCCTGGAAAAATAATAATAATCAAATGAAGTTCAGATATGTTCAGCTTTTGCGTTCATATTTTTTTTTATTTCACTTAAGGGTCCATAACAATGACAAGGTTGCCAGATCTTCATCTTTAAAATTCACTGGAAAAGTCCTTAATTTTCTAATCTAATGATGTTTATATATGTTTTCGAAGTAAGTTATTCTGATCCCTAAAAAAATTAATAAGTTTTTCTTCAGGGATCATAGCAAAAGCAGGGTTACCAGATCTTCAATCCTAAAGACACGCTAGAAAATTCCTTCAGGTACTGGTCTAATGATTTATAGTAATTATTTTGAAGTGAGTTCTTGTAACTTTCAAAATTATATATATTCTCATCCACAACATTAAACAGGGTTACCAGATCTTCATGTCTGGGGATTCACTGAAATACTTGATTTTAAAAACATCAATTAAGGGTTCACAAATCATTACTAAGTTTCCAAATCTTCAATAACTTTGTACTACAGACGCTATTTGTACTACAGACGCTATTAAGTGGCGTTCGCCATCAAGTCCGAATCAGAGCAAAAAAATATCGAAAATCACTTCTCCAAGAGGTCACAGGATGTCCATCATCGGTCACAACATCTGAACAGCAACCCGCGGGGGCAATGTTTTGACGCGCTGCCGCCACCATTCACGACCATGCGTGAACTCCCGGCACTTCTTCGCGGTGAAATCATAACCTCAACCACATGACATAATATGAATAATGACTTTCTGAACTAATTTCGCCATCCCGCCGCCGCGCGCTCTGGAGATGCATCCGTCAGGTCGAACAACCGCACTTTAGACGCGCGAAATAAAATGTGCCTCATTATGACAATGTCAATCCCAGAAGGCCGGCGTCGTCCGCAGGCCAATCATAAATTCGTAACAACAACAACAACAACAGCTACAATTTAGGGCGAGGGGGCGGCGGGGTGGGACAGAAATATGAATTCATGTCATAAATTTCTTCTCGAATCCGACGACGACGAAACCTGTGCTGTCAACCCGCGGACGCATAATTTCTGGCCTGCGGCGGGAGCTCTCCAGCTGTCAGACGCGCGGTAAACCGCGCCGGAGTTCAATCGGTTGTAATTGTTTAAGCGACCGCTAGCCTACATAATGGCTACGGTTTGAGCCTGCTGGTTTGACGTAATGCAAACTGGCAACCCTGGAAGTCGTCTTGATTTTCAAATTTGTCAAACTAGCATGGTCGCACTGTAGTAGGCGCTGCAGGGCACCCCGAAAATTGAGTTCAATTTAGTAGGTGCTCCCTTTTGACACTTCTTCAGGGCCTGCTGTGACCTCGACGTTCAGCAGGGGTGGAAAATGTCAACAATGATGTTGTGGTCGTTGTTTTGCGCAATCCGGGTCAGTCACTTGCGGTGCGAGGGGGCAGTGACATTCGCAAAAACTGGGTCAATTTCAATATACTTAAATACTATAATTTTCCCTCTTGCAATATTGATCACACGCGTGCACTTAATGTCGGAAATTTAATGGCTTGTACGGCGCAATTACCATGTACTAGCGTAAATTGTTTACCCTTCGATGACCGAGGGGGTCATCACTCAAAACGGGGCGGGTTGTACTGGCGATCGTTCGATAAGTGTATCGATGATCTCTCAAGTCATTGGTGATAAGAGCGCGAAAGGGCACTTGGTCCTGCGTAAGTGGTTCGATGGTGACCTTATTTTGACGTTTCGAAACTTTTGATTGCTGTATTGAAAGCACTTGTCAGGTGCTTATCCGACTGGTTATCAGTAGAGAGTTGTAATCAACCAAAATTGAGCAATTATTTTAATGACTTTTCAAAATAACATCACTATGCTTATAAAACAACATGATATTTCAGGGAAAAACTTTGATGAAGACACCGAAGCGATTCAACTAATTTTGACTATTTAAATTTTGACTATTTCAACTCGACGTTCTTTTTGACGTTCCGAGAAACCCATGTTTAATTGTTTGAGCTTGAATAAACCAAAAATAGAACACGCAATGATTGACCATTCTATGCATTGTTTTGAAGTTTGGTTGAATTTGTTTGCCGGAGTCTTGAGTTATAATTACAAATGTTTAGGGTAGTTGAGCTCGATGCGGTGTCAAACGCGAAATCCTTTCGCCCTTTGTCGCACTTACATCAATTTGCAGGCTGTGTCAACATAGCTCGACAAGATCGAAACTTCTTCCATATGAAGATTGACAACAATCAGTGTTGGTATTATCGCGCTCTCGCGAGAAAAATTTCTCTCTCTCGAGTTCTCGCCGCGAGTCTCGAGCTGCCGAGAGAAACTCACCGATTGCCCGTGCTCTCCTCCGCTCGCGAACGGGCTTTCTCGCGAGCCAGAATTGCCCGTTCGCGAGAAGTTGAACGAACAAAAAACAACACAGCGATTGAAGCTACACCTTTATACCATCGCCTGGTCCGTATTCATAAGCCTGATAAACAAATTGCTAGCTTGGGACGAACGGAAAGCCAGAGGCGCTCGCGAGCGCTCGCGTCGAGAGCGAGAACGCGAACGAAAATGCGAGCACGAGCGAGAAGAGAAAAGTACTACAAGTTCTCTCCCTCGTTCGCGAGCGAGAAATGCTTTCCTTCTTCTCGCTCGAATTCCAACACTGACAACAATGCATGGAGTTTTTTTTCGGTTTCCATTGAATATCTCAGGAATTTCAGGGGGTTGTGAAGGTCAAAAGGAAAGGCACTGTAAGCTGCACATAATGGCGCTTTTAACTCAATTTGGTTCAAAATTCACGTGCAGGTTAGCACGAAAGCGACAATTATTGTTGTTATTGTACATATTTCATTTGAAAACTGTTTGTGGTAATATTACTCTTTGACATTAAAAGTCTTACTGAAGTGTGTAAACAATTATTTAAAAAAAAAAGTTTAATGAACTCCACGCTTACTCATTTCGATATCGCGCCCTGTGATGTGTCACAAATGTTACACACGTAACACAACGCGCTCGCCGCGCCACCCCTGATAAGAGGTCACTTTTCCCCGTGGTCCTATCACTTGACGTAATTCACCGGTGCGGTGAAAAGAGGAAGCCAACCCAGCCACACACTGCAATTACTCCAATCAACCAGTCAGTGTCTCCACACACAAAACTGTTATTATATTTGCAGGCCGAACCCGGTGATTACTTCAGTCGCACCCCGATATCAACGCAAATGTCCACACAAAACTTGCGCGCCCGGCGCGTCTACTACAAAGTCGTAAAGCGTAGTTACTCTCGAGTTGTTTTATTTTGTTTAACTGCCACTTGAAGACCATGGGCAATAAATCGAGCCTTCAATTCAGCAGCCTGCGTACGCCATTACTAAACGACCCGTCGAACGGTTGTATAATCCAGCTCTAGAAGAGTGTTCAGGCGCTTCTTCGGGCACATTTCTTGAATGACATCAACGCTCGGGTTGTTTGTTTTCGCTGGGGCCTGTCGATCAAATCTCGGTCGTAAAAGCTGCGCCACAATAGCCGAAGAAGACATGATCTGGGTATCGATTATGTTGCAGTCAGTAGTCGGCACTCATCATCGTATTTATAGATTTCATTAGAGTCAGTGGTCATCGGACGGCTTCTGGACGGCTTATAGACCTGCGCTGCTCATGTTTAGATAGTGACTTAAGCTACTGCGCGTAGCAATTAAGCCGAACCGAAGTTATGATCATATCGTGATCGCTCATGGTTTTGGCGTTGATGGCGTGAGAAAAAGTCTTCCTCGTTTCTGAGGTTTGATGGCGGGAGGAGGAGGCGCTTTGTAGGTCAATTAGATCAGTCGGTCTTCTGGTCTGGTCATCAAGCGCGAGTGCGTGCCTTTTGATGTTGTGATGTTTGGCTTAGTTGAAGGCCTTTTCGGTTCAGATGAATAGATCTGAAGAACCTTCAACTTGTTTGGAATGCAAGAAGGTATCAAATGGATGGATTGCTCAGAAAAATTTTAAACCTGGAAATTTAATGATATTGTTTTTCAAAAGCTTACATCTCATGTCTTAGCAAACAATTTTGCTGAAGACTGCAAAGTGATTCGTCGACTCTAAACAAAAATTTAAAAAATATTGCAACGTTCTCCGTAACTTAAACATTTTTTTCTTCTTCTGGTATCACTTCTAGCTTACACGAAAGCAACGGTGCTGTCGTTTGAACGCATGGTGGAAATTAAAGGGGCAGATTGAACAAGTTCTGTTCTGTTCATCAAAGAAGCCGAATCGCTTCACAATCTTGGGCATAGATTTCCCCTGAATTATTTCTTTAAAATAATTTCTATTCATTTTTAATTTTTAACTTTTTGATCACAAACAAAAAGTTGAAAATAAAAAGATATTTTTCTATCAGAAAGCTAGTTAGTAAATTAATTGTAAAAGAGGGCAGCGAATGACCAAGAAGGTTAAAGCTGCTCACGGAGAAAAAAGAGTTCCCAAAATCGTGAACAATCGTTTATGAAATTCGGATCCACGAACAAAGTGTTATATGGTACGTTTTTCAAAATCGTACCATAGAAATTGAACACTTTGTTTGTAATTTGGAATTTCATGAACGCTTGTTCACGGTTTTGGGCACTCTTTTTTCTCTGTGTAGGAACAACAACAACAAAATTGTAAAAGGATTAAAATAAGATTTCGATTTGCTAAAGATTCCCTATGCAAATCGAGATCTTTTAGCAAGAAATGCACAGATATTTTAATTTTCTCAGTTTGTACTTTTCAACTATAAAAATCCTTTTTTTCCGAGTTCGCCTCAGTTGACAAATCAGCATCACTAAATAAAATTGAAGCATTTCTTTGAGTGTTATGCCTAATATATTCTACAGTGGAAATATTTAGTAAATTTATCTTAAGGGTCATCCAAAAACCACGTGGAATCTTTAGAAAGGAGGAGGAAGTTTATGCTCCAATCAAAAATGAATCTGTCCCAAAAAAGCGTCCACGTAATTTCTGGATGGCCCCTTAAAACAATTCATAAATTTACAATTTAGTTTTTAAACACACTTATTTTGAAAAAAAATAATAAAAAAAACCTTGAGAAGAGTAAATATTGTGAATTCATTAATTTGACACATGTTCATTGTGAGTATTAAATTCTTCACATTTGAAAAAAATGTTCAGAGGTTTAGAAAATGTTATGCAATTAAATTTTCTGATATTTACAATTCTGTTTATAATATTTGACTTGTGATATTGATAAATAGATTGCTGATTTTTGTCTAAATAAGTTAAGCTTTATATTCTCATAGATGATGCCCTATATCAAAAATTCTTACAAGAACATTTTGATTTCTGAAATTATATTAAATTGCTGTAAAAAATATAATTTCTAAAGGCAACAAAAATGTGAGACACTTTGTTCTGATATTATAGAAAATAGGAAATGATTGAAAATCATGATATTTGTCAAGGATTAAAGTAAGATAAAAAAATTAATTGACAAATTTTATATTTTTTTATTTATAAGTTTTGATTTTTTTTAACCTGATGTTATTAGGTTCCGCCACCGTTTTGGGGGTTAGAAGAAAAAAAAACATGTCAATTTTAATCCAAACCATTTTTTTTAAACAAATAAACTACAAATTTATTAAATCATAACAACAGTTTTTCAACCTCTAAACATAATAAAATAAATCGCTGAAAATCAATTTTAAGCCAAATTTTGATATTCAAAAGCATTGGAAAGAAAAACTTTCCAATTTGGAAACATTTTGGGGTTTGTGATTAAACTTGTTTTATAAGACTTGGCAAATGTTTTGAAGTAGGGTATATGACCCTATTTTGGACCTAGTACCTATTTTGGACCTATTTTTATTGATCGAGGCAGTTCAGGCTTTTAAAGTACGAATTCACTAAATCCAACCAACAGAAAGTGTAGGCAGGATCGTTTTGTATCTTACCTCTTCCAAAAATGTTAACATTTTTGATTATTTCCACTTTTTCAGCCACTTTTTCCAACGCCATTCGAACTTCCTTTCATTTTCCTAGCACATCGATTAGGTCCAAAAATTCCGGCCTCGTTGCTTATCAGATTTGGCTCGCGACACCTTGATGATTTTTTCTGTTTTGCACTGACACCAAGCAATTTCGTTCGGTTTCCGAGCAATGTAACTGTTGTTTATTTAATTCTTTTTTGTTTCCCGTCACTAAACCATTGAAATAACTATTCTATTATCGAAAAAAAATCATTTCAAAATATTTTTTCAAATCAGCCGCGTTGGATCAGTTTTTGGAGCTACTTTGCCGTCGGTTCAAGGCTATCACCAACACATGCATAACAAGGTGTTGCCAGTTTTGTTTATCAATTTATTTCGATATTTCATTGAAATTGATTGAAATTTTTTAATTTAATATTTTGAATTGAATTTCTTTACTGTAATTATTTGAATGAAATATAAGCTTTAAAAAGCAAATGATTAACAGAAACAATGAAAATATGTTTTTTAAACGATAAAAATGCAAATTGATGCTAGAGATTTAGATGATTGTTAGGACCGATTGCAAAGTATCCCAAAATTTAAACTGATGTTGATTTATTTTTGTCTTAACATCATTATCACCAATTTAGCCGCATATATTTTTAATTTTTGCTTAAAAAAATGCAAACTGGCTACCCTGTTGGAATTGAAGGGGAAACGATTGAAAAACCTAAAGGGTCTAGTTCATTTAATCGCTGTCACCGTGACAGAAGCTGTCAACATTGCTTACGAGTGGTTTTTGAAAAAGTCGTATGAATTAAATTTAAAAAAATCTTGAGTTAGTTTTAAAAAGATCCTAAGCGCTAGTTGTAAACAAATCAATTTTTCGATTAGTTCTCGATCAATTTACGAATTATAAATAAAAAATGCTTTGAATTATCATCTGCACGTCTTTTAAATGCTCTTTACTGGAAAACAAACAAAATTTGGTTTGGTTCAGAAAAAAAATCAAATATGTGTCGGAGATCGTGATGGCTTTTAAGACGTATTGCAAACTAATCAGAGAAATATACATATGGAAAATATATTTTTTGTAAGTTTTATCTGATTTTTACATATTTATCTATATATAATTTTTTAAAATACAGGTATAACGATTTTTTTCACAATTGGCAGCGTTGGTTTATAATAAATTACACTTTTAAATTTTACCGTGTCAATCATGTTAGAAACACAATTAAACCAGCTAGAAAAATAAAAATCTTCGAAAAAAAATAAGCATAAGAGGTTAATGCGATGTTAACATTATGAATTTTATGATTTGAGACATATAGCCGGGGTGACTTTGATAGGTTTGATATTTTTCCGCAAAATGAAAAGTTAAAATTGAATACGTACGGAATGGTATGGAATCATACTGACCGAAGTGCTCAAAGTAACTCATGAAGAACTTTTCATGAAATTTTGAAAAGTTTAAAAAGTTAGTTAACTATAACATAGAAAATGTTGATAAAAAGCATTATTTTCATCTTCTCAATGATTTTTTCAATGAACATGATTTTGAATCGTAAAACGGAATGCATTTTCGGATTCTTCGGACAATCTTCTACTAGGAAAAGGTAAAATTAGTTTGTAAATAATAAATATTATTAAATATTATTTGTTTATGAAACGTAATTGAAAAAAATCTCATAATTTAAAGGCATTTTCATTAAAACAAAATAAATATAAAATGTAAAAACTTTTGATTCGTTCTTTGAATTCAGTTAAACATGTAATATAAATCTATAATTTAATAAACAAAACTAGTTTCAACGAATTTCAGGCAAAGTTCTGAATTTTTAACAATTTTACCTAAAATTTATATGTATTATGTTAAAAAGCTTATAAATATAGTTAACTAAATATTGACATAAATGATTTTCTTAAAAATTATATCAGCAACCTAAGTGATGGTAAGTTCGAAGTAAAAATAATGTTTGAAAACCTCAAATCTGCTTTTAACAAGACAAACTATGACTATCAAAGGCACCCTGGTATTCAAACAAAGATTTTTTTCAAATATTACATTGTTTTTAAAGTGCAACATGTAGTTAAACTTTTTGTCAAGCAACTGTAAAGTTTAACATGACAGATGAGAAAGTTTCACACCAAGTTACAAGCTATAATCTCCCTTTAAAATTTCTTGATTGTTTAATAATATTTGAACATAAGCTCTGCGTAAAATTTAGAACCTTTTTTCATTGTAACTTGTTATGTATCTGTGTCATTCAATTCATTTAATTTTAAGATAAGGTGTTTTTATTGCGAGTAATAACGGGTTGTCTTTTATGTTCTAATGCTTGAACAATTAGGTCGTAAGAATATGCAAATTGTTAATACCTGCTAAAGATGCGTGAGTTTCCATTCAAAATGATTAAAACACGTTTTCAAATTCAAATCCATTGTTTCATCATAATTGTTTTATTTATGAAATAAATATTTTCCAAATTATAATCGTGGATAGGCCCTTTGGTTTATCAAACCGAGTTTTTGTAAGTGTGCGTGTTGTCGCCGCACGCCGCAATTCGAGTTGTCCAAATTTCAACCAATCAGAGTGTGGGTCCAAAATAGGTTCAGCGATGTCTCCAAAATAAATTCAATAAGTCCAAAAAGCATCCAAAAAAAGTTTTACTTGAAATGCTTATTACAATGGAATGGTTAAATTATTTTAAATTTTCAATAGTACACTTTGTTAAGCATAAATTAAGGCACAAAACAATCCTGAAACGAGCCAAATTAGTTAGACCGTTCCTGAGAACTATGCGAAATATGTTGACGCTTTGCATAGTAGGTCCAAAATAGGGCCATATACCCTATGTATTTTTTTCAGGGGCAATGTTTTTGACTAATATTCCCTTTATTTCATATTTTTTTTAGGTCAAACAATTATGCAGTAATTTTGGTTTTGTGCCAGACTTTATTTTTAAGCACTCTGTCGCGACTTTAAAGCTAATTATTTTAGTTTAAATATTAAACGTAAAAAACGCTCAACCAATCAAGAAAGGACTAGATAATGATTTCATATTTCATACCAGGTCCAATACTATCAGAAAAACAAAAAAATACAAATTGATTGCAAATTTAAAAAAATAAACAAAAAAAGTTTGTTTTAAGTTTTTTTTCTCAAAATTAAATAAAAACTTTTAGAAAAATCTAATGTCCAGCAGTGGGCTAAGACTCGGCATTTCATTTGAGCGTCGAATTTCCCGTTAATTAATTCTCTACATCTTCAATTAAATTTAAACAGAATATTGCTAAAGGAAACAATGATTTGTGTATGGGATGAAAAATTTACACACAGAAAAAAAAATCAATGCTCGTAATCGTGAATTAAGTTCACGAGTGTGTGAACCACGAAGGAATTTATTCATGAGTATGGTGCATTTGCACTATAAACATGAATATATTCCTTCGTGGTTCTCGCATTCGTGAACATAATTCACGATTTCGAGAATTGATTTTTTTTCCGTGCAGATAATTTGGAGAAATCCAAGGCAATTGGACGCATTTTTACCCGTTTATTCGAATCATACAAATATATACAGAAGGCAACTTAAATTATATTCAAATTTTCTAAATTTTATGTTGAGAGAATCTTTTACTGAATACAACTCTTAGATTTAGAAAATCTATAATTTTTGAACAATTAAATAACAGATAACAATGCATATGTTCTTAAATTATACACTTAATATTAGAACTGATGAACTTCTGTCTTAAGTAAATTTTATTTAAGACAGAAGTTCATCAGTTCTAATGTTTGGCGTGTAATTTAAGAACATATGAATTGTTATTTGCTCTGCACCAATTCTTTTGAACAATCATTTTTAACCTTCTTTGTCAAGCGGAAGGTCAAGCATCAACCCATCAGAGTGCACACTCTCAGAACCACTCAAGGAACTGGAACAGCGCTTATACCACAAATATGCAGTGCAATGTCGAGGTCCAATTCCGTTCCGAAGAGCGTTCCCGGATTATTTGAACGTCGGCTCGCCGGGGTGTGACTTGTTTGCACAAGATAAGTGCGCTTCGATGTCACATCCACCTTGCACTTTGCAGCAAGCTGTTGAGTTGACTTTGACATACTGAAGCAGGTCTGAAGAAACGGTTTTTTTTTCTGCCAACCGCACGCCAAGTGGAATGAACTTGCGGCTTTCTTCCAGAACTTGGTTGAGTAACTCCTTAGCTTGTAGTAGCACCTTGTAGAAGGCGTGTTCTTCGGCTAGTGGTACTTTTTACACGGTTGATTTCCGCACAATTTGCCAACCCGAGCAGAACTCGTGACACGGGGGAAAAGAGGCAGCTCTGGAAGATGACGGTTATTACGCGGAGGGCCTGCTGGTGATGGACAAATGAGGTGACGAGTTCTGAACCCACTGAGTTGAGGAATGCGAGGTGGAACTATCTAACGTCCATTAAGTCGTGTGGCAGGAGGCAGGCAGGTTCTGGCCGTCGTCCCGTTGAGAATCCGATAATTTGATCTTAATTGCGTCATCTTGCCGGCTTTCGCCCCATTGGTGGAGATTGCTAAATAGACAGGTGTTTTCATGCCGTGGCGAAGATGATGATGATGATAATTTGATTGGGCTGCCGTTGCGATTACGCGATGCAAATAGAATGGAGTTCTCTCCTCAGGTTTTTTTTTGCAAGTTCATTGCGCAAGAGGATGGAAGATTGCTAAATTGATCGCGTTTTTTTCTTCTTTCTATTTTCAGGTAAGCAACAATGACACAAATAACTCCTCGGTGGGGGTGGAACAGTTGGAATCTGATTTTAAGTGAGGTTTTGGTAAGTCGTAAAAAAGATTCTTCAATCAAGAAAATTATATACTTATAAATTTTAGAATTACTTTCATTTTTTTTAAATACTTAAACAACTAAAATATGATGTGAGGAAAATTTCCTAAAAGATGTGCCTGATTTAAAAGTTTTGGAATATTTTTTATAGAACAGATCTGAAAATTTTACAAAAGTTTCATTTTTCAAAACAGGAAATCGAACCAATAGTTTCCGAGATATCATCAGTTGAAAATTACAGGCTAGTTGGATGACACATAGAAAAACTCAATTTCATCTATTTAAGTTTTCTGGGAGGCGGTATTTCAGAAACCAATAGTTTAATTCTAAAAGTTTCAGACAGAAAATTGTGTATTGTTTTCGGAAGTCCTTTTCTTTCAAGAAGTATTTTTAAAATGCAAAAAAAATACTAAGTGAAGTCGCAAATACATACCTAAAAGTAGCTATAAATTCAGAACATAAATGGCTATTACAAAAAAACTGAATCGAATGCTAATGAAAATGATTTTTTTCAAATCTTTTGTCTGTTTGATCAACATTTTCAACAAGAAACATTTTTCAGAAATTCATATTTCTGGAATCATTTTGGTCATTTTGGTCATTTTGGTCATTTTGGTCATTTTGGTCATTTTTGGTCATTTTTGTCGTTTTTGTCATTTTTGTCATTTTTGTCATTTTTGTCATTTTTGTCATTTTTGTCATTTTTGTCATTTTTGTCATTTTTGTCATTTTTGTCATTTTTGTCATTTTTGTCATTTTTGTCATTTTTGTCATTTTTGTCATTTTTGTCTTTTTTGTCATTTTTGTCATTTTTGTCATTTTTGTCATTTTTGTCATTTTTGTCATTTTTGTCATTTTTGTCATTTTTGTCATTTTTGTCATTTTTGTCATTTTTGTCATTTTTGTCATTTTTGTCATTTTTGTCATTTTTGTCATTTTTGTCATTTTTGTCATTTTTGTCATTTTTGTCATTTTTGTCATTTTTGTCATTTTTGTCATTTTTGTCATTTTTGTCATTTTTGTCATTTTTGTCATTTTTGTCATTTTTGTCATTTTTGTCATTTTTGTCATTATTGTCATTTTTGTCATTTTTGTCATTTTTGTCATTTTTGTCATTTTTGTCATTTTTGTCATTTTTGTTATTTTTGTCATTTTTGTCATTTTTGTCATTTTTGTCATTTTTGTCATTTTTGTCATTTTTGTCATTTTTGTCATTTTTGTCATTTTTGTCATTTTTGTCATTTTTGTCATTTTTGTCATTTTTGTCATTTTTGTCATTTTTGTCATTTTTGTCATTTTTGTCATTTTTGTCATTTTTGTCATTTTTGTCATTTTTGTCATTTTTGTCATTTTTGTCATTTTTGTCATTTTTGTCATTTTTGTCATTTTTGTCATTTTTGTCATTTTTGTCATTTTTGTCATTTTTGTCATTTTTGTCATTTTTGTCATTTTTGTCATTTTTGTCATTTTTGTCATTTTTGTCATTTTTGTCATTTTTGTCATTTTTGTCATTTTTGTCATTTTTGTCATTTTTGTCATTTTTGTCATTTTTGTCATTTTTGTCATTTTTGTCATTTTTGTCATTTTTGTCATTTTTGTCATTTTTGTCATTTTTGTCATTTTTGTCATTTTTGTCATTTTTGTCATTTTTGTCATTTTTGTCATTTTTGTCATTTTTGTCATTTTTGTCATTTTTGTCATTTTTGTCATTTTTGTCATTTTTGTCATTTTTGTCATTTTTGTCATTTTTGTCATTTTTGTCATTTTTGTCATTTTTGTCATTTTTGTCATTTTTGTCATTTTTGTCATTTTTGTCATTTTTGTCATTTTTGTCATTTTTGTTATTTTTGTCATTTTTGTCATTTTTGTCATTTTTGTCATTTTTGTCATTTTTGTCATTTTTGTCATTTTGGTCATTTTTGTCATTTTTGTCATTTTTGTCATTTTTGTCATTTTTGTCATTTTTGTCATTTTGGTCATTTTGGTCATTTTGGTCATTTTGGTCATTTTGGTCATTTTGGTCATTTTGGTCATTTTGGTCATTTTGGTCATTTTGGTCATTTTGGTCATTTTGGTCATTTTGGTCATTTTGGTCATTTTGGTCATTTTGGTCATTTTGGTCATTTTGGTCATTTTGGTCATTTTGGTCATTTTGGTCATTTTGGTCATTTTGGTCATTTGGTCATTTTGGTCATTTTGGTCATTTTGGTCATTTTGGCCATTTTGGTCATTTTGGCCATTTTGGTCATTTTGATCATTCTGGTCATTTTGGTCATTTTGGCCATTTTGATCATTTTGATCATTTTGATCATTTTGATCATTTTGATCATTTTGATCATTTTGATCATTTTGATCATTTTGATCATTTTGATCATTTTGATCATTTTGATCATTTTGATCATTTTGATCATTTTGATCATTTTGATCATTTTGATCATTTTGATCATTTTGATCATTTTGATCATTTTGATCATTTTGATCATTTTGATCATTTTGATCATTTTGATCATTTTGATCATTCTGGTCATTTTGGTCATTTTGGTCATTTTGATCATTTTGATCATTTTGATCATTTTGGTCATTTTGGTCATCCTGGTCATTCTGGTCATTTTGGTCATTTTGGTCATTTTGGTCATTTTGGTCATTCTGGTCATTCTGGTCATTTTCGTCATTTTGATCATTTTGATCATTTTGATCATTATGATCATTTTGATCATTTTGATCATTTTGATCATTTTGATCATTTTGATCATTTTGGTCATTTTGATCATTTTGATCATTTTGATCATTTTGATCATTTTGATCATTTTGATCATTTTGATCATTTTGATCATTTTGATCATTTTGGTCATTTTGGTCATTTTGGTCATTTTGATCATTTTGATCATTTTGATCATTTTGATTATTTTGATCATTTTGATCATTTTGATCATTTTGATCATTTTGATCATTTTGATCATTTTGGTCATTTTGGTCATTCTGGTCATTCTGGTCATTTTGATCATTTTGATCATATTGATCATTTTGATGATTTTGATCATTTTGGTCATTTTGATCATTTTGATCATTTTGATCATTTTGATCATTTTGATCATTTTGATCATTTTGATCACTTTCATCATTTTGGTTATTTTTGCATTTTTGGTCATTTTGGGTTTTAATAAAATTGAATTAAATAATTATTGAACAAATAAAAGAAATGAAGTTCAAAACAAACTGAGCCATTACTGCCTCGTGAACCAATTACGAAACGTAACTCAAGTCTCACTTTATCATTAATTGTTCATCGCACATTTTACGATGTAGCAAAATGGCAAACCAAACCTAAAGTGAGTTGCAAATCAAGAGAAAATTATACCAATTCCGCCCCTCAATTCAGCATGAATAAACTTATTCTTAACAAACCGCTTAATCTCTTTTGCGATGTAGTCCGCACCTTCCAAATTGATTGCTTTTCTGCGCAGAACAATAAAATAAACAAGGACTGACTGACTGAAAGACTTGCAACGCAAAAAGAGTGGTTGACCCCGTTTAGACCAAGCCACTTCAGTGTGCTTAAGCAGCGCACAACGTGCGCGTCACGTTACGTCCAAACCAAAACACAGGAGGTCACAGTCCGCCGAAGAGGTCGCCTAAAGCTCGTGCGGACACACTGTTTTTATGTAATTCGACCTCACGAGCTTTCTGTTCTCGAGTTGAACCTTAAGCCCCAGCCTTAGCTTAAAGCGCACGCGTGGCGTCTAAATCTTGGGGGAAGAATTATTGCTTTCATGTGACATTTAAACTCGCGGCGCGAAAGGCCTCGACCACCCCGTCCCATAGTGGTTCAGGAGAGGTTCTACGCCGCGTTAAGGTTCAGCTCTCGGTATCAGCGCGCAACCTCCGCGCTCGAACCCTGGCCAACGAAATGTGTGCGCGCGCTCCAATTGCTTTATTGACTCGATTAGTCGATGGATGGATCGTCGTGCTGGAGAGTCCGTAAAGTTCAACCTCAGTGGTGTTTGGAAGCTTTTAAGCGAATTGTACACAGCTGAGGCTGCTGCTGCAGCAGCAGCGAAAAGACTGTACAGAAAACATGGGTTCACGTGCCCAGCCCAGAATTTGACATTTTGGGGGCATGTTCGGGGAATCTTGGTTGAAGGAATTTGATCGGGTGGTACTTGCTGTGAAGCGGCTTTTTTTAATCTCTTCAAAGTAATCAAGAAACTTCCTTTGTTTGCAAGTCCGCAAAAGCACCAGTTGAGTCATTTCAGCACCCTCCAATCGATCGCCCTCGAGACAGCAATCGATAAGCAACCAATCACCACATCACTTCGACCACCTCAACCACTTCATAAAGAGAGAAAACAAATTGATCCGCTTATCACGAGCGATCCTTGATCATGCAATCACGACCAACCTCGATAACCTGCTTCGCCAGACTCGTAGCCTATAGCTGCAGGCCTGCCGTAGTCGTAGTAGTTCAACGCTTGATAGACTAGAATCTCGATTACACGAGCAAATCAGGTTGCTGAAGGTGCCCTGCAGAACATCCGCCTCGAGCGCTCGAATCACGTGGGAAATCGACGGGAAACCATCACAAAAAGGTCTCCCTCGCGCGATCGCAATCTTACTGGGTTGAGTCCCGGGGTGGGCACCCGTTTCACGGAATGAAGTCTTTGTGGAAGCTTACTGCCTTGGATTCCCAGGCCCGTAATCTTGACAAATTTATTTCCCGAGCCTACCGGGTCCCGAGGTGACCGACTGAAGCTGTGACTACAATAAAAACCCATAGGGAAGCTCACAGCACAGCTATGCAGATCTTGCGTCGCGGGAGCCACCTTAACGATAATTGCTTCAATCTTCCTCGTCGACCGTAAGTCACATGTGTGAGGTCTCTTGAACCGGCTCTAAGCTATACTGCAGGAAGCGACTTACATAGATCGTTGACGCGCGATTAGTACAAAGCCACCCCGAGATCAGCTACAGACTACGCGAGACTTCGCGGAGTTCCTTCCACAACCCGCTCGCAAAGACCGGTTTGGATTTGAATTTTAAATCGTTTCTTCATGACAGAACAAAGGAGGTCACTTACGAGCTCAAATACTAAAGGTGCCCGTTTTATCTGCTGACTCGCAACCTAGAATGGCGAAATCAAGCGAACCCCCACTTTCAAAAACCCCGTGAACCAATTCTCATGGGACAGTCCAGCTACACGATCACGAAAAGTGAATCTCATTTGGGTAATCGTCGAGAGCGAAAGTGGTCCCGCGCGCGATCCCCTTGGGGATCGTCGATGACAACCTGAAGATCGGCACGACGACAGCGTCGTCGTCAAATCAGTTCACGACTTTTGCTGCGATTTCGCGACAACTTCATGACCGGGGGATGAAATATTAACCTAATAATTATTAATGTTTTTTGATACCCATGGGACCGAAGGCTTGAGTGGAAGTAGCTCCTGGACGACCGGTCGGTAATTATTAGTCCATTTTTCTTTCGGCTGTGGCCTTCTCACTTTTGCGCAAGCGCGAGAGTTGTGTGTGTGTGTTTGTACTAAAGAAGACATTATTGATGGCGAGCAGCCAGCGTTGCCGTACATGGGAAAAATGGATCTGTTTCTAATTTCCATTTGCGGGACGTTTTGCAGGTAATATACGGGTGCACGTTGAGTGATCGTCGTATTAGGACCATACTAAGTAAGGAGGTAATTTGTTTGGGATGGTGTCATTATCGAGGATGGCAGAGGTAGAGCCATCATGGGTTGACCTTAATATTTCCGCTAATTTCAACAGATATTGTGCAAAATATTTGTTTCTTTTCAAATGAATCTGAAAGAATGACATAATAAAATAGAGCAATTCTACGAAATCGGTATTTTTTTGAATTTTAATTTTTGTATTTTTTAATCCGACAGAAACTTTTTTGGTGCCTTCGGTATGCCAAAGGAGCCATTTTGCATTATTAGTTTGTCCATATAATTTTCCATACAAATTTGTCAGCTGTCCATACAAATATGATGTATGAAAATTCTAAAATCTGTATCTTTTGAAGGAATTTTTTGATCGCTTTGGTGTCTTCGGCAAAGTTGTAGGTATGAATATGGACTACTCTGAAAGAAATGATACACGGTAAAAAAAATTTGTGATTTTTTATTTAACTTTTTGTCACTAAAACTTGATTTGCAAAAAAAAACTAGTTTTGATTTTTTTTATTTTTTGATATGTTTTAGAGGACATCAAATGCCAACTTTTCTGAAATTTCCAGGTTGTGCAAAAAATCTTTGACCGAGTTATGAATTTTTTTAATCAATACTATTTTTTTCAAAAAATCGAAAAATTTGTCGCAAAAATTTTTGAACTTCATTTTTCGATGTAAAATCAAATTTGCAATCAAAAAGTACTTTAGTGAAATTTTGATAAAGTGCACCGCTTTCAAGTTGAATCCATTTTTAGGTGACTTTTTTGAAAATAGTCTAAGCTTTTTTTTTTAATTAGTGCACATGTTTGTCCACTTTTGAAAAAAATATTTTTGAAAAGCTGAGAAAATTCTTTATATTTTGCTTTTTTGAACTTTGTTAATACGACCCTTAGTTGCTCAGATATTGCCATGTACGACTCGTGCTGAAAAAATCAACTCTTTGCAACTTGTTGCATAAACTACTATTTTCTAAGTCTCACCCAAACAACCCACCATTTTCTAATGTCGATATCTCATCAACTAATGGTCCGATTTTCAATGTTAAAATATGAAACATTCGTGAAATTTTCCGATCTTTTCGTAAAAAATATTTTCATTTTTTTTAAACCAAGACTAACATTTTAAAAGGGCGTAATATTGAATGTTTGGCCCTTTTGAAATGTTAGTCTTGGTTTAAAAAAATTAAAATATTGTTTTCGAAAAGATCGGAAAATTTCACGAATATTGAAACAATAACTCTGTGAAATCACCCAAATTTCAGCAAAGTTTGTTCGCAACTAGCAATATATCACTCTTGCATAACACATGTCCATAAAAATTGAACAATGCGATTATTTTGGTACCAATCCCACAAAACGAGTGCTCTGTTTACACAAAACAAAGAACAACTGCTTCCCCCTCCGACACGATCAATAACACAACAACAGCCCTCCTCTATTTTTCCAAGAAACCTAAAAAGTGAAAGATGCCAGCGATGCATCACGATTCACTTTTCTGCGCTGCTCTCAAAATGAGATCATTATCTGGCGAGCGCTAATGCCACACAAGGCAAAAAAAAACCGTTTCCAATAGCCAATTTCTGGTAGGTTATGGCGCGTTGACGACAACCCCGTCAGGAAGAAATTCACTTTCAACGCGATCACGATCCCTCCGAGAAGACTTTAGACCCTGGAAAAGTGTTGCTTGTTGCTGTAATCCCTTTGACACGCGAAAGCTGATCTGCGCGCTCTGCTCTCGCGGTGTCATCTTCGTGCACTTCTACAGAAGATCTCTGGAGCAGGGTTTGCGAGGGGGGGCTTAATTGCTTATTTATTGCAAACAAGTCACTTCGCCAAGTCGGAGTCAATTCTTGCCAACTTGAAACGAAAAAATGGGAGATGTCACCTAGTCTGACTGCAAGACTGCGACTCCTCTCACGTAATTTGAGATGAAAAGTGAAAGATGTCGCAAAATGCGCGAGAGCGGGGATCAAAGGTTTTACACTGTGGATGCAATCGCCTGGAGATGTCGCCGAGAAGACGACGACGACGACGAGCTGTGAAAAGAATCTGCCTGCATCGCGAACGCGGAGAGGTCTTGGCGGTTAATTAGTCGTGGCAAAGAATTGATGACCTGCGATTACGACAGAGAGTCTGTGAGAGATGCCGGGAAATTGGCGGGAATTGAAGAATTTAAGGGGTGAAATAATCGGTTCCACGATAGTTTGAGATTTGAAGAAGAACAATGCGAAAAGGGTTTGTTAGAATTAAAAAGTAAGCCGATTTATCTATAGAGATTGAGTTCAAATTTCAGTTCTACTGACATAAATATAGACTGGGTTTTGAACTTAAATAATTTGCAAGAAGATTTAATAAAAAAAAATATACCTAAACATGTTTGTCCCTTGATTTTCGGACCAATTTTCAAAAATATTTGCAACGGCCTAATTTTAAATAACTCGTTTTGTAGGATTGGTACCAAAATAATCGCATTGTTCGATTTGTATGGACAATAAAGACATGTGTAAGGCAAGAGTGATATATTGCTAGTTGCAAACAAACATGGGTGACTTGCTTAAATTTAGGTGATTTCACAAAATTTTCGTTTGCTTTTTAATCAAATACAGAACAATAGTTTTAAGCAATCATCAAACGAAATAACAACTACCTGCTGAACGAAATTTTCCGTCTGGTATAAAATTTAATCCAGTATTCTCATCTTGTTTTCTTTATATACACTCAAAAAAATGAAATCGCGTAAAGGTGAACAGAGTTGATGCCAACGGGAACCAGGAAGAAAACTGTTCACTTTCATGGTGCAATGCACTATAAAAGTTGAACAGTTTTCTTCCTGGTTCCCGTTGGCACGAACTCTGTTCACGTTCACGTTCACGTTCATTTTTTTAATATGTTTTAGGACACAAAAAGTGGCATCATTTTTTGCCAAGAAATGATTCTTTTTAAATGTGTATTCTGTAAAGTATTGAAATTTCACACAAAAAATCATTCAATCAAAACAATCAAATCAAAAAATATTCTCATACAATGTTGATAAAGTCTCAAAAGATAGCCATTTTCAAGTTGAATTATTTATGGTGTTACATACATGTAAATCGTCAAAAATGTCCGAGGTTGGTGTGAGCACACATTAAATTTTTTTTATGATCTTTTTGCAGGGCATTTAAATGTACATTTTCATATATTAACAAAATAAATATGAATACATTTGGATATACCATTGCCGAGATATAGCTATTTTAAGTTAGCAGTTTAAAAAACGGGTGCCACGATATCTCAACACTGCTTTGAATAAATCAGCTCAAAATTTTGGTGAAGACTCGTTAAACCGGTCCTGTGTGCATGACGAAGGCTGATTTTCAAAAACATAATTTTCAAAAAAGATAAAAATATTTTTATGTTTTTCATATAAAAAAACCTCAGTTTTTGATTTTTGTATTTTTTTAAAAAGCAAAATTTAAAAATCGGGTTTCGTCATGCACACGAAATATGTCTTGGGAGTCTTCACCCCAAATTTCAGCTAATTTGGTCCATCCCATCTCGAGATATCGTGGCACCCGTAAATCAACTCGGTGTTTCGAGAAAAACGCTCACAAAGTTTGACAGTTCGCTTTGCGCATGGCAAAATTGTGAACTTAAATCGTCTCTTACTCAGTTTAGTCATGAAATATCTTCGTGAAACTTTCAGGTGTGATTGAAAATCATCTTTTTAGTAAATTTAGTAAATGTTCTGTCATATGAAATTTTGTGGTTTTCTACATATATGTAACCCCTAAATACAATTTTCTTTTTAAAATTTTCAAAAATAGTGTTGACGAAAATATATTCGAAAAGCTAATAAAAATCTCTACAATTTTCTATCCGACTCCGACCTTTGATAGCCTTAAAAAGAATGAAAATTACAAAAAAAATAGTTTTTCCAAATTCTATCCAATTGACTCACAATGGAAGCTATTGGTCAGCTTAAAAAAATATTTTCTGGTTTTTTAAATCACGACTTAAATTTCAGAAGGGATATCATGTTATTTGGGCGTGTCGAAATGTGAGTCGTGATTTCAATGATCTTAAAAAAATAATTTAAAAAATTAAATCTATTCAGAAAATTTCAGAAGGGGCCAATTTTTTTAATTTTTTAAATAATTAAATTTGCAATCATTAACTTCTTAAATTATTTTATATTTTCAACTTGATTTAACGTATTATCAAACTGGAATAATTAAGTCAGTCGCTATAATGCTCGAATCGCTTTTTATATAATATTTTCTTTCCATTTTTGACCACTTGATCACATTTATTTGGAAAATAAAAGGATACTTCATCTGAGTTATAGGGCACTAAAAGCACGAAATTGGCACTAAATGTTGACTTTTTTTTAAATTGTGACCTGTGTAATCTGAGCTGAAAAGACCTTTTTGAATTGTATATTAGTGTGGCTCAACATGATCGACTGTTCAGAATAAGGTTATTTCGATTGCATTTAGGCTGATTTAAACTTCCCCAAAAGAAAAGAAAATAATCGATTTGATGAGTTAACACATTGCGCTTTGCATTTAAATTTTATATTGGAATCTGTATGGGAATTCTACCTTTTTCACAGTTTGATTTTCTACTAATTTTTAAACAGATACAAAAGCGTTAAAATTAATTAAATGATCTATAAAATCACGTTTCATACCAGTTTTGAACATGTCGCTGATGTATCTTTTGTCGTTGGTTCGTTGGTTTAAAAATTGAAGTCCAAATTTTAATTACGAAAATCAAAATACAAAAAAAAAAAACAATTTTCTCATGCTAAATGCAATCAATCGATCCTAACTTTTCGTGGGTTGTTTAAAGGCATAAAAATCATATAAAAGAATTTGTTAAGACTTGATTTGATCTATTCAAAATTTTCTCATACAGCAACGAGCTGCAAATAAACAATATAAGTATATCTAGAATATTTTTTTAAAAGCAACCTGGTGTGCTATGGATTTCTCAAGCAGATAGAACATATTGAAAATCTAATCTAGCTATCTCTGGTTAATTTGCCAATAGTCGTAAGACGTTGCAGCCATTACAACCGCCGGCACTTTCTTAATTTATTTTTCTGAAACAAAGCGAATTTTCATTGATTTTCAGTAAATAGTATTTTTGAAGTTGATAATTCAAAATTAAACGCAAATCGATCGAATAGCGTTTTACGTTACAAATGGCACTTAGGACTTATTAAAAACTAACCCAAGATAAGTTCATTAGGGTAAAATGAGATTATAAAGCTGTTCAAATTTAGTAGGCAATTTTTAGTTCTTTTGGATAATCGAAACTTTGAGTAATCGAGGCTTATACTTCTAAATGATCTTGGCGAAAATTCGTTATGTTGTTAAATGTAGTCAGCACTTCAGCGTAGAACATTTTCAAGACTGAAAGCTGCTGATTTGGATAAAAATAAATAAATAAATACATGTATGGCACAAACTACGTTAAGGTGAGTTACGATTAAAAACGTAGTCCTACGTCAAAAAGGCAGACTAATATGAATCGGAATATCCCACTTCTTGATCCAGCTAGACGTTAATCAACCCCTCAGTTCAGAGAAACCATGAATTTACCAAGATAAAAAGTTTAGGCATTTATCTACATTTCGAAGAAACCATGAATCGATCACGATAACGAAACTTAACTTTGCTTATTTTTGCCCATATATAAAGGAGAGGAATATTTTTCGGAGTTAGTTGTGTCCAGCATTATCTAGTATGAAGAATTTACTTATTCTGTTTGCCGTTTTGGCCGTGGCCAGCGCCAAGTCGGTTGACATCGATTCGTCTCAGGTTGAGTCGGTCGGTATCGATTGGTCCCAGGTTCGACCGATTGAGGACTCCGACCGTTACTGGGTTCGTCTACCAGAAGAGCTGCAGTACCTGCGGAAGCACCAACCGGACCACAGGATAGTTAACGGCGAGGAAGCTGTTCCTGGTCAATTTCCCTACTCCGTTTCGAAGCTGAGTCTTATACCAAAGTTGTAGGGAATTTTATATTTAAAAATCTCACAATTGGACAAATCTGGGCCTTTTATTGTCACGCGAGTAAACTCTCTTTATGATATGGATGTTTCTATTCATGTTGAAAAGAGAATATAATTCAATATATTAATCTGATTTGTATATTTGTACCCATTTTTATTAACTTTTATTTTATTAATTTCTTTCAGGTAATGATCGTCAATCTGCTTTGCTAAATAGTCTTTCGTGACTCGAGGTAACACATATATTTCACTTAACTATTATTAAGCCGTGCTCTGCAAAGTACCATTTCCATGCACCAGAAATCTCCATCCCAAAAACGGCTACCGTGCTCACCGACCATGTGGTCAGCTCAAGTCTTAATCTCGCAGTTTTTCTCACCGCTTATAAAGACGAGATCGATCTCATTAGGTGGTCACGATCGGTCCATTTACTAAGTCTCACACTCGCGCGGGGGTTCTGGTACTCCACACATCGTCATTTCACAGCTCATTGATACATCAATCTCAAGGGAGTTTGGAGAGAAGGGTTGCGAGTGGGGGTCCTAACGATAACCCATCAGCACATAACCCTGTAGCTACTAATTGCTCCGCCTCGAGCGTACACCCGGGGGTCTATCGAAATTGTTTTTTAAACTTCTACAACATTAAGCGAGCACGATTAATTAATTTCAGTCTGCTTGAAAAACCCTTGCTGGTGGTGCCACAAATTAATTTCCATGTCCCAACCCCCGTGTTGGAAACTACGTCCTTCTGAACCCTCCAGTAGTGTGGCCTCTACCGAGACAATGTTTTGCCTGCGTCGATCTTTATTATCCCAGACCAAGCCGCGAGTGATCTGGGCGAAGGTCTGTAAAAAGTCAACCCCCTTTGTCTCGCAAGGGTCCCACCAAAAGGTCTCAATCTGCTACGACGACGTGATAAAAAGAGAACATAAATTGTTGTGCCTTCCCTTAAGAAAACCTCGACCTGGATCAGCGAGCGCAGCGAGGTCTCAGTTCTTGTAGGTTGTCGTCGAGATAGTCAGTTTCCAATAGTTCCCCCAATCACCTTAAAGTTTGGCAGGGTTGCCAGATATCCTTGTTCCTCGCGCGCGATTGCCCCATTAAATCATACAGAAACACACTAAAAACGTCGATTTAACTCCGCTGGAGATCCCTTTTTGCCGTCGAAATCTATTCACCCAAGGAATTTATGTCACTGATTAACTTTGACCCAACACACACGGCGCACACGGGACCATAACTTTGAGTGCCTGTCGATAATCACCCCCAATTTAGTGGTCTTCGGCAGCAGTGGTCAACCAATCGGATCACCTTGGAACCGTTTCTTGTGCGAGCTCGGTTTCCTTTGCACTTCCCTTCACGTCGGTTTCGGGGGAGCCGAGTTGAACTTTGGAGACCCTGCTGAGTGCTGGTAGATTTACACGGAAAGTAGTGTAAAATTATGAAATGTCATTTAATACTGAATTGTAATACTAATAAGAGAGTTTGATTAGTTCGTCATAATGTTGAATGAATTTCATGCAAAATTCAATTTACAGTGAATTTTATGTAAAATTACATTGTTTCCATGCAAATCAATATTTCATTAAATTTTATGTAAAATTACATGGTAGTCTTGGAAGCTGTATTTTAACATTATTTTGATTAGATTTGATTTTCAAATGATTCTTTATAAAAAATAAAAAGATAGAAAATTTTACACAAATTTTCATTTAATTTTTCTAACAGTGCCCCCCTTCCGGACTTCAACCGGACAGTGGCGAGCCACCACCACCAGGCTTTTGCAAGGAAACCTTTAACTTTGGAAGGTTCAATGAGTTACTAATTTTTACGGTTATTAGCCGCAGCTGCCGGCTGGCTGCAGCTTTTTGTTCGCTGATGGTGTCAGAACATGCATGGCCGGATCGGGACACCCGATTAGCGCGAGCAGGAGTGTAATAATTTATCAAAACAAATTGGAGCCTTTCGTTCCGTGGAGGGGTTTTTTTTGTTGTTGTTTTGTTGAAGTGGTATTGAAGTAGGTAGGCTAGCAGTGAGTAGTTTCTTATTAGATATGGTCAAAATTGATTTTTTGTACCTTGTTTGAAGTGTGCAAACATTGGAAACAACATGGAACAGAATGGAATTTGAGGAAAAATGTTTGGTTCTTATTAGGTTGTGCAATTCAGTGGCAATTGGCTTGAAATTGAAAAATTGTTAGGCATACTAAGGCATTGAGACTGAATTATCAGCTTCTGAAACGAATTTTGAAAAATTTAATTTTGAAGCACATGGAAACTGAATTCAATTAATTTGGAATTTCGTTATGCTTGATTTCCTTGAAACATATTTTAAATTATCTAATTTATGAACTTTAGAATGTTCACTACAAAAAACAAATTATTGAAGAACAGTTTATACCCGAAATTTCAAATTTTAAAAAGTCCTAATCAATATCGCGTTTTTTTGTTTAATCAAATTTTTGTTAACAATCTTTTATTTCCGGTTTTTTCAATTGAAACTTGTCCCCATGAATGAATCATTTCCTCAAAAAGACAAATCAACCCACCAAATATTGACGGGAATTCCCGATAGAAAGATTGGGTCACCCCGATTGAACGCTTCTTCACGCGAATCATCCCCAAATTAGGCTATCGCAGCGTGGGGGGAGGACACGATCGTTTTCACTTGAATCAGATACCGCAGAAGAAGTCTCGCGAAGAAAGTTTTGTCGATTTATTCGAGGAAGTCATCACCGCACGCGTGTGGCCACTGGGATGAACTCAAATTAAACCAGGTTCAGGTTGAGATAAGCTGGTCTATTTTTAAGTCACGGTTTTTAAGTTCGAGCAAACCCCAACCCATAAACCCTAATTGAGATTTTATGGCCTGTAAAGTCGTTCCAAACCTTCCCTCTCCAAGCCAGTGACCTTGTTCGTCGTCCGAAACCTAAATTGAACGCGACTTTCTTTACACCTCCACGAATCGATTTGTTTACTCAAGTTTTCACTCGCCGAGGTCGGAACCTAAATGAAATCTCCCGCGGGAACGAGGTGGCAACAAACGACCGACCGTTACAGATATCAGTCAGTAAGACAAAAGCGTTTTCCCTGGTTTGCCCTGTGGGTCCGGAGCAAAAGCAGCTGTGTTTCTTTTACTCGCGATTTCATTACACCCGCGGGAGGTAGATATTTATAATAAAGTGAGAGTTGGGAGGAAGTTGATAAGCAATCGCGGGAGGCAGCAAAAAATGGCACCTCCATTGATCACGATGACTTACCACAGAGAGAGGGGTATCACTAGAGTAGTGAACGACTTCATACTATACTATGAATAAAAGGGGGTAAAAAAGTAAGTGAAAAGTTGTTCGATACCGGCGGCGATGACAAGGGCAGGAAATGGGCGAGATTGCTTTATTATGCGTATCACTCAATTAAATGAGTTGCATGCAGGGATAAATGAACTTGTTGATCGGGGTACTTAATTTTTGTTACACTTCACTCTTTTTTCCACCGCAAAGCAAAAAAAGGATTTTATTCGTTTTCTACAGTCACATCGAATGGAATCAACTGAACTTTTTTTTAATTGCTAGCATTTATAGTTTTGTTGTCGCATCTGTTTTCAAGTAATGGACCAGGTTCAATACTTGAAAAAAAGTTTTGAATTCAAAAGTGATGGTTACAATTTGAGGTTAAATTATGTTATTCTAAAATCTCTATCCCTTGTCTAAATAAAAATAATGAAAATATAAAGTCTGACTCAAAATAAACTTTCCCATAATTTCGCTGACGGCCTGTGGGCATTAGATTGGACACACACACACATCTTGAACCTAATAATTGCAAAACAACTACACAGCAAAAAAAAAGTTGAATTTTGGCAGGTTGAATATTACCTCCTTTTTAAGTCAAAAGTCTGTGTAAAAATGTGAACCTGTTGAAAATTCACCAAAATCTGATTGAAATTCACCAATTCCCGATACAATATTGCACTTTTTTAGTCACAAAATCTGTCACCATTCCCTGATGAATATTACCATTTGCGTTTTATAACACTTTTTCTATCAAATTTGTTTGTTTTTTATTTTACATGACTTTTCAAAACTTCTAAAAAATGTCCAAAAATTTGGTTCAATCCATTTTTACCCTCTAATGTTCAATTTTTTCAGATCATTTGAGCAATTTCTAAAAGCAAAAATTTAGCTTCTCTGGTAAATTTTTTCCTGTTTGATTTTAAGATTTTTTTTATTTTTATTTGTATTTATCTATTTTATTTTTATTATTTTTTTTTTTAAACAAACTATAAAATTTTAACGAAAATTTAAATTAATTTAAAATGAATTCCCCTGTGTTTAGCTACATTTTTGGAATCTTTGGGTTTATTCAAACATTTGTTTTTATTTTTTTGTAAATTTTTCATGTATAGTACCACACAAGGTTTTTTTGGCTAAAATTTTTGTTTTCTTACATTTTTTGATAACTAATGATTGAAAAACAACTAAAACAGTTTAAGAAACATTTAAAAACACTTTTTTTCATTCAAAATTTGAAACTTTGACTTGGTATTTAAATATTATTTTACATTATTTTTTATCTTTCTGCTTTATTTTTTAAACATATCTTAACGTAAAAATTCAAAAAGCTCTCATATTTTTTAAAGGTAATGTTTATGTTTTCTTCTTTTTTGAAGTCATTAGAAAAATATGTCAGGTTTCGATTTTTACCAAAAGAGTTTGATATTTATTGAATGTATTTCTAAATTTTGATTGATGTTCAATATTAACTTTTATAACCAGTATTTTGCAATTTGAATCTTCTTTGAATTAGTAATGACTCTGAATATTGGAAATGTATGTTAAAAACACAGCCAAAGTAAACCCTTCAAGAAAAAATACATTTTTAAAAACATTTGTCTGCTCTACAACTTTGTAGAACATTGTTACACTCTAAAATGTAACCCTGCAAAGTTAGAAAAAATACGTAATTTTAAAATGAAAAATTTTGTTTTAATGAAAAAATGACCCTTCTGGGTTATTTCAGATTCGAAAAGTACATAAAATTTTCCATAAAATGACATGTCTCACGATTTTTGACAGTTGAGTAACGGGAAATGGCAGCGATTTTAAAACTTTTTTTTAACTTTTTTTAATGAAAAATGCTTTTTTACGGAATTTTGAGTACACCATCAAATTAAGCGTCTAATTTTACACAAAATTCCCTATGACACCAAATTTCCATCTCTTCACGGTTGCGAGCTACAAATACCTGAAAAACGTGTCTTAGTAAAAAAACCAGAAAAATGAAAGGGGTCGTATCGCCCCACCGTCACGAGATATCGAAACATGGACCTCGGATTCGTGATCAGGGACCAAAATTACCCCTTAGAGCAAAGTTTCACGAAAATCGAAGAGGGGTCGGGGCAACTTTTTCCGATTTCGTGTGGGTTGGTGGAGAATTACCCATATAAACATGTCAAACTTTCAACCCTAACATTTTCGTTTGGTATGAAAAAAGGTTTTTGGAGATTTTTGGGATCGTTTCGACGTAAATCCATCAATTTTCGAGACAAATCCATCACGGTGCCAATGGTTGCCACGTCTAAAAATAGGTTTTGTTTATTTTATTTTATCTAAGAAGTTTATTTAAAATTAACTAAAAAGCTCTGAACAAATTCCCACAAATCTCTGGAGAAAAAGAAACGGGAAGATGAATGATCAGAAAATTTCTCGTAAGAGCTCTTGCTGAGTTATAGCTTTAAGGATATTTTTTTAATCTTCCAAAAAAAGGTTTAAAAAAACTATAATATGCACATTTTGTCCTATAATTGTCGGAAAATAGTCTTCTAGGTACCAAATTAATAAGAAATTTCTTCCTCAAGAAACAGATTTTAGAGTTTTCTGTACCATTTTTGTAACCAAATTTGTATGGTAATTTGTGTGGATGAACCAATCAAATCTAATCTAATCGAACACAAGCGCAGCCAGTCCGAAGAAAGCATCCGGGAAGAACTTAAGGTTAGATTACGCCTCAAGTTCTTTCTTGTCATTATTAATGATTGCAGTACTTTCGAGAACCCCCGAAATGTATTACACTCACTAAAGCGGCCCGGCCTACTGCGTTGCATTAACCGCAAGAGACAGATTCTATGAACGGAACCCACATTTCATGGAATCATCAGGGGAAGAAGAAGAAGTGAGGACATACCGTACCAATCACTTCGAGTTATTTATAGAATATGGTGTGTAGTGTGTGTAGGGGAATCGTTGGGAAAGGGATTGTTATATTATGTAGTAAATGACCTTGTGACATTATTTCACCACTACGAATTAATGCTCTCAAGGGGTGTCAACCCCTCGGTGGCCGAGTGGCTAGAGTATCTGACTACCAACCCAAAGGTGTGAGTTCGAATCCCACCTGATTCCGTGCGTTTTTTGTTCATATTCAAAATTCAATTGAACCTTCCGCTTATGAGGCGGGAGTCGTAGCCATTAAGCCACGGGCCGGTCTTGTATGGTAATTTGTGTGGATGAACCAATGACATAAAACGCCTTCTTTGGCCGCAAAAAAAAACAAAAAAAAATCATTAAAGCCTTATTTCTGGGATGATTGCTTTTGTGAAATATAAACTAAAAAAATATATTTTTTGTTGTGTAACATGATTTATTATTTATTTATTTATGATTTACTTTCAACCGCTCAAGAAATCCATCTTTGACAATGTCTCGTTTACAAAGCCCAAAACGAAGCCTAAACTATTTGGGAAAACTATACCTTTATTGTTTCAATAAAAAAAAATATTTTTCAATAAAAATAATCTTTGAACAATTCTGTTTTGAAAGTTTAAACGTTTTAAAATTAAACACCTTAAAATTTTACGCTCATTATCAATTTATAGGGTTCATTTAATTCCTTTTTTCCATCCTGAGTGAAACTTTTAGGAATTATTATGAAAGATAGTATGTCTTTCCAGATGAGGAATTATGGTCAAGTTTTAATAAAGCATGATTAGGTCGTTGACAATATTTTTTAAGGGTTTATTTCGACCCTTCCAAATTGGGCCAAAAATCATAAGGCAATTTTTTTCAAAAACTAAAAAAAAATAATGGAATTAGAAGTCAAATTATCTGACATCAATTTTGAATGCACTTCCCTGCGTTGATAATCATATTTTGCATGAAATTTGGAAATTGTACAATACCGCAAAAAGTTAACTCAGTTCAATATTTTCTGTTTTGTACAACATTTAAACAAGATTCATAGCTCAAATGTGACCTAGTTACACATACAAGTACATCCCCCTTAAAATCATCCTCCCTCCTAGGCTACAGTGACCATACCTAAAGTCGACTGACCTCCTTCCCGTCTCGCTCGCGATCCTATAAAGAGATCAACTTTCCGCACTCTAAAAACGAATAAAAACATTCACTTTTCTGACGATCGCGACGACCACACTCCACCTCCATTTACGGAGTCGGGAGAGCTCATCCCACGACGACGGTTTTAAGGCTTGACCGGTGTGTCCCCACCTTATCTTTACGGCCAATCTCTCTCGTTGATGGGTTCTTCAGAGGCGCGGGAGTCGTCCGAAAGTGTTACATCGGGATGTAATTGAGTACTTTTGGCGGGAAGCGGCACTTCTCAACTGTTGATTAAGAGATTATCCATAAATTGACGAATTTGCGATAAACGGTTTAATTTTCGTGGGGAAGATTCGCACGCTTACTTTCAATTATGGACTTCTTCGCCGTGTTCTGCCATGAAACTTGATGACCTGTTGTCCTCGAAGCATATCTGCAAGCTTAATTACCACTTTTTGCCATATACGTGATACACTTTTTACGAGTTCCAATTTCATCCACATTCTCTTATGATGACACCGCATCAAGGTCTCGATTCTACTCAACATTTCTAACCCAAAACCTAAATCTCGCGTTGCACATCTCCAGTCCCAAATTTGGAGCTAAATACCTTCGCGCAAAAAAAAACTCTGTCTTCAGCCACGATTTACGAGCCGCGACCTTGCCTGCTCGAACGAAAAACCGCAATCTAACCTATAAATTTCATTTTTATCTTTTCGGCGCGCGCGCGCCATTTTCTGCCCTCAACAAAAAAAGTTGCACCGGTCGTCGCCAAGTTCAGGACTATCGTGTTACGGATTACAACAACAACAACAACGACAGCAGCTACGTCAGCAGCGATGAAGACACCGACGACGAGGACGGAGACGATCGGAGCTTTGTGGACTGCCGGAGGTGGGGACTGGCGAGTCCTGTCAGTACCAGTGGGTCAACGGCATCGATGGCGTCCTCGTCGTCCTCCTCCGCCTTTGGTAGCACCCCCCGCGATTGGTTGACCTACTTCGGGTCCAAGTTGCACCTCCCGCCCATGAAGAAGAGTTTGTTTCTGATGTAAGTCCACTCTGAGGGTTCTTCGTTTGTTTTGTGTGTGATTTGTCTGCCTTGTGTGCTGTCCTTCTTCGGCTTTGTTTGGTTTGAGTTTTCAGGGTTTGAAAGTCTTCCTGGTGGATGGATCATTTCGATGTTTGAGTTTTTGCCTAGTTCATTTTCAAAGTGTGTTGTTGCATTTCTACTCGAGTTTGTCTTGAAACTGCTTCGCAATATTTAAACGTGTGTTTGCTTTGCTTTCTGAATTGCTTCTCCCCTGTGCGTGTGATTGCGCTTCCATTTGAATTTTTCAGAGATTTTAGTTATTCCGGATCTTTTAGGTTGTATCACAAGATTACCAAAATTATTATTATTATTATCAAAACATTAAGAATCTTTCGCAAGTTATTTTTTTCTTTTTTTTTTTTTGAAAATTTGCGTTTCAATTTCAGTTTAATTTTTTCTGGTTGTAATTTCATTCTAAATTATCGTTTTAATGCATAATAATCTGAGATAGAATATAAACTTTTTTTGGTATTTATATTTAAAAAAAAATGACGCAATACTTTTTCAGAGATAACTGACGACTGCAATATTATTTATAAATTACGTGAATAAAATACTTTCAAGATTAAAAGGTAAATGGAATAAACAGTTTCCCAGCTACCCACATTTTTTTTGTAAAATATTGATTTTCCGAAAAATGTTGCAGTATTGGAGATTTATTGTCATTGGAAGAGTTGTGCAAATTAAAAGGGGCAAATTTTGCATACTTGAAAATTAAGGTAAGATTTTGTTCTCTTTAAAAAGTTGTTGGGCATATCAATTCAAAAAACTTTGTTGAAGAGTTCAAAATTTAATCACGAAATCTAAAAACATCTCTGAAAACCCATTATTTTGAATGTTGGACTTTTTGGTTAAAAATAACACCTGAAAAATCTGAATCTGCCTCTCAAAATTTGCTCAAAGTTTCAAAATATCGATGTAACTAAGAAGAGATGCAAATAAAAATCTGAATCTGCCTCTCAAAATTTGCTCAAAGTTTCAAAATATCGATGTTTGATCATATTTTGAGTTTCTATGAGTTAATATGCTTTTTATTTCAAAATTCAAGCAATTATTCGTAAATGATAATTTGTGTTCAAAATTGAGAAGAAATCTAACTTTTCAAATCATCTATTTACAAATTTTAAACACGTTCATCATTCATTTTTTTTTACAAATTTTGGTTTAGAGGGCATATATTTTTTTACATTTTGAAACTAAAATATCGCAAAATTTGCTAAAATTCATGAACTCAAAAAAAATCTTCTGTTTCACATCTTTTTCGTAACCCGTTCAACTATAAATTTGAAAATAAACCTTGTCGAATGTATTCAAAATAGTTTACAAACGATTGTACATTTTTGATCTTCTTGAAAATTTGTAATTCATGTAATAGAGAGTTAGTTTCTTCCTCGAATTTTGGGAAACATTTTGAATGGTGGGAGACAAAAACTTCAAAGTATATCAAAATTCGACTCTAACTATTCATTGTTATGTAAATTTTAAATTTTGGTAAAAACAAGGAACTGTTAGAAAAATTTGCAAATGCGAACAAAAATATTTAATAAAAACAATGTTCATACTTTACTTTACAATTTATTCAAATAATTCTTACTATTTAAGAACTATTCTTAAACTATTTGGATATTTGTCATTTATTTGCAATTTAATTTATCAACACAAGAGTTTTTGTTCAATTTTGACAGATTTTTGAAGGTAAGCATTTATTTTAATAAAAGTACAAATGAATCATTTTGTGAGTTTTTGTTCAGTTACGGTCAAGGTCGATGGGGGACGGTAAAATAAACAAAAAAATCTAATGCAATTCAAAAAATTTAAATTCTATTTTTTAAAAATAGGCAAAATGTTTCTCAAAATCTTTTATACCTTATTTCAGTTATGCTACGGTGAAATATTATTTTTCCTTAAGAGATACAAAAGCTTTTATGAAATATATAGGAATAAATAAAAGTTATGCTAAATTCAAAAAATAATGGAATTGAAAAAAAATATTCAAAAAATATGACACAAAAAAACTATTAATTTAAAAAAAAAGTTAACCAAATTATTGATGTCAAAAATGCCAAAATTTAACACTGTCTTTGATTTTTTTAATAGTAATGGTTTTATTTATTTAATTTTTAGAACATATCTTTCAGTTTCAGACAACTTTTTGAAGTATGTCCTACTAGAGATTTAAAATAAGTTTTTTGTGGTAGACAATTCATGAAATGTTTTTATTTTAAATTAAATTGATTCAAAATCATTACATAGAATTTATTAATGTAACAGTGAAATATTTTTTCATTTTCGCTTTTAAAATATTTATAATGACTAAATTTCATATTAACGTGAAGACTTCCATCATTGTCATTATTTTTCCTTCAAAGATACAAATTTTGCGTCGCTTTCAATATTTTGACAAAATTCCTTCAACAAGTTGTTTAGAATAGTGCCCTACACATGCTGATTCCTTTTGGTAACGATTATCCCATTCCTTGTTAAGTTATGGAAATCGTCATTAATCAATGATTGCCAACTAGGACGTCAATGACTGTGCCACAAAAGTATATAAATTTTGAAGCACAATTGATTTAGATCAAAAAATCCTTCAGTGGCTTCAAGAAGGCAACAACCGGCACACGCTGATTCCTTTTGGTGCTGAAATTCGTCAAATTGAATTTAATACACAATTTTTTATAGTGATGATTAATTTTCATTGAAAATGATCAACGGCTTCACCTTAACCCTTTATGGCAAAAAGAGTTTTTTTTTAATATGTGATTGATTCCAAAAAAATAAATCGTTATTTTGTTTCAATGTGAAAAACAGTGGTAATTCAATTCAATTCCAAAATTGGTAAATAATCAAGTGACAATAAGTTTTCTTGAAGTACATAACAGAGTGTTGGAGTTCCTTTCAGCTTTGTGTTACATCATTGTTGTAAACAAGAAGATTACCAAGAATAAGAAAATGTGAAAAACTAACTAAAAGCTTCATAAAATATATATTTTTTAAATGATACAATGTTGACATTGTTATTAACATTGTATTACCTATTTTAAAATTGTTTTGACGTCACACTGATTTCATTTTCTTTTTACTCTGTCATCATTCAAATCGTCACCATTTTGGGCACCCATCTTCCCACGAATTCCTTCTGCCTTTGCGGGGAGGGAGCGCTCGAACTAAAACCGCGATTACACAATTGCCCTGGTGCGCGCTCGCGGAAGCCAATTAAAACTCGTTCCCTCCAAAGTCATAACCACTTGTGTGACTTGTGTGCATTCGGCACGTCACTCACTGCAGCGGTCAGTTCCAGTGGTCAGTGGCCGGCGACTTTTAATGAAATGTATCTCGCGTCCGAAACAAGCCAAATGACAGCTTTTAATGGAGATCACATTTCGCTTCAAAAACATCTTGGAGCACGCATTTCAGGAGGCCGACGGCCGTGCAATTTAGCAACCGTTTAATTCAAGATTAAGTTCGATAAGTGTGTCCTACTCGTCAGTACGGGGTGGCTTCTTAAGTTTAGCAGTAATTAAGGAGGGTTCCCCCCATCTTTCTCTGATGAACCTAAAAGCCCTCCATCAATAATCTGGAGCTTGGCATCAGCTCTGAACTTTGCGTTGACGACGGCAGCCGGCAGCAGCTTCCAACTTGAAAACCCCGAGTTGAAACACGCGACGCGATTATCGCCTCCGAATTAACACAAAAGCTCTGAACAATTAGTTGAATAATCCACGGCGGTGACGGCGGCTTTGGAGGAGGTGTACTCCCACAATAACTATCAACAGTCCCACCTCGAATTAAGTTTATATAAGTTACAGCTCAAATCGACACTTTTATTGAATTTTTGGAATGTTATTTGGATTTTTACTCACATTTTTGTCTAATTTTACTCGATTTCTTGCTGATGACTTGAAAAATCATCCAACTAAATAAACTTTTTATTTAAAAAATACATGTCAATTTTCTACTGTGCTGTTGTTGACGACTCCGAAAAGGTTTGTGTGCTGCTAAACCTGGTGAAGCTTTCGTTCTTATCGGACGGGTGTCATCGAGCTTCGTGTGCCGAGGCGGCCGTTGACAGTCACAGCAGTGGGTGGTTATCCAACCAGCCAACAGTAGCGAGAATGGTTAGAAGCGCATCAAAATTGTAATTTTCACCTTTTCGAAGCGTAATCAAAACTAAACTTGGGGCGGGGGAGACACAATTCTCACGAACCTATTGGGGAGGGTTTTTATGGTTTTTTGATGGAAATTTGGGAGACTGAGTCGTTCTTATTTGAAATGGTGCCCATTCAGATGGGTGCACTAAATGGTAAAAATATAAGCTGAGACAGATTTATAAAAATAATGAATACCGTCAGTGGGGGTGACATTGGGGCTGGGGGGTGAGATTGGGTCAAAGTGATTTTTGACGGATTTTACCATTTCTCAGGTTCTTCTCAATGAAAATGAATTCTGTTGAAAGGGTTGTGTAGGAGACATCTTAAGATGACTTCGCTGAAAAAATCTCGTTCCTAGAACAAATCCTGTTATTTTGGCAGCTGTCTAAAGTTGGGGTACGTTTTTGGCCAAAAATGACCTCTCGAAAAATCATTTTTCTAATATTTTTGTTAGAATTGCTCGAAAACTACTCAAATGTTTGAAAATCTCCACTTCAAACACTGCAGCGTGTCAATACGATTCCCTCGAACAAGAAACACTGTTGGATGACTTGTTTTTACCATATCATTGTATTTGAGCATCATTTTAGTTTCATTTGACCCAATGTCACCCCCTCTAAGGGGTGAGATTTGCAAAAGGGAGTGGAGCATGAACATTACTAACTCCTAAAGATCATAAAAAATGTTAATTGGTTTAAATGTTTCAATAATAAATCAAAAAAAACTCTTCAACAACATAGCAATATATTCTACAATGAAAAAAAGTTCAATTTTGAAAGGTTAGAATTTGGTTGCTTGAATATTTCCTATTTTTTGAGTAATTTTATCCAAAAAAATGTGTACAAATGTGAAGCTGATGAAAACTCATCAAAAACCGATAAACTTTTCAGCATTTGTTATAAAAAAGGGTACTATTAGAATTTACTACTGTTTGTAAGAAAAATGTAGGCTATTGTAGGAATTGCTAAATAGTAGTTTATGCAACAAGTTGCAAAAAGAGGATTTTTTCAGCACGAGTCGTACATTTATCCAACGAGGTTCACCGAGTTGGATAAATACGAAGAGTGCTGAAAAAATCAAGTTTTGCAACGAGTTCCATACAACATTTTTTACAATTCCAAAAAACACACACTGAGTGAAATTTTATGTAAAATTTTCATGTATTTTGTCAATAAATCGTTTAAATCAAAAAAATGTTGAAAAGTGTTACTTTTCGAAACAAAAGCTGAAAAGTTCAACTTTTCAGCACTAATTTGAGTGCTGAAAAGTAGAACTTTTCAGCATTTATTTTGAAAAGTGTTGCTATTCGATTCTGTTATTTTTGGTACAGAAAAGTAGGCTATTTCGTCGTTCAAGAATGACAGGAAAAGTAAGTAGTTTCACGACGGAATTGCTAAAAAGTATTTTTGCAGTTCCGTCATGAAATTGCTTACTTTCCTGTCATTATCGAACGAAGAAACAGCCTACTTTTCTCTTCCAAAAATAATGGAATCGAATAGAATCACTTTTCAAAACAAATGCTGAATATTTCTACTTTTCAGCACTGAAATGGATGCTGAAAAATTGAACTTTTCAGCACTTGTTATTAAAAGTAACACTTTTCAACATTGTTTTGAATTAAACGATGGATTGACTTAAGACATGAACATCTGACTTACAATTCCATTCAGAGGGTATTTTTCGAAATTGCAAAAAATGTTGTTTGGAACGCGTTGCAAAACTTGATTTTTTCAGCACTCGGCTTATTTATTCAACTCGGTGAACCTCGTTGGATAAATGTACGACTCGTGCTGAAAAAATCTTCTTTTTGCAACTTGCTGTATAAACTACTATTTAGCAATCCCGTTTCGAAAAATCATACATTTGTTGTATTTTTTTAAATGTAAAATTAATTCTTTTCGACAGAGTTTTGGTTTGCGAGCTGACCAAATACACGGACGCCAAATTTAAGCGGTAAAACAAATGTTCACTGATAAATTGTATTCAAAACGTGTTGTTTCAAAATTGCTATCGATGAAGTATGCAAAACTCGTTTTTTCAGCACTCATTTACGGAAATCGATCCCGATTCTACTAACCTATCAGTGTTCTTACATTATCGGACATAGGCATTATTCAGCTCACAAATATACTGTGTATTTTCTATAAATTTATTTTATATGTTTAATTAAATATTTTCATAATTATAATTCCATCATTTTTTACTAGAATTATGTCAGTATACACGGAGAAAAAAGAGTTCCCAAAATCGTGAACAAGCGTTCATGAAAATGGGAACCTCGAACAAAGTGTTCAAATTCCATGGTACGATTTTGAAAAACGTACCATGAAATTTGAACACTTTGTTTGCGGTTCCTATTTTCATAAACGCTTGTTCACGATTCTGGGAACTCTTTTTTCTCCGTGTATGTTCTCGTCATCTTAAGCGGCAGCTTACCGCAAAAATAACTATCTCATAACTTCAAAATTGACACATTTATGAACCATCAGATAACCATCAACGCCGGCACCTGCCGATCACCAACAACTCCGATTCGGCTCATTTCCATAATCTCGGACAAATTTACACTTCACGGTTTACATTAAAATTAGATTAACATGTGTGCGATTACCGGGGGTCCCCCGATTCGCTCCACCCCTTCGCGGCGGACTATTTGGCCAGTGACAATTTAATTCAAACTGTCATTCGCCGGCCAAACTGTTTTGCGTGTCCAATAGTCCTGCGGCGGCGCTGCGCAAATAAATCTGTCAATTTCGCTAATTAAGGGAAAATAAAACAACGACCGAGTTGCCGCTAAACACTCTCCGGGAGTGGCCATTTTCCGCAACGGTGCCGCCCCTAGAGAATTAACCCTTGAGACTTGAAAAAGGCACACAATATTTTTAGAAACAATTTTCTAGAAAAAGCTAAAAAAAATGTCGAAATGCAATCAAAAAGTACAAAAAGTTAAAAAGCTAAAATTATTTTTTTTCAAAAATGTCAGCCGAGGGTTAACTCAAACCCTCTCAAACCGAGTTATGGTGCATAATAAATCGGGTTGGGGTGGCCAACGACGCGTGTGCCGTGGCCTGGCCATAAATCGGCCACGGGTCGAACACACACACGCAAACGTCTAATACAAATCGTGCAAATCGTGTTAGAAACGCAACTCCAAATTGCCCACCGCACTACTGACACTTCCAGCACCGTTTGAGCAGGGGGATTGGCCACTTTTGGCGATTCCAGCAAAACTCTTTTGCGTAGGAGTGACTCCAGGGGAACTGCACTGTGAATAATCTGATTGCTAAATTTGCAAACATTGAAATTTGAGATTTTTTTTTCAATCTTTTTGTATCTAATATTCTGAAAATTTTAAACCCTAATGTCAAATTATGAGTTTTAAAAAACTCAGAAATTCCATTGAAACTTGAAAGTTTTAAACAGTGCAAGGTGTGTTATCAAACGCGCTGGCGGCTAATTTGAATTTTTATTTATGGCAACTTTGGGGGCACTTGTTCAGCAACCAGGTTTAGTGCGAACAGAGGGCAACAGGTTGTGGCAGCAGCAGCACCCAAGTAACTGTCCTAGTCAACTGTCAGAGGCTAAGCCACGCGGTTTAGGAGCCGCAGCTTGGCGGTAGGTGATTTGTGTTTTTAATTGCAACCGGAGGCACTTACAAAGTGTTGAACCAGCCGGAGAGGTCTGCCAACTTTGCTCGGTCTAGCACGTGGTCAAACGAGGGGTTGACCAGCGCTGACCGAGGGGTTAGAAACTGTTTGTAGGGTTGAGTCAGGAGCTATTTTTTCGCCTCTGATATCAACCGTATCTCGCGCTAATTGTCGACATATGACGCGCTTGGGGTAATTGTCTGCCGACATGTAATACCGAGACCGTTGGGCTCAATTAGCATTTCAAGCCGCATGATGAGATAGGCTTTGATTATGTCAGCTGTGACTTCTGGGTTTTGACATGAGTTATTAGATGAGACTTAAGTAGATTTTCAAATATTTAGAAATATTTGTCTGAAGAAATTAATGTAAATTCAACAGGATTATGGATTTTATTCACTTTATCTGGTAGCAAAATGTTTGAAACCAATATAATTCGGTTTTATTAGTGAATAATCAAGTTATGATAAGATCTGCAAAAATACATAACAGAGTTTTGGAGTTTCTTTAAGCGGAGTGTTACTTTATAATCCACTAGGGGTTTACCAAGAGACATTGTGAAAAAAATTACTAGATAACAAGATTCTTCACAACAAAAATTCAACGGTTTTTGATTTAAAAAAAAATGTCAAAAAGCATTCAACTTTTTAGTGAAAGAAAATGATTTTTTAAGAAAAAAATAGAAAAAAAAATCCATCCAGAAATGATATTTCAAAAAAAAATTAACAAAAAAGCAAAAAAAAAATTAAAAAATTAAGTACACAAAAAATAAAGGTGAATTTTGGAATGATGAAAATTTGGTAGGTTGAACATTACCTCTTTTTTTGAGTAATATTACATAAAAATGTGTAAAAATGTGAACCTGATAAATATTCATCAAAAACTGATGAAAATTCATCATTTTCTGGGGTAAAATTATTCATTTTTTTTACACAAAATCTGTCACCATTTCCTGATGAATATTACCATAATTTTTTTTCTGTGTAAAATGATATCTTCAAAAACATGACAAAGAAAATAATTAAAAAAAAAATCATTTCCCAACCCAGATTTTCAAAATTTTTGGGCAAAGTGTAATACAAAATGCTGTATACATTACTAAGTAGTACTACTATCGAAAACTTGCAAATTATCAATGAATTTTTGAAAATATTTAATAAAAATTGATAAATAAGCAAGTTTTGTCAATAAAAATGTGATTTTTAGCTTTTAATTATTTTTATTTGCTCTTTGATTTTTAAGAGAAATTCTGAAAGGGTGGGGGGCTAAAAACTTGAAATAAAATTTGCATTGGCCTTGTATCACATAAATCATGTATGAAAAAGAAATAACCATGTCGTTTTTTTCATTTTCGATATGTTTTAGTGAAATAAAACTGCCAATTTTTAGCTATTGTACATGATGGAAATTTTATTTTCTCTTAACTATGATTTTTAAGCTAGAGCTATTTATTTCAGCAAAGTTTAAAAACACGTGCAATTTAATAAAAAAACATTGTGAGATGTAAAATTAAATTTGTAATCATATATAATCTTGTGCACCGTAATTAAGATGTCACAATTTTTATGTTTAATTTTCAACACAAAAAAATAAAACTTGAAGGTATCAGTTTCTATAAAACATGTTTAAAATTTTTATTTCTAAGCGAAAAACAGAACTTCCCCTCATTTTTCAATAGGCGGTTATCTTGGTAACTATATTGATTCGATTTTCAATGTAAAAAAATAGAAATTTTCTTATCTTCTAAAAAAATATTTTTAGAATTTTAATATTAAACATTTAAAAAAACGAAGGGGATCAACGGTGCACATCAACCAGAGCTTTTGAACCCAGATTTTTTTACAGACATTTTAGTATCTTCAAAACTACGGAAACTGTCGACGTAATTTTTAATTCACCCCCAAGGCTACAATTTCTGTGACGATTTACAACAAAAATTTACAATTTTTAAAATCAAATTATTTTCGAATTTGGTCTGTAAGTTCAACAATTTTAGAATAAGAAGACAACAACTTTCTTGGTATCTGTGTACCATTAAGATTGTCCAAATCTCGAGATTTGCTTATTTTTTAATATTTTCCCAACACTTTTGTATGGGAAGCCCAAAGTTTGCAAAGAGGCTTGTATGGAAAAACCAATTATGCAAAATGGTTTATTTGGACATAAGAACCCGATGAACAATTATTCATCCAAATAAAAAAACGTGAAAAAATTGCGTATGAATAGAGAACTTTTTAGTAGAATAAAGAAGAAATATAAGGTATTTTGTGGGTCATAATGATAACCGAATTATTCAAAAGTGAGAAAAACGAACATTTTTTTTTTTGTTGAAAATTATTCTAGTGTAATCAGTAATCATTCAAATTCAAGTTGGAAATAAATTTTTAAACCAATCAAATTCACGTGTGGAATTTAAATCATTCTTCTAATTTCTCTCTCTCTCTAAATCACTTCTGCCCCGTTTGACCAAACACAATTATGATTTCGAATCTTGTGCAACATAAATTAACAAACTATTCCATATTCATGCGCGGCACAGATATTCCGCCTAACAAGCTTAGAAAATTGGTTTTCCCTCCAGCCCACTAAGCTCGCAGCATAGAACCATTCATCATCTCCAACTCTGCGAGAAGCAACATCACCACGATTTCCACAGCCTCCAAACTCTCCGCTGTTGTAAGGCACCAGCCAGCCCCAGAACTGGGTCAGCTGGGTCTTCTAGTGGGCACCCTCCCGCTGCCACGGCGTCGTCCTCGTTAATCTCCGTGGGTGCCCCCCGAAGGCACACTCACAGAGACCAATCATCTTCAAAATCCGCTGCTGGCGCGGGGTAGGGGGCGTTCCGTACGCCTAATAACTACCATTTCTCACCTATGAACTGGGCGCCGTAAATTTCGCGCGCGCCGGCGAGGATTCTCCGAGTTTCACGCTTCTTAACTAGATCTGGTCGAGCACCGCGTGAAGTGAGGAGTCCAATAAATAATTCAATTATTCATGCCTCGGGCTGCAGCGGAGCGGTTGCTGCTTGGAGTTGAAGCGTTCGTGAAGCGCCAATTGATTTATGCTGGACACGATTCCTGAGGCGATATTTTAATTTAGAAGAGGTTTGAGCTGTGAGCAGCGATAGTGACGTTTGAAAAGGATACAAGGGCGAATCGTTTTCATATTACGATTTTAACATAAATCCATTTATTTGATAAAGATAACAAAGAAGACGGTCCCTTGATAAGGAGGCGCCGGTAATGATCAGGATGGTAAAGTAGTAACAAATTTGTGTTTTTCGTTTTTCGTACATTCTGAACTCGAAACTGCAAAGTAGAAATTACGATTCGCTTTGTCCTTTAAGAGATCCTTTCGTAAATTGATGTCGTACCGGTCTATTACCGAAACATAACCAATAATTGTAGGTTCAACTGTTTACAACCACTCAACTGCTTGGCTAAGCATCAAGATCGTCGTCATTGGGGGAGGCAACTCAACTCATAGCTCAACATCACAAAGACCGCCAACGACGACGTCCACAAAAAATGGCTCAAAATGTGTTTATAATACAATAATTACATATTCTGACCGTTGGTAGCCCCCAAATGTGGCCTCCCCGTGCAAAAGAATCTACCAACTTTCCTGGTGCTCGTACAGCAAAAAAAAATGCGAACCAAAACGATCATTCAGCGCGCGATCAAACGCCACTCTCTGGTTGTGTGGCAGTATAATTTAGGAGGAGATCTTAAGATGGCATTTTCGAAACCCCCAGCTCTCAAACGGGCTTTGAACTTTGGCCACCACAACCTCCCCAGAAGTCGCGAAGGTTGCACTCCCCCATCGAAGAGGGGGAGATTTATTTGAAAGTATAATTGAATGATTACGTTACAGTTAACGCCCTCTTCGGCGAACGATCGTGTTTTTTTTCTAAGCTGCTTGGTGTGTGGAATACCGGTAGCATAAAGCTACACCAAGTCGACAAGGGGATTCGAGAGCATAAATGTCAAACCGTTTTAGGGGTTTTTGGGCGGGGGAGGGAGGGATCGATGGGGTGAAGCAATGCGATTGGCTTTTCTAAGCATGTTTTCAGCATTGGGGATTGAGCTTTGAGGTTGCTACTGAATTGGCCGATTAGTTTAACCAGATTATTAATACAATTGGACTTGGGATAATTATGGTTTTGCCAATCTCTTGCATTTTGGTCAAGTTAAGTGGACGTTTGAGTGCGCTTTTGATTTTACATTCAATGGCGTTTGACATTTAACATTTGATCTTAAATATTTCAGCACCTTTGCTGATTATCTCTCAATGCTTCCAGAATCAAAGGGTTTTGAATGTTTTAAGTTTAATTAAATCAAAACAAAATTAGATTTTTTTATGATGTGATAATTTGGATGATATAAAAACTTGTCTAGCATTCACAACAAAAAAAAACAACATTTTGATATGTTGACGATTATTATTGATTTTCCTTTGATTTCCTTTGATTTTCCTCTCAAATGTATAACTAAAATTAAACACTTGAATTGTAATTTATTGAAAACCTGCATAAAGATACATAAATGTACTTTTTTATTTTTATTTATTTAATATGCTTTCATTTTTTGTATGAATACTAATAAGTTTTCGATGAATTCCTTTCGTTTTTAAAATGTGCTTCAAACATGAAAATGTTTTTTTTTTCAATCATCCATGTTTCGAAATATTTTGAAACTATTTTCTGAAAAAAAATACCAAAATAAAGGTAGTTAATTATTTTCGGGCCTTTCAAATCAATGATTTTTTCAATAATTATTTCCCCAAATTTATTGAGAAATTAAAGAAAAAGGGACAAACAATCTTATTTCAAAGTAAATTATTATTTGCCCTACAATTTATCAATTAACTTTGAAATAAGATTGTTTGTACCTTTTTTCTTAAATTTCCCAATAAATTTGGGGAAATAATTTTTGAAAAAAATCATTGATCAATAATAATGTGGCTTACAATTTATCAAACTACTTTGAAATAAGATTCTTTGTCCCTTTTTCTTCATTTTCCAATAAATTTGGGGAAATAATTATTCAAAAAAATCAAAGGCCCGAAAATAATTAATTACCTTTAATTTGGTATTTTCTTTCGAAAAATTTGAGAGTTGAACTCATTTATACCACAATTTACAATTCTTTTAATATGTTTTTTGGCTTCCTCTCCGAGGAATGCCATATAAAATCACTTGAAAATTGGCCAAAAAATTGCACTTCGATTTCTCGGAAATGGCTGAACGGATTTGGACACTTCCGGTTGCATTCGATCCCTCTTAGCTTCCGATAAGTCGCTATTGAAAATCTTCCCCGTAGCCCTTTCCTGTCAAAAGATATTTACGAAAAACGATTTGCAAAACTAAAATGGAAAAACAAAAAACGATGAAAAATTTTCAAAATTGCTTCATTTTTGCACAACTAGGTAGTCTGGAATGTCCTCCATCCACGGCTGAAACGGGACAAAAATCCATTGAAATTAGCCAAAGTTACAGCCACTTTAAGAAAACTGTTTGCATTCAGCCGCCTCCAAATCGACTAAAACGTGGCCAAAATTAACCAAAATTTCGGCATGTTGCACATTTTTGTAAAGCTTTTTCAAAACCCAATCCAATGAGATACATATCTCGACGAATTATTAGGCTTAGTCGCTAATATCTGCACTAAACTGCTATTTTTGACGATACCAATGCATTATCACATGCTGGTTCGCCCATCCGGCTAAAAAACCCAGAACTATTATACTTCACTCGAAAGCATTTTTCATCGTGCTTCGAATGTCATTTTAGGAAATAAAATTCCCTTTGTGAATCGCGTCCAGCATGCAAAGATTCCGCCGACCTCAAATCAGGTCCAGCATGGCCCCAAAAGTCGAGCGGCCGGAAGATTGCTCGAAAAACCAAGTCGAGCACCTTCCGGCCGGAAGATTGCTCGACAACGCGCAGAGAGAAAAAAAAAACAAATCAGCTCAGAGAGCGAGCGGGAGAGAACGAGATTCGAACCCACGGCCAAAAATAAAATTCTAGGGCGCGCCCTAGCTCACTACGCCGACTCGACTTGTTGAGAAGAGTGCAACAAGAACGCGACCAACTGGTCGCAATTGGTTTACGGCAGATTATTTTATTTTGGGGGAACCCGAGTTTTGGCTTCCTCTCCGAGGAATGCCATATAAAATCACTTGAAAATTGGCCAAAAAATTGCACTTCGATTTCTCGGAAATGGCTGAACGGATTTGGACACTTCCGGTTGCATTCGATCCCTCTTAGCTTCCGATAAGTCGCTATTGAAAATCTTCCCCGTAGCCCTTTCCTGTCAAAAGATATTTACGAAAAACGATTTGCAAAACTAAAATGGAAAAACAAAAAACGTTACTTAATCCACCCTTAGGTGGTTGGCGCCTTCCTCACATTTTAAGATTGCTATCCAAAATGCAAGAAGTGCGTAAATAACACTTAAGTGCTTATAACTTTTGATAGGGTTGTCAGTTCTTCAATGTTTTGGACGCGTTAGAAAGGTCTTTTGAATACCTATCCTACGATAGGTCGCATGAGAGATCCGGGCAACGTTTTTATCACTATATCTGAGATCCGGCAGCCAAAAAGCGTATAACTAACACTTAAGTGCGTATAACTTTTGATAGATTTGTCAGATCTTCAATGTCTTGAACGCGTTGGAAAGGTATTTTAAAAACCATTCTGAACATGTATAGCATGACGGGGTTTCTTACAAAAACCACCCTTTTTACAATCTTCCGGACTTTTGTTAAAATGGTTTTTTAGCATAACTTTTGAAGTACTTAACTAAACTGCATAATTTTTAATAGCGACTTATGGGACCCTAAGACGGATCGAATGAGGCCAAAACGGACAAAATCGGTTCAGCCAGTCTCGAGATAATCGAGTGACATTTTTTTGATCAACATCCCACCACACACACAGACATTTGCTCAGAATTTGATTCTGAGTCGATAGGTATACATGAAGGTGGGTCTAGGAGGTCTAATTGAGAAGTTCATTTTTCGAGTGATTTTATAGCCTTTCCTCAGTAAAGTGAGGAAGGCAAAACGATGAAAAATTTTCAAAATTGCTTCATTTTTGCACAACTAGGTAGTCTGGAATGTCCTCCATCCACGGCTGAAACGGGACAAAAATCCATTGAAATTAGCCAAAGTTACAGCCACTTTAAGAAAACTGTTTGCATTCAGCCGCCTCCAAATCGACTAAAACGTGGCCAAAATTATCCAAAATTTCGGCATGTTGCACATTTTTGTAAAGCTTTTTCAAAACCCAATCCAATGAGATACATATCTCGACGAATTATTAGGCTTAGTCGCTAATATCTGCACTAAACTGCTATTTTTGACGATACCAATGCATTATCACATGCTGGTTCGCCCATCCGGCTAAAAAACCCAGAACTATTATACTTCACTCGAAAGCATTTTTCATCGTGCTTCGAATGTCATTTTAGGAAATAAAATTCCCTTTGTGAATCGCGTCCAGCATGCAAAGATTCCGCCGACCTCAAATCAGGTCCAGCATGGCCCCAAAAGTCGAGCGGCCGGAAGATTGCTCGAAAAACCAAGTCGAGCACCTTCCGGCCGGAAGATTGCTCGACAACGCGCAGAGAGAAAAAAAAAAAACAAATCAGCTCAGAGAGCGAGCGGGAGAGAACGAGATTCGAACCCACGGCCAAAAATAAAATTCTAGGGCGCGCCCTAGCTCACTACGCCGACTCGACTTGTTGAGAAGAGTGCAACAAGAACGCGACCAACTGGTCGCAATTGGTTTACGGCAGATTATTTTATTTTGGGGGAACCCGAGTTTTGGCTTCCTCTCCGAGGAATGCCATATAAAATCACTTGAAAATTGGCCAAAAAATTGCACTTCGATTTCTCGGAAATGGCTGAACGGATTTGGACACTTCCGGTTGCATTCGATCCCTCTTAGCTTCCGATAAGTCGCTATTGAAAATCTTCCCCGTAGCCCTTTCCTGTCAAAAGATATTTACGAAAAACGATTTGCAAAACTAAAATGGAAAAACAAAAATCGATGAAAAATTTTCAAAATTGCTTCATTTTTGCACAACTAGGTAGTCTGGAATGTCCTCCATCCACGGCTGAAACGGGACAAAAATCCATTGAAATTAGCCAAAGTTACAGCCACTTTAAGAAAACTGTTTGCATTCAGCCGCCTCCAAATCGACTAAAACGTGGCCAAAATTAACCAAAATTTCGGCATGTTGCACATTTTTGTAAAGCTTTTTCAAAACCCAATCCAATGAGATACATATCTCGACGAATTATTAGGCTTAGTCGCTAATATCTGCACTAAACTGCTATTTTTGACGATACCAATGCATTATCACATGCTGGTTCGCCCATCCGGCTAAAAAACCCAGAACTATTATACTTCACTCGAAAGCATTTTTCATCGTGCTTCGAATGTCATTTTAGGAAATAAAATTCCCTTTGTGAATCGCGTCCAGCATGCAAAGATTCCGCCGACCTCAAATCAGGTCCAGCATGGCCCCAAAAGTCGAGCGGCCGGAAGATTGCTCGAAAAACCAAGTCGAGCACCTTCCGGCCGGAAGATTGCTCGACAACGCGCAGAGAGAAAAAAAAAACAAATCAGCTCAGAGAGCGAGCGGGAGAGAACGAGATTCGAACCCACGGCCAAAAATAAAATTCTAGGGCGCGCCCTAGCTCACTACGCCGACTCGACTTGTTGAGAAGAGTGCAACAAGAACGCGACCAACTGGTCGCAATTGGTTTACGGCAGATTATTTTATTTTGGGGGAACCCGAGTTTTGGCTTCCTCTCCGAGGAATGCCATATAAAATCACTTGAAAATTGGCCAAAAAATTGCACTTCGATTTCTCGGAAATGGCTGAACGGATTTGGACACTTCCGGTTGCATTCGATCCCTCTTAGCTTCCGATAAGTCGCTATTGAAAATCTTCCCCGTAGCCCTTTCCTGTCAAAAGATATTTACGAAAAACGATTTGCAAAACTAAAATGGAAAAACAAAAAACGTTACTTAATCCACCCTTAGGTGGTTGGCGCCTTCCTCACATTTTAAGATTGCTATCCAAAATGCAAGAAGTGCGTAAATAACACTTAAGTGCTTATAACTTTTGATAGGGTTGTCAGTTCTTCAATGTTTTGGACGCGTTAGAAAGGTCTTTTGAATACCTATCCTACGATAGGTCGCATGAGAGATCCGGGCAACGTTTTTATCACTATATCTGAGATCCGGCAGCCAAAAAGCGTATAACTAACACTTAAGTGCGTATAACTTTTGATAGATTTGTCAGATCTTCAATGTCTTGAACGCGTTGGAAAGGTATTTTAAAAACCATTCTGAACATGTATAGCATGACGGGGTTTCTTACAAAAACCACCCTTTTTACAATCTTCCGGACTTTTGTTAAAATGGTTTTTTAGCATAACTTTTGAAGTACTTAACTAAACTGCATAATTTTTAATAGCGACTTATGGGACCCTAAGACGGATCGAATGAGGCCAAAACGGACAAAATCGGTTCAGCCAGTCTCGAGATAATCGAGTGACATTTTTTTGATCAACATCCCACCACACACACAGACATTTGCTCAGAATTTGATTCTGAGTCGATAGGTATACATGAAGGTGGGTCTAGGAGGTCTAATTGAGAAGTTCATTTTTCGAGTGATTTTATAGCCTTTCCTCAGTAAAGTGAGGAAGGCAAAACGATGAAAAATTTTCAAAATTGCTTCATTTTTGCACAACTAGGTAGTCTGGAATGTCCTCCATCCACGGCTGAAACGGGACAAAAATCCATTGAAATTAGCCAAAGTTACAGCCACTTTAAGAAAACTGTTTGCATTCAGCCGCCTCCAAATCGACTAAAACGTGGCCAAAATTATCCAAAATTTCGGCATGTTGCACATTTTTGTAAAGCTTTTTCAAAACCCAATCCAATGAGATACATATCTCGACGAATTATTAGGCTTAGTCGCTAATATCTGCACTAAACTGCTATTTTTGACGATACCAATGCATTATCACATGCTGGTTCGCCCATCCGGCTAAAAAACCCAGAACTATTATACTTCACTCGAAAGCATTTTTCATCGTGCTTCGAATGTCATTTTAGGAAATAAAATTCCCTTTGTGAATCGCGTCCAGCATGCTAAGATTCTGTCGTCCCTAAATCAGGACCAGAATAGCCTCAAAAACGTCTTCGCCAAGCCAAGACAAGTCAAGTCATTTCGGGAAATGACAATATGTAATGTGTTCTTAGATACCTATCCATGAGCCATCGATCGACTCCGTTAGCGATACACTTTTTACCCTTTCTTAAATTTTCGCTTTAGCTGTAGAAGGTGAGAGCGGAATGCAAGGCGAGAGAAGGAGAGAGTTTACGGAAATTTTGACTCGTTCGAGCACTGCATAGGGACGTGGCGTTACATCGTGCTGCCATCTGGTTTTTTTAAGTGCAAAAGTGCTGAGTCATCGTCTAAAAATAGACGGCGTCCTATCTCGCCCAGCAAAATGAAGTCGATAAAGTAGTCGGTTTCGATAAGAAAAAGTGGAAAACGTGGTCTAAAAATAGTGACGCCATCCCCCTATGCCGTCACGGTGTAAAAACTCGCGTGCATTGCTTACATGGATTTTCGTCGACGAACATGGGCGTATTTTACTTCTACTCGGATTGAATAGCATTCGATTTAGTAAGTCTCTAGACTATATACTAAGTATTCTGCTTTCAGTCAAAAAGGATCGCAAAGTTATTATTTTAAATTGTTTTAAAAATCCATTTTAAATCCTTTGCGGTCGTACAAAGGGTCATTGTACCCAGAAAATTAAGCTTTATCATTGTGAACAATAATATTACCAATTTAGTTGAATTTTAGAACTCAATCAACGAATCGCCTCTATATATACATGTACATTCTCAATACATTTATTTGTGTATGAACCGAGAAGAGGAAGCCCCCATTCACCTAGGTGGATTAAGTAACGTTTTTTATTATGGCCTGAATTTTTATTTTTTCCTCTCTATTTAAATTAGGTGGAAATAAAGTTTCCATATTGGCATAGTTGTCTAGCATGAGTTTTGGTCGTTTTTTAGTTATTCTGACCTAATTGTTCAATTTATCTTATAGGATTTAAAAAAAAACAGATAAAATTAGTTTTTCTTCCTTGAGAATCCATTGACAAACCAATTTTGGGCCTAATCTTCCCATAATTTTCCCGCTAAAATAACCTTCTGAGCAGATCAGAATGTCTTCATTTCAATCAATTTATGTTGAAATAGTTTTACAGAAAGTGGGCATTCGAGCTAAAAAAGATTATTTTGAAATGAAATTTGAAAAAAATATTCTGTTTACAACCATAAGTTACAGCAGAAATATAGGAATATATATTTAATTTTTTTTATGGGACAATAATGCATTTATTTTTATAATAATTCAACATTTTAAGTTATGAAGTGAAGAATTAAAAATATTTTGAATTTTTATGAAATTTTAATGTACAGCACCGCAAAAACTGTTTTTTCGCGAAAAAATAAATTTTCGTCAATATTTAGGTATTTTCAAATTAAAACCGTGGCTCGTAAATTAAATTTTTAAACTTCTTTTTGAACCTCTCGTCTTTGGTCAGAGACGAGGGACATAAACTTTGAAAAATATTTGCAACGGCCTTACTTAAAATAAGCAAACACAAGTTTGGGATTTTCATCTTATCGTTTTTGTGAATTTTTTCTTGTTTTTGCTTCGAATCAATTCAAATTAGAGGTGGGCAAAAAAAGAGCGAGCCGCTTAAAGAGCCGATTCACAGAAAACAGCCGTGGCGGTTTTTTTTAAACTTCGGTCTTTTGAAAGAACCGGCCCAAGATGGCATGATTTTTGTTATAAATATGATTTTATTGAATTTCCAAAAAATGTAGTATTAAATTTGTTTTTGAGAATTGAAAATATTATAACAAAAAACAAAAAAAGTTTTTTTAGCAACATGAAAATATTAATTAATTACCTTTAATTTGGTATTTTCTTTCGAAAAATTTGAGAGTTGAACTCATTTATACCACAATTTACAATTCTTTTAATATGTTTTTTTTATTATGGCCTGAATTTTTATTTTTTCCTCTCTATTTAAATTAGGTGGAAATAAAGTTTCCATATTGGCATAGTTGTCTAGCATGAGTTTTGGTCGTTTTTTAGTTATTCTGACCTAATTATTCAATTTATCTTATAGGATTTAAAAAAAACAGATAAAATTAGTTTTTCTTCCTTGAGATTCCATTGAAAAACCAATTTTGGGCCTAATCTTCCCATAATTGTCCCGCTAAAATAACCTTCTGAGCAGATCAGAATGTCTTCATTTCAATCAATTTATGTTGAAATAGTTTTACAGAAAGTGGGCATTCGAGCTAAAAAAGATTATTTTGAAATGAAATTTGAAAAAAATATTCTGTTTACAACCATAAGTTACAGCAGAAATATAGGAATATATATTTAATTTTTTTTATGGGACAATAATGCATTTATTTTTATAATAATTCAACATTTTAAGTTATGAAGTGAAGAATTAAAAATATTTTGAATTTTTATGAAATTTTAATGTACAGCACCGCAAAAACTTTTTTTTCGCGAAAAAATAAATTTTCGTCAATATTTAGGTATTTTCAAATTAAAACCGTGGCTCGTAAATTAAATTTTTAAACTTCTTTTTGAACCTCTCGTCTTTGGTCAGAGACGAGGGACATAAACTTTGAAAAATATTTGCAACGGCCTTACTTAAAATAAGCAAACACAAGTTTGGGATTTTCATCTTATCGTTTTTGTGAATTTTTTCTTGTTTTTGCTTCGAATCAATTCAAATTAGAGGTGGGCAAAAAAAGAGCGAGCCGCTTAAAGAGCCGATTCACAGAAAACAGCCGTGGCGGTTTTTTTTTAAACTTCGGTCTTTTGAAAGAACCGGCCCAAGATGGCATGATTTTTGTTATAAATATGATTTTATTGAATTTCCAAAAAATGTAGTATTAAATTTGTTTTTGAGAATTGAAAATATTATAACAAAAAACAAAAAAAGTTTTTTTAGCAACATGAAAATATTTTTCACTTTACAACTGAATCAAAATTAAAGTATTACCGGAATACAAATTAGAGCATTTCAAATTGCATAATATTATTAAAAATCTTCTGAATAGTTTAGAGATTTTCGAAAAAAAAATAAATCCTTCTGTCCGAGTTACCAGAACGTTTTCTCCAAATAAAATATCAGCTTTAGTTGAATTCTTGCAGAAATAAACGCAATTTTAAAATTAATAGCATTTTTTCCTGGATTTAAGTTTGGATGCCATTCAATTACTCGAATATTTAGGTTCGAGTAGAAATCTTGACATAGAGACCGCCAAGATCTATGTTTTTCAGGACATCTTCTCGTTTTCAGTTTTAATTTTTTTATCAAATAATTTGTAAAAGTCAAGTGTGAAATAACTTATAAAATCACACGATTCTTAAGAAAACATTTTCATCAAAATTTTGAAAAAGAGCGAAAGAGCCGTTCAAAAGAGCGGCTCTTTTTAATGAGCGAACGAAAATGAGCGGCTCCTAAAAAAGAGCGGTTTTGCCCACCTCTAATTCAAAGGGACCATCCATTAACCACGTGGACACTTTTTTGGTGATCTCGAACCCCCTCCCCTCGTGGACAATTACCCATACAAAAAAAATCTTTTTTGTATGGAGCGTGGACAATCGCCATACCCCCCCCCCCCCCTAAAGTGTCCACGTGGTTTATGAATGGTCCTAAATCAAGTTTTATTATTTGCTGTTGTGTGTCTCGTGGCGCAGGGGTAGCGGCTTCGGCTGCCGATCCCGATGATGCTATGAGACGCGGGTTCGATTCCCGCCTTATCCACTGAGCTTCTATCGGATGGTGAAGTAAAACGTCGGTCCCGGTTTCTCCTGTCTCGTCAGAGGCGCTGGAGCAGAAATCCCACGTTAGAGGAAGGCCATGCCCCGGGGGGCGTAGTGCCAATAGTTTCGTTTTTTTTTCGTTTATTTGCTGTTGTATTGGAAATCTAACAAATTAAAAAAATAATGGAGGATGTTTTTAAAAAATGTGTGTGTGTGTGGTGTGTGTGGTCCAATCCAATACCCGCTGGCCGGCAGCGAAATTATGGGAAAGTATAATTTGTATCAGGCTTTGTTTAGGTGGTGATAGCCCTCGCGCTGCTTCCAATGACCCATTTCAGAATGACAGAGCTCCTTGCGGTCCAATTCCGAGGTCATTGGGCATTGTCAGGCCCCGCCTAAACATAGAAGCAAGAATCAGAAGGACTCTCGATCTATCTTTAAACTTCCAATCCCATAATGCAAAACAGGGATTAGCGCGTATTTATTAATGATTAGAAAGTATGCAATAATTGAAAGATTCAGTTTGGATAGATCTCACCAATTTGCTGAAACATTCTTTAGTCCTTTTTGCAGCGTCGGTTTTCCAGCTGCGGGTCCTCAATCACGAGCAGTTTGAGATTCATCATGCTGCTTCGGAATAAATCCTGTCGTCCTAGTCATCTTGTGGTAAACAAGACCACGAACAAAAACTGGGTCGACCACAACACATACAAATTTCACCTTCAAACAAAACTATCGCGGCACGCACAAACCGTTGGAAAAGTCTGTGACAAAACCTAACCGATTTCCAAATCTGATTTACAGATTCCTCCATCGTTTATTTGGCAACCCGGCTTAAAAGCTCTCCTGCAACAACCGCCCGAGCGCGCGAGCTTTTTGACAGCTCCCGTGGGAACAAAAGAAAACGAACTTTGCTAGGTGGGACCGCGCGAAAGCTCCCGTGGATGAAAAAACAAAAACAAAACCATTGCTGGGCCGATGCACAAAACTGTCTTTTTTCGACGAAATTCAAGGGAAATCCGTAGAACTCGACATTCTACCACTACAACGCGTTGTTATTAACCACTATCGTCACTTTTATACATATTTTATGGACCGAAAGAAGCAAAAAATACAAAAAGACGCGGAGTAAAAATAATGTCCGAACTCTCACGAGCAGTGCTACCACCCATCCCATTTGAACATTCATGGAGGTTGTTTAAAAAAAATCGAACTAAAAATCATTTATCTTCTAATATTTACCGTTCTTGATCCTTTGAAAAATGTTATCAAAATATTGTAATAAAAACAACAATCAAATGAAAAAAAAACAAGAAATGCAAATAATGCAATGGATTGCATGAAACATGAATTAGTGAAGAAACATGACTAGGAAAATTAAAGAAACGAAACAAACGTAAATAGTTATTACTTAAACTATTGAAAATTTGGTACAAAAATATCGAATCACTCCTTATTATTTGAATCATTAACAACATTTCAAAACAAAATTTTGTAGTCATTTTTTTGCGAATTTTCTTACCAAGTGGGGCAAAATCTCTTTTTTTACATTTTTCGGATATAATCATTCTTTTTATTTATTATTTCATGGTAATGACTTTTAACAGAATTTGATTTTAATGTTAATTTAAAATTATTTACTAACACTAATTTCAAAAAAATTATTTACATGAATGGTTTATATTTACATAATTTTTCCACGAATTATGGGTAAAAAAAGAAATAATCGAAATAACAATAATGAACACAAGTATTTGGCATCGATGCATTTCATCCAAGAGAGTTGATGTTCAGTATAACAAAAGTTCAGAACATTAAAAAAAACAAAAATACTAAAATTCAAAATAATTAAAAAATAACTCTGTAATAATTTCAATTAACTTCGAATCTTCAAAAAGCATCGCAAAGAAGAACTCTGTTTTAGGACACTTTGAGTTTGATTATTTGTTCTATTTCGTGTGACGCTGCCAACCTTTAAAAAATACTGGGTTCAACTTCAAACCTAAACTTTAATTTTCAATCCAAATTTTCGAATATATTAATCAAAAGAATCACAGAATGCTTCAAACATTATTACAGATATGCTACTGACAAGAAATTCAAAATATCAATGAATCTAAAGACATTTTCTTTTTCGTAAAGTTTTACGTCTTTTTCGATCTATTTGCTCAACATAAAAAATGGGTTAACCGAATAAACAGACATTAATTGATTAAAAATGCACAAATAACCGTTATACAATGTATTCTGAATGGTTAACCATCGATTTCAAAAAGGTTTTTTTCATAAATTTTTTTTGCCACCCCCTGTTTTATTTCATGGGAAATTTTGAAGGGGAGGTTACGAAGTTTTAAATCTAATTCGGATTGTACAAAATGCAAATAAAAAAGTAAGAAAATTGAAAAGAACAACATGGAACAAAGAAGTTATGTTATTGTAAACCAAAAGATCCTCAAAATGATTTGATGAAAAAATAGTTTCAAAACAAAAATAAAAAAGAAATAAGCAGTATAGGTATAACTTTTCATTACATTTAATGTAATTAATAAATTTTATGGACTTACGCACATTATAAAACTTTGATGTTATCGTACTCTTAATATAATTGGGTTACCAACGATCATATTATCAACCAATATACATTACTCAAAATACACATTGTTGAAAAAAAAGTCATTTGATCGTTGAAAAACTAATACCATCCTTTAACCTTTACTGTGACAATCACTACCCTCGGCCCTGATCGCCCACTCAAATCAACTGCACATTTTGCCCATATAAAACAAGAAGGCTCACCACCGCTTACCGACGTCCCACAAAGCCTCCGCAACACACAGAAAAGAGAAGCTAATTTGTATGACGGAGGGGCGTTCGTAATTGAATTAGTTCCACACGCGAGACACATCTCAAAGTCGCAACGTTTGACTTCTATTGCAACAACATCAACCGTCTCAACCGTCTGAACCCGACTCGACTTAGAACTGTTCAACTCCACGAGTCACGACGAGTAGCCGCTTTATTTGAAAGTTGGGCTAGGTTAGGTTTTTCGTGTCCCCCCCACGCGTGAACCTCCACACGAACGGACAACGATTTTTTTTATATGGAAATAATAGGGCCCAACCTGGACGGGATTGAGCAACACGGGTTGTGTACTTGTTTTGAACACACACACACACACACACAGTTCGAACTGACCCCGCAAGTGGCCACACCTCAAGTGAAACCATCATCAAACGGCTTGTAAACAATCTCAAAAGGTTTTCACTTCTTTCGAGAGGCTTGAAACTCGTTCAAGAAGCGCGCGCGCTGAATAGAGGTGTAAACGACAATGACCTTGGTAATGATCTTTGCGCGGGGCTCATTAAATCGTCCAAAAACTTGATCCCTCCGAAAAATTTGTATGGCTAATGAGGGGTCTTTGTGGTGTCCGGGCCCAAAGAAGCTCCAAATTAAACCGTCATTATGCGCCTGGACACAACTTCATCCAAAAACTGGCGCAATACTAGATTAGCTTAAATTTGCGTCCGGAATTTCAAAGCCGTCATGAGTTTCACTTTTTAAACATAAAAGAGCAGCAGTTCACACGTCACGAGGCCCGAGCCTCTTGAATGATTCAACACGACGACGTCACAAAGAGGAGATGCTGTGTGAGGTCGCTCTGACAGATGGGTGCTGTTAGCTGTCTGTCCGGCCTGGAGAAGAGGTGCGTTTTTGATTGACGTGGAGACTTGAGCAGAATAAAAAATGCGTTTTTTTAAACGGTTGGGTGCGTTCACTTAAGCGAACAAAAAGGAAAGTTTATTTTTGTGCAATGATTGCACCGAGATGGACGTGATAGTGACCTTGGGTGACAGATGGTGAGATTAATAAAGTTGAGAAAGAAATTGTTTATCGTTTGGGAAAATAGCTTTAAAAAAAACTTGGGAGCAACTCAAAAATAAGTGTGTTCAATTTTTAAAAAAAGAGGCATTAGAAATGTTTCCGAAACAAGGCTTTTGTCATTTATCAAACAGGGAAAATAAGTTTTTTTATTGTTTTTCATTTTGGTCTTATTGGGCAAAATGTTGAAAAGCAACATGAAATTTGGTAAAAACCTTCATAATTATTTGATAGAAGTTTAATTTTAATGTATAGTCCAGACTTGATTATACAATGCACTCGGAAAAAAATCACTTCTGATTGAGAATGAAAAGAGAATCTTTGTTTCTGTCTTGTTTTTTTGGTCGTTGAGCACAAGTAGGACCCCAACAATGCTCTAAAGTGATTTTGAATTTTAAATCCATGAATCCGAATCCATTAAACACATTCAGATAATCGAGCATGGGATAATCAAAATCTTTGAAAATTGAGTCTGGACTGTACAACTGATTTTTGAAATCTTGAACCTGAGCATGTTCTGACACTTTTTTCTTCAATATTTTTAATGGAAACTTTGAAATTTGAAATTTATTTTATATATTTTTCTGTCCACCCTCTATTTTTTGGAAACTAAAATTCATTTATTAAGAAAATTTTTGATTTTGACATGAAACCCAATTTGTCAAAATTAATTTCAAAGAACATTCACTAAATACATAAAATTATCATCATAATTTGTCCTGCAAAAAACTGCAAAACATGTTAAATTGAAAGAACAAAAAAAAATGGTTACATTTTATAACACAAATGGTTTTTAGTCAAAACTGTCCAATTTCAAAAATTAATGAAATGTCTTAAACTTGTCTTAAATTTGCACGATACACATTTTTTACACATTTTTTAAGGTAAAATTTCACATTTCTATCTGAAATAAAAAAAAATGTGTAAATTTACCAATCTTTTAATACTCTTAAAATATCACGATTTTCTCATTTAAAACTTTGGATAACAGACTGCATCTCTTGGACAATATTACAATAAAAAAATATTTTTCAATTTAAAAGTTTCAGAAGAACATAGTATCTTCAAATTCAAAGGCATTTTTAGTAGAATAAATTTCTTAGTAAATAATGCAACAAATTTGGTTTTCAAGAGCAACAACAATTTTATATTTTCATGAAAAAATTTTAACTTTTGTTTTAGTAAATTATGAAACTGTATGTACTCAATCTATAAAAATAACAAAAAGTTTCAAAACATGGGTACAAACACATTAAATTTGAATTATAAAATAGTAGTTTATGCATCAAATTGCAAAATGAAGATTTTTTCAGCACGAGTTGAAGATTTATCCGACGAGGTTTACCGAGTTGGATAAATACGACGAGAGCTGAAAAAATCACGTTTTGCAACGAGTTGCTTACAACATTATTTACAATTCAGAAAACACTTCTAGAATGAAAGTTTATGTTAAACATTCATGGGTTTAGTAAATTCACCGTTCAAAGGAAAAAATATCAAAAAATGTTACTTTTCGATACTAGTTTTCAAAATTTCAACTTTTCAGCACCCATTACAAGTAATGAAAGGTATTGATTTTCCGTTCTGTTATTTTTGGTAGGTAGTTGGTAGGCCGTTTTGGTTCTCCAGAAGGACAGGAAAAGTTGACAGTTTCACAGCGGAATTGCAAAAAACTACATTTTGTACATCATAATTTTACAGATAATCAAAATATGTTTTAACTGGTTCAAACATACTAGAAACGATTACATTCACTCTACATACTCCTAACTAAGAGTTTTACAAAATAGCAATTCCATTGAAAAAATAGCAGAAGAGCAGAAAAATGGAAAAGCTTTAGAATGTTTATATTCTAATGAAAATGCTTTTTCGATTTCAGTATGCCATCATATTTCAAAAAAAATACTTGTAAAAAAATATATGTCATACCTTCACTTGTCACGATTTAATTTGTTGCCTATGAATAATAATATTCAACTTAATTAATTAATTCCAATCTAATACAGTCCTGACTCGATTAATCGAGGGCCTTGGTAAAATTGCACTTGGGATAATCGAAACTTTGGATAATCAAACATTTTTTTTGTTGCCTACTTTTTGGTTTTCAACTACTCTAAAGTATGTAATTAAGAATTTTTAAATCCAAAATGGCTGTGATGAAACATTGAAAGAATGTATTTGTTTACTTAAAAGGCAATCAATCATTCTATTTGACTAAAAAAGGGGTATCTAAACTCGAGTTTAATGTTAAAAACAAGAAAAAAAATACAAAAATTAAAATTTTGGTTTTTTGTTAGATTATCCAAAGTTTCAGGCAAAACTTCGGATAATCAATTCTTCGGGTAATCGAGGCTTCGGATAGTCGAGTCTGGACTGCATAACAATAAAGATAAATTTCCTACTTTTAAAACTTAAATTGCCCCTAATCCCTCATTAGTCGCGTCAATTCCACCAATACAACATCCACGTTTCGCACTTCCAAATTTGTACAATTTCCACATTCCTCAGACGAACGCTGCATCGTGCTAAAAAAGCCCCGCGTCGCGACACACATCACCCCAAAAACACAACAAATAACAAAAACCGGTAGCTCAAACGAACCCACCATAATCGATCACAATTCGGTAATTAAAAAAACATGCCGCCACTCGAACACACACACACAAACACTGAGCCAAACAATCAATTCGATTCAACACCCCCTCCTTCTCGTGACCAGCAAAAAAAAGCATCTGTTTTCGCACAAATTCAGCGAAATAAGAAAGTGATATTTATCCGTTCGCCGCAGCCGTCTCAAAACGTAAACAAACACCACCCAGTCAGTCATTATTTAATTTTGGTTAACCGCCTCAAAGCTGTACTATTACGGCGGCGCGAGTTGGTTTCGACTCTTTCGCGAAACTCTCTTTCATGACATATTCGCGAAACGATTGGCGAGAAAGAGAAGGGAGGAAAAAACTAGATAATAAAACAAACAACTGATTTGAATTGTTAATTAGGTTTGGGCACCCCGTAACCGTTTATCAAACTTATGACGAGGTGGTCTTTAGGGCAAATGACTCATTGGGCCAAACGGGGAAAGCGCCGTAAGGTAGGCAGCAAACTTGTGAAATCTGTGAAACGCCTTGCGGTAGGCAACCGTCTTAGCGCTGGGCAGTGCTTCCAGTTGTTCAGTTCAAATCTCGAACATTTGAGTTGGAAATTTATTCCTCGCTGAGTTGTGTAACATCGATTTCGAATTCCAAACTAAACGAACCCCAAAACATACAGTTTAAAACCACAACTCAATCGGGAATTAATTTCTCATTCCAGGTGGGTAAACTCTTTCTTCTCCTGTTTCGTTGCTTTCATTTCACCTGTCCAAGTTGAAACGATTAATTCACGGCAGGTTCGCTCCACCACAAAAAAAAATCTACTCTGGTCCGTTAAGCTATGCGTCATACCGTGTTTTGGTCGAACTTCTTTTTTTCTCATTCAGTTCAGTTGATCAGCGTTTCCCTTCTGCGCTTCCTCTTAATCACCTTAGGGAGATTGTTAGGGATCGAGGGGCTACTCAATGAAAATTATTTTTGTCCTGTGAAATTTTATTTTTTACTACACCACCAATTTCAGAAATGAGCAATAATCCTAACAAATTTACTCAAGACAATTAAATTTCATTAAACTCTCATTGAGGTACCCCCCCGGCACGGGAAGCCGATAAATCATTCATTAACGCACGTTTTAAGTTGCAGAAAATGAAGCCCAAAATGGAGCAGAAGCTTCAGATGGACAGCAATATAATGTGGACGGACAACAAACCATAACAACAAGTGGAAAGTCGGAACAGTTTTGGGGAAGGAAGCAAAGGCACAATTTGAGAGCGTTTCTTCTTCTTCTTGTCGCAATCAAAGCGCCCAAATCAGAATGTAATAAAATTTCACGAGGGATGAGGTAGGGGTGCTCAAAAACATTTTTTTAATGTATTTATTAGATTTGAAGACAAAATCAAATCATATTAAATTCAACTATCGATTTGAACAAGAAATTTTCAATAATTTTAGTTGAAAATTCGATTTTTAGAAAATGTATGACATTAAAATATTAGTTTTTGATTGAATCTACATTTACATTTTTATTTTATTTATGGTTTTAACTCAACCTTATTTTTTCTATTAAGGGGTTACATACATGTAAATCGACAAAAATGTTAGTGGTTGGTTAGAGCACCCACTTATTTTTTTTTTCAAAATCTTTTTTCAGGACATTAAAATATACATCTCATGTATTATCAAAACAAATTTGAAGACATTTGGTTGTTTCATTGCCGAGATATAGCTATTTGAAGTTAGCAGTTTCAAAAAACGGGTGCCCCGATATCTCAAGACTGCTTCGACCAAATCGGCTCAAAATTTTGGTGAAAACTCGTTAAACCAGTCCCGTGTGCATGACGAAGGCCGATTTTCAAAAAGTTTATTTAAAAAAAAATTAAAATGATTTTTCTGCTTTTCATATAAAAAAATCGCCATTTTTTTATTTTTGTATTTTTTTTAATTCAAAATTTCAAAATCCTTCCAATTTCAAAGCCTTCACCCAAAATTTTAGCCTATTTGGTCCGTCCCATCTTGAGATATCGTTGCACCCGTAAATCAACTTGGTGTTCAGAGAAAAATGCTCAGAAAGTTAGACAATTCGCTTTGCGCATGGCAAAATTCTGAGCCTAAATCGTTTCTAACTGAGTTAAATCATGAAACTTTCAAGAGTGATTGAAAATCATCTTTTAAATGGATTTAATAAATTTTCTGCAATATGAAATTATATGATTTTCTACATGTATGTAACCCCTTAAGTTGAATGTTTTAAAATTAGTGCAAAAAAAAACATATGTTTATTTATTGCATATTTTATTGAAGTTTTATAATATTTTGGTAATTTTCCGCCAACTCACAAGGAATAAAAAGGGAAATTTAATGTACTTTTCGAATCAGCAATAACTTAGAAGATTTTTTTTTTTTTTCATTTAGTTTAAAAGTGTTCATTTGAAAATTTCATGCTTAAGTAACTTTACAGAGTAATTTTCACACATTGAAAATGACTTACCAACAACGTTAAAAAGTAGAAAATTGCAAACTGTTTTCTTCGAAAAATCGCAATAAATCGTTATGGTTAAGGACCATCCATAAACCACGTATACTCTTTTAGGAAATTTACATATTGGCATAAAGTTAAAAATCTGGCAAAATCAGTCAATATCTGGCACAGAAAAGGGTAAATCCTTATTCTGGCTGACACATGAAAAATCTGGCATTCTCATATTTATCTGGCAGCCTGGCAACCTTGCCACAAACATTGTACAAAAAATTACCCTGCAAAGTTACAATACAATTTTCAACAAAAAATCCGCGTATTATCAGGATGGCCCCATAGTCGAAGCACAACATTTTTGTTTCTATAAAAAATCGGGTCAACATTGGTGAAATTTGTATACTTTAATGATTTATTTTGTAATTGAATATGTAGCCAACAGGTCGAATCAAACTAATTTGGGGGCGCTGAACTCAAATTTGACTGACAGTAAATATAACATTTTTTTCATGAATCAATTTTCCGAACCTCTGTAGAAACATCGGATAATTGGATTTCGAATAATAATTTTTTGTTTTTTTTTTTATAATTGATTCTTTCGACTACGGACTGTATTTGTTTTCCATCTAGTTTCATATCAGGCAACTTTATTATAAATCAATAACACTACATTGAAAAATTTTATATGATTACATTACAATCAAAAACAGATGCGTTTAATATTTTTTCAAATTAAGTTTTTACTCGAAAAAAATCAGCTTCTCATCACAAGTTTAAAAAAAATACAAAAACATTCAAAGTTATATCCAATTTTGTTATTTAAATGTATCTATTTCAGTATTGAAAATGAGTGATAGAAAAAAAAATATCATTTGATAATGCTTGTACTACGACACTATAGCTTGTGAGTTCACTTCTTTTATCTCGTGATTGCTAGAATGAACATTCTTTTTCTATCACTTTTGGAGATGAGATTTTCGGCATGATAATTGTAGACGCTCAGAAATGAAAAACCGTATTTCATCACATTTTGAATAATAAAAGTACTTTGAATAAAAATGTCAAAACATTGGTTTAAAGTTATAACAATAATCTGGTTTCCTTAATTTTAAATAAAAATTATTTAAGTTTTGTTTTAATATAATGTTGCATAATTCAGTTTAGAATCAATTTAACAAAATGGTAAAAAAAGTAAGTGATTTTATTTTGAAATTAAAGATATAATATTATTGTTCCATACATTTATGTGTTTTACCATATTTTTCTAGTTTAAAGTGACTTTGCTTTACACATGTTAATGAATAATTTAGAATTAATATTGAATCAAAAGATCAATCAATTAGACAACGATCTTCAAACTTGACCTACTGGAAACGTGTTTAACGCACAAACTCGTGTACCTAAACCTTCCAAGTCCAATCCAAGGGCACATTCCGTATCGTAGCGTATCTCCTGCTCCCAAAACAAAAATGCAAATGACATGATTCAGCAGAGCGACCAAACCAGACAAAACTAGCCAAGAAATCCAACGTCTCGCAAGAGAGCGAGACACCTCTAGACCCAACTGAGTCATCGCACCGCTGGGTCCGCGTCGCGTCGCGTCGTCGACGAGCCCCCCCATTTATTAATCACCAACCAGTCTTCCAGGCCGGACTCAAGTTCGGTTCTCAGGTCAGGCGCCCCCCGAGACTTGCTACGCTTGGGCCAACTCTCTTTTTTTCGCCCAAATCTGATTAAATTGTTTGTTATTAATGTAATTTTTCTTGTCTTCTTTCAGGAGTAACTCCAAGGCGTCGTACCTGCCGCGCCAGCAACCGCGGGACAAGCTCCACTCGGATCCGGACCACGGCAGCTACAAGCTCACGCTGACGTCCAACGAGGACAGCATCAACCACCACAGCGACGTCTTCCCGGAGGAGATTATCGCGACGCCGACCAAGTGCAACCTGCCGGACGTGCTGCCGCCCGGGGTCAAGTACTCGCTGTACTCGAACAACAACAATAACAACAACAACAATAATAGCAGCAGCAATGGCAAGATGGGGAAGCAGTTGCCACCGCCGAAAACGGTTCCCCACAGCGCGCCAATAATCTCCGCCAATAGCTTGAAGTCGATGTTTAATTTTACGCCGCAGCAGCCCCAGCAAAACCAGGTCACACCTCCGAGTGCCTCCTCGCCGGTGACCCCACCGCCGGCCTATTCTACAGTGGCCGGTGGCGCGTCCAGTCAGCCCGGAAGCCCCACGAACCATCAGCAGCAGCAGCAGGCAATCAGCCCCAAATACACCTCCCAGTCGACGTTCGATCTGAAGAAGACGCAAATTCTCGACTCCAAGTATCTGAGCCAGAGCCCGGCCCAGATTGGGCTGCCGCCGATTCCACCACTACCAACAGCGCCGAACGAGTCGATCAATAATACCAATTATCTCAATCAGCACCACAGCGCCAGCAATAGCTGCAGCACCAACTCCAACCAACAAACTGTAAATAATTGTAATGAATTTTCTGAAAAAGCCGATAACTCTGAGCTGAGCACGGCGGCCAACACCAGCACAAGCACCGTTGAGCCTGCCGAATCAAACTACCACAACACAACACAACCGCAGCAGCAGCAGTCTTCACCACCACCATACTCCGAATTGGACGACTCCACGTTGGTGGTGGCTCCCAAAGAGGAAGAAGATCGGCCGACGAGCAGTAGCAGCAGCACCTCGACCAGTGCGGAAGCAAACCAGCACCAACACCAACAGTCGGAGACCACGTGCAGTATCGGCGTCGATTCTACCGTCACCACCCCCGTACTAGAGTGCGTCACCAAGGAGATTACCCTGGACGAGCGGCCCTCCTCGCCGCCCAAGCTCCAACGAACGGAGATCGTCCTCCGCGTCGCAGCCCCCACAACGGAAGCATCCTCGCAAACCGACGACGACCTGGAAGCAGCAGCGTCCACCTCCCCAAGTCCCCGCTCCCCACGCTCTCCACCCGCAACCCTCTCCCTCGGCATCTCCGAGCTCGTCCTCGACCAGGGTAACGTAACCCGTCACTCGGTAGCGACCTCAACGCCCGGTTCGCCCACCGGATCGCCCCGCTCACCGCCCAGCACACCGACCGCCAACTGCGGCACCAAGAACTTCTTCAGCAAGGCATGTACGGCGGCCCCGCGCAAGGTGCACCCCGAAGAAATTGACTGTGATAAGCTGTCGCACGATCTGATCCTGCAGCTGTCGCCGTCCGACAAGCTGCACACCATACTGGGTGAGTACTGATTGCGAGTGAGTTTGTTGTAGGAGGTTGTTTGTTTTTGCTATAAAAATTAGTGTGATAAAGCTCGATCAATCTATCAACAGTTATGCTACCATTTGAAAAGTTACGTGACCTATTTGAAAGCAATACAAAAAGTAATTATACGGAGGCTAGCTGTGAGGGGTGATATATGGTGCACCCCTGATCGGGCCAGATGAGAGCCCTAGTGAAACCCACTTTATTGACCGCATGATATCTTAGCCATGGTTTAGTCACGGAGTTTCATGGAAGAGACTGAAGCTAGTTTTCGTGATGCACACAAGTTTTGTGATTTAAAGCTTTTCTTATTAGTTTTTTTTTTTCTAAAGAATCATAATTGAGACCCTAAAAAGAGACGTGAAACCTCATGCATCATGATTCCAATCGATCAATGAGACTCAAAATGACAAGTTTACGGCGGTACAACTGGATGGCACGGCCCCCTTATCATCGAAAATTAGTTTGAAATTTGTTAAGGACCGTTCATAAACAACTTAACGAGAAAAATCGCATACGAGCGCCCTTCTTTTGGCAGAGGTTTTTGTCTTATGTTTAGTTTTTATATGCTAAGTTTAGCCAAACCAAACCTGAGACAGAGAAATGAACATGCTTTGACATTTGCAGTGCTGCTAGTTTCAGAATACATTTTAAAACAGTGGTGCCAGATTGATCGTTTTGAATTCCCTCTTTAATTTTTTTCGTTTGAGGCCCCAATGATTTGTGCTATATTTTCGTATATAATTTATGTTTTTTGAAAATAATAATGTTTTGAAATTATCTTCGAAATAGGGTCCTAAAGCCGTAAGTAAATTTGTATGTACAACGATTAAAAACACGTTTATAAACCATTTCTGATCACTTTTTGTTATTTTAATGCAAAAAAAAAAAGTTGACAGGACAACAGTTTTTCGATGGATCAACTATGGTCCCCTTGAAAAGAGCTGTCAAGTAGGACCTTTTCTGTCAAAAAGAACCGCGAGGTTAATTTTTCAAAATTGATTTAAAAATCCATTTTAAACACTTTGTAATCGTACAAAGGGTCATTGTACTCAGAAAAATAAGATTTATCGATGTAAACAATAATATAAGCAATCTAAGTTTCATTTTAGGACCCAGTTGTAAACGTTTTGATGTAAAAGTGTTTTTTCAGTTTTGATTCCAATTGCTTATTTTTTATCAGACAAAACAAGTTTCTGGCAAAGATTGAAAATTATTTTTGCTTTTCCCATTTTTGTTAACATTTTTGTTTTATTTTCAAAATAGAATTTCAGATTTATTTCAACTTATTCAAATTAATTATGTGCTTTCGCTGTTGCAGAAAAGACATTAATTATAACTAAGTTTTATGATTTGGTGTCTTTTGAAAAATGTGTATGCAAATACGTACACAGAAAAAAAAATCATGGTAATTTTACATTACACTATGAATCGAGGTAGAATTACATCATATTAAAGGTATTCAACCTTCCAAATTTACACAATTTTTTACTGGGTATTATATTATTTTCAGGTAGCAGTTTTTATTTTTAATCAAAATTATTAACTTTTATTTTGTTACCCTAGAACTCTAGCTTTTCCCAATTATGTTCGTGTTTTTAAAATTATGTTAAAGGGTGAAAATTTGTCCATCGATTCCTTATGTCCGAATAATTGGTTTCTTCATACAAATTTATACAAAACTACTATGAAAATATTCAAAAATCGTCTTCGGCATTGTTATAGGTATTGTAGGTACACAGCAAAAAAAAGATGGTTATATTACATCTGAAAAGGGGTACATCCTTTATGTCAGAAAAAATGTGTAATTTTACCTCTGATGTGCAATTTTACCACTTTTCTGGTTTAATGTCACATTTTCAGTCTAAATTGAGGTAAAATTACATCATAAAAGAGGTGATTTTCAACCATCCAAAATTACACCTTCCACATTTACACATTTTTTTACTGTGTATGCTTATTGGGTTATTTTAAATGATAGTGACAATTACAGAATCAAGTATACCTGGATTTTTTTTTTTAATTTCACCTTAAATAAAAAAATAGACTAAAATTGGACAAATTGAACCTTATTCCTTTTTTATTCATTTTGTTTATATGTTGAGCGGATAAAAAGAGCATTTTTGTAATTTATAGTGCAAAATGTCCTTAAGTCCATTTTGCACGATGAACAAAGTTTCATAAAAAAACAACGAAAAATCGATTAACAAAAATGAATCTCGTTTGAGCTTTTTCATTTGTAAAAAAAAACATGTTTTAATTTTCATTTCTTTGATTAGCCCTAACCTCAGGCAAATCGATTGACCTTGGTCGAAAAAAACTATTTTTTAAAATTTCTAAGCAGCAAGTATCACATAATTGATATAAATATATAAATTTCCTCTTTTTGTTTAAAAATAAACAACGACAACGATATCATAAAACGTTGCAAATTATAGTTATCAAAAATTTAAATTTCAGGAATTTGGAAAATTCATATGTGTTGTTTACCATTCCTCAAAAAAAAATTTGCTTGATTCATCATTGAGTAATAACGGAATGGTGTCATAAATCTCAAGCAATCAAACCTCTCCGAAATGGACATAATTGGTCAACCGAACCTTAATTGCGCCAAAAATTTCTCCATCCTCTGACGTGTGCGCCCTGCACCAGTCATCGATAAATTCAGGTTATCTTTCAATCAGCCACATTTAAATCCAACCCAATCGACACCCCAAAATCGGAAACTCAAAACTCCGTCCAATTTCCATGTCCGACCAACGAAAGAAACAGGCAAGCAGTTCCGATTTATTTTTCGCACCATTCACTTTAAACTGCTGCGTACTTCCCTTCTCTTCTTTTCCTCCAACACTACCCATTAATTGAATTTGCTCCACTTTTAATAAAACGAATTAATTTTCACTCAATTTTAATTATCCACTTCCCATCGCAAGATGTGTTGCGATGCTCACGCTCCATGCTCGAAAAAAACGGCTCCGTGACGACCTTCCTGATCCAAAACAATTTTGCATCAAACTCTTCGGCAAATCTCCTCTGCACGTGAAAGTTATTGCACCATTGACTGACTGACTGACTGACTGACTGAAAAAAAAACCTTCATAATCCATCAACCAAAAACAAGATAATTACTAGTCTCTATTAAAATAGCTAAAGTAGCTCTGCCAGAAAATGCATTCGAGTACGTTCCACACACATACCGTGTAATTATTATTAGGTCAAATTTACGTAGTTTTTTATTGTTGTGTCTAGCAGCGTGCCATGACGTGCACGTGTTCCAGCCAAAAATAGCAAAAAACAAACACACACCTCAACCTCCTACCACCACCTACCTCGCTCCCCCAAAATTGCTTTGTTTTGCTCAGTTTTGCTAACCTTTATTGTGTGTGTACTCTCGCCCCGCCTACTACATCGCTCGCTCGCGACACAGCTCCCAAAACGTTCAAATCGTCCTCCGACTATGTTTCTGACCTGTTCAACATCCAAATAGCGCCCCGACCGATGAAGAAGGATGCCTCGACGGCGACGCCGGAAGCCAGCCCGCAAAAGAGGTAATTTTAGTCGCTGCTGCTGCTACGATTGTTGTCATTTGCTAAGTTTTGATCTTTATTTTTTCGTACTGAATAGCCCACTGGACATTCTGACCACCAGTTCCACCTACTTCCAAGTGTCGGAACCGAAGGCCAAACTGATGACGCGCTACAGCCGCGAGATGACGCTGATTAACGGCGACTGCTGTGATCTGACCAAGAAGAAGGTAAGTGAGGGAGTTTGGGATTGGGGCCCAAGCCTTGGGCACAGATATTGTTCTAAAGAAGATGGATTTAGTTGGTCAATGTTGGCGTAATTTAGTACTTTTCTCAGAATTTAGCAGAACTTCGGATATTTAAACATGAGTTCTTCGTCTTGAACAGAATTCACAACAATTTACAAACTAGGCTGATCAATTAATAACAACATTTCAAAAACTGTTTATTATTAGATGTTAGACCGTTGAAAATATAATTCATAGGTTAATGTCGAAAAGTTTATCTGTTCGCAAAAAAATTAAAGTAAAAAACATTGCAAGACAACTGTATTGGAGTACGATGCATTTTAAAAAAATTGAAATCAAGCTTTTTATACATATTTTTTGGAAAAATATACATTTTTTGTAATCTAAAATCACTTCATAAAGAAAAATCACAAAAAAAATATTTTTATAAATCTGTAGAAACTTCCTACATTTTTTTTAACTTTTTTGAACAGACTACTTTTTGAGCAATTTGCCACCAAATCCGGAAATGGGTAATTCTCCGCCAACTCACACAGCAGTTGCCCCGACCCCTCTTCGATTTGCGTGAAACTTTGTCCTAAGGGGTAACTTTTGTCCCTGATCACGAATCCGAGGTCCGTTTTTTGATATCTCGTGACGGAGGGGCGGTACGACCCCTTCCATTTTTGAACATGCGAAAAAAGAGGTGTTTTTCAATAATTTGCAGCCTGAAACGGTGATGAGATAGAAATTTGGTGTCAAAGGGACTTTTATGTAAAATTAGACGCCCGATTTGATGGCGTACTCAGAATTCCGAAAAAACGTATTTTTCATCGAAAAAAACACTAAAAAAGTTTTAAAAATTCTCCCATTTTCCGTTACTCGACTGTAAAAAATTTTGGAACATGTCATTTTATGGGAAATTTAATGTACTTTTCGAATCTACATTGTCCCAGAAGGGTCATTTTTTCATTTAGAACAAAATTTTTCATTTTAAAATTTCGTGTTTTTTCTAACTTTGCAGGGTTATTTTTTAGAGTGTATCAATGTTCTACAAAGTTGTAGAGCAGACAATTACAAAATTTTTAATATATATACATAAGGGTTTTGCTTATAAACATCACAAGTTATCACGATTTTACGAAAAAAAGTTTTAAAAAAGTTGGTCGTCATCGATCATGGCCGTTCATGGTCACCCGCGACAGACACGGACGACGAAACAAAGAGAAACGCAAAAAGTAACTTTTTCAAAACTTTTTTTCGTAAAATCGCGATAACTTGTGATGTTTATAAGCAAACCCCTTATGTATATATATTAAAAATTTTGTAATTGTCTGCTCTACAACTTTGTAGAACATTGTTACACTCTAAAAAATAACCCTGCAAAGTTAGAAAAAACACGAAATTTTAAAATGAAAAATTTTGTTCTAAATGAAAAAATGACCCTTCTGGGACAATGTAGATTCGAAAAGTACATTAAATTTCCCATAAAATGACATGTTCCAAAATTTTTTACAGTCGAGTAACGGAAAATGGGAGAATTTTTAAAACTTTTTTAGTGTTTTTTTCGATGAAAAATACGTTTTTTCGGAATTCTGAGTACGCCATCAAATCGGGCGTCTAATTTTACATAAAAGTCCCTTTGACACCAAATTTCTATCTCATCACCGTTTCAGGCTGCAAATTTTTGAAAAACACCTCTTTTTTCGCATGTTCAAAAATGGAAGGGGTCGTACCGCCCCTCCGTCACGAGATATCAAAAAACGGACCTCGGATTCGTGATCAGGGACAAAAGTTACCCCTTAGGACAAAGTTTCACGCAAATCGAAGAGGGGTCGGGGCAACTTTTCCCGATTTCGTGTGAGTTGGTAGAGAATTACCCAAATGGATTTTATTGTTTTTTTTTAATTGGTGCAAACAATTTTTGCAGCTATCCGTACAAAAATGGTACGTAAATAGGAAGGAAATTTAAGGAATGAAGAATTTTGTTATCGGCTTGGTGTCTTCGGCAAAGTGATAAGGACTATTCAGAAAATAAATTAATGCGCAAAACTCAAATTCCCAAAATTCATGTTTTAATTTTTTTTATCTTTTTAGCCATTTTTCAGTGGACAAAAATCCGCAGCTTTTGTGCCATATTAAAAAATTTGCCGCCGAGTTATAATTTTAAAAAAAATGGTTTCTAAAAAAATATAAATGTTACTCGAACTTTTTTTTTAACTTCCGTTTTAAATTCTCAAAAGAAAAGTTATTTTTTAAAGTGCATCCACATCCACAAAGTTTAATTTGACCAGAAAATTCCAGTTTTTCGATATTTTAAAAATATTGTCCACTCCTGAAAATATTTGTTTTCAATATTTGAGAAAATTTCCAATAAAATTGCCTAAAAGACATTGAAGATTGGACCTCTGGTTGCTACAATACTGCGATAAAAGAAAAAAAACAAGAAAATTGAAGTTTTTTAAGTCTTATTCAGAAACATCAGTTTCTGATGAATTTTCATCAGGATCACATTTTTACACATTTTATAGGTAAATTTATTCACAAAAACGTTATTTAATCCACCTTTAGGTGGTTGGTGCCTTCCTCTCATTTAAAGTGATTCCAACCCCCCTAAAGTGTCCACATGTTTATAGATCTCCCCTAACGTTCGCAGCACCTAAAAGTTCCTAATAAAAATAAGTGATGAGTAAAAAAACAGACTACCTACTAGGATGTAACAAAAATGACTTTTTGGTGGGCATTCAAGGGTTTGTTCCGGTGGGCATACTAAGCCCAAATCCAAAATATGAGCTTGATTGGACGTAACAGGAGCTGGCGCTCCACCCTTCAATTTTAAATGGGATTTAATCCGTAAAAATGGATTTTTTCAAAAATGTCACTTTTTGAGGCATTTTGGCGACTGAAGTGTTTATTTTCAACATCATTGGCGTGTAAGCCAGATCCTTGCGCATCTTTTGGTATATATAACATTGAAATTTGGAGCACCCTGGAGCTCGGTACAGACCTTCAAAGTTTGGCATTTTTTCGAAAAATCGGCCCCGGCAAAAAAGATATGCGTCGCGCCTCGCGACGCCCTAGACGCCATTTGATTTTGCCGGGGCCGATTTTTCGAAAAAATGCCAAACTTTGAAGATCTGTACCGAGCTCTACGGTGCTCCAAATTTCAATGTTATATATACCAAAAGATGCGCAAGGATCTCGCCTACAGGCCAATGATGATGAAAATAAACGCTTCAGTCGCCAAAATGCCTCAAAAAGTGACATTTTTGAAAAAATCCATTTTTACGGATTAAATCCCATTTAAAATTGAAGGGCGGAGCGCCAGCTCCTGTTACGTCCAATCAAGCTCATATTTTGGATTTGGGCTCAGTATGCCCACCGGAACAAACCCTTGAATGCCCGCCAAAAAGTCATTTTTGTTACACTCTACTACCTACAGACTTTTTGTCAAGATTATACAGAAACGGCTTTTTCATGGCGATCAGACCCGACCAGTTGAGGTTATGTGAATTCAGACCATTTTTTAAACTGCTTGTAATTTAAGATAGGTAAGTCAGATCTTGGAAATTCTTACTCCACCTAAAAGGTCTTCTCATATACTTTCTAAAAATATATAATATGTGAGGGTTTCATGAAAAAACCACCCTTTTTGCCATAATTTTAATTTTATATGAAACAGTTTTTTTAACATAACGTTTTAAATACATGATAAAACTGCATGAATTTAAATAGCAACTTAGGGGACGTTAAGACGGATCGATTAAAACCATTCCGGCCAAAATCGGTTGAGCCTGTGACGAGATATTCCAGTGACATTGATTTGGTACACATGTCTACATACAGCCAAACACACAGACATTTGCTCAGCTGGCGATTCTGAGTCGATATGTACAAATGAAGGTAGGTCTAGGAGGTCTAATTAAAAAGTTCATTTTCCGAGTGATTTTATAGCCTTTCTCAGTAAGGTGAGGAAGGCAAAAAGGTAATATTCAACCAATCAAAAATCAACTTTTTTTACTTTGGATGGTCCTTATTTCAATGCTAAAAAATGAAAACCTTTCTGAAATTTTTTGATCTTATTGATAAAAAATATTTTCAAAATTTTGGAATCAAGACCAACATTTCGAAAAGGTCAAATATTATGGATTTTTTGGAGCTTCTTTTGTCACAAACCCCAAAGTGCATGAACAAAGTTTCATCCAAATAAAAAAAAAAACATATTTTTATATCTCGAAAAAACGCAAAATTGGTGAGAATCACGCAATTACTTTGTTTTGCATTATTAATTTCTGCATGATTCTTAATATTTTGAAACAAATTTTTATTTCAAAAATTTTAACTTTCTACATTTGTCATTTTTGTTAGAATTAAAGATCCCTTGAGTTTTTTTTAAGCTTTGTGGTCCTAAATATCTTATTAAGTAGCAGCTACGGGTAGACACCAATGCTATGCTATGCTATGCTTTGTGGTCCTAAAAATCTTATTAAAAAAACTAAAAAGTTCGCATTCGATTAAAATTTTAAAATGAAACGTTACACAACGTATTCTAGATATCTATCAATTCATTGTGAACGTTGTATCAATTGAAATGTTGGTTTTAGTAATATTTTTCTCCCTTATTTTTTTGTGATACAAAAAAAAATAAAATTTGTGTCGGCTTAATTTATATTTTAAATCGATATAATTTCATTTTGACTAGGTTTAATTGACTATGCTGTGTTTTTCTGAAAATGTTGGAATAATGAAATCTTGCATGCTTGATGAAGGCTTATCCTCACCAATAACCAGCAAATAATTATTCGTCTCATTGACGAATGCCATCCTCAAAAACTCATCGCCACAAAACGCGGAAAAGGCCCTCGACTGGCAATCGACATTCCGACCACGAAGAAGAAGGCAGTCAACCGCACTTCCAAACCCACAAAACCAACATCAACTTGGTCGACGAAAAAGAGACGACTTTTGCACATGCATCCATCCAGTCAGTGAAGAATCGCACATTCTTCAAATCGCCCAAGTGAAAACCGACCGTGCTCAAGCACCAAAGAGTAGTGATAATTATTTTTAATCACGACGCCTCAAGTATATCGCAAATAAACCACGTCTGAAAACCACGTTCGCCAAGGCGGCGGTCCCACGTGAAGAGATCGGCCAACCTGTCGATCGTCAACAGTATAGAGTGGGAAATCAAGAGCACATCACCGAGCGCGATTTTAATTTGCCTCTCTAATGCGCTTGTAATGTCGTCGGTTTTTTTTTCGAAGGGTACCGTGAAGTTAGGGTGGTTTTGTCGAGATAATTAAGAATCTATTCATTATGTCAAAATACAAAAAAGTTAATCAAGAATTTCATTTTTCGTTCCTTAACTTGTTTCAAAAAAGTTCGAGGAGTCTCAATAATATCATCGAACCACCCTACAAACCTCATCTGTCCACAGTAGAGTGTGCGATGCTGATGTTTGCCTTTCTCAAAATTCTCAAAAACTTGAAACCAACCTTCCAACCTGATGGCGGGGAAGACGATTGCAAAATATTTGTCCAAGCACGCAAAACTGCGCGTCAAACATGCTTTTTCAGCCCCGCTACGAGCTTATTGTTGACCTAACCACTTTGGTGGTAATCTTCAGGAAGCAAGATCAACATCGGCGTCGCGACGAGCTGTTAGTTCAAATAACATTTGCGATCACTATCTTGTGAGTGCGTGTCGTGAGGGGTTTTATCAGATTGCGTGAGGAGCACTTTGCGGGTTGTGATTACTTTGGTCATGGTTAAACTTAAAGTTCAAAAATATTTGACAGTTTTAATTTACTTGCTTTTTTTAAGTTTTCACACACATTTGGCTGCTTTTTATAAGATTTATAACTAGTTTATAAATTGTTGCTGAAAAATATGTTGATACATTTGAACGAAAACAGTTATCTTGCATGCAATACAAAAATATTTTTATATTTAATTAAAAAAAGAGTTCTGGACGGTTTTGCCTTCCTCACCTTACTGAGGAAAGGCTATAAAATCACTCGAAAAATGAACTTATTAGATTGACCTAGTAGACCCACCTTCACGTATACATATCGACTCAGAATCATGTTCTGAGCAAATGTCTGTGTGGATGTGTGTAGGTGGGTGGACAAAAAAATTGTCACTCGATTATCTTCAGACTGGATGAACGGATCTTGACCGTATTAGTCTCATTCGATCCGTCTTGGGGTCCCATAGGTCTCTATTTAAAATCAGCAAGTTTAGTTAAGTACTTCAAAAGTTATGCTAAAAAACGATTTTGGCGAATGTCCGGAAGATTGTAAAAAGGGTGGTTTTTGAAAGAAAACCTATCATGTTATACATTTTCAGAAAGGTATTTAAAAGACCTTTCCAATAAGTCCAAAACATTGAAGATCTGACAACCCTATCAAAAGTTATCAGCACTTAAGTGTTATTTATACACTTTTTGGAGGCTGGATCTCAGATATTTCAATGAAAATGATGTCCGGGTCCATCATGCAACCCATCGTTAGATAGATAATCGAAAGACCTTTCAAATGAGCCTAACACATCAAGGATCTGACAACCCTATCAAGTGTTATCAGCACCTAAGTATTATTTAAACACTTTTTGGAGGCCGGATTTCAGATATTGTGATAGAAATATTGCCTGAATCATCCATGCGAACTATCGTTGGATAGGTTTTTTACCAGACCTTGCCGATGAGCCAGAAATATTTAAGAAATATTTGCCGAGCTTCCGTGGCCGTGAGGTTACGGGTTTCGCCTTGTAAGCGGAAGGTGATGGGTTCGATTCCTGTCTGGCTCGGCAAAGTCAGATCCCTTAAAGGAGTAAATATGCTCACTGGGAGTACTGACCGGTAGGGGATGGGTTTCGACTAGCGGCGTGCTGGGTTTCCAATCCAGAGGTCGTGAGTTCGATTCTCGTACCGGGATGATGAAGTTTTAAAAAAAAAAAAAAGGTCTGTGAATGCTATCAAAAGAAATGAGTAATAAAGTTCATTTGTTAAACGTGTTGCTATTCGTACTGAATGTATTGACTTTATAAATGTGAGGAAGGCACCAACCACCTAAAGGTGGATTAAGTAACGTTTTTTGGTATTATTTTACCTCAATTTTGTCGAATAAATACATTTCACATGAAAAAAATGTAAAAATGCGCTTTTTTCAGGCAATATTACACGTTTTTCAGACAAAACAAATCCATTCATATTCCCAGACATTAAAAATTTAAATTCGCTAAAATAATTACAATCCTGATATTGAACTCATAAAAAATGTTTCCGCAATACTACAGTCAAGCTATAATTATCGATATATTGAATTATTCAAGAGAAAATTTTGTTTTATTTATGTGGATCATATCTTAAAAATAAACAATTTAAGGAAAATAGTGATACATCCTCAGTACATCCAAGACATTAATTTTCATACTTAAATTTTTTTGCAAGTTTCCAATTTTCGGGAATCTCTAATTAAATCCCCATGAAATTCTTCGGAAATATTTCCTGTGAATTCGCGCTCCTTGCCCTCTAGTCCTAAATTCAAAATCATTTTAAATACATTTTAAGTCACTTGAAATAATAAAGTAAATGTTTGTAAATTGACTAATTTGGAGTACGAATCCATTTCAAAATAAACAAATGAATTAAAAAAAAACTTAGAATAATCACCTTTTTAATCACTATCAGTTTAAAAAAATATTTCTTGTAATATTTTTTCAATTATTTTTTCTTAATTACTCATCAGATTTTGAAGACCGGAAATCTATGACATATTTAATGTACGTTTAATATTAACCATATTTCACACCAGAATTTTTCTACCAATTTGCTGTTTTTGATTTTTTTAATCAAAGCTTCAATACCCTCTAAAGGCATTTTATTAAATTATCAACGACTGCTGGCATTGTTATTTTTTTGTCATAAATAATTCAATTTAAACCAAAAAGATTGTAGAATAATGTCTGCAAACCCACAAAAAAATACTTTTAAAAATATCAAAAGTTTTCTGCTCACACCATCGTTGAAATCGCCACCAACATCAAATTCTTCCCATAAACATCCCAAACACACGTGAGAAGGGATTTGTCTCTCTCGTCTCTCTGCATCTGCACCATCAACATGGCATGGCCCTCTTTGACGAGGCAGCGTCGCGACGACGTCTCTCAGTTTTGCTCCAACCGTCGGCACGTGATGAAGGTGGTCGCGTTTTTTCGCGTCACTCTCAGTGAGGAAGTGGTTACTTTGTTTTTTCCCCATTCTTTTTCTCCACTATTTAATATTCATTAGTGTGTGAGTAAGTGAGTGTGCGCGTGTGTGTGTGTTTGCAAATTTTTCTCGCGATGGCAAAGATCAGTCGCGATCTGCCGGCGACAATAATAGTGCCAAATCAGCAGCAGCAGCAGAAGAGAGAAAGAGAAAAGTGGCATAAACAGCATCCACAACAACAAAAGACGACGACGTCGTCGGCGAAGGGAATTTGCACGACGAGAAGAGATCAGCTGGTAAAACATTTCATTCAGTTTTTGTTTTGAGTATTTTAGTTTGGGGTGGTCAATTTAGAAAAAAAAAGACGAAGAAGAGAGAGTGGGTGTGTACTCGAGCGATTTGGCATGCAAAATTTTTAACAATTGGTGCTGAAGTGTGTTTCAGTATTTGAGGTTGGTTTTACCTTCAGCGCGTAAAATACTTTCGGTTTTTAAGACTTGTGCCGTCCGCTGCTGCTGCCTGCTACAAGAAAGTGACTCATTTATGATGAGATGGAAGATTGCTGTTGTGTAATTGTTAATTCGATCCGGTTCTGTAATAGTGCAATCATAATCATCTAAGTTGGATATTTTGAAGGCGAAGGCAATGCGAAGGATCGCAAACTTGAGTGATTATTTTTTCCAAATTGCATAAGGCTGATACTAATTTTATAATAAAGTTATACTACCGTCACAACTTTGCAAAATATCACTGAATTAATGAAAAACAAAACTTCTTAACATTCCAACTCCCAAGGCTCCAAAAAAGTTGGAATGGTAACTTCAACTCGCTGGTTCTCGGGCCTAACTCAACCAATCAAGACGATTCTTTTTTCCAGTGATTTGTTAGGATGTCTAGATGATCGTAGAACTTTTCAGAACTCAATTTGATCAAATCTGTAATTTTTGCGGATGTTAACAGTTAGGTCATTGCAAAATTTTATGCAAAAAAAAAATTTATTTACCCTTGTGTATTTTAAACGAATAAACAAATCGTTTGCCTAAAGTATTGTATTCGTTTTTTTTTCGTAATAATTTAAGCATTAGTTAGCATTTCCCCGAATAAATAATTTTGCACGTGTTGCGACGAGAAGTGCCGATTCCACTTTGCGAAGATGTGCTAAAAACACCCCTCGTGTGTGTGAGGTTATTGTCCGTGATTTACTTAACAATTGCTAGTCTTGACGGTTGTTGTTCTGTGCGACAGAACGAATTAGAGGGAAACCAGCATTTTATTAAATTTGCTTGCTATTTTCGCGCGTAAGGAAACAACAAGTACATGAAGGAACACAATCTGGCAATTTGACGATTTTGGTGGGATATTGTTGGACCAGGACAACCGATTGTAAGATCATTAATTTATACTTAAAATACATGCTAATAAATGTTTGTAGCTTTTAGCTGATAACCACAAAACTGCGGCGTTTCTGCTTAATTGGCGGCAACAAATCCTTCTCAACAGCACGTATATTAAAAATAATAAATTTAGAAGTTCATTACAATTGAACAAATGCCCTCAAACTAAGCTGATGCTAATATTTTTGTTATTACGTTATTTATTCAACCACCGTTAATGTCGGGAACCCTCATTTTTCGACACTGCAAGGGTTTCTCACGAAATTTTGAACTCAGACTATATGTCAAAATTTCTAATATTCTGGATATATTGTTTAAAATGTAGAATTTTGTTAAAAAAAAATGTTAAAGGATTACAAAAAAACGAAATTGCAATCCAAGGAATAACATTTAATCGAAAAAAGTATTGTAAAATGCATTACACACCGGTACAGTTGTTTTTCAAGCTAAAGAAAACCTTCATTTTTAAACAAGCTCAATTATCCTAAAAATGATTATAAATGTAGGAAAATGTGGGTTAAATTGTTTTCACTTGATTGCACTTCTAATTCCATTGAATTTTTTTTTTTTTTAAACACGTTTTTCTTGCCGATCTTTTAGGGGGGGATTTTAAGAAGGACCTTATGATTTTTTGAAAAATAATATTTGTGTTAAAAACACTTAAATTTAAAAAAAAAAACATTTTTGTATGTAAAATTGAATTTGCAATTCAAAAGTACATTTGTTATTTTTTTATAAAGTGCGCCGTTTAGCTTTAGCCTAGCTTAAAGCTAGGTTTGGAAATTTGTTTTATTTTTGCAACGTTCTAAAATTGTTTCCACCGTCTAAAAAATAATAACTAGGCTTAGTGATTTTTCACGCTCGAAAATTGCAAATTTCACGGGGACCTCAATTTCAAAACACAAAATTTCACGCAAATTTCGCGGAACGTGAAAAATGTTAAAATAACTCTGAAAATCTTATGCTTAAATCACAGAAACTACTTCTTATGCTTCATTATATATTATTCTTCAATAAACTAAAAAAAACTTCACTAAATTTGAACATGACACAAAAAAAAAATCTCCTCATTTTAAAAAAAGTTTCCACCGGTTTAAAGATGAGCTCTATATATTTTTTGAAACAAAATGTAGGGCATGCATTTTCTCATTTACTGAACTGTTTTTTTTTAAGATTCGCCTAGTAAAGCTAACAAGTTTTCGCTGATTTGCTTCTGTCTTATCGTTTCACATTTTATTAAATTTATATCAAAGCAAGATTAAACAAGCTTGTTTAGCCAAAATTAGTAAAATAATATGAATTTTCTGCGACAGTTAGCCCATTCAAAATGATTTTTAAAGTTTTCATCTCACTTGTCAAAAACCTAATTAAAAATCAATGGGCAAAATAAAATAATTTGTAACGAAATCGAAATTTTTAACTCACATGAGAAAACAAAAAAAAAAGAATATTTTTTAACTTTCACGAGATCATCCACCCAAATAATCAAATATTGTTGAAATTAAACAGGACTCAGAAAAAAAAATCTGAAATGTTTTTAAAAGGTGATTCAAAAGATAAAAAATATTCCTCATTTTATTTTGAATAAAACAAAGCTGGATTATTTTAATTTCTATTGAAACAATACCTTTAAAATAAAATAGTAGCTAAATGTTTATTACAACGAATGAAAATATTACTAAATTTAGTTAGTTTCTAAAAAAACTGAGAAAACTGAACAATTCTTCAAATGGTTCATATCAATTAAAAACTAATAAATTTACTTAAATAGTCTTTATGGATCAAATATTTATAACTTTGGTTTTTAAACCATGATTTTAAAAAATGTTAAATTTCACGAAGCCGTCCACGAAATCGTCAAAAATCACTAACCCTATATTAGTTATTAAACCAGGGTATTCACTCGCTTAACTTTACAGTAATTCAGAAGATTATTTTCATTTCTATTTGAGTTTGATAAATTATTTTGAGAAATATCGTTACAGTTTCACACAAACATAAATTTCACGGGATTTCGCGGAAAAAGACAAATTTCGCGGATTTCACGATGTCCGCGAAATCGTGAAATTTCACTAACCCTAATAATAACCGAGGAAATTCTCAAAAAAATTCTAAATAACCTTTGGAAGAATGAAAATTAGGAACAACAAAATGCTCAAAAATGCTACGCGAAAGGCCCTTGTGATTTTTTCATCTCCTTGAAACAAAAATTGGAATTTCAAAATCACGTCGAACATTTCAAAAGAGCTCTCAGCTTATTGTTTTGCCAAGTAAATAAAACCCAAAATATGATTAAAAATCGATATTTTGATTTATTCTAAGGCAGATTCAGATTCAGCTGGCAAAATTACTTGGAAAAACATATATTTAAAAAATTGACAAATTTCGTTAGGGTGGTCTTCTACATTTTTCCCTTGTAAATTTCACATTTTCAAATGAAGATATCTAGAGTTTGAATAAAAATACCTATGAGATTTTTCCAGCGTTTGAGCGTAGCACTAGTTGTAGACCATTCCTTTCTTACGCATTTAAAAAAAAATATGAGCTTTAAGGATACATCTTTTTTTTTACTTTAAATTGATTGTAACTTTTAACCAATTAACAAAAATGTTTGTTTTTAGAACCAAAATTATTAATTTATAAACCAAAATGAGTTGTAAAAGGCGTAGATTACTAGCTAAAATGTGGATGTCTTCGACAAAAGTTGTTCTAATTAGCATGCCTAACATCTTTTTAGAAAATTAATTAAAAAAAAATTCAAAAATGTTCTTGTGAAGCTAAAAAAAAACCCTAATAGTGAAGTCGTGTCATTTGTGCAATGGATGTTAGATATTTGTTATATTGTTAAATTTTACAAAACTTATTTCGTTAAATACTGGATCTTACGATTATTTTTTAATGAAAAAGTTTGTTTTTTCCCAGATCCACAATAGGTTTTTGTGTGTTATATTTTTGTAATATTTTAGAATATTTTTGTAATACTTATCAATTTAGTGTTCTTCCCATACGTTTTTCAATTGTTCGTTTGTTTTTTTGTCCACTCCTTTTTAATTCTTAACAATCAAAACATATTTGTAATGGCTAGGAAGGAAATGTTTTAGTTTGATCTAAGTAAACAATTTGAGTCAATGGAAACCTAAAGATAGCAGCAGCCACATTAAATTCCAAAAGATTCCTTAGCCGAGAAAAAGGTATAAAATCGATGACTTCGATTACAAGTCTTATAAAAAACTTAAGTTAAAAAATTTTGGCATGAAGAAAAAATTAATCAATCGGGTTGAAATATGAAAAAAGACAGATAATAATAGTAATTCTAATGAAAATCATCGAATAAAAATAAAAATAATCGATTTTACGTTAAACATGAAACCAAAAACGTTAAATTGATTTCATATTTTTTACTTTTCATTGGTTAAAATATTAAAATCATTCTTAATTAAATTCCTTCAAATTTCTCCCCCAGGAGGAACTCGTCCAGCGCCTCGGCAAGAAGCTGCTGGTCCTCTCGAACGAGCAAACCAGCATCGCCGAGGAGAGCAACGCGAACGACCTGCTCGGCGCGGACGTCGCCCTAAAGGTCGCCCAAAAGTGCCGCCCGTCGGACGCGTCCAAGTTCCGGTCGTACGTGGACGACGTCGGCTACATCACGATGCTGCTGCTCTCGCTGTCCGGCCGGCTGGCCCGCACCGACAACGCCCTGCACACGCTCGCCGCCGACGACTCGCACCCGGACAAGGTGGGTATCATCTTGAGATGGACGTGTTTCGGATTTTAAGTTTGGGTTTTGTCTTTTTAGAAGATCCTCGAAGCCAAACGGGACCGGCTGCTGGAGCAGCTGGACGAGGCCAAGCAGCTCAAGGACGACATCGACCGGCGCGGTGCCATCATTTCCAAGGTGCTGGAGCGATCGCTGACGATCGAGGAGTACGCCGACTACGACTACTTCATCAACATGAAGGCGAAGCTGATTGTGGACTCGCGCGAGATCGCCGACAAGATCAAACTGGGCGAGGAGCAGCTGGTGGCGCTCAAGGACACGCTCGTGCAGAGCGAGTGTTGACCCTCCCCTTGAGAGAGGGTAATTTGTAAAAAGTCACACCTAGTTGATAGAGAGCAGCGCAGTTAGTTAGCTTTAAGCTTGTTTTGTGTCGATGGTTTTGTAGCCCTTTAGAAGAAAAAAAGCGACAACTTTTAGAATCGAAACGGTTTAAAACATTGATCGATTGGCTGTTGAGTAGAGATAGAATTAGCAATTATTGCGCGCAGAGACTCGTCTCTCTCGCGCAAACCGTGTAAATTTGTGTAAATTACGACTTATTTTATTTTAACCCTCTTATATTACTCTGTTAGACTTGTAAGTGTCGTTTGTCATTTACGTGTAAAGATTATATATTTGTGTAAAAGAAATCAAGAAAGCAAATCAAGAGCAAAATCAAAGAGAAACCCCCTCATCATTTAGGCCAAAAATTCGAAATCAATCGACCCCAACCTCAAAATCCTCCCCTCCCCTTTTCGTCCCAATTAACCGAAATTTTTAAAACCCGCATTCCATGTGATAAGGCAGAAAGTTCTTGCATTTCAATGTATGATGTTGAAATTCAAAGAGTTTTTTTAAGTTGCACCCTTCCTGCGTGATTTTTTTGTTTGTTTGTTGCACCCCCGTCCCGTTTGCGTTTTTATTTTACGTTTCCTTCCTAATCGTGTGCAGTGCCTTAGACTAATTTTTGATGTGTACTTAATTGAAGAAGAAACCCGTTCGTCACCGGAGCCAAATTGTGCGCTAATTTGGCTGAAACGTGTAGTCATTTTTTGGGGTTGCTTGAAGAGTCACTTTGTTTCTGCGACATTTGCGGAAAGTGATTTCTCCGAGCAGCTTCGCTGAAATCTTTTATCTCCAGTTAATCAATGTTTAGTAATTCTTGTAACAATTTTGTCCCCTTTCCCTCACAAAACTACTAATCGAGAAAACATGTGTATAATGGAAAAGAGTCGACGTTACTTTTTTAACACTAACTAGGTGCTTATAATTATTTTACAGACTTTAAATGAAACCCGTTAATAGAGCTAGTTGATAAGTTTGAAATCACAACTTTTTTTTCGGCAAAAAGTTGCTGCAATCCGCAAGTGAATTGAATTTTTTTTTAGCCGTCACGTTTATTGTCTCACAGAAAATAACCGTAGTAATCGGTTTTAGAGGTTAGAAAGTTCCAATTTTTAATCGCAACATAACTGTCTTTGAATCCTTACAATAGTTAGAATAGATAGCGTTTTTTGTCCTTTCACCCTAAACACACACACGCGACTTTATGTTTTTTTTTCTGTTTAAGGTTAGAGAACGATTGTGGAAGCGAGACGAGAAATTATTGTGATTTTAACTGAGACAAGATATATTATCCACAACACTTTACTGTTTAGATCATTTTAATCGAATTGTCCAACACTTCTCTGTGAATCGTGCGTGTGCAAATATCTCTGATAAAGAAAACTGTTCTTCCACGTAAAATACATAAACACACATAGCCACACACACACACATTACTATAACAATATTGGTCTGTGTCAAGTAAAAATAAAGAATAATCGCTTGAAAAAATTTAAACCGATCGGATTTTAATACAAGATTATCACGCTCCCCCTGTTAACACTCTGTCGACCCATGGTGGCACCACTGTGCTCCACTTTTTTCTACCTTCAGTTAAAATTTCTCGAAAATCTCCAATTATACTTTATGCACAATTTTCCTTAGGATGTTTTATGATAACAAATCAAATTTTATTCCACTTGGTCAAGTCAGGAAGTGATGCGGAAAAACGTAAATTATTTTGTTACTGCTCTATAACGATTTTTTTTTTCTAAGATCTCATTAGCTTGTTTGTGTTCCGGTTCACAACTTTGTCCAAGAAAGCGAAGAAATTCGTCCGCTTTGAAAAATTGAACAGTCCAGACTCGATTATCCGACGGCCTCGCAAGAATTTCACTTCGGATCACGATTTTTTTTTTTTTTTGTTGTCTAATTTTTGATTGTCGAGCCTAAACTACGCTAACATGATTTAAAATCTTCAAATCCAAGATGGCGGCCAATATGGCGGTGACAATATATTGAAAAAATATATTTTATTATTTTATAGGTTCAATAAACTCGAATTTGAAAATCGAAAAAGAAAAATCACGATTTTTTTTTGTTCGTGATTCGATTATCCGAAGTTTTATACAAATCTTCAGAGAATCGAAAGTTTGGATAATCGAGTCTGGACTGTAAAAAGAAGTATGGGCTTCATCCATAAAGTACGTCACGCAAAAATCAGCCAAAATTTACCCCCCCTCCCCCCCCCTTTGTCACACTTTTCCTATACTTATAACATGCAATGACACACTTGCTCAGACCCCCCCCCCCTCCCCCCCTAGAGCGTGACATACTTTATGGATGACGCCATGCAGTAATTTTTATAGTGTCTCAGACTATGCCTCTATGCAATTTTTTACAATCTAAACAATAATGGTGCCATTCTATAGCAAAAAATGTGAAAAACAAGCAAACAGTTGAAAAAGACTGTAAAAACATGAAAAAAAAACTAGATAGGCAAAATGTAATGATAGGAGGTGGTAGAATAAGCCGAATACTACTAAAAACAAACATAAACTAAACAAGTTAAATGCAAATTAAAATACTTAAAATAAAACAAGAGAATTAAAGTTTTTCGTAGAACAAAAGTTGTTCAAAATGACCTCCTGAATACGGGAAAAATAAAAATCCACGAAAAAAAATTGGGGCAGTAGAGAGTTAAAATTTCTTGAATACAATTAAATAATTTCAACTCATTTTTCTTGCACAGTTTTCCTTAGAATGTTTTTTGGTAGTTTTATCCCACTTTAAATCATTTCAATCATCTTTTCTCAAAACTACAGAAAAGCAAAACTATCTAAATATTTTGTCAAATTTATGTCACTTAAAATAGGAGTACAAATCCTTAAAGTTTCAAAATCATCCATGAAATTCTTAATCTTTATTTCAATTTTTATCAAAGGCAATCTAAATTTATTTAAAATATTAATTTTGATGCATAAATTACTTGGAAAAGGCAAATCACAACATTTCACCATTTTCTGATACCAACATTTTCAATGGCAGTCAGTATTTTGATATTTTTTTTTTGTAACAGAAACTTGTAGTTCATAGATCTTGGCTTTTTTTTCTTAAAATGTATTTTCCCTAAAAGAGCAAAATCTAAACGTAGACATATGTACCTTCCCTGCAAAGGCTTATTAATTGATCTCAGTTGAAAGGTTCTCCAAATCTCTGGATTGCTTATGTGACATCCTGGAACAGAACTTCTAAATTCTAATAAAAACTCAAATTGAAGTGAATTGAAAAAGAAACTTGTAGTTAAGTTATTATACCTACTAACTATTATGTTTACGATAATGTTAAGCTTCTGTAAAATTGTTAGTAATCGATAAGATTTTCAAAGCATTCAAATTGTTATTGAAAATATATCAGCATAAATTTAACTCATCAAGGAAAATTGTTAAAATTTTAGTTGTGTTTTAGTGACATATTCTCAGAATGCATAGCATTTTTAATATTTTCTATGTTATATTATATATAGTTAAAAGGATGGGTATTCCTATTATCTACGTTTTTTAATGTTTTTTATCGTCTTGATTCCGGGGCGAATCAAGACAAATGTAACGATTTGGGACAGTTGTTGAAGCCACATTTTTTCTACAATGTTTTGATATTTTTGGTTGATTTCGGTTTCCTTTTCTTTTTTTCGGAACTTATAAAATACATATTTTTTCTGTTTCAAGGCTTCTCTAATCTTCAACAAATTTATGCATAAGAAACTTATGGGTAATTCTCTACCAACTCACACAAAATCGGGAAAAGTTGCCCCGACCCCTCTTCGATTTGCGTGAAACTTTGTCCTAAGGGGTAACTTTTGTCCCTGATCATGAATCCGAGGTCCGTTTTTTGATATCTCGTGACGGAGGGGCGGTACGACCCCTTCCATTTTTGAACATGCGAAAAAAGAGGTGTTTTTCAATAATTTGCAGCCTGAAACGGTGATGAGATAGAAATTTGGTGTCAAAGGGACTTTTATGTAAAATTAGACGCCCGATTTGATGGCGTACTCAGAATTCCGAAAAAACGTATTTTTCATCGAAAAAAAACACTAAAAAAGTTTTAAAAACTCTGCCATTTTCCGTTACTCAACTGTAAAAAATTTTGGAACATGTCATTTTATGGGAAATTTAATGTACTTTTCGAATCTTCATTGACCCAGAAGGGTCATTTTTTAATTTAGAACAAAATCTTTCATTTTAAAATTTCGTGTTTTTTCTAACTTTGCAGGGTTATTTTTTAGAGTGTAACAATGTTGCGGGTGACCATGAACGGCCATGATCGATGACGACCAACTTTTTCAAAACTTTTTTTCGTAAAATCGCGATAATTCGTGATGTTTATAAGCAAACCCCTTATGTCTATATATCAAAATTTTTGTAATTGTCTAACCCTGCAAAGTTAGAAAAAACACGAAATTTTAAAATGAAAATTTTTGTTCTTAATGAAAAAAATGACCCTTCTGGGTCGATGTAGATTCGAAAAGTACATTAAATTTCCCATAAAATGACATGTTCCAATTTTTTTTACAGTCGAGTAACGGAAAATGGGAGAATTTTTAAACTTTTTTAGTGTTTTTTTCGATGAAAAATACGTTTTTTCGGAATTCTGAGTACGCCATCAAATCGGGCGTCTAATTTTACATAAAAGTCCCTTGGACACCAAATTTCTATCTCATCACCGTTTCAGGCTGCAAATTATTGAAAAACACCTCTTTTTTCGCATGTTCAAAAATGGAAGGGGTCGTACAGCCCCTCCGTCACGAGATATCAAAAAACGGACCTCGGATTCGTGATCAGGGACAAAAGTTACCCCTTAGGACAAAGTTTCACGCAAATCGAAGAGGGGTCGGGGCAACTGCTATGTGAGTTAGCGGAGAATTACCCTTATTCTATTTTTAACAAATTTAACAAATAATGTTGATTAAAAAGCTATAGTATAACATAATATATTTAAATTTCCAACTGCTCCCTCTGATGAGATTGAAGTCTAGATTATAATTAATTATTAACATGACAAATGTATTAAACATGAAGTTCTTTAAGATCATTTTCGATATTTTTGATGTACAGTACTGCAAAGTTTTTTTCCGCAAAAAAATTCCTTGAAATTAGGTTTTTCCCTCTCAGGCCTGATGGGTGAAAAGTAGCCTATAATTTTCGTATGGTCCTCAGTATCATTTTCCCATCATAAACTAAAAACATATTTTTTCGAAAATTCAGGCTTGAAAGGGTACAATTAATGACTGCAACCGATTTTTTCCATCAAAATGTTAAACTCGTGGCATGGAGTTGCTTTGGAGAATCTGAACGGTGCGGTTCGCGGTCAACACGCCGGATTTTCGTTGCCGATTCCGTCTTTGTTTTCCCCCCGATTGTGTGTGTATTTCGACCGGGACGATTTCGCGATGTTTGACAGTTGCTTTGGAGAATTTGAACGGTGCGGGTCGCGGTCAACACGCCGGATTTTCGTTGCCGATTCCGTCATTGTTTTCCCCCCGATTGTGTGTGTATTTCGACCGGGACGATTTCGCGATGTTTGCCAGTTGCTTTGGAGAATTTGAACGGTGCGGGTCGCGGTCATCACGCCGGATTTTCGTTGCCGATTCCGTCATTGTTTTCCCCCCGATTGTGTGTGTATTTCGACCGGGACGATTTCGCGATGTTTGCCAGTTGCTTTGGAGAATCTGAACGGTGCGGTTCGCGGTCAACACGCCGGATTTTCGTTGCCGATTCCGTCATTGTTTTCCCCCCGATTGTGTGTGTATTTCGACCCGGACGATTTCGCGATGTTTGACAGTTGCTTTGGAGAATTTGAACGGTGCGGGTCGCGGTCATCACGCCGGATTTTCGTTGCCGATTCCGTCATTGTTTTCCCCCCGATTGTGTGTGTATTTCGACCGGGACGATTTCGCGATGTTTGCCAGTTGCTTTGGAGAATCTGAACGGTGCGGGTCGCGGTCATCACGCCGGATTTTCGTTGCCGATTCCGTCATTGTTTTCCCCCCGATTGTGTGTGTATTTCGACCCGGACGATTTCGCGATGTTTGACAGTTGCTTTGGAGAATTTGAACGGTGCGGGTCGCGGTCAACACGCCGGATTTTCGTTGCCGATTCCGTCTTTGTTTTCCCCCCGATTGTGTGTGTATTTCGACCGGACGATTTCGCGATGTTTGCCAGTTGCTTTGGAGAATTTGAACGGTGCGGGTCGCGGTCATCACGCCGGATTTTCGTTGCCGATTCCGTCATTGTTTTCCCCCCGATTGTGTGTGTATTTCGACCGGGACGATTTCGCGATGTTTGCCAGTTGCTTTGGAGAATCTGAACGGTGCGGTTCGCGGTCATCACGCCGGATTTTCGTTGCCGATTCCGTCATTGTTTTCCCCCCGATTGTGTGTGTATTTCGACCGGGACGATTTCGCGATGTTTGCCAGTTGCTTTGGAGAATTTGAACGGTGCGGGTCGCGGTCATCACGCCGGATTTTCGTTGCCGATTCCGTCATTGTTTTCCCCCGATTGTGTGTGTATTTCGACCCGGACGATTTCGCGATGTTTGACAGTTGCTTTGGAGAATTTGAACGGTGCGGGTCGCGGTCAACACGCCGGATTTTCGTTGCCGATTCCGTCTTTGTTTTCCCCCCGATTGTGTGTGTTTTTCGGTCCGGGCGGTTTCGCGTTTTCGCATTTTATTTGGTTTTGTCTTTCCACAGCCGGCTGTCTAAGATTGAATCATTTATGCTAAACTCAACACCAAATAACCGGGAATAATCTCATCCGCATCCTGCGACTGTTTGCCTTGAGAATGCATAATTCATCACATCATTAAACAAAATTTATTGATTATTGGGTCGCATCATCATCCTCTATGATGAATCCTGGCCATTACCCTTTCCCACTAACAAAATCCCAAGTAGAAGTAGTTTTCCGGCACACGTGGGGGTGTGGATATCGTATAGAACCCACCCTTTGTAGCAACCTGTGCTAACTAACATTCCCGTCCCAATCCCCCCGAGATCTACAAACTGACATGGCGGGCGCCGTTGGTGGCCAATGACTGTTACCTATTTGCTTCAGATCTAGTTTTAATGATCTTGATGTTTTATCTTTTCAACGCATTCATACATGCTGTTGATAAGGGAAACACCATTAGATCGTTTAAGCGTATGGTCAGTTGTATTGTTAGGTGATTACGGTCCTGTTCAGCAACGGAGAAGGACAACCATGGGTGGTCTCTCATGCTCATGCTCATGCTCAAAATGTTAAACTCGTGGCATGTTATTTAATTTTTTATATTTTTTAATTTCCAAGCTAACTTTTAAAAGTAAAAAACTTAAAACAAAACACCGATATTTGCGCCCTCTATGGGCTATTTGCGAGTCCGAGTGAAAATGTTGGTTTTAAGGGTGAAAAAGGGGTTTCGGGGTAGATCACCATCACTTCAATCTTTATTTAAAAATCGAAAAATATATGAATACCTATCAATATTAAATAATATCACCTCGGTGACGAAACGAGAAAATAAATTATTTATTCCTATTTCTTTCCTTTTAACACTCTTAATCGCGAATAAATCTCGTCCCAATCCAAGTATGCTCCGACAATGTGCCGCATGTTTCCCTCCGTATCCGTGTATCCAGTTCTTCCATGCACCATCCTGATATTACTGAACGTCAAAATATCCCCCGGCATCGTCTTGAACTCCACCGCCTCCTGGTGTAAAAGTTGCACAAAGCGTGCCATGGCGCGGTACCACGGCTCAACCCGATCCAGTGGCACGTTGAAGAAGCTGTCCCGCTGTGGCACACTATGATTGATTCGTTCCAACTTTCCCTCGCGATCAAGGCTGAAAAATCAGAAACCAAAATTAATCAACCAGACATCTCCACCACTCTCAACCAAAAAATACCCACCAAATAACCGGCGCCCGGTAGATGCTATGAAATTCACCCCCCTCGTCCACCCCGACGTCGGTCCAGTTGACCAGCGTTTCACTCAACAGGCGAAAGTCCTCCGGATGTTCCCGGCGCATGTGGTCCGCCACCCAAAACGCATCGGCGATGAGATTTTGTCCCCCGGTGGAGGCGGATTGGACCAGACAGTGCAGCAGGTTGCAGCCCGGTTTGTAGTCGTAATAGGGCAGGTCGGTGTGCATCTGGAGCGGGGTCGACAGGTACGCGACGTTCGTGGTGTTTTCCTTGTTTGCAACGACGAACTCCTCGCTAAAAAAAGAGGAAAAATATGTTGTTTTAGGAATTTACATTTCTTTTATAGAATTTTGTAGTCTCATCGAAGATTTTTTTTAATATAGATCATAGATTATATTAAAATATTGTTAATAAAATTTTCTTTAAATAAACAAAGTAAAAAAAAAACTACAACACTTTCGAAACGTCAAAATTTTTTAAAAGGCTATAACTTAGGCAACATTCAATTTGATTTCAAAATTCAAAATGCATCTGAAATTTTAAAATTTTTAATTTTTTGGCATTTTTTGGATCAAAATAAACATTTTTATGTATGTTTCTATTGTGAAATTGTCTCAGGAACACGAATATGATAAAAATATCACCAGAAAATGGGATCTAAGGGTTCCCCCAAGCAAAAATTTACAACCAAAAATATTAAAAAAATATCAACTTTCATAAAAATATCTAATTTATTTAGCGTCTGTTTGACCTTTATCTAATTTCAATTCAATTTCAAATAAAAGTTTTGGATTAAATTGCAATTCAGTTTTGGTCATTATCGTATACAAATCTTGTACACAGAAAAATGAGTAAAGCATACAGCTAGCTGAAAATTCGAAGAGGAAAATTACAATTGCTTTATACAAAAATTATGGTTAATTGACCGTTCCAATTTTTCAATTCACCGTACCTAAACTTTGTTTTACTGTGTAATAAGGACAAATTACTCGATTTGTTTCTATTTAACTGAGTTTTTTAGCTTTGAGTTCCTTCAAAAATATAATGAAGAAAACATGATAATATCTCAACAACTATTCCAGAATTCCAAAATCTGAAAATATAACGAAACTCAAATTTATAGCATTGTTTAAATTTTACTTTTTCAATGACAATTTTTTAGCCTTTTCTTTGCAAGTGTGTTAAAAATCCTTTATTGTGAATTTATAATGGATTGTTTTCAAAATCATTCGCAAAGGCCCAAAATGCCAAATATAAACCGATTTTGACGATTTCATTGCATCTTATCTGATGGCAAATGAAAAAGATGCATTTCCAAATTAAAACTCAGCAAGTACACTAAAAAGCATTATATTTTACAATCAGACTTGTAAACTTATTACAAATTGTTTTTCATAACTATTTTTTCATTGAACTGTGTCACATATACTGCAATTAATCAAATCTTAACTACAACAAGCCCTACAAAACAAATATTTAACATGCTTTAAAAATATTTAAAAAAAAATTCCGATATTATACAATATAATCAAAATAGCAGTACTGAATTTTGGGCATTTTGTGTTTGATTTTACTCAAATTATTGTAGTAATGCCTTAAATTTAAAATTAAGTATTTTTGTTGTTGAGAGACTATTTTTTTTAATCTAATTTTTTTTTTGCAATTCCTAAACTACTTACTTTTCCTGTCATTCTTGAACGACGAAATAGCCTACTTTTCTGTACCAAAAATAACAGAATCGAATAGCAACACATTTCAAAATAAATGCTGAAAAGTTCTACTTTTCAGCATTGAAATGAGTGCTGAAAAGTTGAACTTTACAGCACTTGTTTCGAAAAGTAACACTTTTCAACATTTTTTTTTTTGGTTTAAACGATTTATTGACAAAATACATGAAAATTCGACTTAAAATTTCACTCAATGGGTGTTTTTTCGGAATTGCAAAAAATGTTGTATGGAAATCGTTGCAAAACTTTTTTCAGCATTCGTCGTATTTATCCAACTCGGTGTTCCTCGTTGGATAAATGTACGACTCGTGCTGAAAAAATCCTCGTTTTGCAACTTGTTGTTCTATGTCTTTTCCTTTTATTTTATGCGAAATATTTGCAATAACTTAAATAAAAAGTACTTGATTTTTTTTGTACAATTTCAATATTTTTTTCATGTGTTCAAAACGAAAATAACTTTTATTCCATTTTTTTTTTTCATTACGAACAACAATTGGATTTCATTCGATATTAAAGTTTTCCGATCACTAAAATAAAGCTTATATCTATAGTAATTTACCCATACTCATAGAAAGTTCAAGGGAAACATTTGTAGAAAAATATTGGAAGTGACTTAATGAATTTAATAGTTAAACAATTAAAAATATTTAATACAAAAGAACCAAACTCTAAACTTAAATATTTTTTCAAACATAAAATCAATTTGACAATATGAAACAGAATCATAACCGAGATCATAACTATACGCTGGTCATAATCGTTCAAATTAGTCTCTATTTTTATATTAATTTTTCATTAACTTTGTTTTAAGACAGATGTTACCTCTTTTGATATACAAATATAATAAAAATCTTTTGTTACATAAAAATATCATGAATATCTGTGTCAAATGCATCCAATATTTATTCGGAATTTTGATGTCTTAAATAACCGCTTCATTCTCAAATAGATTGAAATGGTGAAAGAAACCTTAAATTTAATGTATGTTAATAAGGAAGAATTGAGTGAATTTAAATTGAAAATGGTATAAACTATTTAAATAATTTTCAAGATTTAGAAAATAATTTTCAAAAGAGTTTGCTTAGGATTCCCGACCTTTCCCGAGTTTTTGACAAAAAATCGCAAATTCCCTACTTTTTCCCGACTTTCCGATTTCCCGACTTGAGTGGCCACACTGTTAGTTGTTTTTTTTAGTATTTGCACGTGGAAAATCACTTTAAAAACTTACCCATAATGCGTCTTCCTGATGAACCCAACCCGGTTCGCCAACTTCCTGCACTCCTGCTCCGTCAGCGGCGCATTCCTGATCATCACAACGCCGTACCGAATCAACGCTTCGATCCACGCCTGCAACGCCTCATCCCGGCCAATAACATCGTCAAACTCAAAACTTTTAAGCACCTCCCCGAACTCAGTCCTCTTCCACAGTCTGGGCTTCGGTCGGTACCACTCTTCCAGATATTGCTCGGTGTTTTGTTGGGTAAAGTTACGTTTGCTTAGCCAGCTGGCGTTAAACTGCGATCGGTGACCATCGTGCCACGTAATGTCCACCAGGTTGCCATCGTCGGACACGGCGCACTCCCGGATGACGGCCGCCTCCGGATCGAACCGTTCCCAGTTGATCACGCGACTGTACGAGCCCGGGTGGAAGCAATCCGGACACTGACAGTTGTCCCGCAGCCAAACCAGCGGGAACTCGTACCGCTGACCGTCGACGAGTTCAACGGTTAAGTTGCGACTGCTCGCCGGTTGATAAGCCGACTTGATTGACCCGCTAACCTGCCGCAGAGCGTCGACACTGACCGCCTTTCGAAGGGATTGTAGCGTCGCTGTGTGGAAGGGTTGGCGTCCCTGGCTGGAATGCGGGCCAAGCCTTGATAAGACGCCCCCGAACCGGTGATAAGAGCCTGCGACGAAGATGCTACGTTCTGCGGCGATAAGCCTCGCGGCAAGTCTTCCACCGATTTGCATGACAAGTGAGAGTGCAGAAAACAAAATCTTATCACTGTTTTTTCACGTTCGGTACGTTCGGTAGAACAGCCGAAATTAAAACTCTGTGAACTTTGGACTCGGGCGCACGAAAGTGACACGACAAACGAGTTTCTCCCGAGGCGTTGGTGCGCGCGACCTGCGAATGAGCGAAAGAACGCGCGTGCTCGCTGGTGACCGGTTTGAGTAATACTGAATGGGTGGCGGCGTGGTCGGAGCTGCAATGCTGTTTGGTGGGTTAAGCTAGAGTGCGAAGTGTTTTTGCTTGTTGTTTGTACACTATAGTTGCTGTGAGTGTCAGTGGTTCTCAAGCTTTCCTTTGTATCAATAAGGCTTACATACCAACAATTAAAAAAAAAATATGTTATTGTTAAATAATATATTAAGACGAGATGTAGTGTTTCTGCCTGCCTCGCAAGAAAAAAAAAGTGTTACCTAAACAAAGGTCCCGATTCTATGTTATATTCACTCTGAAATCTGGAGTTTTTTTTTTTAAAGGTCCAATAAACCAAATTTCCAGTTTTTGCTATTTGGGTGTTTTTGAAACCACCTTGAGTCAGGGGTGTTAGAAAACACCGAAAAAGCAAATAGAGCAATTCTCTACGAAATCGGTATTTTTTCTTCAATTTTAATTTTTGTATTTTTTAATCCGACTGAAACTTTTTTGGTGCCTTCGATATGCCCAAAGAAGCCATTTTGCATCATTAGTTTGTCCATATAATTTTCCATACAAATTTGGCAGCTGTCCATACAAAAATGATGTATGAAAATTCAAAATTCTGTATCTTTTGAAGGAATTTTTTGATCGATTTGGTGTCTTCAGCAAAGTTGTAGGTATGGATACGGACTACACTGGAAAAAAATGATACACGGTAAAAAAAATTTGGTGATTTTTTTATTTAACTTTTTAACACTAAAACTTGATTTGCAAAAAACACTATTTTTAATTTTTTTTATTTTTTGATATGTTTTAGAGGACATAAAAAACCAACTTTTCAGAAATTTCCAGGTTGTGCAAAAAATCATTGACCGAGTTATGAATTTTTTGATCAATTCTGATTTTTTCAAAAATCGAAATTTTGGTCGCAAAAATTTTTCAACTTTATTTTTCGATGTAAAATTGAATTTGCAATCAAAAAGTACTTTAGTGAAATTTTTATAAAGTGCACCGTTTTCAAGTTATAGCCATATTTAAGTGACTTTTTTGAAAATTGTCGCAGTTTTTCATTTTTTTAAATTAATGCACATGTTTGCCCACTTTTGAAAAAAATATTTTTGAAAAGCTGAGAAAATTCTCATTATTTTGCTTCTTCGGACTTTGTTGATACGACCTTTAGTTGCTGAGATGTTGCAATGCAGAGGTTTAAAAACAGGAAAATTGATGTTTTCTAAGTCTCACCCAAACAGCCCACCATTTTTCAATGTCGATATCTCAGCAACTTATTGTCCGATTTTCAATGTTAAAACATGAAACATTTGTGAAATTTTCCGATCTTTTTGAAAACAATATTTTCAAAATTTTCAAATCAAGACTAACATTTCAAAAGGGCCAAACATTCAATATTACGCCCTTTTAAAATGTTAGTCTTGGCTTAAAAATTGAATTGTTGTCGAAAATATTGTTTTCGAAAAGATCGGAAAATTTCACAAGTGTTTCATATATTAACATTGAAAATCGGATCATCAGTTGCTGAGATATCGACATTTAAAAATGGTGGGCTGTTTGGTTGAGACTTAGAAAACATCAATTTTCCTGTTTTTAAACCATTGCATTGCAATATCTCAGCAACTAAAGGTCGTATCAACAAAGTCCGAAGAAGCAAAATATAGAGAATTTTCTCAGCTTTTCAAAAATATTTTTTTCAAAAGTGGGCAAACATGTGCATTAATTTAAAAAAATGAAAAACTGCGACAATTTTCAAAAAAGTCACTTAAATATGGCTATAACTTGAAAACGGTGCACTTTATAAAAATTTCACTAAAGTACTTTTTGATTGCAAACTCAATTTTACATCGAAAAATAAAGTTGAAAAATTTTTGCGACCAAAATTTCGATTTTTGAAAAAATCAGAATTGATCAAAAAATTCATAACTCGGTCAATGATTTTTTGCACAACCTGGAAATTTCTGAAAAGTTGGTTTTTTATGTCCTCTAAAACATATCAAAAAATAAAAAAAATTAAAAATAGTGTTTTTTGCAAATCAAGTTTTAGTGTTAAAAAGTTAAATAAAAAAATCACCAAATTTTTTTTACCGTGTATCATTTTTTTCCAGTGTAGTCCGTATCCATACCTACAACTTTGCCGAAGACAAAAAATCGATCAAAAATTCCTTCAAAAGATACAGAATTTTGAATTTTCATACATCGTTTTTGTATGGACAGCTGCCAAGTTTGTATGGAAAATTATATGGACAAAATAATGATGCAAAATGGCTTCTTTGGGCATACCGAAGGCACCAAAAAAGTTTCAGTCGGATAAAAAAATACAAAAAAAATCGAATGACCGAAACCCTAGAGAACTGCTCAAAACTGAAAATTTGGTTTATTGGACCTTTTTTAAAAAAAAAACTCCAGAAATGTTGATTTAGTGCTGGTTAAATTTAGCCGCTTAAAATGAAACAGCTAATCATTTTGAGAGTCGAGTCTGTAACTGGAATTTTCTGGTCATGGGTTTTTAGAAATGGGTTCCCCGAAGCTCGTTCATTTCCGTCCAGAAAATAAAGGTCAAACATTAGTTACAAATGCTGTGTAATCATTATAAGAAACCAAGCACTTCCATTAGTGTGTAACAAAAAAAGGCGATGTAGCGATTTACTGAAAATTGGTCTGTTTTCATAAAAAAACATTATGTTTTGTCTAATACCTTAAAAAATGCATTCAAATTTGGCGCGTATTCCACATTAAATCATAGTTAGGAGTCCTACCAATAATGTTCTGTATTCATATAGTTCCAAGAAGTCGTCATTTTTCATTGGCAACATGTTAAAGTTGGATAAATGTTTTTTTTTGCTTGAATTTCTCTCAAAACCAATCTATAAAAATGTTGGCATCAAAACCAATACCGATATCCAATCCAAACCAATATCTTGTAGGAAACAATTTTCTGAACAAATTTGCTTTTTTAACAATTACTTTTTGTCACCTCAGTGCCAAGATGTAGCCATTTTAGTTAAATAAAAATGGCGAATTTTCAAAATTCCCTATGAAAACTCAATTTTACCACTAACACCATGCGACGTAAGGGCCATGACGAAGAAATGTATTTTAAATGAACCGCCTTTAATACAACAAAATCAAAAAATTGCAAGATTTTGATGAAAATTGCTTTTTAATGAAAAATATGACTTACATATAATTAAACATATAATCATACAGTATGGCTCATAAAAAATGCGACATTGTTATTAGGTGGTAATCGGGCCTATTTTGACTATTTACGATGTATGTAGCATGTGTACATGTTAAATAGGATCCAAACAAACAAATAATGCATTGAAAACCTTTTCCTTAACTTTAAAAAATGTCACAGCACATTTAAACTTAAAATTCTCAAATTTGCTCCCAGCCCAGGCCATATAAAGGAAAAATGACTTTTCTTTGTTGGTCGATCTGAAGAGCCACTTGTGAATTTTTGTATGGATTAAAAAGTAAACAGCCTCCAAGGTTACTGTTTTTGAGACGTGTAACAATTAATTTCATCGAATTTTTCGCATTCTATTAACTACTTCTACTAAAACAGTAAAGTTTTAAAAAATATCCCGATTCTGAAAATGCTTCAATTTTAGGAGTTTTTGGAGCCTACAATGATTCAAGGAAAAAAAATAATGCAACAAATGATGGCAATTGACTTTAACAGATGCCCTGATATGACTTTTAACAGTATAGAGCCGTTGGGCACTCTTTAGAGCCATCGACATAGGTTTTAAGTTATTAATTTATTTAGACCGAATCACTCAAGATGATAACCCAAATTGCATTTTTCTCTAAAATGACTAATTCTATCAAAATTTATGAACTTTTCCGATTGGGCGTATTCAAGAGGGACTTCTGGTTGGATATTTTAAACTGTTCCGTTTTAAGATATAAGGTATGAAATTAAGGTAAATTTTGTACCAAAAATACATCCATTATTGTAGCCCACCAAGACCCAATTTTGGCGAACTGCAAAAAGCTGTCATGAAAATATCTTCAAAACATACTAAACTAACACCATGATACATAACAAAATCAGTTTGTTAAATACATTTTAGAATGGAACAATTTTTCTGTGAAAAAATGCACATGTCGCATTTCTTTATGGGCCATACTGTATAATATAATCAAAAAGCAATTTTCATCAAAATTTTGAAAAAAACATAATTTTCAATGTACACATTAAAAGGAAGGTGTAATTTTTGAAGGTTGAATATTATTTCTTTTATGATGTAATTTTACCTCAATTTAGACTCGAAAAGTGACATTACACCAGAAAAATGGTAAAATTACACATTTTCTGAGGTAAAAAAAATATCATATATTTTTTTGTAAAATACTCCAATTTACACAAAACACCGTATTTTATAATTGAAATTCTCAAATTTTCAATATTTTTAATCAAGGTATCACACGATTTAATTTTTTTATGGATTTTAATTTTATTATATTATTTTTTTAAATTTTAAATTTTTTATAATAAACCGTATTATATCAAAACACTTAAATTTTTATAATTTGCAATATGGACATAAAACGACGCGAAATTTGGAATGTATTTTAATAAGGTTTCAGATTTTTTTGTAAAATACTCAATTTTGTAACAAAAAAAAACGTTTTTAATGAACTACTAAAATTTAATTAATTTTCAATATGCTTATGTGGTGCTAAACGATGCAAAGTTTCACAGCTTAAGAATTTTTAGAATGAAATAAAAAAAAGTTTTTTTTTTGTAAAATATTCGCAAGTTGGTACTTTATCCCTAGAGAAAGAGATATAAAATTATAAAGACGTTAGTATTTTCATAAAATAATGTTTTTTTTTGTGAAAATTTGAATGCTTTAAAAGTATATCTCTTGGGGCAGAGGTGGAAATAACACGTCTAGCGTGGGTTACGGTTTAGAACAGAATGAAAATTTATTGAGCTGCCAGGTAACAAACTAACAACTACAAATCCATAGGTTGCTTGATCATCTCCAACAATATCCATACTGAAAATTATGAAAATTTAAGTATTTTCATGAAACACAGTGTGGAATTTTTTAAGTATAGTCGATTATCCGAAGTTCGAATATCCGATGGCTTGTATAGAACTTCGTACAATCGAATCATTAACAATTTTTTTGTGTTTCTTTATTTTCTAACTTTTAACATCAAATTCGACTTCTGCGACTCTATTTTAGTAAAATTTTAATGGGTGATTTCCTATAAATTTACTAAATGCATTTTGTCAATATTTTACCACCGCCATCTTGGATTTAAAAAATTTGAATCTCTTTAGAGAAGTTTAGAAGTTACTTTATCTCAAAAAAAAAAAAAAAAGACGAAAATACCATCATAGTGAAATCTTTGAAAGTTAAAGTTGGTTTCAATAAGATAAGAAATTGGATAGGATTATTCAAAAATACAATTAACACATGTTTTTAAAATGGATTTTTCAAGCAGAACAAATAAAACGCCTTTTTAGTTACAGTTTTATTACAAAAGACAATAATCAATCACTGCTTTATTTCATCGCTTATTCTTATTCATTGTTTGTGGTTGGTTGTATTTTTTATTTTCTTCTTTTTTTTGCGTTTCTTGTTCCAAGTTATTCTGTACGGATCAAGAAGTTGGATTTGAAACTGTTCTCTCTTTTCTTCAATGCGAAAAGAGTTGTATTGTTTCTTTATTTAAACCTTCCAGGTTTTACCTATTTTCTTTTCTGCTTGTGTTATGTTTTTGTTTTCTTTTTTGTTTTTGTTTAATGTTGTGTTGTGTGTGTTGTTAACCTCTAATAATATACGCACAATATAATCAATTTTTAATCAAGTAATATAATGATAGCTTGTATGCAATAATAATTGTTAATAATGATAATAGAATTTCTAACCATTATTCACTCTCGTCTCGTCGTACACCAGTCAGCACTGCTTGTTTGAAAACTTTTCCGTTTTGTTTTTTTAGAGAGTGCTATCCACTCCAATCACCTCGATTTTAATCCATTTCTTCAGATGTGTTCTACACGTGCTTTTAGCAAACGCACTTTATTTTTCAATAAACCAGACTTTTCTTTGCTCTTTTACTCTTCATTTCTCATCGATTTCCTTAAGTTCGTGTGTTTTTGTTTGTTGTTAATAATTCTTACAAGGTAGAATAGCTTCATAGATTTTAGATTTTGCCTTCATGCAACACAAACGTCGTTAGAGAACAACACAAAAAGAAAGTGTTTTTTTTTATATTTTACGACAAAACAAAATTACTTGTTACGAAAAAATTTAGCCGATCTCATCTCCATTTCTCTCAATTGTTACACTAACAATCTTGACTTATGTGTTAATTAGTGGGTTTTTTAAAATTTTCTCGTTTTTTTTTTTTTGCTTTGCTCTACACCTTTTTTTCTCTCAGTAACTGCCAAGCAATTGATCACAAATTTTAGTTTTCTTCCTCGTTTTTTTCTTCTTCGATTTCGTTTATTTTAACTGCTTTACCACTGCGTGTGTTTCGAAATTTCGATTCTGTTTGTTTAAAGTTTTGTCTCAAAATATATGGGTTGTTCTGGTTTGTTTTGTCACATTCTGCTTTTTTTTTTGTTTGTTTGTTTGACAATTTCGGTAGTTTGGTTTATTGCCTCGACAAAATACACTCTGGTGTGTGTTCACTGGTTTTACTTTTGTTTTGTTTAATTTGGTGGTGGAACTGGAAACATAGCTTTCAACGTTGTTGGCGAGAATATAATCGAGGGACATTAACGATAAGAATGATGCTATCGTCATCATTATCGATTGTTTGAATAGTAATAATCGACGATAATCCATTAAAATTACCTTATTCAAACAAACTTAAGCATCCAAAAACCTCTTGGACATTTCCAGTTTTTATTTAAGGGTGTGTTCTCATAACTCCAGAATTGACGTAAATTCGCAAAAGACGTCTTTGAATTAACGTCGAACCGATTGGTTTGTGTCTTGGGAAAAAGTAAACCGCTAACGTTTTTTATAGCGGAAAACTCCGCCAGATGGCAGTGATAGCACATTTTCTGTAAATGCTTAACTTTTGAAAACGACGAAACTCTGGAATAAATTTTGAAAATGACTTATATTTTTAAGCCAAAAGTAAAAGTTGACAATTTCACTGGTCCGAGTGTTTGGGATGTTATTCCGACGACTGCTTAATTTAAGTTTAGATTGTCCATAACCATGAATGGCTCTATCTGACAAGGCATCATCGACTAACGACGATTTAAAATTCCAGTGTATGTTTTGATTGATTTTGAGCAAGGGTGGTTTATGCCAAACTGATGCTAGTTAGTATCAAGGAACTATTTAACATATTGGTGTCAAACATTGAGGTTAAGCACTCTACAGCTCAACATTATGATAGAAAAAGTAACCAAGTAACTGCGAAATCTTCTTCACAGTACTCTAACTCAATGTTCAACATTTTGGAACTCCAACATAATGCGAATGATCAACATCTGGATTCACTCTTATACCCAACACCACCTAATTTTAATTTTTTCTCTATCCAATACAGAAAGTTCAACTTCCTAAATACTTCACTGCTCAAAACATTGCTGAAATCATTATTTAACTGAAAGCAAAATTCTTCTCATCATTCCCACTTGATTCTCTGTTTGATATTAAATAACATATATCAAGCAAAACAATGTTAATGGGCAAATGGGAATTTTTAACACACAGTCTATCCTGCTCACGTCAGTAAATGTTTAAATTAAGAATGAGCAAGATAGACTGTTTGTTTACAAATCCACTTTGGCCCATTTTGGTGATTTGGTTGATACATTCCAAAATCATTAGGCCTAGATCAGGGTTGCCCAACACATGTCCCGCGGGCCGGATTCGGCCCGTCAAGCGAGTTTATTCGGTCCACGACGACCTTAGGAAATTTATCAAGAAGCTAAATTCAAAAAATCTTTATTTATTCTCAAATATCAATAAGTTTTTTAAATAAAAAGCATTTTTGTTATGCGAACGCAGAGCCAAAGGTTGGGCACCCCTGCTAGTTATTTTTATATGCAAATCACAATTCTCACCTACTTGTTGATTCAACTTATCTACATTTGCAGATGGTTTGATATGAGAAATTATGCAAAAAGTCGTTAAACTCGATTTTTTTGTATTTTTTATGGCAAACTCTATTTGCGACTTCCATAATAGAGACTTGCATGCAATTTACGTCCGACGTTAAATCATTCACGTCACGACGTCAATTCAAGTGAAAGACGTTTTTAGACCTGAAGCGGTTCTTCCACCTGGAGAGTTTGAGATGGAAATTTCCAAGATTTTCCGGGAAAATCCTTACAAAAACAACTTTAAATAACTTTTCCTAAGTAAGCAAGCATGTTGACAAAGATTTTGCATGAAAAATATGCGTGAATAGGTGAAAAACTATTTACGTCTACAGATGAACCGGTAACGTAAATTCAACGACGTGAATTCAGGAGTTATGAGAACACACCCTAAGCGTTCATTTATGGTAATGTGTCTAGTTCAAAACTATACGTGCCAAATCTTTCCAGAAATCAATTTTTATGAAAAAATCTCAAATTTAAAAACGAGGAGGTTAAAAGTAGTCAAATTTCTAATTACTTTTCAATAAATGAAAGTTAAATGTCTATAATATAAAAATTTTCACAAAATGATTTCTACTTAAATTTTATATTGTAATTTTGAATTGAAACAACATACTAAAAATTTTCAAGACATCATCTAATAATTTTGATATTTTTGATATTTTTGTTTGGTTTTGGTAAGATACATCTAAATTAGTAATTGATTTCCGAATTTCAAACCATGTTCTTAAAAAAATCTTCTTTTCCTATTCACACTGTAGTTCTGATTAACCCCAGTTGACGGTACTCAAATTATCATAATTTTAAAATTTTAATTGGATTTCACAATATTACACATTTTTCCGTGTTTTTGAAAATACTAAAAAAATCATAGATTGCAAGATGGTTTAGAAAGTTTAGAAAAAAAGTTTAGAGTTTAGAAAAAAAAAATCAAATTTTAACAAAATACTATACTTTAAAAATCACCTAAATTTTTATCATTATGGGATTCAAACGACTCAAAATTCTGAAAAGATTTTCACAATTTTAGACATTTTATGTTTTAATAAATACATATTTTAAATCAATTGATTTCAACGATGCAAAATTATGAATGGATTTTATGAAGATACATATTTGGTTTACAGCATTTTCACAAAAAAACTGTTACTGATTTTTTTCGAACATTTTAAATTTTATGATTTGGAATAAAAACGATGCCAAGTCTTAAATAAATTTTCACAAGAAAAGAGTTTTTTTTATCTTAAATTTTCAAAAATGCTGTTGTTTTTAAATGCTAAAATGTTTGAAATTTGCAATTAAAGAATGGAGCATGATATTTTTTTTTATATAATACTAAAACTATGCTTATTTGCAAGTTGCTTTCAAAAATTGTTAAATAATTAATTGATTGTCTCAATATCAATGTTTTGGAAATTAAATCATCAATTTTTCACAAAATACAGATTTTTTAAAACACTTCAATTTTTTGCTTTATAGTACTAGAATGAAACGACGAAAAATGGTTTCAAAAGTTGCAAAAGTAACATTGAATTGCTGCAACATTTTAGTTTTTTTTTTTGGCCGAGCCACGTAGCCCTGTGGTAACGCTTCCGCCTCGTAAGCGGTAGATCGGGGTTCAAATCCCGGCTCGGACCAACACAACTGGTGATCTTTTCCCTTCTGGAATCGATTGCTTAGTAAAGGGAAGGTAGTGTATCGTCACAAACTGGACCTTATCACGACACCTTAGGGAGGCGACCTATGGAATGTTAACATTAACCTTAACATGTTAACATTAAGCTGAGAATGAAACTGCTACTGAATCCGCTTTGTAAATGCCGGCCCCGATACTCTTCAAGGGTGTTCCCCACAGGAACTGGGAAAGATTTACTTTTTTTTTACTTGAGTTTTTTTTTGCAAAATAGTTAAATTTTCACAAAATGCTGCATTTAAAAAATATATAAATTTTCATCATTTGCAATAATGTAAACCAATCAACGAAAACTGAGAATTTCATAACATTAGAATTTTAGGTGAAATATTAGAATTTTCATAAAAATTTCGTCTTTTATGAATATTTTCATAGTTTGCAACATAAATTAAAAAAATGAAAAAAAAAATAATTGAAGAAATAGATATTCGCAACATCCAAAATTATGATCTAAAACATTGGAACTTACACAAAATACTTTATTTAAAAAATCACTTAAATTTTCATAATCCGCCATTTTGGGATCAGTTCAAATACTTACAATTTTATAGTTTTTGGGTTAAAAAATTCACATTTTGAAACATTTTTAAACCCAGGATTGTCTCTAAACGTTGTTAAAAATTACATAATTGGCCATATGGAAAAGAAACTTGCGAAACTATGAATTTAGAATAAATTTTCTATATTTTCAAAAATAATTTTATTTTATAATTTTTAATATGGACAAGGTTGCCTGATAAATCTGGCATAGCAAGAATTTTTGAGTGAAAATTTGAAAAAAGATGTTCTATTTCTTCCATACTATGTTAAATTTATGTTTGTTGTTGTTGTTGTGAAGCAATAAAGGAAAATAAAAAGTTCAAATTCACAATTTTTGAAGACAATGTTGCTCATTATTTTGAGAAAAGTGGTTTGCCAGGTTTCTCCAGATTTTTTTCTGTTCAGACTTGATATTTAGGGTTAATGGTTATGAAACGACGCCATAATTTGAATGAGTTTTCACAACAGTGAATTTGTTGTTTCAAAGTTTCGAAAAAAAGTCGTATTTTCAAAAATTCTTTAATTTGACTTTACAAAAACAAATTTAAAAAACAATTAAAATAAGTTTAAAATATTTAAATTTTCAATTTGTTCATGATTTCGCTGTTTGTGATCCTAATAATGCAAAACATTATTTAGAGTGCATAATTGGCAAAGGGAGCGCGTGGTCGTAAAAAACATTCGGAGTGAAAAGTGATTTTTTTTTTGTGTGTGCCTTTTGTTTCGCATTTTTGTCGTGTATTGTGTGCTGCGAGGAGAAGATTGCCCTCTGAAAATGCAGCGTCATCAGTGCATAATTGGCAAAGGGAGCGCGTGGTCGTAAAAAATATTCGGAGTGAAAAGTGATTTCTTTTGTGATTTTCAAAGCCCTTCCTATATCATCGTTGATCGGAAGGCACGGCGTCGGGTGGATTGTGTTTAAATTTTTCGAATAAGGTTTTATTTTTTTTTGCGGTGAAAAAGCCATTTCTATATAATGAACGAAAGACGCACTGACAATTTGGATCGTTGAGTTAATAGTGGAGCAAAATAACTGTGTGTGAGTGAGTTTGTGTGTTAACCAGAAAGACCTTCCCATAGCATCGTTGCTCGGAAGGCTCGCCGACGGGTTTGTTATGAAAGTCCTCCCCATAGCATCGTAGCTCGGGAGGCATCGAAAAGCCAATACCTTATCCTACTAACCCAAAAAAATAATAATCATGTGATGCTTGAAGGAGATGCTGTGGATTCAACGGTCTCAAGCGGTATCAACAAGTATATAGCGAAAAACTGTGTGCTTGATGAGTCTGCAACTTCAACTATCGGACTAACATTCCTCCCTTTCGTTGAACTGCAGGCTTCTTGGAAGGGCGCCGGTATTGACTAATAAAGTAGGGATCTTCAGAGGTTAAACAGTGAACGGATGGTTGGCTCCCACTGATCATTTTTGATTCATTGTTTAACTTCAGCTGATCTGTCAATAACGGAGTAGCAGCTCATTGGCAGTCAACCATGCTCATGCTCATTCTCATGCTCATGCTAATAATGCATAACATTTTTTAGTATTTTCATTTTAAAACGATATTTTGTAAAGATTCTAGTTTTTTACACTAAAAACTCAAGTGTTATGAAAATTCGTAAAATGTTTGACTGGCAAATTATGAAAATTATAGTATTTTTATAAAAAAATACATTTTTCGGAAATTTTGTACACTTAATACTGTAATACATGCTCAATTGGGTCCTAAAATTAAGCTTTAATTTGTGATATTATTGTTCACAACGATAAAGCTAATTTTTCTGAGTATAATGACCCTTTGTACGACCGCAAACGATGTAAAATGTTTTTTTTATTCATTTTTTAAAAATTAACTTGACGGCCCTTCTTGACAGAAAAGGTCCTACTATGGTTCAAGGGGACCATAGTTAATCCATCGAAAATGTTGTCTTGTCAATATTTTTTTTATGTTGATGCATGAAAATATGAAAATATGTAATCAGAAATCGCGTTTAATCGCGTTTTTTTATTGTACATAGAAATTTACATAGGACCTTTAGTACCCTATTTACCAATAAATAATGCTTTATTAAAAGCTTCTGAAGTTATATAGGGTTATGTTTTGATAAATTTGGTTCAATATTTAATTTGAATGAATTGTCTCGACTAATGCCGATAACCTAACCGCCAATAAAATAATGGAACGATAACGATGACATTATTGTTGTCGTTACCGCCGAACGATAAAATTTTCGCCTAACAACGTTGATAATCTCATCATTTCACGAGGTTTCAAACAAAACGACTTTCACTTGCTGTGCGCAGAACTGCTCTGCACGTTGTTTTTTCTCTCTCTGAGTGTACCGCTTATTAGTAATGTTTTCTTTTCGTTATTAGCAAATGTTCTTACTTTTTCTTAAAAATATTTTCTTACTTGGTTTATTTACTACATGTTTCATTTTTTTACACTGCTCCTTCTTCTTCTTCTTCTTTTTTTCTGGGTACTTTATCTCACATTTTATTTTGTATTTATAAAAAAAGTTACTAAATAAATGAGGTAGAAAATCATAATTTATATCATACAACTTATCAGTGTAATCAGAGTAATAAAATCTCTGTGTTTTCTTACTGTATCCTTGCTACAATAATCAGTTTACCGGTTCATCATTCACGGTTTTGCTTCGTGAATAAAATTACTTCACGTGGTTGTTGTTTTATTAAATTTACTTGAAGGGGGGCAAAGCGCATACCAATAAGGTTAAAAAAAGAAATAACAGTTTTTTCAGGGTTTTTTTTTAGGAAAGCATGGGAGGAAAAATCAATACTTTGTTTTTAAAAATAAACTGTCGTAAAAATGTGTGTTGCGGTTGTGTGAATCAAATGCTCTATTTTTTTTAACTTGTTAAATGGCACCTAAAGTCTGGGAATTGTTCTCGATTAAACGGAGATAGGAATCAGCTTGGTTTATTTTGCTTTCTTTTCTAGCAATCAGGATGGATTTGGGGAACAAAAATCAGTCGTTATTCAGTTGCGGTTTTCGTTTTCTTACATTTTAGTCTATTGTGTTGCTACTATTTAGTACAAAAAACAACTAAAGAAACTCGTAGTTTTGCGTTTCGCGATTAAATGTGTGTGGTGGCAAAGTTGAGGGCTTTTTTCTCTCAGTTTTGAGCAAATTATGTGTTTTTTTTCCTTTTTCGACTTTCAGCACATAGAAATAGTAGGCTAGGCGCGCTCGAAACAGTGTGTTTGTAAATCAAGAGCGTAAAGTTACACAGTGTCACTACCATCTAAACACGCAAAACCTAGTTCCATCTAGTTAGCCACTTTCCTGTCACTTCACATCAAACTTTTGTCACCTTTATTTTTTGTTTGTTTGCTTTGTAATAAACTCACGTAACACTGGTTAGATGCTCTGTTTTTGTTTGTTATGTTCGCTTCTTTTATCAATAAACATTCTACCCTTTATCCTTCTTCGCCATCTTTGTCACCTTCTTCCACTTGTTTTTATGTTTTGTTTTTGTAGCGTTGGTTCCATACAACAACGTGTGTTCCAACATGCGTCAGGTTTGGTTTGCTCGTGTACATCTCTTTTTGTTTTGTGTTTGTTTGTTTGTGTGTGCACTTTGTATCATTCGAAAGGTAGTTTGATTTTTCTTTGTTCAAACACAATCATTCGCGCAGGGGCGATCAAAGTATGTAGCATGTTATATTTTTTTTTTTTTTTGCCTAATGGACTTTTCAGATTGTGAACCTACTTTGATTGAACCACCGCCGAAGCAAACTTGATTGTTACACACCAAAAAGAAACTCAAATTTAGTTACCGTACAAAATTCAAAAGCCATACAATGATTAATAGTTTTTTTTTGTTTATGTGTTTGTGATTTTATGATTCGCAAATCGCATCTCTCTTTCCCGTCACTCTTCAGAATTAGAAGGGGATGCAATAGGGGTTACTTGGTAATTGGTAATTATGCCGTACGCTCTAATAAGTGTGTGATAAGTGATATTCAATAATCCAATATAAATATAATAAACGCACGATGCACGAACTAGAGAAGTGGGATGTTTGGGTAAAGAATGCGTTGTAGTGTTAAAAGTGTTTTTTTTTCTCTCTAAATATATTGGTGATTAGTTTTCGCTCGTGGTCAATAATCACTCACTCTCTAATAATGATAACACAAACAAAACATAATAATCATGATAGTACACTTGCAAGTATGCAAAAAGCTACGTTGTTTAACTGAAATACTGATAAACACTAATGATTCGTAACTGGTAAGTTTGATTAGCAAATGCTCAAAAATGTCAAGTCGGTTCTAATTCAAACATGACAAAATGAGGCTGAACAGGATAGCGTGAATAACGTTTGAATAATTTTGGATCAAATTTGCTGTTTGCGTGTTTGTTCATCAGCTTAAATAAAATAGGGAACATAGAAAATTAGCATTTTTTTGTAATAAAAAATATCAAATGTCATGATTTTTTTTTATTTTTTCATGACCCAGCATCCCAAAAATTGCCTGCTTGCTCGGTTGGTGAAACATGCCATTTAATTTTCATCGCTTTATTTCCTTAGTGACGATAGAAACAAGGGCGTCTATGTGAAGTGTCCCAACAATCGCTACTAATAGTTGGTGCTTAGGGAAATGTTTTTATCCTGAAATATCAACATATTATTTTGATTTTTAAATTATGAAAAAACTATTATTTTTATTTGTAATGCCTCCAACAAAATTGCCATCTATTCTTCACTATACAGCAATTCCCCACGAAAACAGCATGGAAAAAAACAAAAGTGCTCGGATCGGGCTCAAAATTTTTCTGGGGGTTCCCTGGCCGAAATAATTAGACCCGTATTTTTTTGTTTGGTCATTAGGGTGGCCTACGCCGTGTTAGGGTGGTCTGAAAAATGGCCATTTTCGTCGATTTTCGCAAAAACCACTTTTTTCGAAAAATCATAACTCCTCGCCATTTTAACCGATTTCAATTGTCTTATAAGCAAATGAAAGGTGATAAGTTGGCCTTTCAAAGAAAAATAATAAAAAGTTTCAAAAATCTAGCCTAACATATGAAAAGGGCGTATGAAACTTTAAAATGTCGTTTTGACAGTGTCTGGACCAAAGAGCCTATGTCTGGAAATATTTTTATCGGATTCTCCGGACATTTTTACATAACATACTAAAAAATGGGAGGAGTTCATTAACAGGATTCCGAGATATGATTTTTTGAAAATAAAATCCGTGTTTTTTGACGCGCCGCGCGCAAAAACCGGAGAATGACGAAAATGGCAAAAAATCATTTTTTTTCACTAAAACTGCGATAACTTTAAAATTTCAGCGATGACCTATAGATGTCTGGGTACCAAAATTTTCGTAATTAAAAGACGCAACTTTTGGTACCCAGACATGTATAGGTCATCGCTGAAATTTTTAAGTTATCGCAGTTTTTGTGAAAAAAGTTGATTTTTTGCCAATTTCGTCATTCTCCGGTTTTTGCGCGCGGCGCGTCAGAAAACACGGATTTTATTTTCAAAAAATCATATCTCGTAATCCTGTTAATGAACTCCTCCCATTTTTTAGTATGTTATGGAAAAATGTCCGGAGAATCAATCCGATAAAAATATTTCCAGACATAGGCTCTTTGGTCCAGACACTGTCAAAACGACATTTTAAAGTTTCATACGCCTTTTTCATATGTTAGGCTGGATTTATGAAACTTCTTACTATTTTTCTTTGAAAGGCCAATTTATCACCTTTCATTTGCGTATAAGACAATTGAAATCGGTTGAAATGGCGAGGAGTTATGATTTTTCGAAAAAAGTGGTTTTTGCGAAAATTGACGAAAACGGCAATTTTTCAGACCACCCTAACACGGCGTAGGTCACCCTAATGGCCAAACAAAAAAATACTGGTATTATTATTTCGGCCAGGGAACTCCCACAAAAATTTTGAGCCTGATCCGAGCACTTTTGTTTTTTTCCATGCTGTTTTCGTGGGGAATTGCTGTATATAGAGCGTTGATCCCTGTTTTGCCTAATGCGATTGCCGGCCAGTGAGTATTGGAGTATTTTTTTTTTTATAATTTTATGTGTTTTTTTTTTCATTTGTCCTTAACTACTCTATGACCAAAGAAGCCATTTTGCATAGGGACCATCCATAAACCACGTGGACACTTTAGGGGGGGGGGGGGGGGGGTATGGCGATTGTCCACGCTCCATACAAAAAAGTTTTTTTTTGTATGGACAATTGTCCACGAGGGGGGGGGGGGGGGGTTGAGATTTCCAAAAAAGTGTCCACGTGGTTTGTGGATGGTCCCATAGCAGAGATCTTCGAAATGAGATTAATTTTCAAATTTTAATTTTTGTATTTTTTAATCCCAAAAAGCTATTTTACGTCATCAGTTCGTCGCCGTCGTGCTAACTTGTCGCACGTGTATTTTGGGCCAAATTGAGTTAAGAACGCCATTTTGTGCAGCTAACAATGCCTCACCATTTGACCTTCACAGATCCCCAAAATTCGATTTCAATCCTGAGATATTCAATAAAAACCGAAAAAACTCCGTGCATTGTTGTCGCTCTTCATATGAAAGAAGTTTCAATCTTGTCGTTCTATCTTGTCACTCCCTGAAAATTGATGTAAGTGCGACAACTGGCCAAAGAGATTTCATGTCAGAACGCGTTTGACGCACGTGCAAGTTAGACTACTGTAAACATTTGTAATTATAACTCGGGACTTCAGCAACCAACTTCAATTAAACTTCGGGACAATGCACAGAATGGTCAGCCAAACAAAACGTGTTTGTTATTGTTTACATTGCGTGCTCTAGTTTTTGTTTATTCAAGGTCAAACATTAAAACGCGTTTTTCTCGGAACGTCGAAATGGCAGGTGCGACAAGATAGCACGACAGCGTCGAGTTTGTCCATATTGTTTTCCATACAAATTTGGCAAATTTCTATACAAAAATTTCAAGCAAATGTCCACAAAAAAATTCAAAAATCTGTATCTTTTAAAGACATTTTCTGATCCATTTGGTGTCTTAAAAAAACTAAGAATAACTTTTGGAAAGGACTTCAAACACGTGTTTTAGACATTATCAAATTTTAGGCCGGTTTTATAATTCCAAAAAAAAAAATTTAAGAAAGCTGAAAAATTTAAAAAAAAAATATTTTTTTTTTGTATAAGAGGTTCTATTTTATATAGTTTCGCGATATTGGTGAACACACTGGGCAACACTGAGTAAATCTAATTTTTCCTGTTATTTTTAACCTTTGCATATGGCCATATTTTAGCATCCAAAGGCCATATCAAAAAAGCTCAAAACAGCAAAACGTAGGGAATTTTCTGACCATCTAAAAAAAAAATTAAAAAAATGGCCAAAAATGAGCACTATTTATAAAAATGTAAAAAGTGCGACTTCTTTCAAAAAAGTAACCTAAAATGGCTACACATTGAAAACGGTGAACTTTATCAAACATTTCACCAAGTCCTTTTTTGACAGTAAATAAATTAGACCATTTTTAAGTTTTTTTAGAAAACAATTTTTTTAAAAGTCCTGATTACGTTGAAGATTTTCTGCCAATTCTGAAATACCCTGAAAAGATGGCATAGCTTCATAAAATATACCAAAAAGTGACTTTAAAGTCAGCTATTTGTTACCCGTGTATCATTTTTTCCGGCTTAGTCCTCATTCAAAATTTGATAGCTGTCTAAATAAAAAAGGTAATAACTTCAAGATATAAATTAAAAGCAAATAAGGCCGATGCAAATATTTTTCAAAGTTTTTGTCCATCAGCTTTGGCCGGTGTCGAGGAGGGGGGGGGGGGGAGGATGGAATACAAATTTAAAAAAAATATCGAAATAACAAGTCATAGTCCCAACATTTGCTTGGAAAAAGTGTTTTAAAATGCATTTTACACTAGTTCAGTTGTTTGGCAATCATCAGTTTTAAAAAAAATGTAAGATTTGACAAAAAAAACTTTTTGCGATAATAAACATTGAAAATTTTCAAAAATTCAAAAGATTTTTAAATCAACCCAAACATGCTAAAAATGATTCTAAACGCAGGGAAATCGATTTTAAATTTATTTCAGCTGATTGCATGATTGCTAGAACTAGGTAGATGAGTTGCGAATAGGTAACAGTCATTGTCAACCAACGGCACCCGCCATGTCAATTCGTAGATCTTGATTTTAAGGGATAGGGAATGTTAGTAGACAATAAGAGAAGTAAAACTATCTAATCTAATCTAATCAGACCCTAGCGCAGCCAATCTTTCGAAGGGATCCTGGAGAGTGCCTTAGGTTAGATGACGCCTAGCACTCTTCTTGTCATTTATTACCATTTGTAGTGCGCCATTGCATCGGAATGCATTGAAACATCACAAGCGTTAAAGCGGCCAGGCCTACTGCGTAAAGCCGTATCGCAGAGATGACTCGTAATTGGGTTGAGTTTGAGCACTGAGTGTTCGAACAACAACACATTTCTGAATCGACAGGGGAGGAAGAAGCGTGGGGACACACCACCATACGCTCCGAGATTTGGTTGTATTCGTTGGGAGCACCATGCTAAGAAGGTTTGGTACTCCGGGACCCTCTGGGATGGGACATTGTATTTCCACGAATGCCCTGGACACTATTTGCCGTGGTTATAGCGCCACAACTCGCTCCAATAAGAGAAGTAAAACTATATAAGAAAACTAAAAATCCAGAGTTTTTTAAAGGTCCTATAAGCTATTGTCTTTCATATGTTTATAAGACCTTAAAAAAACTATGAAGTAAGAAAACCAAATGAAAAAAGTTAATCGTTAAAGTACACAATTGAATATGTGCGCATTTGAGGTTTCAATTTTTGAATTTAACCATTTTTGTCTAGTTACGAATCATTAGCCTTTATCATGCGTACTTTTTGCATGAAATTAATATATAATTTATTAATTCAATTTCCACAAACAAACAATTAACCTTCTCCAGATCATACCGTAATTCTTTACGTGACATCCTCTCAGCTCATATCTTTTTATATCGAAACAATTTACTCTCGCCAATACCTGTCTCTCTTCTCTTGCTATGCTTATCAATACTTTCATATGCTTTACTCTGTGATCTCTACGTAACAAACGAATAGTTTTCCCTCTCTCGCTCTCTCCTTCCGCATATAGGTCATGAATGTATACATCGGTTCCAGGTTTTGTATTTTGTGTTTTGTTTCGCTCTATATGCATTTTCGCGATTTCTACAAACTTTTTTATTCAACGCCTCTCTGAAGTACGATAGAAAGTTGAGAGAGATTTTTTGTTTTAGAAAGTAACTATTTGGCATTTCACTTGATTGTTCTCGGGGTCGGTTTGAACAAACTTAGAAACGGAGGTTAGGTTTTAAAAGTGCAAACTTAGATTGTTGAACTGATTTTTTTTAGGACATATTTAGACCAGCTAAATAAAAGTTGTGTTCGTTGACTTGCTTTCCTAAAATTGATTTCTCTCTCAACTTTCAATCGCAGTCCAAACCATCTCACCTTCTCGCTCTTTGTTAGTTTCAATTGATTAGTATTTCTGTTAATCTCAAAATTTACACATTTAACGGCAGTATTCTGTTGCAATAAAGGTGTGTGTGAGTGTGTCTTGTCTTCCACTTCCGCGTGTTTTGATTAGATGGGGGGGAAGCCTCAAAATGAAATTTACACGGGGTGGTGGGTGGAAAGAAACTTCTTTTCTCCACTTTCCTGAGAATGTTGTTTTGTGTTACTTCACTTCGCTTTCTTCGTGTGTGTTTGAGTGTGTCTTTAGGGTAGGATGGTGTGTGTGAAGGGGTTAAAAGTTTGGAAATCAACTTGCTCTCAACTGAACAGGTGTAAGTAATTGTGTGAGGAATTTGCGGTTATTGAGGAATTTTGAACTGTTTTTTTTTATCTTTTCTCTCTCTGTCTCTTTCTGTGTGTGTTGGCGCTGAAGATGTTAAAACATTTCATAATCTAATAGTTTCATCAACAGTCTCTAAATGGAAGTAATCTGCTCTTTTCTCTTTTTTTTTTGTGTTGCTGTTTGCTCTTAAATTCTGATTTGTAAAACTGTGTGAGTAACGTGTTTGCCTTTTTGGATTTCAACAGTTCGCTCCCTCGATTAAATGTAATGGATTCCTGCTGCTGATTTTTTACAGTGTATTTTTTTTGTTTGTGTCTGTCTGTAAATGGAGGTACAATTTTATGTTACTATTTTCTTTTTCTCTTACTCGCGATTAACTTTGAATCTTTGATTGAGGAGGAGTGTTTTAGAGGGGGGATATGTTAAAAATGTGTAAACCAAGAAAATGCTCACAAATATATGATAAATAAGGTGAAACTAATAAATAATAGTTTATATATATTATATTACTGTATAAAGATCTGTTTCGCACCCAGCTTGACAATAAAATCAAACATCCAAAACATTGATTAATCGTTCAATAAAACAAACAAATGATAGTACGGTTCGGTTACAGACAGTTGGTGTATCAGATACTTCTCTTCCATTTTTAAACTTAATAGTCTACACGTCACTTGTCCTTTCGCCTGTTAGCCTTACTAACACTAGGTGTTTCTAAATTTGTTTCTTTTGATCTAGCAAAAGAATGAAAATCCTTACACATACGATTCACAATAAACTGTAAACTTACACAACTATAGTTATTTCTCTCTCATCTCACCCCAAACTCACTTTTACCCACAAAAGTCGTCGACTTTATCACACACGCGGCGTTCACAATCCATCTTAAATGTTAAATACTCTTACCAGCTAGAAAATGTGTGTTTATGCATTAATTCCTAAATCGAGAGTTCATCATCCTTCCGTTCCTTCCTTTCATCCCCACCTCAAAACTTGAACTTTTCGGCATTGTTTTTAGTACTCACACTCAAACTCTCCCTCCTATCTTACACCCACGAAGCCGACGGAGCGTCGCCGGGCCCGGTGCCACACTGGTCGGTGGCCGGTGGCCGCCTCTAGCGAATGTTCGCCAGCGTTTTCTTGATGCGCAGCGCGGTGAGGCGCGCGGCCGGGTTCTGGTACCAGCACTCCTTCATCACCTTGGAGATCGAGTGGAGCGTGTCGGAGGCGATCCACCGGTTCGGTATGCTCGGCCGCTGCCGGTCCGTGCAGACGACCTGGAAGAAGGGAAGAAACGAGGTGTTCAATATTGTTTGTTTGGTTTGTTTTTAATTTTACTGATATTTTATGAAAGCCTTCCTCACATGACACACTTCCTCTTTGCCCTGCTTTCATAATGTGAACCTCTGCTTTTCTTTACAAATTTGGAAAAATAAATATTTTGGGCCATTATCAAGTGTTAGTCTTGAAATTAAACTATTCAAAATATTTCTAATAGAAAGATAGATCGAATTCCGTTTTTTTTAATTTATAATTCAAGAAAAAATATCAGTGATATCGACATAGAAATTGGTTTCCCGAATGCCGGAGATGCTGAAAGATTCACCATACCTTGTCTAATCCAGAAACCATGGGTCTCACAAAGTTTTAGCCAATTATAAAAAAATACAATGGTAAACCATCTCCGGCACAAAAATCAGATTTGAAATAGAAATTTTAAGAAAAGCGAAGATTTTAACACTATCCCAAATTTTTCTGATTCAATTGCTTTTGGCATGTTAAACAATCTTACAGAAAAAATAAACCTACATTTACATTCCTTATCCATAAACCTGTGTAGTACAATCATTTTGCATTAGGAAGCGTTTTGCCTTCCTCACCTCACTGAGGCAAGGCTATAAAATCACTCAAAAATTGAACTTTTTAAATAAGCCTCCAAGATATTTATCTTCACGTATACATATCGGTTCAGAATCAAATTCTGAGCAAATGTCTGTGCGTGGATGGACGTAGATTTTTTTTTCTCACTCACTTTTCTCGGAACTGGCTCGACCGATTTTGTCCGGATTTATGTTTTTGGATTCATCTTCAGGTTCTTTAAGTCTTTTTTTAATTTCATCCGGTTTGATGCAGTACTTTTAAAGTTATGTTCGAATAACTGTTTTGGTTGATACTAAAAAGGGTCATTATTTACATAATTTGAAAGCTCCGGCGGATAGCCTTCGGAACATTCCACTCAGTGCACGCACACAAACACTGCAGTGCTTTCAAATGGTTCATTAAATTTATCATAGATGGCAGCACTCAGATGTACAGTGTCTTTACTAAGTAAGCGTTAGCCAAAGCTTTCGTAGTGTGTGGTTGCAAGGCTTTTAGGAGGAAGGCAGCAACCACCTTCTAGTGGATTAAGTAACGTTTTTTTATTACGTATCGCAATAATTTGGATTTCTGAAATTATTTCTGAATTATTTATACAAAAGTGCAAAAAAATCACCCGATTTCATTATTTTACTTTTGAAATCGAACCAATAGTTTCCAAGATATCGCAAGTTGAAAAATAAGGGATTTTTGTCCAAGCCGAGGGACAAAAACTTTAAAGACAATGTGCACCCGCCTTAAGTACTATGGCAAAAAAAACTCGCACTTTTTTGTGTTTGACAGTTTGCCAAACTCGCAAACTTGTTTGCGGCAAAATCGCAAACAAAGCAAAATATATGCGTTCTGACGTTTCTGCTAACATATCGATGCCTCTGCGCTCTCTTATGCTAACTAAATAGGAAAACCAGCAAGCTTAGAACAAAAGAGCACAGAGGCATCGATATGTAGGCAAACTGCCAAAAAGGGCGAGTTTGTTTGTTTGTCATAGTCTAATATCTTCTTTAGATGTCACTGAAAAAACTCGCTCATCTCAAAATTTATGTTTCAAGATGTTGTATCTCAGTAATCAACAGTTATTCCGATCAGCAAACTCAAAAAAGAAAGTTGTCGGAAATTTTCTAAGCTTTTCGAAAATATGTTTGCAGGGGTGCTTCATGAAGTATTTATGAATTGCAAAAAACAGAACATTTTCGAAAAACGAAAAACGAAATCAAGTGAACAAAAATCTCTTTCAAAAATTTCTTAAATGGTTAAGTATTTAAATTCTTACATACTCAAATTCCTAAATCCTTAAATTCTTGAATTAGTATATTCTTAAATTCTAAAATCCTTTAACAAAATGAAAATTTGCCGAATTCTTAATGTCTTGAATGCTACCATTTTTGTCACCATCTTAGATCCTACATTACAGAAAATCTGATAACTTTTGAGTCTGACTTGAGCAGAAAATAATACAAATTTCGTGCTTCAATTTTTCTGAGTGACACTTTGGCGAGGATCATTGAGTACGAAGTGTATTAAAATTTTCAAAACTTTAGGTTTATAGATTTTTATATATTTTTTATATACATGGTTTTATATTTAATTTATTTTTATTTTCGAATTTAAGGGGGTTACATACATGTAAGAAATCACAAAATTTAATGTTTCAGAAAGTTTATTGAATCCTCCAAATACATTATTTTTAATCACTCCTGAATGTTTCATGAAGATATTTCATGATTAAACTGAGTAAGAGACGATTTAAGCCAAAAAAATTGTGATGCGCAAAGCGGACTGTCAAACTTTCTGAGCGTTTTCATCTAAACATCGAGTTAATTTTACGGGTGCCACAATATCTCGAGATGGGATGGTCCAAATTGGCTGAAATTTTAGGTGAAGACTCGCAAGACATCTCTCGTGTGCACGACGATTTTTGAATTTTGCTTTTTTTAAAAATACAAAAATCAAAATTAATGATTTTTAATATGAAAAACATTAAAATATTCAATCAACTTTAAAAAAATGGCCTTTGTCATGCACACGGGACTGGTTTAACGAGTTTTCACCAAAATTTTGAGCCGATTTTGTCAAGGCAGAGTTGAGATATCGTGGCACCCGTTTTTTTTTTGAAACTGCTAACTTCAAATAGCTATATCTCGGCAACGATACAACCAAATGTCTTTAAATTTGTTTTGTTAATAGATGATAATGTATATTTTAATACCCTGGAAACAGATTCAAAAAAGTTTAAGTGCGTGCTCATACCAACCTTTGACATTACTGCCGATTTACATGTATGTAACCCCTTAAATTTTATTTGGCTTTTGTATCTAATTTTCTAAATGTTGAAATTTCTATTTTTGAATTTTTTTTGCCAAAAATAATGTTATGGCTTTTCCTTCTGATTAACTTTATCCTAGCAAAAATAAATGTGTCCATATAACTGTCTGCGTTCTGAGTTTCGACCGCATGAGTTAATTCTGGATTTGAAATTGTAATTATTTGTGATTTTTACGTTCCTTCCGACCGAGCCCTTAAACATAAAACAAGATTAATTTTTGTTCTCAATTAATTTCTTTTTTGCATAAAACAAAATTATTATGAAACTCATGTATGATTGTTTTCCTAAAACAGCGCGGATTTCACATAGATTGGGTTTTGGGACGGCGCGGATTTGACGTGGATTTTTTTCGACTTCTCCAAAACAACTCTAAAAATTAAATTGTACAGTTTTCGCGAATTTAACTTTTTTTTTCGAGTTTCGTAGAGACCAAATCGATCAGAAAATCCCTTCTCAAGATACAGATACATGCTCATTTTGTATGACTAACCCGCAAAATTGCATCGAACCTTGTATGGACAAATCAATTATACTTCCGTCGATAATACTTAAATGATTGTTTATACAAGAAGTTACAATAATAAGATTTTTTCAGCATGTGTCCTACATTTTTCCAACGAAGTTTGCAAACATGGATAATTACAGCGAGTGCTGAAAAAATCAAGTTTTACAGCGAGTTGAACACAGATTTTTTTTTCAATTCCGGAAAAATCCTATAAATAGGATAACGTTTCACTGAAAATCCAATTCAAAAGATTTGCAAACAAAAAAATGTAGGTGGTTGCAAAACTTATTTCATTATTTTTCGGCGTGAAAAAAACAGTTATTGGAAGGTCTATCCTGGATTTTGGTCTAGACCAAGCGATGAATAGTACACTGCTCCTTCTTGATGAAATCGGTCGATACCTTTGATCTGTGATTTTTTTGCAATATTTCTGCAAATAGCTTGAAAATCATGCCAACCGCTACAAAATGCATCCCAAAATCCCCCTTACAAATCCCCTCCCTCCCTTACCTTTCTCATCTCCTCGATGGTCGGATCGGGCTGCACCACATCGTAGAAAGGCAGCTGGTACTCGTCGTAGATTCCCCCGACGTTGCAGCGCCGCGCAATCTCCCACAACACCAACCCAAACGCGTACACATCCGCTCGCTTGAACGAATCAAACTGGTTCACGTTGATCGTCTCGTCCAGCACTTCCGGCGCCATGTAACGCTTCGTTCCGACCCGGTGCGTGGACGGAATGTCCACCGTATCGGTGGCCACATTGTGACGCACTGCCAACCCAAGATCACCGATACAGCACGAGAGGTTCGACTTGACGAGGATGTTCTTCGACTTGAGGTCCCGATGGGCGATGGCCGGTTTGCCGCGCGTTCCCACAATGTCCATGTGCAGGTGGGCCAGGCCGGTCGCGATCGAGTACGCCATCTCGACCATCGTCTTGGTATCGATGCAGCGCGCCGTCAGGAAATCAAACAGCGATCCATTCTCGTGGTAATCCGTCACCAGCCAGAGCTGAGTCCAAGTGCCATTATCTAAAAGGAGAAACAAGAAACGGAAAATTAATTATCACACCATCAATCACTCTAGAACTCACCTTTGTTATCGGCAGCGATGAAGCCGAGGATGTTCTCGTGGCGCAGCATTATGGTCTGGTAGATTTCCGCCTCCCGGAACCAGGAGCACTCCTCGCGGCTCGAGAAGATCTTGACGGCGACGTTTTCGCCGCGCCACTTGCCCCGCCACACCTCGCCGAAGCGACCCTTGCCGATGACCTCGACGAGTTGGATTTGGCGCGCGATGGACCGCTGGACCAGGAGGGGGAGACCGGCTGTAAATAAAAATGGAAATTAGTATTATATTAGTATAGAGCTCATTTGGAAATGACTTAATCAAAAAGTAATATAGATTTGAATATTACAGATTAAGACTAAAAAAGTGGCAAAACACTGCTGAGCAATTCTTTGAGATTTCGGTCATTCGTTTTTTTTTGTATTTTTAATCCGGCTGAAACTTTTTTGGTGCCTTCGATATGGCCAAAGAAGCCATTTTCCATCATTAGTTTGTCCATATAATTTTCATAGTCATAGCCATTTTTAGGTAACTTTTTTTTTAAATAGTAGCAGTTATTCCTTTTTTTAAAAAAGGGCCAAACTTTCAATATTACGCCCTTTTGAAATAATGTCTTGATTAAAAAAAAATGAAAATATTTTTTTCGAAAAGATCACAAAATTTCACGTATGTTTCATATTTTAACATTGAAAATCGGACCATTAGTTGCTGAGATATCGACATTACCAAATAATGGGTTGTTTGGTTGAGACTTAGAAAACATCATTTTTTCTGTTTTTAAATCTTTGCATGGCAATATCTCAGCAACTAAGGGTCGTATCAACAATGTTTAAAAAAGCAGAATATAGAGAATTTTCTCAACTTTTCAAAAATATTATTTTTAAGGATGAGCGAACATGGGCAATTATTTGAAAAAATGAATATCTCTGCGACTATTTAAAAAAAAAGTTACCTAAAAATGGCTTTAACTTGAAAACGGTGCACTTTATCAAAATTTCTCTAAAGTACTTTTTGATTGCAAATTTGATTTTACATCGAAAAATGAAGATGAAAAATTTTTGCGACCAATTTTTCGATTTTATGAAAAAAGTTGTATTGATTCAAAATTCATAACTCGCTCAAAGATTTTTTGCACAACCTGGAAATTTCTGAAAAGTTGGCATTTGATGTCCTCTAAAACATATCAAAAAATAAAAAAAATAAAAATAGTGTTTTTTTGCAAATCAAGTTTTAGTAACAAAAAGTTAAATAAAAAATCACCAAAAATTTTTTTACTGTGTATCATTTTTTTTTTCAGTGTAGTCCATATCCATACCTACAACTTTGGCGAAGACACCAAATCGATCAAAAAATTCCTTCAAAAGATACAGATTTTTGAATTTTCATACATCATTTTTGTATGGCCAGCTGCCAAATTTGTAAGGAAAAATATATGGACAAACTAATTATGCAAAATGGCTTCTTTGGGCATACCGAAAAGACCAAAAAAGTTTCAGTCGGATTAAAAAATACAAAAAAATCGAATGACCGAAATCTGAGAGAACTGCTCATTGATTGTTATAACAAGGTTTATTTTTTCCGCATTTTTTCTTGAAAAAAAAAATAGACAGATAAAAACTTAGATTACACCACGTTGCGAAATTCCGTTGATCGACTCTATTGTCAAACTTCTGCACACTAAAGCACGGTGGCGTACTCTAGGAACGGACCCACTTTCAACTGTCAGCGTTCAGTTGTATGAAAGCAAAATGCTGACGTAATATTTCCGCTTGGGATGGAAATTCTGACTAACTTCACATCAAGCTGCTACGCAGTTAGTCACTTTCTGCGGAGGCAACGAGTAGCAAACAAAAAAAAGATCCACTCCCAGTCCGTGACAATGGTGTGTACACCATTGCCGTGACCAGGATTCGAACCTGGGTTACTACGGCCACAACGTAGGGTCCTAACCACTAGACGATCACGGCTATCGGGGAGTTGTGTGGTATGGTGTTTTTGATTGGTTTACGCGTTCAACACCATTTATTGTCGACTTGGTGGAAAACACGAGCAACACGCGAATAAACGAGTTTTGCTTTATTTTTAGACTTTGTGTGTTCGTCGATGCAGTTTTTGTTTTCTTTCGTAAATTGGAAAGGTGAAACGAAAGCCAATTTGGACAAACGAATGGAGTGAGGTGCATAGTGGCGGAATGACGATGGAATCGACTCAATCATTTAATGAGTTAAGTGCAAAAACAAACATTTACAGCATGAGAATCGAACTCAAAACCATCAAATTACAAAGTGTGCGCCCGCGGGCCAAACGTTGCCCGCGAGGTGATTTTTTGTGGCCCGCGGACTCATTTTGAATAATTATGTAAAATGGCCCGTTGATTACTTGTTAAGTGACTTTATACTTTTTTTCTTTTGTTGATAAAAAAAATTAATGATTTATTAATGTTTTGATCCCTATTTTAGGACACAGTTTCACAAGTTTCAATTTGAGTGAAACTAGTAAATATTCATCAAACATTTTGGAAATTCAGGCTTCCAGGATTAAAGCAGACTAAATGTTGAAATCGGAGGTATAAGGCTGTTGCAAGTATTTTACAACGCTTGCGACAACCCTCTTCCTATTATTAAAAACTGGCTCGAAAATCACAGGGCAAAAATATTTCTTTCAAAAACCTTCAAAATATCCATAAAAATTTAAGTGCAATCAGCTGAAATTAATTAAAAATACATTTCTCTCCGTTTAAAATCATTTTGAGCATATTCCAGTTTACTAAAAAAAAATCGATGAATTATTTTTTTACTAAAATGGTTTTTTGTCGAACCTTACATTTTTTGAAAAAAAAAAATGATTGCAATTTAACTTTGCGGGTGCTAAAAACATTTTCTACCATTTTTTTCGTTGGAATGTTGAAATTCTGGCTCTGAACGATTTTTTATTAGTCACACTTAATTTAAAGATAAAATTTCGCCGTTACATAATTAGGCAGATTACATGTCACCATTTTCAAAATATAAAAAAAATTATTGAGAACACAAGTTCATTCAGCTAAAAATATTGTTTTTCGAATACCTTAGGTAGGGTGCTCAAAGTTTTTGGAGGCCGGGCCAAATTTGAAGCTCTATTGGGCAAAAAAAAATATTTATAAAAAATAAATTTGGTATTTTTTTTAAATAATAAGACAAAAAAATACATGTATTAGCCGAAGTTTTTTTTAGATTTCTGGTTTTCTTTCAACATTTTTGTTAATTAAAAATAATAAAAACCACAAAATTGCAGTTTGCTATAGGTATTGTGGATTTTATTGTTTTATATTTTTGGTCTTATAAATTTAAAAAAAAAAACATTTTTTTTATAAGTATCTTTTTTGAGCCGCAAGGTCATTTGGGCTTCAAATTTGGCCCGGCCTCCAAAAACTTTGAACACCCCTGATTTTGAACAAAACAAGAGAAGTTACTCGTGATTTTTAAAACAATAATTTCGCTCTGATTAAACCATTGTAACAAAACTGTGATTGAATAATCGCAATTGTACGGTTTATTATTAAATGTAATCAATTTAATTTTAAGATTACCGACTAACAATAGTTTATGTAGCTGCAGAATAGAGTTATTGGGGAAGATCTTTTAAGCTATGTCTTATACATTTATCCCAATGCAATTAAATTGTGTTGTGAGAGGAAATGGAAAACAGAAAAACACTCACAAAAATGATGGTTTGTTATTTCAAGTTAAAACATGTATATATTTTTTTCGTTCATAAAAAATGTCTTAAAAGTCAATGTATTTTTTAAAGGTTAAAGCCAGAAATTAAGAAAAACCTGATAAGATACACATTTTCTCATTTCCGTACATTTGGACTTAATTATTTGAAATGCTTAAATATTTTAATTTTATTTAAACTGTGATGTACTTAAGATGTCTTAATATTGCAAACTGTAATCTTGTTAAATGAGTAACATCGATTTCCCATGTAAAATTTTAAAAATAAATCCAGAAATTAATTTGATTGAATCAAATTCAAAATGAAACATCATTCGTATGTATTCGTTTGTGTTCAGGGTGTCATTTTGCGCAACTTTTATTTTACTTTAAAAATCTCTAGTTTTATGCTTTTCTTCCTTCATTTTCATTTTTTTTCAAGGATTACTAATTTTCAAATGCCGATATAGTCAAGGCTCGATTATCCGAAGGTCTCGTAAAAATTTTACTTCGGAAAATCGAATCACGAAAAAAATAATTGTTCGATGTCTTATTTTTGATTGTCGAGCTCAAATATGACCCATAAACAACTCTAAAATAAATAAGAATTTTTAAATCCAAGATGGCAGCCAAAATGGCGGTGATGAAAAATTGAAAACATGCATTTTTGATTTAAAAGACAATCAAATCTAGATTAAATTTTCAAAACAACCTATCCCTCATGGGTTTCCATGCAGGCCTTTTGAAAATTTAATCGAGAAATATTCAAAATTGACTAAATTGGGTCGCAGAACTCGAATTTAATGTTAAAAGCAGAAAACAAAGAAATACGAGAAAAAAAACCAAGTTTTTTTTGTTCATGATTCGATTATCCGAAGTCCCATACAAATATTCGAATAATCAAACTTTGGATAATCGAAACTTCGGATAATCGAGTATGGACTGTACCTCGGAAACTAATGTACCCATTTAAAAAAAAAACAAAAAAACGCAAAAAATATGTTTTAAATTAATAACTGACATTTGAAAGGGCAAACATATTTTTAACATTTAAAATCACTCCATTATTTCGGAGTTGGCAGAATTTTTTTTCCAAAAATCTTAATTTTTCATAAATTACAAGCCTAACCCGACAAACTCTGTTCTGCCCTTTTTTCGTTTGTTGACGTTTTTTGATTTTTTGCTTATTCAGTAGGGTGCCCAGAATATGGGACTTTTCCTCAAAAACTCGCTCCACAAGCTGAATATTGTTTTTTGGGCTATTTTAGGACTCTGGGTCAAATATGAGCAAAATCGGTCAACATTTAGCCATTGATACACAGAAAAAAAAATCATGGTAATGTTACATCTGGGAAGGGGTACATCATTTATGTCAGAAAAAATGTGTAATTTTACCTCTGAAAATGTGTATTTTTACCACTTTTCTGGTGTAATGTCACTTTTTCAGTCTTAATTGAGGTAAAATTACATCATAAAAGAGGTAATATTCAACCTTCCAAAATTAAAGCTTCCAAATTTACACAATTTTTTTCTGTGTACTTAAAGGTGAAGTTTGTATGGGAAAAATCGAAAAAAAATATGGAAAACCCATTTTTCTAACAGTTTGGTCTGCACGGTGCGCTACTTCCATCCAAGTTTTCCCAAACGTGAGATTCTTATTGAAAATTTCATGCTCTACAACTTTGTAGAACACACCAAAGCCGTAAAACTCGATCCTGAAAAGTTATTAGCGATTTAAAAATGTAATTTTTGTATGAAAAAATTTTTTTCATCAACTTTAGGCTCGGTACATTTGCACAGATGCTTAAAATAACCCAAAAAATCAATTTTTGCTTGTGGAGCAGGGGGTCATTTATTCTGGGCACCCTATTATTCAGCCTCCTGTGATCAAAATTTGATTGTACGTAACTTTCTCCATACAATTTGCCGATGCTCCGGAATCGGTTCCAGAGTGGCCAAAGTGTCAATTAGATAGCGTAAGAACCTTCCTTGAGCTTATACGAACCCAACGCAACAAAAAGCACCTCGATCCGACGCTCCGTATTGAACTGATTCGCGTTCGAACAAATCCGTCGAAATTTTTTATATATATAGAAGAAGATAGAAGACAACCGACGGTTATTTTTTGCCCATAGTTCTCTTTGGTTCAAATAATGCTTTTTTTGGTCCTCTAAAACAAATCAAAACATTTTGAACATCAAAAATACGGATTTTTGGATTTCAACTTTTGGTGATAAAAAAAAAATTGAAATACCTAAAACATTGTCACCAAGTCGAACTCCTTCTCAAGATATAGATTTAACATATCATTTTTGTATGGATAGCTGCCAAAATTGTCTTAATAAATTTTATAAAATCGATTAGCAAAAATGAGAATTAAAACAGCAATTTAAATAAAAATTTGCAATCGATTCAATTTCAAATCGATCAGGAACATTTTCAAATTAATGGAAAACAGTCTTAAAATCTGAATTTTGTTGATGGCAAGATGATTTTTTTTTGAAAATTATCCGATTCTAATTTAAATGTTTTAATTGATGGCTGATGGTGTTGTTACATAAAGGGTCTATCTTAAAAGCTCAAGTAATCTAAGTCACAAAATTTTCAATGGCAATTAATGAGTTGATAAATGACAATGACAATTAATCATTTGTAAATGTTGATGGTTTTCAAAAGAAAAGAATATCTAAAAATTCAAATAATAATCATCAAATACATAAAAACCTGCGTGATTTTTTTTAAAACTTCATCTTCATAATCAATCATTAAGAAATAATCATTTTTTGCGTAAATGAAAATTGAAATAAACTATTCAGACCAATAATAACCAATATTTAAAAAAGGCTTGAATTTTGATGAAAAATCAACCATCCAACTTACCTGACCCCGATCCGGACGTGGTCATCTCGATAAAGTCGTGCAGCGTCGTCGAGTGGCCGTTCAGAATCGGGTAGCTCGCGCCGCACACCGAATCCTCCGGCAGGATCTGCCGAGCGCCGCTGTTGCGCTTCCTCCGGCGGAGCATCACAAACATCAGGCTGACACAGAGCGCGAACGCCATCACTCCGCCGACGGCCAACACCATCAGCAGGGCCAGGTCCATCTCCTTCACCTCAGGTGCTGCGAGTCGGTTAGGTTAGTCATCATCATCATCATGTATGAACCGCGCGCGTGAAAAATTCAATTATTCCGGGGCACGTAACCACGCAGCGTGTCGCAAATGAAAATGAGTTTCCAGGAGCAGGAGGTCGGAACAAGGCCAGGCCACGGCACACAGGTTCAGGTTCAGGACGGGATGGCAGCAAAAAACGGAACACAAGTTGGAAGGAAAAAGTTTTATTAGAAAATCAGCAAGATAAATCAAAGTTTTTATATTTTTTTGCTTGCGCTTTTTTTCTGGTTACTTTTTTTTGTTGGAGCGCACTCTCTCCTCTGGCACTGGCAGAGGTGTTTCGTTAGTTTAGAATGGTTCAAAGTTTATGATTTTTTTTTATTATTAGATTTTGTGTAAAATAATTTAGCAAATTCGAAATAAGAAAAATAAAAAAAGAATTTTAATGGCTAATTTACTGAAAAACAAAAAAAAACTTGCTTTGAATCAAAACAGTGAACCATTTTATTGGGTTAGTTGAAGGAAATGAAACAGCAAACAAAAAAAAGTGAAAATCTTTTAGTATGAGGAAAGAACATAGAAACGCGATAACGCAAAAAAAGCTCGCAAATCCTGTTTTGCTAGTTAGTGAAGCATAAAATAAGCTGAACCTTCTGAATAGCAGAGAAAAAAAAGTGAGCTAGCTCTACCATGCAGCTGCTAACAACAACAAAAAATAACAAAGAGTAAAATAAAAGAAAAAGAAGCCGGCGAAAAAGGATTAGTATCATGCACAACCACTCTATACTTGTATGCGAGTTTTTCTTCATACGATTACGACCACCATCACCAAGGAAAAAGCAAATTTGTATTAAGAGCATGCGTGTGTGCATAAGTTTGTATGAATATGAGGAAAAGAGTTTTTCGTCACCCATCATTTTCCGCGCGTCTCGAGCAGAAGCAAACACACACAACTTGAAAAGCTCAAGCCATAAGCGCAGCACTTTTTCGCATTATTATTCCCAACATGCAATATTTAGTACCGGTAACCACACACACTCACACAACGCAAAGCGAAAACAATAAAAGGAAAAACATTTTCCCGAGCGAGTCTTTTTTTCCGAGGGAAGCTGAAAGTTCAATAAAAGTGCACACACAGAAACACACACACGCAAACGCCGTTACCCACTTGTCAAAGGATGGTTAGGGTTTAATATTTATTTAGTACTTATTTTTATCACCAACCATGCATAACAAAACAGCACCGCGTTGCTGATGTACACAAGGTTGTTTTGCCTGGTTGAAAATGACGTTGCGTCGATTTTGGAGTAAACAGCAGTTGGATGGAAAAGAAAAATAAAAACTTCCACGAGATGGGACGCGGTTTTCTCTCAATGTTTGGCAGTGCAAAATTTGTAGCGTGAAATTGCACGTTAACATCATGGAAGAGTTGCAGTTTGGATTGAAATTTGAAGGTATATACCTCATTTTTGTGCCTTTTTTTTTCTTAAATGAGTAAAAAATATTTATCAATAAAAAAATGTTCATCGATGCTGTAATTTTTCTCGTTTTCAGTTAGGCCGTTGAAAATATTTTTTGAAGTTTATATCCCTCGACTCTGGTCGGGGTCGAGGGGGGGGGGGCACAAAAATAAAAAAATATAAAAATTGAAATAACAAGCCATGGTCTCAACATTTGAATGAAAAAAGTGTTTTAAAGTGCATTTTACACCTGCCCAGTTGTTTTGCAATCATTAGTTTTCAAAATATCCAAGTATTGAAGAGATTTTTTTTTTCGCCGAAAAAAAAACTTTTTGCGGTGCTGTACATTGGAATTCCACAAAAATAGAAAATATTTTTAATCGATCCCAAACATGCTAAATATGATTTAAAACGCAGGAAAATATAATTCTAATTGTTTTCAGTTGGTTAGACTTCTAATTCCTTTGAAATTTTGAAGTTTTTTGAAAAAAAAAATTTTGCCCCCTGATTTTTAGAACCGATTTTGAAGGGGGGGGGGGGGGCATAAACTTTGAAAAATATTTGCAACGGCCTTATGTTATTACATTTTTTGACAAAAAATTTGACTAGATAATATAATATCAGAAAAAGTATGTAATTTTACAGCAGAAACTGGTCAAATTCCCATTCTTTTCACACAAAAATCCTTTGCACACAAAAATCTAAAAAAAAAAAAATTGTCATCGCTGGCAAAACTTTACAAAGTTTTAGATGTAAAATTACACTTTTGAAGGCAAAATCTGTCTAAATAATTTTATATCAGAAAAAGTATATAATTTTACACCAGAGAAATAAAAATAGAAAAATTAAAAAAAAATCTAAAATATTTTTTCGAAATGAAATTTTTTTGAATGTTTTATTTTTTAATATTAAAAATCGCTTCATTATTTCTAAGATATCGGCATTTAAAAGATAACTGTTGTTTGGGAGACACCAGGAAAACTTAGAATTTATTATTTCTATCTTTCCAAGCTGTTTCTCAGGAACGATTGCAAATTTAATTTCAAAAATTATCCAGAAAAATAATTTGGCAGGATTTAGTTTTTTTTTTTCAAGAATCACTATTTTTATTAAATATAATATTATTGATGGCAAATATTTTGCCCATACTTATAGTTTTTGGCTCTAGAATTAAGACATTTAATGTCTTTTTGTTCCCTTGAAAGAAATTAAAACATTTTGAAAACAAATTAAACAGATTTTAGGAATTCATCTTTTACTGAAATTTCCATTCTTTTCTATGCAATTGCATTTTTACACAAAACCCTAAAAAGATTTAAATTTACACATTCAAAATGAATCAAAAAAATCAAACGATCCACATTAACGACCCCCGGGTCTTTTGTGGTCTCTATTGCAAGTTTCTGCTCGAAGCTAGGAGTCCGAAGGCTTGAATGGGGAGAGCACCCAAACCTCTTTCTACTCCAAGGAACCAAGGAACTGCCACGACATTCAAAATGAGTAAAACATGAATTAACATAGAAAAAATTGTTATCGCTGCCAAAACTTTACTCGGTTTTAGATGTAAAGTTACACTTTTTCAACGCAAAATCTGTCTTAATAATTTTATATGAGAAAACGTATGTAATTTTACACCAGAAACTGGTAAAATTTCCTGTTCCTGGTAAAATAAAATTGTTGGAAAGGCAAAAAATTGCATTAGCGTGGCTTGAAGTTTGTATGGAAAATCTTTAAATATTTTCCAATTCAATCAGAGCACCTATTTTCTGATCGTAAATAGGTCCCAAAACTATTAAAATTTGGGAGCAATCGCATTTATATTTTTATGGGAATTTGCAAAGGAAAACCAACTATTTTGTTATTTGGGTTTTGTCAATTTTAATTTTCTGCCAATTGAAAGCTATTATACAATAGCGTTCATATTAAGAAAAATTGATAAACTTTTTCAAAGAAGTTTGGTACTATCTTGCTCCTGGCAAAAGATACAGTTAGGCAAAATAAACGACCATAAATTTTAATGAAGCAAATGTTTCTGAGGAACAAAAGCGTGGTCAATGGTGGAAGTACTAAACCTTAACCAAATGCGCTCAAAATTTCAGGCCATGTTACAAAATTCCGGACGAGGCGTTTAAAATTGAACACTTTTGTCTTTTTCATATATCCGTGAGCCACGCTAATGCTAAGGCTCCATTCTCAAAAACCAAGCGCCTCCATGGATTCATTCTACAAAAGAGAGATTCAATGGAGGCGCTGGGTCCGAAGGTAAAATCGAATGTTCAATGTTTCAAATCTGTAAGCTTGACATTTCAGTCAAGTTTGTTTCACAAACTGACGGTATACATATTTCTGCATGTAATGTTACATAACATTTCATAAAACTTTGCAACACTTTTTTTACACCCACACTTTTTACATGCATCTGAATTACTACACAGCAAAAAAAAGTAGTAATCCAGCTGCGTGTAAAAGGCCTGGGTGTAAAATAAATGTTGCATTATTTAATAAAATTCTGTGTAATATTACACCCCGAAATATGTAGCCCATCAGTATGGGAAACCTACTTGATCGAAATGTCAAGCTCATATATGCGTTTATCCTTTCCATTCTTCATCGGTCTGATGGCCGAGTGGGCTAAGGCGCCAGTCCTTACTGTTGGTGCTGGGTTTGAATCCCGTCGGTTGCAACTTTTTTTTGTGTTTGCAAAAATTGTACATGCAGTGTGGATTATTTTGCTGTGTAGGTAGCATATTTCTAACTGACCGTGACGAACAATTATCCGTTAACGGTACACATAAAGCAGATCTTTTACACCAACATTTTTGGTACAGGCATTTTAGTATCTTCAAAACTACGGGAACTATCGATATAATTTTTGATACATCCCCTAAAGTACAATCTACAAAGTAATTTACAGCAAAGTTTGTTTATTTTTACAAACAGATTGTTGCAGGATTGGGTCCGTAAGTTTGCCAATTTTGGAATAAGAAGAAAACAACTTCTTTGATTCCTGTGCACCCTTAATGATATAAGAATTCCAAATGTTTAGTTGCTGAACGAATACAAACTTTTAAATTAGTTTAACATTAACATTTTTCAATACCTCGACTAAACTTCACTGTAATCTTTCAAAAAAATCCAAAATTCTTGAACAGATCTGTTATTTTAAACATATTTCAAAATATCAGCTTGAACAATATTGTGTTAAATGTTTCCAAATAAACTGAAACATCTTAATTTTTTTGAAGATATTGCATTTTAAAGTGAAGATAGATATTTTAATTTGTATTAGAAACTCTAGTTATATGAAATTCCCTAGTAATTCCACCTTTCCAACATAAATTAATTCAACTGAATGGGTAAGCATAATTTACTACCCCAATTATGCACTGCTTTAATGTGTTTGCAATATTAGTTTTTTTTTAGCTGAAAAGAATTAAAAATTGAAAAATGAAGTCTTGCTAAATGCTTTTAACGTTTACAGTTCTAGTTTATTCAAATTCTAGCTACATTTTTTCTGAAATATATCATTCTGTCCAAATCGAATCACAGGATATCCAACACCGACCAAAAAAATCATCCATCGCAGCACTAAACCCACAGGTTATTATTTGCCTATAAATTATGCAAATGCGAAATTCGTCGAATTTTCGACGGGGAGAACGACTTCAATCGCGTCGTTCGATACCACCTCCATCACACACACATATACACCCACAAAAAATGGTATCACATTTCCCGGGGAAAAATGATAGCACCTTTCCTGTCGTCTTTGTGTCAGTCGCGCCGGAATTTATCCAAATTCCGAATGTCCGTTAGCTATTTTACGATCAACAGAAGGAGCGCACTTCCTTTCGTTTTTTTTTTCCTTCTTACCTTCAGAACCTTGAAGGAGTCCTCACAGGGAGAGGAAAAAAAAAGTACAAGGGAAAATCGTCTGGGAAAAGCTGCGGAACCAAAATCAGCATCGGTGCGGTTGCGGTTTTTCCCGCTCCCTCTTGGGTGCGACAAAAAGTTTTGTGCCGGGGATTCGCTTCGCTTTTTCTCCGCGCAAAGAAAAGCTCGTTTTTCATGTTTTGTTGCGAGCTTGGAGCTTCGGTTTCTGCGTTTTGCGGGGCGCTGTTATTTCTCGTTAGAAATAGATAACTTTTCTTCAGTCGAAACGTGCCGCCGCTGTGTCAATAGCGATGATATTTAGCGAATTTATGGCCGTTCGAAGGACTCTCCGAGTTGAAGTAGTGGGGTTTGTGGGGGGAAAACCGTTTGTGTGCTGTTGTAAAAGTCGCCCGGTGAACCGTAACGGCTGAGCGTCAACTTATTTCCACGGTTTTATGTCGATTTTCAGAACTGTGTGTGTAACCTTGTGTGGTGAGAACAACAAGTACAAGTTGAACAACAAGTTACGACTGTTTTTGCTTGAGAAAAAACAAGTTTTTTTTTCCTTAATCTTCTTGGTTGATTTGTTTGGGAAACGAAAACACGTTTCGTATTACCTTTTTTCGTTGACATCTAAACAAAAATTACTAAGTTTTATTTTCAATTCTACGTGTTTATTTTCACAAAGAAAATTCAAAAGCACAGGTCTGTTCAAAAATTTCCTAGAAGTGATTTTTTTTTTTCAAAAAAAGCCGTTGGAAATACTTATCAGACTTTGAATTGAATATTGAAAATCAATTTTTTTAAAGATTGGAAACAATTTTACGTGGTATTAATCTGTGCCTAAATTCCATGAAAAACGGGCAAAGTTTTTCAACAAGTGTGATCAATCTTCAAGCTAAGTATCCTGCCCATTCACCTCTAACATCAAAATGAAGTGGCAATTCTTGCCTCCTGTAAGGCAACACACACAAAGAAACACCTTCTTGCCGAATCATCCCCGTAACCCCATCCCCTTAACATGCCATCCCATTACAAAGACACTCCCAACCAACAGATTTACCTTTTCGTCCTGATGTCAAACTCCCGCACAAAGCAACACACTGGCAGGATGCTACCGACACTTTATTTTGATTAATTGGCAGCCCGAAATTGTCGCCGGTAACGACACAACCAGCGATGGCAACACTGCCATCGGCAACGGCTGGGGACCATATTCGAGAACGGGGGGGTTCCATTGCTCCCTGGAATGGTTGTTTTCTGTTTTTTTCGTTTGTTTTTTTGTGTGTTGTTTGTGCAAGTGACTACATCACTTTATCAAATGTGGCGCGAGATTTTTATGTCTGCAAATAATGCGATCCTTTCTGAACTAACTGAAACAACAACAGCAGCGGGGAATACAAATAAAGAAGCAACAACTAATTCCCACGTGGACAGCAACATATTTGGGCGGTTTGTGCGATGAATTTTGAAAAATGAATGACTCGACGAAATATGATTTGGTAACAAACAAACACACGACATCGTCGTATGGTGAGCGAAATGGGTCCCACCGGGTAGAACAAACGGGAGGACATCAACGAAACCCGTCACGTAGCCCCGAGGTTGAGCGACACTTTTAATATCCCGGGCCCTATACCACTTGATCTGACCACAGATTTGTGCGATTTGTCAGGAACTTTTCTGTTTTTGTTTCGCAACGTTTGAACTTGGAGGCAGAATGGTAAACTTCGTCCTGATTTGAGGAGACGTTCAAGGAGAAATTTTTGGTAAGGGCATTTTCTCAAGATTTATTTTTAAACGAACAAAAATAAAAAATATATTTAAAACTACTTCGAAGAAATTTAATCACTTTGGTTAGCAAAAATTACTTTCAATAAGTTTCGCAACTAAAGTAAACAGTGAAAAAAATGTATCAAGGATTCTGGGACGCGAATTCCTCAAATAGAACCGCAATCACATGATTGTGGTGCTTAAAAAAATGTACCTAACAACACGCACGAGATGATTTCGGAGGACATCTCCTGTAACAAGATTGATGTTGTGAGGGGGGTCCAACGGGAAGTATAAAAAAAATTCTAAGTAACCCTTACCAAATTTTCTTTCTCTTTCCAACACAAATAAAAATATTCAATTTGTTATTATTTTCATAAGCTGGAATTAGTGACACAAAACACATAAAAAAATAAAACCTAAATATAATAAATAAATAATTTGTTTATTATTTTTGTAATGAAAAATTCCAATCAATTGTTTAATTTGCCTTGGATAACATCTCCGTGTTGGAAATTAAAAAAAACTTTTGAAGATATAGTAATAAACATGTCTAGATTTGTCTGCCTTTCCAGTCATTTTATAAATAAACCAAAAAAAAATATCCTGAAAATTTAAGTTTAACAAACAATATTCACTGGACAGCATGAGCAGTTGTTTTACTAACAAAAACTGGTATTAGAAAAAATAGGCAAACAAAAAATCCAATTGTTTCATTTAACCGTGAGTTTTCTTACAGTAAACTGTTGTTGTTTGAATGGTAACCGATTAGAAACATTTTCCAAAGTTGATTTTATCTTTTCAAACAGAAAAAAAACACTTTTCCAATAAGTTTAATGTTTGTATAACAGATTGGAAACCTAAAAAAAATTAAACTTAAATAAAAAATATGGTTTTGCCTACATTTCCAAAATTTTTCTAATCAATATCTACCATTTTGCCGAAGACTTGTCGTCTTCATCAGAAAACCTGTTCTTTAAATATCGTTTTTTTTTTAATATTTGAAAGCTGAGTAATTTTTTGAGGTCTTAATCTTGTCTTTTTTATTGTGATGAAACTTTAATTTTTGCATTTTGTTTGACGATACATATGCAATTTTGCAGGACGGTAACACAAATTGGGCATGAGATTTTCTGACCGATTTTATTCTAAATATGTAAAATTTTTGGCAGTTAAAAAATAGTACCGTAAACCGGGGTGACTTTGATAGGATTTCAATTTGTTTTTAGAATATTTTCCAACAGGTAAGGGTTTTCTCAAGATTATTATTTTTAAAACATGTACTGGGGTAGACCACACAAAGTCCATGCACTATTTCGGAAAAAAGTTTGTCAATAATGTTTGGAAAAATAGTTACATTAAAAATTATTAGTTTTAATTCCGGGGTGACTTTGATAGTCATAGTTTTTCTTGTTAAAATCATATTTAAGATGTTCAAACTTTATTTGTACGCTAAATGTACCATAACTAAAGTAGCTGATACAGTTTTTAAGAAAAAAAAAATCAATGTTTATATTTAGTTAACTAAGTGTATTAGCTTTTTAGCAAAATACATATAAATTTTAGGTAAAACTGTTAAAATGTCGGAATTTTGCCTGAAATTTGTTAAAACTAGTTTTGTTTATAAAATTATCGATATATATTGCAATTGAAACTGAATTCGAAGCACGAATCACAAGTTTTCACATTTTACATGAAATTTGTTTAACTGAAATTGCCTATAAATTTAGAGATTGTATTTAATTGTGTTTCAAAAACACATATTATTTAATATTTACAAACTTTTTCAACCTTCTCCTAGTGGAAAATTGTCCAAAGAATCCGAAAATGCATTCCGTTTTCCGATTAAAAATCATGTTCATTGAGAAAATCATGACACTTTGAGAAGTTTAAAATAATGACTTTCATCAACATTTTCTTAACAATAGTTAAGAAACTTTTTAAACTTGTCAAAATTTTATGAAAAGTTCTTCTTGAGGTACTTTAAACACTTCTCTACCACGGTCAGTATGTTTCTAAACCATACCTTACGTATTTTAAAGTGTACTCTTCATTTTGCGGAAAAATCGCAAACCTATCAAAGTCACCCCGGCTATCAAAGTCACCCCGTTTTACGTTATATGGAAGAAATGCACGCCTACAAAAATATTTTGAAAAGACGATTTTTTCAATATTTTTTTTGTTTGATTTTGTTGATCGTCCTTTAGGAGCATATTTTTGCGTTTAAAAAAAATGATGGGCTTGAATTTATTTTTTTTAATTTATTACATTGCATAACGAATCGATAATTTTAGAGAATTGAAAACAAGGGCAAATTAAATGACATCGACAAAAAACTTAAACATTAAGAGACTTTATCTGTGCAACCAGATCAACAAAGTCAAAAAAATAAAATTGCTGCGAATTTTATCAGCCTTTCGACAATTCCTCCATAAAATGTGTTTTGTTTAATTTGCCGAAAATTGTGCACTTTATCAAAAATGTATCATGTCGAGTCGTAGTCATTTTTGATTGCAAATTCTTTGCATGGAAACATGATTTTACAATTTTGATTGACAAAATAATCGATTTTTTCAATTTTTTTTCTATCTTTAATATCAAATCGAATCGAATCGAAAATATAAAAATACGTATAAAAAAAAGGGAAATTTCATTTCCGATTATCTATTTTCATTAAAAGTTTTAATCACAACCTTCAACTTTGCCTAAGACACCAAATCGTTCAGAAAATCCTTTCTCAAATTGCAGGTTTTCTAATATTCGTGCTCAATTGTGCTCAAATTGAATGGAGTCTTTTTTTGAATACTAATGCTGCAAAATGGCGTCCTCAGTCATAAGAAATGCATGACAAAGTTTTATTCAAATAAAAATACACAGAAAGTCAATTTCTATAGGTTTTTAAATTTGAATAGACCCTACACACCAATTTCTCATTACTGAATTCAGTTAAATTTACTGAAATCTGCACTACTGAAATTTTCAGTAAATGAAAACTTTCTGAAATGTCAGCAAACTTTGACAAAGCTCCATACAAATTTTAACTGAAGTTCAGCGAAAAACTAACTGAAAATTTCAGTAGCTAGAATTTGCTGTGTATAACAATATAAAACACAAGCTTAGCTTATAGGACCATTTAAAAAAAATCTAAAAAATAATAAAAAGTCAATGTTTATCGAGTTAATTTTGTCAAAATATTTTTGCGAAGGAAAATTGAAGTCTTCGAACAGAAAATCATGCCAATGATGGAAGTCGCCACCTTAATTGAACCAAAAAACTATGTTCTCCAAAGGATATTCGTTTTGCCATGGAATTAATCAAGCACACGCACAGATAATGCCTACTTTCCCCGGGAAAAGTAAGATAAATGATGTGATAATAAGGCCTCCGAACGCCGGTTTGTCGGCCCAGGGATTTTCCAAGTGATCAACGAAATTGACCTCGCTTGATATTCGAGCTGGTTAATGGTAGGTTTTATTCCGTATCTTGCTCTCTGGCGAAGCTCAGCGTAATTATCTAAATGAAGCAAATAAACAAAATCTATCCCGCTGAGTCTTAATCTTAGTACTGATTGATTATGCGATTGAAAAACTTAAGTCATTTGTACTAATTTAGTGATTTGTGATTGTTCCTCAATTCCCAGAATTTTCGTGAGGACGATTCCACATAATCGCCCAAATTTGTCAAGTTCTACGACCTGCAAACCCCTTCTTACTTGAGGTTCTACCCAACCTGGTGGGCGGTGCGTGCTGCTGCTGCTGCTGCCGCTGACAGGGTGATTAAACATTAACTAACCCCGTTCGGAAGGACCCTCCGGGGAGATCTCTGTAACATGAAAACGAAAAGAATTCCACGAAAAAAAAAAAACAAAACAACGCCACACAATTCGGTGCTGGGTGAGAATGAATGCGTTTTACGGTGTACCATTAGATGTTGTGGTCCCCTGAGTGGACATTCGGACACGGGACAACACGAAGAAATGGATGGTGGTGCTTGGTGGTGGGGTGGCGGTGAGATAACTGATGTGTGCGACCCCCATAATATCACGGCACGGACAAGGACCATACTTTCACATTTTTATGACAAACGGCAACGGTGCGTAACGATTGCGGGAATACGTGCCACACACATAGACTTCGAGGAGGTGCTTGAAGAAGGACATGATGTAACATTGAAATCTCTTGGATAGCTGAGCTATTTGCTAGAAAATCTCTTGATTTTTGCAATTTGTTGGAGTCTTGCCAATTAATTGAATTTTAAATGAACAAAAAACTAACTCATACTTTCTAGAGAATTTCTTAGCTACGAAAAAAAGATCCCTTTTTAACCCCAGAAGATATTGGTGACCCCAAAACAAAACACTCTGAAGTGACGATGATCTTGAAGAAAATTAGTTTGATCCCAAGATGATCTCCCTCCCAAAACACGTCACAAATGGGAAGACTGCACGGACGCAACAACACGACGACCCTCAACGCAAAATCTTACATTCGGTAGCATTGGAAGCCGTACCGTAATACGGTTCCGACGTCGACGACGTTCCGTTCGGGAAGACAATCTGCCCGTTGCAGTAGTTGCTGTCGCAGCATCCCATCGTGTGGTACCGTCCCACGGGGGACTTTTCCCGGCACCAGATCGGATTGTCCGGCGGAGTCAGAATCCGTCGTTCGAGACATCTGGAAAAAGTGCAGAAGCTGAAGGTGCTGTTATCTGTCGTTTATTGCAACTTCTGCCAACTGATACAATGTCCATCGCGAGGTCGTAAAAGTTTCGCGACTTCCGTGGACACAATGCATGGTGATGGCTTCATAGCCGATACCGCACCGACCAATTTGCTACACTTAAGGGGTCGTAAAAAAGCGAAGACTTTCCACCGCACAAAGTGCATTTACAACCTTGTAGACATCAACCCGCACGAACCTGATAAATGGATACAGAAGTCAATTAGTTTAAAATTGGCGGCCACTGCTGCTGCTGCTGCTGCCGGTGGAGATTATTATTATGAGGTCATAAAAGTGGACCAGTGGATCCATAAAAAGACAAGACACCTCGGGACCGCCCACCACACCATACACAGGTGTGTTGCATCGGGACGTTACCAGCAAAATAATTACCTTGTCACCCAATAAAGATCTCGATAAATTACCGATAATCTGGACCAGACGCGGACCTGCCTCTCGATTCTGGTGAGGTTTAAGCTCGGTATTTATTTGCAGTTTTCGCAAGGGGAGTACGAGATTCACACGCACCGAAAATGGATTGTGGAGTTTGGGCTGATTACGTAATGATTAGGAATCGAAGATTGACCTTTAATTAGGACTCTTTTCGACGCTCTTCTGTGATCTGGTGCTGCTGTCTAAATAATTTATTAAGCATTTTATGACTTTTTTAATATAAAATAATGGAGTGCTGAAAAAAAAGTTTTGCAACGAGTTGCATACAAAATTCAGCAATTAGGTTATTGTGCAATATCTGAGTATTTTAGGAATCGTGCTTTTTAATAGCCCTCCAACTTGACCTTTTGTGTATCGCAACATTTAGTCACGTGTAAAATAAAACTGATCAAAAAATATCCACTAATAAAACCTTCACCCTGAAAGCCCTCTCACTCTGATAAGCACTCACAGTAAAGCAAAATAATTTATGTGAAACCGTGTCTGCACCTAATGCCGATCAGTTGACACGGGAAAGAAACACGAACCCCCAGCGAGCTTTGAGGCCTCGACTCAACTCCTGGAAGCACTGGATACTAAAAGTGTGTGTATTTGACTCCGACTATCAAAACTAAGAAGAAAAAATCCAAAAACCCCTCCAATGAGTCCGAATCGCGTGCATAATTCCATGCGCCATAAATATTAACCAGCAAAGCCGTCGTCGGCGATGTGAACCGTTTGGGGGTGATCAAATTTTTGCTTCGTGGACGATTATCGCAATGTTTATTCATTTATTAAAGTATGTTCGCCACTCCTCGAGGATTGACCGCTCGGCAGCGGTGTTGTTTATTTCTGGGCGAGGAAAAACACAAAGCACGCAATTTCCGTTCGTTCACTGTTTTTCAATCATCTCTTTTCGATTCCAAGTTTATTTGGAATTTCTCACAATGAAAATTATATTAGCTAGCAAGAAAATAATCATCGTTATCGAGCCTAGTCAACATCCATACAGCTTGTTTGATTCAAATTGTTTCGATTTAGTCTATCAGCATATCAAGTTTTTAAGGCGCGTCAAGCCGCATTTTTTCGGAATCAATTTGCTCTACTTTTTCATTATGCGTCTGGCTGCCAGAAACACTCAAAACTGGTTGCTATATATTTTTTCCTAAATCCAAAACCCAAACCCTTAAAAATGTTTAATATTTGGTTTATATTCTCCTGACAAAAAAGATATTGTTCTTAAAAAACTCATAGAAAATTTGAGTTTAAAAAATCAATTTGGACTTTTGGTCAAAAGAAAGAGTCAACTTAGGACTTCAAACTCAAATATCTCAAACATGCCTGCCAATAAAGTCACAAAAAGTTGTTCTTGAACGGAAAAATGTCTAGTAATACAAACAGTAAAAAAGTGAAAAGACTTTCCATTACGAAATACGATTTTTCAAATTTTGTTAACACCCAACCATAACTGGGAAGATGTCGAAATTTGTGTTGTTTTTTGTTCAGACTCTTTAATTCAAATCTGATTAGATCTGATTAGATTAGATTAGACTCTTTAATTCAAATCTGATCATGTTTAAATTTAATTTTAACTCAATTTAATCTTATCGAACTCAAACTGTTTTGCTTTTACTTTGAGTTTCTTTTCATATTTTTCTGTGAAGTTTGTCACCATTTTATTCCAAATAAGGGAAAAACTAAGACTAATTCGTTTAGTTTGGCGAAATGGTTACCGAAAAACCGGGGTGACATTGATAAAATTTCAATATATTATTCAATCATTTTTCCAGCTGTAAGACATTTTCTAGGATTTTTATTTTAAAATATGAGCTGTAGTAGGCCACACAATGAACAATTTTTCAACAAACTTTTTTTTTCAATAGAACTTTGAAAAAATAGTAATGTTGAAAATTGCTGTGTAAAAACCGGGGTGGCTTCCATAGTCACTGTGTTTCTTACAAAATTATGCCTAAAAGTGTGCAAGTTATTTTTTTTATGCGAATTGACATTTGTATGGTTGCTTTTAATGTTTTATTTTAAAGGTTGATCAAAATTCATTTAATTTTTTTTTGTTCCCATCAAAATCTATTTTGTAGCACTAATTAACAAAAATCCTAATTGACTTAGAAAATTATTCAACTAAAAATATCTCTAAATCGGAAGATATTTTTGAAGTCTGTTTCAATAGCACTTAAAACTTTAAACTTAGAAACTAAATTGAACTGTCCTTCAAAATACCGAGAATTCAGTACGTTTTCTGATTCGAATATATTTTAATTGCGAAAAAAGGCACTTTTAAACTAAATCAGATAATCCTTTTTATCAATGTTTTCATAATTATAGTCAACTATCTTTTTAAACATTTCAAAATTTAATGAAAACTGATTCGTAAAATTGAAAATTTGCCCCTTTTGAAATGTTATTCTTGAATATTTTTTTAGAATAGAAATTGTTAAAAATTTTCATTTTTTCAACATTGAAAATTTGACCATTAATTTCTGAGATAATGGCACTAGAAAATAGAAAGTAGTTTGGATGAGACTTAAAAGAAACTCCAATTTTTCTTGTTTTTTTTTTCTTTTATTCGCTGTATTTCGCTGTAAATTACTTTTCGATTGCAAATTTATTTTAAACGAATATTTTTTTTTTTTTTCAAAAATCACTATAAAAATATAGCTTGGCGGCAAATATGGCTGCAAAATTTAGGTTTTTTGTCCCCCAAAACATATCTAAAAATTTCCAAATATAATAATATAGGTTTTGGGAAATTTAATTTTTGTGAAAAAAAGTTAATTCGAAAATCGGCAAAACAAATTTTACGCGTGCCAATATTATTCTAAATGGTCATCATAAATTCATTCAAAAGATACAGAAAGATTATTTTTTTGCCAAAATAGTATGGAGCCTTTTATGGGTGAACCGATTACAGAAAATGGCTTCTTTGGTAATAGGGAAGGCCCCACAAAGTTTTGGGCCAAATATAAAAATACATAAAATAGAAATTGGCACGAAATCATCCAATTTCTTAGAGAATCGCTCTATTTTCATCCTTAAAAAAAATAAAACTTCGACCAAACAATGTAACCAACTTACGGTATGTTATGTGTCATTTTTTTCTACTTTAACCCTCTAACGCCCATGGTTACTCCAGAGCACCACTGATTTTTGTTTTCAAAATTGAATTTCTCTACAACCATGCATTTTTTCAACCTGGTTCTAACTGCGTTAGTTTATATAGAATGTTAACTTATAACCATAAAAATTTCATCGATCGAGTTACGAGTAATGGAGAAAATCGTAAAAAAAATCTCGTTTTTGCTCTGGGCGGGAAGGGGTTAAACAAAGACTTAACTTTTCCTTAAACAATCTACAGCGAACCTGATATTTTGAAATTGTCAGAAATTAGATTTTTTGTATTTTTCTTAATGTTTTGCTAAACAAATCGTTTTCTTCTTTATTTTGTTGTGCTATCATGTCTTCTTTTACGCTAACATTGTACCAGTTATTTTTTTTAAATTATCATTTTTTTTATTGTTCATTGATTCCAAATAATTTATTCATGTTTTTTATATTTTTTTTCTGATAATTTTTCAAACATTCATCTTTAATATTTAACAAACAAACGTTACTGTTAAATTTTTTATTTTAAAAGTAATATTTTTTTCAGCATTTTTTTCTGGACCAATTCAACTTATTTTGGAATGTCCCGGCCAAACCCTCAATTTGGAGTGTCCAAATCAGCAGATAAAAAAACCCGACCTAAGCCGAAAGATTTTGATCGTTCTTGGCCTTAGCGGTTTGCTGGCTGTGCGTGTCACGCAGCTATCCAAAACACTCCAAGAGTGGTGTGTTTACTCATGTGGAGAGTAGAGAGTGTATCAGCAGCAGCAGCAAAAACAGTGTGCTCTTGAAAGGATTTTATACCACAATAATGCAAAATAGCTGGCGCGTGTGTGCGTGTGTGTGCGAATCGACTCTCCGGCACGAGAAAATCCGAGCCGGCAAGAAACAATGAATAATATCTTTATTTGATTTTGTAATCGAGTCGACGACGACGACGATGCGATGGTATGGGAGGCACGATCTCTATGAATATTTTCGGAGAAGAAACAAAGCAGAGCAAGGAGAGCAAATCTGAATACATCGTTAATAAAACTCGAATTTAAAATAATTTGTGCCGAACATGCCAACTACATGGGGCGCGTCTAACGGCTTAATTCGATTGACTGTGGAGATAGAATGATTCTCAGTTAGGATTTTAGAAAGATATTTAGACGTTTATTTGTTTTATATAACAAACTCAAGTGAAGTCAATTTTCAAACCTTCGCTGACTTCATCAAGATAAAGTTGTCCAAACCTCACTCAATTTCCATCAAATAAAGCAAACATTAAAGAGATTTTTTCCCAGAACAGAGAAATTTCATATCCCTTCAGTGTCGTACCCAGTGACACACGCACAAGGCGAAAAAGACAACAAACGCGCATCACCTGAAAGAAACGTCGCCGTCAACGTTCGCCGGGAATTTTCTTTGAAGAGAGAAAGCACGCACACACACGAACGCACAACCTCCAAACGAGCGGAAGAAGATCGATTGGCACAGTTCAATGGCAAATGACACCAAGTCATCAGTCAGGGCATGACGACGACGACGAGGCTGTCACTCGTCGGTGAGTAACTAAGTTTGTCCAACTGGAAGAAAAGCTCCGGGAAAATTGCAATTTGTCCAGGCAAATGTTTGCAAATGTCGGGTTGGGAGGCTGGGTGGGATTGCTGTGGATGGGATTTTCCGCTAGTTGTTTCAATAAGTTTGCAATTATTGAAGGCTTCGTATTCTCCACAGAGAATTGCCTTGAAATGAACTGCCACTGGGATTATAACTATTCCTTGGCACTGATTTTTGCACAGAAATAGATTTTTTTTAATGAAGGCAGAGATTTTGAATTTAAAAATCAATTAGTCTCAATAAAATCGACTTGTTTCTAAAAAAGTCCAAACATTCGCGAAATTTTTCGATCTCTTCGAAAAAAAATATTTTCTAAATTTTTAAATCAAGACTAACATTTCAAAAGGGCCAAACATTCAATATTACGCCCATTTGAAATGTTAGTCTTGATTTTAAAAATATTATTTTCGAAGAGATCGGAAAATTTCAAGAATGGTTCATATTTTAACATTGAAAATCGGACCATTAGTTGCTGAGAAATCGACATAAGAAAATTGTTGGTTATTTGAGTGAGACATAGAAAACATCAATTTTCCTGATTCTAAGTCTTTGCATGGCAATATCTCAGCAACTAAGGGTCGTATCAACAAAGTTCAAAAAAGCAAAATATAGAGAATTTTCTTAGCTTTTCAAATATATTAATTCAAAAGTTGACAAACATGGGCACTAATTTAAAAAAATGAATAACTGCGACTATTTTGAAAAAAGTTTCCTAAAAATGGCTATAACTTTAAAACGGTGCACTTTATCAAAAATTTCACTGAAGCACTTTTTGGTTGCAAATTTGATTTTACATCGAAAAATGAAGTTAAAAACTTTTGCGACCAGTATTTCGATTTTTTGAAAAAATCTGTATTGATACAAAAAATCATAACTCGGTCAAAGATTTTTTGCCCACTCTGGAAATTTCTGAAAAGTTGGCATAAAACATATCAGAAAATAGAAAAAAATAAAAATAAGGTTTTTTTGCAAGTCAAGTTTTAGTGACAAAAAATTAAATTAAAAATCACCAATTTTTTTACCGTGTATCATTTTTTTCAGTGTAGTCCATATCCATACTTACAACATTGCTGAAGACAGCAAATCGATCAAAAAAATCCTTCAAAAGAAACAGATTTTTGAATTTTCACATATCATTTTTGTATTGACAGCTGCCAAATTTGTATAGAAAATTATATGAACGAACTAATGATGCTGTTCTTTGGGCATACCGAAGGCACCAAAAGAGTTTCAGCCGGATTAAAATATACAAAAAAAATCGAATGACCGAAATCTCAGAGAATTGTTCATCTAGTTGCGAACCATAGCACCGCGGCACATGTGTCAACTGCAAGCAACTGCCAAACGTGTGTAAATGAGCTGTGGTGAATTCGAAATGGCCGTGGTGAGTTTTTGGTCATTCGAATTGACCGTTAAATTGTTGGTTGATGGATTTTGAAAGAGATTTACGTCTGGTTGTCTGTGCTTGCATGCTCTCCTTTCATCGAAATCCTCACTAGCTCGACGCCTTAATCGACTAGACTCGATTTATACTTTTTTTTAAGTTTATGATAAAACGAGACGTGATATAATACACCAAATTAAAAAAATATGTATCTTTGTTCAGTTTAGATAAAGTTGCACGAGCCGGTTTAAAAATTTCAGCTGATTCAGAAAAAAATCAACGTTCATTCCTTGTTCGACGCAATCGTCAGCAGAAGAAAAGAAGCGATTCGATGCGCCGTTCGCCCTGTCAAATAAATATATTTAACGGATCGTAATAATATTAATAAAAATTTATATCCACTGCAATTTACATTTCTCCTTTTATATTGAGCGCGCATCTTCCTTTTTCGCTTTTGGAGCAGCTCATCGAATGTGAGCTGATCGACGAATCTTTTTTTCTTCTTCATCTTTTCTGATGGTTGGATTTGCGAAGGTGGAATAAACTTGCCCGGAAAACGAGCGCGGAATGCTTATTGATTTTTATCATCATCAATATTATCGCCCATCGTCGTCATCGGTGCCATTTCGCGGGCGTATTCTTGCGTATAAGGTAGCATCGAAATCAGCCGTTAATTTTTATATCCGCAGGTCGTCTGTGACCGCCTTTTCTGACGCCGAAAAAGGAAATATTCTTCATCAGCCCGGCGGGGAATAAATCGTGTGTAAAATTACAATCGCTGTCGCGACGTGGAACCTTTCTCGCTTCCTAAATCTTCTAATGGACTTATGGGTGCTGACTTGTGTTGGGAAAGTTATCCCCGAACGCCCCCCGCTCGGTGGAATGTAGAATTTGGTCCGGAATTAATCACGGTCACTCTTCCTCTGGGCAAGACGGAACAAATTCCCTTGGGACGAGAGCGCCCGTGCGACAGCGAATCCTCTAAAGTATTTAAAGGACACCCGTGGTATCCTTTTGCCTCTTGGAGCAATATGGAAACAAATTTGGACGCCGCCGCTCTCTCTCGGGATGCCTTTTTTATGCATCCGACCCGAGCATAAATTATCGTATAAAACATAAATATCAACATAAAGCCCCGGCGCCCGAAAAGAGGGTTGTACAATTCAAATCCCTTGATTTTACGACTGGTAATGGCCCACCCCAAAACATCACCAAACAACCAAGGAAAAGCCTTTCGTTTCCCCCCGACTTTCTTCGGTCAATTTGTGATGCCACCATGGAGTTTGGTCTTTGGAGAATTCCCGGATTGGAGAACGACCTTGTTGAACAGAGGGCGCTATCGAAGGCGTTCGGTTCGGTCGATGTCTGGGTGGTTTATCCATTTAGCATGCGGAATCTTACCGCATATAGAGGGACTTTATCAAATCTGGGAAAACCCTTGGGCCAAAACGGGGAATTGTTCCCACGACACGCAATTATTTCACCACAGCTGAAATAATGTACTGGAGTCCAAACTATGGTTTAACACAGCTTGATTTTAGAAAAACGGAATTCCTAATTCCAAGCCTTATTTAGATGTTGAATCTTTAAAAAAATATCACAAAATTCTTTGTACACTATAAAAGTTATGAGCAGTTCTTCACGAAATCGGCCATGAAGCTTTGGCTTTCCTACACAGTAAAAAATTGTGTAAATTTGGATGCTGCATTTTTGGAAGGTTGAACATTACCTCTTTTATGATGTAATTTTACCTTAATTTAGACTGAAAAAGTGACATTAAAGTGGTAAAATTACATATTTTTTCTGACATAAATGATGTACCCCTTGCAGGGATGGAATAATCGCAAAAAAATCAATTTCGCTAGCGAACTTTCTTCACCCGCGAAAGAGAGAGGAGGCAAATCACGCAAAAGAAAATCGCTCCCGAAATTCTTCAAGAAAATCAATCTGCTGATGATTTTTTGTGAATTTCCATGTCAGCACCACTTAAAAGTATTTATTTCACTTTATTTACACACGTTGCCCATCTACAAAATGTGACAGATCGTTTTTCGACGTGTGACGTCACATTTGCCAGTTTAGCAGTGAATAAGATGCTCCGCCGAATAATCAAGATGATGATTTTTTTAGATTCCTTTTACCGATCTTTCGTGCGCGAGAGAGGAGAGTCATGCTCCCTTCGGATTTTTTCTCTTGATGAACGTCCAATGATTTTCTTTTGATGATGATTATTCCATCGCTGACCCCTTGTAATATTACCATGTTTTTTGCCTTTCTTACTAAAGAAAGGTATAGGTTTTACTTTAAGCCAGGACGTCATTTCCATCTTCGTAAATATGTCAATTCATCATGAATTTTAATCGGAAAAATCGTCAAAAAATCACACTGCATCGATTTTCGACGCTCTATCGATTCACCTTGACAGAACTCGTCTATCTCCAACCCTCGAATTTTGAGAAAATAAATTCCGTGGAGGTCGAGTGATGTTCGTATGTGGTAAAATTTTGCTAAATTTTGTGTCGCGCCGTTCTCAGCTCCCATATATCCGATTTCGATTCTTCTAAATGCAGATGAAAGCTAGTGTGCTGAACCTGGGCGAGTTGCCGCGCAAATTTCGAAATATCCATCTGTTTTCGGATGCGGCCAGACTTTTCAACAAAATACACAGTTTTCAAATGAAAATATGGTCAATTTTTTTCATTTTCATATCTTTTATTTATCTCAAAAATTGCATTTTTCGAGCCCTACAACCTCCCAAATTTTCATCCAGATTCATAATATGGTTCTGGAGTTAGAGCCGTTCGATTGACCTACCATAAGAAAAAAAATCCCTAAAAAAAGGTAAAAGCCCACCTGGTGACCTTCGCCAACATTTTTCATTTCTGATTTTATTCAAAATTTCTTGCTACATTCATAGTACAGACCATGAGTGAGCATCTGAAACAAATTCGACATCGATCGGCAATCCCGATCAATTTTTAGAACGATTTACTTTTTGCCTTTCTTACTAAAGAAAGGTATAGGTTTTACTTTAAGCCAGGACGTCATTTCCATCTTCGTAAATATGTCGATTCATCATGAATTTTAATCGGAAAAATCGTCAAAAAATCACACTGCATCGATTTTCGACGCTCTATCGATTCACCTTGACAGAACTCGTCTATCTCCAACCCTCGAATTTTGAGAAAATAAATTCCGTGGAGGTCGAGTGATGTTCGTATGTGGTAAAATTTTGCTAAATTTTGTGTCGCGCCGTTCTCAGCTCCCATATATCCGATTTCGATTCTTCTAAATGCAGATGAAAGCTAGTGTGCTGAACCTGGGCGAGTTGCCGCGCAAATTTCGAAATATCCATCTGTTTTCGGATGCGGCCAGACTTTTCAACAAAATACACAATTTTCAAATGAAAATATGGACAATTTTTTTTCATTTTCATATCTTTTAATTATCTCAAAAATTGCATTTTTCGAGCCCTACAACCTCCCAAATTTTCATCCAGATTTATAATATGGTTCTGGAGTTAGAGCCGTTTGATTGACCTACCATAAGAAAAAAAATCCCTAAAAAAAGGTAAAAGCCCACCTGGTGACCTTCGCCAACATTTTTCATTTCTGATTTTATTCAAAATTTCTTGCTACATTCATAGTACAGACCATGAGTGAGCATCTGAAACAAATTCGACATCGATCGGCAATCCCGATCAATTTTTAGAACGATTTACTTTTTGCCTTTCTTACTAAAGAAAGGTATAGGTTTTACTTTAAGCCAGGACGTCATTTCCATCTTCGTAAATATGTCAATTCATGATGAATTTTAATCGGAAAAATCGTCAAAAAATCACACTGCATCGATTTTCGACGCTCTATCGATTCACCTTGACAGAACTCGTCTATCTCCAACCCTCGAATTTTGAGAAAATAAATTCCGTGGAGGTCGAGTGATGTTCGTATGTGGTAAAATTTTGCTAAATTTTGTGTCGCGCCGTTCTCAGCTCCCATATATCCGATTTCGATTCTTCTAAATGCAGATGAAAGCTAGTGTGCTGAACCTGGGCGAGTTGCCGCGCAAATTTCGAAATATCCATCTGTTTTCGGATGCGGCCAGACTTTTCAACAAAATACACAGTTTTCAAATGAAAATATGGTCAATTTTTTTCATTTTCATATCTTTTATTTATCTCAAAAATTGCATTTTTCGAGCCCTACAACCTCCCAAATTTTCATCCAGATTCATAATATGGTTCTGGAGTTAGAGCCGTTCGATTGACCTACCATAAGAAAAAAAATCCCTAAAAAAAGGTAAAAGCCCACCTGGTGACCTTCGCCAACATTTTTCATTTCTGATTTTATTCAAAATTTCTTGCTACATTCATAGTACAGACCATGAGTGAGCATCTGAAACAAATTCGACATCGATCGGCAATCCCGATCAATTTTTAGAACGATTTACTTTTTGCCTTTCTTACTAAAGAAAGGTATAGCTTTTACTTTAAGCCAGGACGTCATTTCCATCTTCGTAAATATGTCGATTCATCATGAATTTTAATCGGAAAAATCGTCAAAAAATCACACTTCATCGATTTTCGACGCTTCGTCGCCAAGTCGACAAGTTGTCAAGTTGAGCTTCGAATACTGGCGCGAGAATGCTGGCGCATATATTTGCTGGCTCGACTTATACTCGTTTGTAGTAGCTTGTCTACCGATGTTTCCTACAACATGTAAGATATCGTAGCTTTTCGGATTCTTTTGCCCTGTTTGTTTTTGCATAACTGTCCAATGTTTATTTAAAAACTTTTGTGACATAGGACATTCATCCGGCTACAATCTATTTGTTTTCCGTGGGCTCCAAAAATCGCCTAAAAGTAGACTCAATTTATTCGTGATTTCGTAAGTTTATTTAACAGGGTTCATTGGATTTCAACAGGAGCTTTCTAAGCTTTTCATCGTTTATATCGTTTTCAAAGTTTTCAATGCTGGCGACGCCAATGGCTTTCTACCTAGGTACTCGTGATTGAGTGTGTAGTGGTGCGGTTGTAAAAATAGCTATCTCTGACTCTGTCACATTCGTAGAAGCTGAATGGCTATCTTCCCTGCACCGTGCGGCACACGCGGTTCACTTATACCTCGGTTTTTCTTTGCGCCTACCGCGGTGTGCGTTGTCACTGGCGCATGTGAAGCTTGCTATGCTCGCGTTTGTCATAAACGCTTGTTTGATTAAGAATATGTACGATTAAAAATATTCTTTTGGTGAAAATGGCGTTTTTTGTTTCTTTTGGAAATCATATCATTTATAATTCTTTGCTTTCATCATACTTTCTTCTTCTTCTAAACAAAGTCAATGTTATGAATTGAAAGAAGTTCTACCATCGTTATATTCTTTAGTAAGAAAGGCTCTATCTCACCCCAGGTGGGATTAAATCGGGTTTTTTACTGTATAAGAACAAAGAAGCCTTTTTGCATATTTTTTTTTTTTGCAAATACAAGTCTCAATACAATTTTGGCAGCCTTCCTTACAAAAATGGTATGTTAAAAGTGAACATCTGTATATCTGGAAGGAAATTCCTGATCGATTTGGGATCTTGGGCAATTTCTTAGTTACTGATTAGGAAAACCCAAAAAAAATGCATTTTTTTAACTTTTAATGAAAAAAATTTTGATTACCAAAATAGAAATTTTTAAATGATCGTTTGTTATAAATGTTTTTAGAGGCTCAAAAAAGCTATAAAAATGGACAAACATTTTGCAGACAAGTTATTACTTTTCGAAAAAATGATTATTTTCAGGAAAAAAAATAAAAGATTTTTTTTAAATCCAAATTCATAAAAAAAAATTATTGTCTAGTTTTTCGATGTTAACAAATATTTCTCACGAGCGCCAAATTTTATTTTTTCAGAAAGCTTAGAGAATTCTTATAATTTTTAAGAAACATAGTGTTTTTGTTTCTGATATACAGCCACTGAAATATAAAGAAACAAATAAATTGAAGTGTCTAACTGTCTTCCAAACAGCAATCAATTTTCAAATATTGATATCTCAGAAGCTAAGGACTTATCTACAATGTTTCTTATATGAATTTATAGGAAATTTTTGATCCCATAAAAAATAAAAAATACGGATTTTTGAAGTTCAACTTCCTGTGATAAAAAGTTTAGTTAAAGAATGGTAAATATTTTTAAAGAATGCATATTTTTCGCAATAGTCCACACCAATAGCAAGAACTTTGTCGAAGGTTTTCGAATATTTATATGCAATTTTTTAATGGGAAACATCCATAAACTACGTAGACAATTTGGAGGCACGCGACATATTTTTTTTTGTAAAAACAATTGTTCACATGGGTTAGTTTCCACGTGGTTAATATATGACTCCATGCTACCAAAATTGTAAAGAGACTTGTTTGCGTAGACTAATGATGCAACATTGATTCTTAGGAAATCCCCCAAGAAAGTTTAGACCAAATAAAAAAAACAAATGAAATCCATTCCCTGTTTCGTGGATAATTGTTCTTATTTCAAAATATCAAGTAATTCACAAACTTTTTTTTTCAAGTTTACTTCTTCTCCTAGCTGCGATTCTTAAATTAAAAGTTTCAAAAGGCATAAGTGCCAAATTTGATTAAAAATTCAAAAATTAACGTAAAACAAATGAATTTCAAATAGCTAAATAAAATAATTAATTACAAAAGTTTTTTCAATGAAAATTTCAGAACTTTTTATATGGTCCAATTATAAGCAAATCTAAACATTGAGTGTATCCAGCTTAAGGGTGCACAGCAACGAAGGAAGTTGTTGTCTTCTTATTCCAAAATTGTCAAACTTACGAAGCCAATCCTGCAATAACGGGATTGTAAAATTAATCAAACTTTGTTGTAAATTGCTTTGTGGACAGTACTTTAGGGAATGAATAAAAAAATATTTCGATAGTACCCGTAGTTTTGAAGATACTAAAATGTCTGTAACAAAAATCTGGGTGCAAAAGCTCTGGTTGATGTGCACCGTTAAGTGGCAAATTGAGCTTCCAGAATATGTGACAAATTAAGTTTTCTTGGTGGAAGTAATAACAGATTTTTAGTATTTTCAAATGTTTTTGTTTGTTAAATAAACATTTTTTATGTATTTTAGTTCAAAACTCAAAACGTGACGCACATATTATCCGTCTTCAGAAGCAAAACTTTTCATCGAGACGGCTTAACATTCCAACATTTGCGTTGATGTAGCTTTGCATAAACAAACAGCATCAGCATCAAACCTACAACAACAACCAAAGGCAAAAAACTTTTCCAATGCTGCCGTTTCGTTCAAGGGTCGTCAAAGTGTATCTCCCGTTCCCTACTACTCCAGCACAGCAAAGGTGTGATGGCGGGGAGAAAAAAGTCAAACAACAAAGGTTAACCGCCGCCGTAGTCGTCGCTTTGTCAGCAGGAGTCCTGCCGTTCCCGGGGCTCCCCGTGGGGTTGGCCACTCGAAGTCACTTCTCCCCCTCTCTATGACGACGACGACGATTACGGAAATTGACTGTCTGAGAGGGGGGCGAACTTTTCCCGAGCTCACTTTCTCCAGCGCGTCTAATTTTAAATTCCTATAATTGTACCGACCTCTCCCCTTCTTCTTGCAGTCAGGCAGGATCCCTTTTCGCTTCCGTTTTCGGTCAGGACGCCCGCGTGTGTTTGCCAAACTTTATGACGATGGCAAGATGTGATCTGAATCCGTTATCAAACGAACGAATCGTTGATTCAATTAAGTGGTGGCGCAAGCTTCTTTCTTCCCTGGAAGAGCCCCTGACAAGGGGCGGTTCCCACGTTTTCTTGGGATGACCGGTGAACAGGTAGCTCACTCTGTCCGGATCGTCTTCGTCAGAAGACGGGCTCCGGGGCCCCGGCTGTCACGTTCAGCAGCGGGCTCTTTGTCTACAGCGTTGTGACGAGATAGGAGGTAGGAGAAGTTCTCTGCTAAATCGTGTTATTTTTTAGCATATTTCAATCAAGTATTAGCATTTGTTTGCTTATATAAGTTTCAAATTTGAGAAATTCTTTGTTCTTATTTATTTTGGTGTCTTATAATGCTAAAGCTGTCAGTTTAATCTTCAAAATATTTGCAATTTCTATACCGAACTTTGATTTCAAAAAAAAAAAAACGTATAAAACAACAAAAAACTAGACACGGTGAGTACCTTTGCGTCCATGAGTTTGTGGTACAGTGGTGAAGGTATGGACTCTCATGCAAAGAGCTCCAGTTCAAATCTCGTTGGATGATGTCAATATGGGGAAGATGTCAAAAAATTATATGTTGTAATTTTAAAACATCAAAACCAGATCGGCAACAGACAAAAAAAAGTCCATAATTGAATCTCTTGAGAATTGTTCAGAAGACATAACTACGAGGGAGGGTCGTCAGTGTTGTTAGATTGTCTGGCCGCGCCACACCGTTTTGAATCAACAGAATGGTTAATGTACTGTTTTTGTTGTGCCAAGAAACTCTTTCAACATAAATGGACCAGTCAATTCATCAGACCTCAGAGTGCTGTGTAGGTTGATAGACACGTCTCTATAATTAATATTGAGCTACTTTATCAATTAACAGAGACAACAGAGACGCCAGAGATTCGCAAATCGCTGGCAGCACTGCCACCCATCACCTGCTGCCAAACACAATGAAAGTGATGAAGGACGCCGTCCTCGAAACGGAAAATGCCAAATTGGATACACCTCGGCATTATCTCATTAAACATTCTGACTGCTTTCTAAATCGTACCCTCGTGTGCGAGGGGGAGTTCGGCGCTGAAGACAACAAAGCTGATGCTCTCCTTAAGACGTCAGGAAATTGAGGTTTTTCTTACGTCCTGGAAGCATCGGAAAACCCTCGCACGAGCGCTCGCGAGTGGGTGTCGGAGTACGCACGGTATTCGCTTGGTTGATTTCGATTATGCCGTTGGAAAGAATCTAATCGGATAAGATTTTTCTTTTTTAGATGATTCAGCTCAATGAACTCAGACACTGGGTATTTGAACGCCGATAAATCTTCATAAAATTATAAACTGTCAAATTAATATTTATTTCTCTTTATAACCATCCGTTGAGTAAATCAAAGTCAATAAATAAATCTCGATTAAGCATACAGTCCAGACTCGATGATCCGAAGCCTCGATTATCCGAAGTTCGATAATCGGATAATCAAATCATGATCAAAATAAAATATTTTTCATATTTTTTTTCTTGCTCTATACATTAAATTCGAATTCTACGACCCTTATTTAGTCAAATTTGAATATTTGATTGCCTTTTAAATTGAAAAATGCATTTTTTTTTTCAATATGTTATCATCGCCCTTTTGGCCGCCATCTTGGATTTAAAAATTCTAAATCATTACTTAAGCTCGACCATCAAAAATAAGACAACGAAAAAAAAAAATTCGTGATTCGACTATCCAAAGATTCAATTAAAGGAAAAATACCCTTTCTAATCAAACACCTATTTTCGTCATATGGAGAGTTTGATGCTCGATTAATGCTCAAAAAATACTATTTAGGCTATAAATTTACCAGCACCGCCTCAAGTAAGCACGCAAATTTATGCCATTTACTGGCCAAAAAGATCAAGTTTAATGCACTTTTGATCATAATTTCTATTTTGCGAGACCATTTCTCATCATTTTGGTGGCACAAACATCCACACGCAAGATGAAAGCTTAACGAAAGTCGCCATCAATATCTTTTCACTTGCGCTAACGATTTCAAAGCGCATTAGATATGAAATTGCTTCCAACTACCGGCAACATGTTCTTTTGAACATTAGTTAATCACTCACTTGAAAAATAATCCCGAAAAATGTAAATAATTAGCAAGCGCCATAAAAAAAACAAACGCGCCAAGTCTTTTGACAACCCTTTCCAATCGAATGCTGAAGAAAACCGAGCGAGAAGCGAAGGCAAATAAAGAACAAAGGGTGGCCACCAACACAACCAGCAGCGCCTGTTGGAGTGAGCCAGTGATGCCAGGAAATTTTCTCTATAAATGTTACTTTTCGTGAAGGTTCGCTTAAAATTTCATCAATTTTGGCAGCACTAAGCAGACCCAAAAGAGCGCTGGAAGAAAAAAGAACTAAGCTGAAAATAGGAAAATGGGCGTGGCCCAATGCATTGTTGACTGATTGGAATACATTTGGGAAATATTTTTTTTAAATGCTTGTAAAAGGAATATAATAACTTTTAGTTAAAGTGAAAATAAACAAAATATTTACAAAAAATTGCTCTACTCGTTGGTGTACTTGGTTTTAGTGAACTTCAACTCCAGATCATCCAGCATCACGACCGCTTATTAGGCTTAACATGGGTATATTTTCCCTATTCGAAGAGAATTTTTGCCAAGGCCTTCGGATAATCGAGTCTGGACTGTATTTACTTGATTTTTTTTTATGAAACCGACGAAGTGGAAAAAACATGATTTTAGATTCAAAGACAAACCGATATCTCTTGGAAGTTTTTGTTTTTTGATTTTATTAAGGCTCTGGAAGACATCATTCCCGATCGGCCATTTGGCGGCCATGTTTGTTTTAGAAAGAATGAATTCAGAACCATCATTGACAGTCATTGCCCCAAGAGTGAAGGACACCTTCTACGACCTTAAGGGTACATTCACCGTTTTTTCGTTTTTTTACATTCACTCCCGTATATCTTGACAGTGTTCCCAGATGTCCAGAACTTCTTTAAACTCCTCTTTCTCATATGTTATAATGCCCGAAGCCATTTTCATAAATGCATCAATTCATAAAATTTCAGATATTTGACTGAAGTTGTAATATCTCGCAACAAGAAGGGTTGCCAGATTTTCATTTAAAAAAAAACGTCAAATATATAAAATCTACACAGTAAAAAAAAATGGTAAAATTACATCTAAAAAGGGGTACATCTTTTATGTCAAAAAAAAGCTTTAATTTTACCTCTAATAATGTGTAAATTTACATCTGGCAGACGCTGGGAAAAAATATCTGTAATCCTAAAAAAATATCAAACCGGCGAAAGTTATATCTAGCTTACTAAATCCGCGCCCCAACCTGCACGGCCGCTGTGAAAACTTGATGATCAAAGCCGATGTACCTCTATGCACCGTATATGCAGTAAATACAGTATACAATGTACGGAACACATAGAGGTACATTGGCTTTGATCATCTTGTTTTCACAGCGGCGAGTTGGCCGTGCGGGTTGGGGCGCGGACTTAGTAAGCTAGATATAACTATCGCCGGTTTGATATTTTTTTAGGAATACAGATATTTTTTCCTAGCGTCAGCCAGATGTAAATTTAAACATTATTAGGGGTAAAATTAAAGCTTTTTTCTGACATAAAAGATGTACCCCTTTTTAGATGTAATTTTAGCATGTTTTTTTTACTGTGTACTAAATGTAAAGTTTATAAAAAGTGCTCTTCAAACAATAGTTTTTGAAAAATCATCATTGGTATTATTAAATGCAATAACATTTTTTTAATGATATTATCAAAAAAACAATGCCATAACCGAACTTTGCCCTGTACCTAACCTAAATAGTCGGCAAGCGCACTCCAGATATACAAAAAAATCAATGTTTACCTTCCCGCGCGTATTAAACAAATATTTGCCACTGTTGTTCGCTGTGTTGTTTACCAGGCTGTCGATAACAACTCAGCATTATAAAGCAGAGCCGGTAATCCACATTACACCGGTAGCTTAGTTGGAGCGTCTAACTTTCGCAGCTGACAATGGCACTCGCTGACTATCTCTTTTTTCACCTGACACGATAATTGCAAATAAAAAAGTGGCATTTCGAGCTTCGCCAGCGGAAATTGTTGCAAAATGGTGGGTGCTTTATATTGCTAATCAAATAATTGATAAGAAAAGAACAATTTTAACCTCAGTTTTTACTGCCCAAAATACTTCAAACCAATTTCCAACACAAAATACTGCGAGCAGTTTAGTTAATCGCAGCTTACAACAAAGACCCAAACTCTTTCTTCTGGCGCAAAACTGTCCAGGACAACTTCATTGCATGGTTAAAATTCCCTTCTTTGGCGGGGAGTGAGAGTAAAATTGGAAAAGCTTTCCACAAACTTCCCCCTCCAAAAAGGACAAGTTTTTCCGCTCGCAAAAACTTGAACGCACCAACAAAGAAAAGCTTCTTTGTTGCTTCGAGTCGAGTTGGGTGGTGGTGCGAGGGAGACGACTCCTTGGGGCAAGCTTCGATTAGCAGAAGCACCCCCGAACAAACTAATTAACGGTTGGCCATTTCCAGGGGTCGGTCCGTCGACGATTGTGGGATCAACTGCCTTCGGACGACTGGTGGATGGATTTTTTTTTCTTTGTATTTCGTCAGATTTTTTTCTCGAATGTAGGATTTGCTACTTGCTTATCACGCAAATTGCCTCCAATAACAACGGTAAATGATGGCTGTTTCGTGGGAATGGAAATATGTCTGAGTGAAATGTTGTGTGTTTTTTTCTTCTGTTGTTGCTTGGGAGCAAAGCTTTGCGGGGAAATTACGGCTCAAATTTATGGGTGGGAAAAAATTGTGCGTGGGGAGCTATCGAAGTTTAATTGCTGGATCAATCCAGAATTGATCGCTTGAGGAGGAGATGCAAAATTAAAAGAGGTTTTGGATGAGTATTTTAGAGAGAATGTGTACACATGTTAAATCTTTCGAAATCTTGCTCAAACTTGAATTATAAAAACTAAATTAAATATTACTAATGGAAAATAAGATATTCACGTCATTAAAAAATTTAAATAATGTAAATAAAAAAACTAAGGACATTTTTCTTGAGAATGGGATCCATAACCGTGAATTAGTTTTTCGTAATTTTTACGACTTCAAAAATTAACAAAATCTTTCAAAAAAAAAATTCAAACTTTATATCAAGAGGACGCTAATATCAAGTTGTTCAACGAAAGATTTGACGAAACTTGCTTCATCGGCAAATTCAACAATAAAATAAATGCAAAGAATATATTCGTTGACCAGACTGTACACATTTAAAAAAAAAAATGTCAGTCTTTCTCAAAAAGAATTTGTGAAAATCACTCGACCAAATTTCCATAAGTTTTGTGATAAGTCCAATAGACCCAAAGTATCACGAAAAACATAGCAAGATTGCAAAAAAAAATCGTGACAACATTAGGCTATCGAAACAGAGAGTGCACTTAAAATTTTCTTATATCTCATAATTTCCCCCTTTTCGAAATTCTGGATTATGTTTTGCACACAATTTTTGAAATTTGAAAAAACAGTCAATTTTTCGAAAAAAAAAATCCGTAAAAATAGTAATAACTTGCAAATAGTTTTCCTTAAAACAAAATCACAAAAGTACTTATCGATTGCAAATTTTATTATACATTTACGATTATTTTTTTTCGATTATTTAAAAAAAATTGGACCGGTTCTGCTGACTATGAATGAATTTTGACAAAAAACATATCAATTTTATATTTTTGAAGGGCAAAACAAAATTGGCCAATTTTTATAATTTTTTTATAAAAGCCACTTAAAGTTTAATTTAAACTGAAAAACCCCCGTTTTTCGGTTTTTTAAAGTAGTGTCCAAGGGTTTCAGAAGCATTTAATACTTGCTAGTTTTCCAATTAATTACTAAAATTACTGGGCCAAATTAATTAATTATTTTAATTACGTAATTGCTTTAATTTTTGATAAAAATATTGGTAAGTTTTAATTTTTTTCTTTTAATAGTTCTAAACAAAATTATTTATTAATGTAGCCCTTTGAAAATAAAACTATAAATAATTAAAAAAAAAACTCAACAATTCCAAAAATTCTTTTAAAAAAAATGGACTGCATTCTACAGAAGTTATAATAGATTATTGAGAAAAATTACAATGTTTTGATAAACAATTACAATATTTAATATAATAAATTACTTTCAATACTCAATAATTCATTTTATTACCCTTTAATTACTGTAATTACCATTAATTACTAAATAATTAATGAAGTACCGAATTACTAGCTAAAAATCTAAGTTATTAATAATTATTTGCCAGTCTGAGGCCTTGCTGGAAACCCTTGGTAGTGTCCATGATTGTCCATTCCTGGAAATATTTTTTTCGAAAGGTTCAGATAATTCTCAATAAAATTGCCTAAGAGGCATTGAAGATATGATTGCTGAGATATAGCGAATAAAATAAAAAAAATTAAAAAAAAACTGTTTTTAAAGTCTCATTCAAACTTCTTGAAGAACATATTTTACAAATTTTGAAATCGAGACTAACATTTGAAAAGAGCTAAAAATTCAACTTTTGGCTCAAAAGTTGTGATTTTTTGCCCTTAAAATATATAAAAAAATTTAATTGTTAATTTTTTGTGTAATTTGAAAATTGGCAATCTACCTTAATGTTCATAAGCATACAAGAAATTCATAATTTTCATTTTTTTTAGATTTTAAATCGAATTCAATATATTTTTTTAAATTACTTTATGATTCCACAAACATTACATAAGCTTTTTTTACCCACAAAAAAAACTTAAATCCAAATAACTTCATCGAGAAATTTAAAATAGATTTAAAAACAAATTCGTATCCAAAAATATAATTTCATTGTCTAATGGAATCAATTCAGATTGTTTCCCTATCTGAGAGTTATGACAGCGTTGCAAACATCTTTTCTCCATGCACATTAACTTTGTTATGCTTCTGTTGGTGGCGTCAAAAACCTTCTCAAAACGTCTATTTTCAGCCGATATTATTTAGATTCAAAGTGGGCGCAAAATCCCCTCAAAACAAATTATTCGTGTGTATCCAAAACTTTGATAAGCAGATTTTTTTCCAATTCTGGTGAAATTCGCTCACCTGGAAGCAGCCAAATTTCAGACAACAACAACTAACTTTGCCACATATTGGCCAACTTCGAAGCGATGTTTGACGAGCCGAAACTTTGGCCAAAATGCGATGCTAGTTAGTTGGTTGGTTGGTGTTCACCTGGCTAGACACACAGCAGGTTTTTAGAGTGGAGGCATTTGCATATAAAGGTTCGCCTCGTCGTGGTGCGTTTTTTTCCACTTTGGCGACAGATAAATGTATGCAAGCGAATTTAAGCGTTTTATGCAAATTTTCACTTTGTTAAATATTTGAGCAGTCTTGGTAGGAAGCGGAGGGGGCTTCTTATTAAATTTTCAAAAGTTTTTCCGTTTGTTAAATTAAATTAGAAGGAGTCGACCGTAATAAAGGCCCGATATCCAAACAAATCAACAGTTGATCCCAATTCACTGCCTTCGAAGAAAAACAACGTCGTAGACGAAATCTGCCAGGCTTCAGAGATCAATTTCGCTCCATATACCATTATTATTTCTCGGCAGCAAACAACAACAACAACAACACCAACCAAATCCCATTTAGTGTTGATTCGAATAATGGCTTCGGAGCTGAGCTGAGCTTGTTGCTGGTGGTGGGTCGGCCAGGATGTCAATCCCGATGCTCATTATTCGCCTTGGCAGACTCACGGCGGCGGCGGCGGGCTCCACCAATAATAATAGCCAGAAGCCATTTGCCACATCTCTTGGCGGTGTCCCAGTCGCCAAGGTTTCGAGGAGGTTTCCTCCGAAATGTGCACACAAAAGTGTCGCGTATGTTTATTTATACACAAAATATTGTCCCCGTCAGATTTCCCACTTCCTAGCAAGAGGACTCGGGTCTCCTTGGGGAGCGCCAGACTTCTGCGAAGTAGTTGGCTGCAGGGTGGTTGCTTCTTACTGATTTCGTGCTCCGAAAAAAATCCAAAATCTTTTATATGAGAATTATTTTTTCAATATGGTCAAAATATTAACAAATCACTAAAAAGTTTTGGGTAACATTATTTGAAATCCGCGACCCAAAACAAGACAATAAAGAAAATCGTGATTCGATTATCCGCAGACTCGATTATCCAAAGATTCGATTGTCCGAGTTTCGGTTATCCAAAGATTCGATAGGGCAAAGATTCAATTATCCAAAGATTCGATTATCAAAGAATCGATTATCAAAGATTCGATTATCAAAAGATTCGATTATCCGATGTTTCGATTTTCCAAAGAATCGATTATCAAAAGATTGAATTATCCAAAGATTTTTTTCCAAAGAATCGATTATCAAAGATTCGATTATCCAAAGATTCGATTATCCAAAGATTCGATTATCCGAAGCTCCGATTGTCAAAAAAAACGATTATCCAAAGATTCAATTTTCCAAAGATTCCATTATCCAAAGATTCGAATATCCAAAGATTCGGTTATCCGAAGATTCGATTATCAGATGATTCGATTATCCAAAAAATCGATTATCCGATGAATCGATTATCAAAAGATTCAATTATCCAAAGATCCGATTTTCCAAAGATTCGATTATCCAAAAATTCGACTCTCCAATGATTCGATTATCCGAAGATTCGATCATCCAAAGATTCGATTATCCGAAGCTTCGGTTATCCAAATATTTGGGTTAACCAAAAAATCGATTATCCAAAGATTCGTCTATCCAAACATTCGATTTACCAAAGATTCGATTATCCAAAGATTCGATTATCCGAAGATTCGATTATCCAAAGATTCGATTTTCCAAAAATTCGATTATCCAAAAATTCGATTATTCAAAGATTCGATTATCGAAAGATTCGATTATCCGATGTTTCGATTATCCAAAGAATCGATTATCAAAAGATTCAATTATCCAAAGATTTTTTTTCCAATGAATCGATTATCAAAGATTCGATTATCCAAAGATTCGATTTTTCAAAGATTCGCTTATCCGAAGCTTCGATTATCAAAAGATTCGATTATCCGAAGATTCGGTTATCCAAAGATTCGATTATCCAAAGATTCAATTATCCAAAGATTCGATTTTCCAAAGATTCGATTATCCGATGCTTCGATTATCAAAAGATTCGATTATCCAAAGATTCAATTTTCCAAAGATTCCATTATCCAAAGATTCGGTTATCCGAAGATTCGATTATCCAAAAAATCGAGTCCGATGAATCGATTATCAAAAGATTCAATTATCCAAAGATTAGATTATCCAAAAATTCGACTATCCAATGATTCGATTATCCGAAGATTCGATTATCGAAAGATTCGATTATTCAAAGATTCGATTACCCTGAGATTCCATTATCCAAAGATTCGATTATCCAAAGATTCGATTATCCGAAGATTCGAGTATCCAAAGATTCGATTATCCAAAAATTCGATTATCCAAAGATTCGATTATCCAAAGATTGGATTATCCAATGATTCGATTAATAAGAAATTTAAATATATGTTTGCTGTTTTTTAAGGACTTAAATTGATAAGTCAAGCAGCCACCCTGCCCCCACAAGGACTCGCCGCGTCTAGCGTCTCAAAAGGAGTCAAATTCGATGGCGTTTATTGCGACCATCCAACAAAGAAAGCGATGGCTCCACCTACTCCTCTACTATCATCGCCGAGAGAGTCTATGACGGGGACAATTCGCTTGGGTCGCTCTGCAGGGATTGCCAGTCATTCTATGGTCTGGGAGATGGTGTGGTTTATATGGGGACACGCGCCATTTAACGCCAACGACCATCTCAAAAGACAATACCGAGGCTCTCAACGAGGAGATGGGGGTGGTGTCATCTATGAGTTTGGGATCCTTGATGTTTTCATTTTGAGATGATTGCCAAAAGAGCAATAAAGTGTGTGATTTATGGGTTATTGTTTGAAAAGCAAGACTCGTCATGAAACATTTACGAAGATTCAGGACTTATCCTGGTCCAGAATTCATCAAGATTCAAGATGTATTCAGGTTTAAGATTGAAGATTCACGAAGATTCAAGATCCATGAAGATTCAAGATTCATGAAGATTCAAGATTCATGAAGATTCAAGATTTAAGATTCATCAAGATTCACGAAGATTCAAGATTCATGATTCATGAAGATTCAAGATTCGAGAAAATTCAAGATTATGAAGATTAATGAAGAATTAAGATTCATCAAGATTCAAGATTCGTGAAAATTCATGATTCATGTTTTATCGAGATTCATCAAGATTTTAGATTTACCAAGATTCATGATCCATCATCATTCAAGATTCATCAAGATTCAAAATTTATCGAGATTCGTAATTCATGAAGATTCAAGATTCATCAAGATTCATGATTCATGAAGATTCAAGATTCATCCAGATTCAAGATTCATCAAGATTCAAAATTCATCAAGATTTAAGATCCATAAAGATCCAAGATTCATCAAGATTCATGATTCATGATGATTCAAAATTCATCAAGATTCAAGATTCATCAAGATTCAAGATTCATCAAGATTCAAGATTCATCAAGATTCAAGATTCATCAAGATTCAAGATTCAAGATTCATCAAGATTCAAGATTCATGAAGATTTATTATTCGTGAAGATTCGTAAAGATTCCAGAAGATTCAAGATGTATCCAAATATTGGATACATCAAGATTCATCAAGATTCAAGATTCATCAAGATTCAAGATTCATCAAGATTTATGATTTAACAAGATTCATGATTTAACAAGATTCATGATCTATCATGATTCAAGATTCATCAAGATTCAAGATTCATCAAGATTCAAGATTCATCAAGATTCAAGATTCATCAAGATTCAAGATTCATGAAGATTTATTATTCGTGAAGATTCGTAAAGATTCCAGAAGATTCAAGATGTATCCAAATATTGGATACATCAAGATTCATCAAGATTCAAGATTCATCAAGATTCAAGATTCATCAAGATTTAAGATTTAACAAGATTCATGATCTATCATGATTCAAGATTCATCAAGATTCAAAATATATCGAGATTCATGAAGAATCAAGATTCAATATTCAAGTTTATCGAGATTCATCAAGATTTAAGATTTACCAAGATTCATGATCCATCATCATTCAAGATTCAAAATTTATCGAGATTCGTAATTCATGAAGATTCCAGAAGATTCAAGATTCATCTAGATTTAAGATTTACCAAGATCCATCATGATTCAAGATTCATCAAGATTCAAAATATATCGTGATTCGTGATTCATCATATTCAAGAATCATAAAAAATCAAGATTCATTCATCAAGATTCAAGGTTCTAGATTTGATCTGATTCAAGATTCATCGAGATTCATCAAAATTGAAGTTCATGCAGTTTTTTATGATTTATTGGTCATTTTCAAAACCCACTACCTAATATCTCCCTCTCAAAGCGATTTCCCGAAGTTAATTAAATTAAAAAAGAGGTGTCAAATTACCTCCGTCGTGTGCCACTTGGCGGCCTCATATTCTGTGGACTCAAAGTTGGAGGACATTGTATGGAGACATTAAATTATGCCTTACCACCTCCTCGTCGTAGTTCAGAATACGATCTGTTTTTGTGTCACCCTTTTATGCCTGACCCGGAGGATATCTTTCGATCTGGCAACCGAAACCATTACCGTTTTCGTCGGGATGCGACGACCTGTCATAGCCCTTTATGTGCGGCAAACAGCGCCACAGGTATACTACTCTGAACCCACCACCAACCTACACACCGGCGCGCGACCCCGACAATAATGGCCTTCTTGACAAGGTGATATGCCACAAGTTATGTAAACCACTTCTGCCTCCCGATCTGCCAGGTTTAATGGAATTTTGAGAGTGTTCACCCACCCCACCTCAGAGGAGTCTGACTCCCTCTGGTTGGCACTGGTTTTTGTGTGATACCTACTTGTTTGTTCCTTCGTGGAAGAGGGAAATTTTGCAGGTGGAAATGTCGTTGTACACTTTGTTCGGTGGAGCCAATTTCGATGATGTAATGCGAGCGAGAGTATTTCTAGTGGGAAGCTTTGCTTCCTGGGATTTTGGGGATAAAAATAAAGTTGCTGTTTCGATTTTAAAATCGATTTGTTTTTCAGAATCTAACAGGAAAATTGACTTCAACATTCTTGTTACTCAAAAAGCCCAATATCAATTTACCCAAAAAAAGAGTAACAAACAAGCTTCATCTTAGAAAACCCCCCGAACCACATTGCACGAAGCCGCGCCAAAATCCCATTCCGAAAAACAACAATTTCCCTTTTCAACATTACGGCGGCTTCACTTTGAACTTCGACGGGGGTGGGAAAAACTTTTCCCCACTGGCAGAGGAAAATGTCGGAAAATCGGATAGTGCTCTCGCTTCCTTTTTCCTTCCAACTTTTTTTTTTTCGTTCGCGCTCATTTCGTTGAGAAGCGCACGGTTTCGCGTAAACATTTTAGTGCTATTTTAATATTTTATCTAAGTTTTTACAGCAGCTACCAGCAACACAGCAGAGAAGAGTAGAGCGCGTCATTTCGACTAAACGAGACGAAACCCTACCCAGGCGCGCGATCCTTCTTCTCTCTTGAAGAGCTAAACTAAACTATACGGTGGGATAGTCGGAAAGACGTGACGAACCCTTGAGTTGGGGGGTCCTTGATTGGAGGGATTCTTTGAGATTCATGATAAACCCAGATAAACTCATACAAATAAATCCCAGATTCATCATGATGCAAGATGCATCAAGATTCATTCAGATTCAAGATTCATCCTGAATCAAGATTCAAAAGACATCTAGATTCAAGATTCTTCAAGATTCAAGATTCATCAAGATTCAAGATTTATCAAGATTCAAGAATCATCAAGATTCAAGATTCATCAAGATTTAAGATTCATCTAGGCTCAAGATTTATCTAGATTCAAGATTCATCAAGTTTCATATTTTTCAAGCTTCAAGATTCATCAATATACAAGATTCTTCAAGATTCAAGATTCATCTAGATTCAAGATTCATCTAGATTCAAGATTCATCTAGATTCAAGATTCATCTAGATTCAAGATTCATCTAGATTCAAGATTCATCTAGATTCAAGATTCATCTAGATTCAAGATTCATCTAGATTCAAGATTCATCTAGATTCAAGATTCATCAAGATTCAAGATTCATCAAGAATCAAGAATCATCAAGAATCAAGATTCATCAAGATTCATGATTCATCTAGATTCAAGATCCATCAAGATTCAAAAGTCATCCAGATTCAAGATTCATCAAGATTCAAGATTCGTCAAGATTCAAGATTCATCAAGATTCAAGAATCATCAAGATTTAAGATTCATCTAGGCTCAAGATTTATCTAGATTCAAGATTCATCAAGTTTCATATTTTTCAAGATTCAAGATTCTTCAAGATTCAAGATTCTTCAAGATTCAAGATTCATCAAGATACAAGATTCTTCAAGATTCAAGATTAATCAAGATTGAAGAATCATCAAGATTCAAGATTCATCTAGATTCCAGATTCATCAAAATTTAAGATTCATCTAGATTCAAGATCCTTCAAGATTCAAAAGTCATCAAGATTCAAGATTCATCAAGATTCAAGATTCATCAAGATTCAAGATTCATCAAGATTCAAGAATCATCAAGATTTAAGATTAATCTAGGCTCAAGATTTATCTAGATTCAAGATTCATCAAGTTTCATATTTTTCAAGATTCAAGATTCATCAATATACAAGATTCTTCAAGATTCAAGAATCATCAAGATTCAAGATTCATCTAGATTCCAGATTCATCAAGATTTAAGATTCATCTAGATTCAAGATCCTTCAAGATTCAAAAGTCATCAAGATTCAAGATTCATCAAGATTGAAGAATCATCAAGATTCAAGATTCATCTAGATTCCAGATTCATCAAGATTTAAGATTCATCTAGATTCAAGATCCTTCAAGATTCAAAAGTCATCAAGATTCAAGATTCATCAAGATTCAAGATTCATCAAGATTCAAGAATCATCAAGATTTAAGATTCATCTAGGCTCAAGATTTATCTAGATTCAAGATTCATCAAGTTTCATATTTTTCAAGATTCAAGATTCATCAATATACAAGATTCTTCAAGATTCAAGATTCTTTAAGATTCAAGAATCATCAAGATTCAAGATTCATCTAGATTCCAGATTCATCAAGATTTAAAATCATCAAGATTCAAGATTCATCAAGATTTAAGATTCATCTAGATTCAAGATTCATCAAGATTTAAAATTCATCTAGATTTAAAATTCATCTAGATTCAAGATTCATCAAGATTCAAGAATCATCAAGAATCAAGAATCATCAAGAATCATGATTCATCTAGATTCAAGATCCTTCAAGATTCAAAAGTCATCCAGATTCAAGATTCATCAAGATTCAAGATTCGTCAAGATTCAAGATTCATCAAGATTCAAGAATCATCAAGATTTAAGATTCATCTAGGCTCAAGATTTATCTAGATTCAAGATTCATCAAGTTTCATATTTTTCAAGATTCAAGATTCTTCAAGATTCAAGATTCTTCAAGATTCAAGATTCATCAAGATACAAGATTCTTCAAGATTCAAGATTCATCAAGATTGAAGAATCATCAAGATTCAAGATTCATCTAGATTCCAGATTCATCAAGATTTAAGATTCATCATAGATTCAAGATCCTTCAAGATTCAAGATTCATCAAGATTCAAGATTCATCAAGATTCAAGATTCATCAAGATTCAAGAATCATCAAGATTTAAGATTCATCTAGGCTCAAGATTTATCTAGATTCAAGATTCATCAAGTTTCATATTTTTCAAGATTCAAGATTCATCAATATACAAGATTCTTCAAGATTCAAGAATCATCAAGATTCAAGATTCATCTAGATTCCAGATTCATCAAGATTTAAGATTCATCTAGATTCAAGATTCATCAAGATTTAAAATTCATCTAGATTTAAAATTCATCTAGATTCAATATTCATCAAGATTCAAGAATCATCAAGAATCAAGATTCATCAAGATTCATGATTCATCTAGATTCAAGATCCTTCAAGATTCAAAAGTCATCCAGATTCAAGATTCATCAAGATTCAAGATTCATCAAGATTCAAGAATCATCAAGATTTAAGATTCATCCAGATTCAAGATTCATCCAGATTCAAAATTCATCAAGATTGATCTTGATGAATCTTTGTTTTTGAATATTTATTAATCTTAAATATTGATGATTCAAGATTAATCTTGAAATCGTGATTAGTCTGGGATTTATATCCTGAGAAATCGTTAACTTTGGTAGATTTTTGATCTTAAACATTCTTAAGTCTAAATAAAATCAGATTGAATCTGATAAATTCCCAATTTGACAAACCAAGGGATAGCCGCAGAGGAAGACGACCGTACTCGTCCTCATCGCACAAAGAAAGGAAGCATCCGAGTCCTTTCGTGCGAAGAACCGGCACGGAAACGACGATTCTATGAATTTTGGTGGGAAATCAGCTTTTTGAGGCATGGCTTGGTTTTGGACGCACACAACAAAAAAAAAGAAATCCAACGTCTCGATGGACCAAGAAAATCTTCGGAGGGACGGATTTTATTGGCGATGAACCATTTGACGTGGATCTCGCACCAGGTTTACGAATTTGAATTGATGCGCGGGGTATAAAATGCAGCCGAATGGGCGGGATTTTAATGGGAATGACGCTGTAAAGTTTGAAGTGTTGTGATTACCTTTTCTTGCTGAAACGAGAATTTGTTGTGATATTATCTGCGGGGAAGTTGTGATATTGTGTTGATTTATCAAGATGCAGTTATTTACAGAGTTGAGCCAAAACCTACTGAGCCAAGCACCGAGCTAACTACAAAGTATAAAGATCCTACGAAAAACCCAATAAAAGAGGTAAAAGGTTATGTACAACAGCGGAAATCATACGGAGTTGCAAATTATATTACACGATGGATTAAACAACTTGAGGTGACTCAAATCTACAGCAATTAGTAATTACTGGGAATGCGACGGCGAATGGTAACTCAAACCAGTTAGGATAGCAAAGAGATAGTGGATAGTGGTCAGCATTCCTGTATACCATAACAAGAGATATTCGAAACTGATAAGGAGTGATAGAGAAAGTACATAATGCGCCAATTGGTTAACAATATCTATACAGCGATCTAATTACGTAACGAAATTAAAATTTGCGAATTACTAACAAAGATTAAGATTTGCATTCGAAGCTAATACCTTAGCTTGCAAACAAAATCATAAAAAGAAGTTCTTAGAAAAAAGAAGAGAGTGCGTCTTTCTTGTCAAAATAATGCACTAAACGAAAGGAAGGAAGCTGCTGTACCTGGTTTCGGAAGCTGTAACAGCTTGTTATGGTTGCAGAAGTCGGTGCCACAGCACTCGATGGTGAACGAGTTGCGCTTCTCCTTCGAGGTCAGACAACTCAACGGAAGCCGGTCGGCCAGCTCGTACTTCTTGGGCTGGCAGCTGTGTCAACACACACGAGCACGATTTGCGGAGATTTTCGCGGTTTATGGTCAAATTGTTATGAGTGATGATGGATGATTAGATTCGGATTGGGGGTACAGAGAAAGAGAGAGAAAAGGGATAAAGGGATTACATGAGTATGGTTCTGAATTTGGTTGATATTACAGGTTTAAAGTGGTAGATCATACTTGGTATAGTACTCCAGTATTGCGGATCAATATCGCATTCTATTGAGTTTTGAAAATGCATAATCCGCGTATCCAGATTAAAGTCCTTCTCAGTGGTAAAGCGTTCTTAATACTATTTCAAAGTACACCTTACGTTTGATACTCGAAACATTTGGAATCTAAAATAATCTCGGATCTTGATGAATCTTGAACCTATATGCATTCTGGATCTAGGATCAAGATAAATCTAGAAACCAGATAAATCTAGAAACAAGATAAATTTTGGATCAAGATAAATCTAGCAACAAGATGAATCTTGGAACTTGATACATCCTGGATCTAGATGAATCTTGGATCTATTGGAATCTTGAATCTATATGCATTCTGGATTAAGATGAATCTAGGATCAAGATTAATCTAGAAACAAGATGAATGTTGGATCAAGATAATTCTAGGAACAATATGAAACTTGGATCTGGATGAATCTTGTATCTAGATGCATCCTGGATCTAGATGAATCTTGGATCTAGATGAATCTTGGATCTAGTGGAATCTTGGATCTAGAGGCATCTTGGATCTAGTGGAATCTTGAATCTATATGCATTCTGGATTTAGATGAATGTAGGCTCAAGATTAATCTTGGATCAAGATAAATCTAGGAGAAAGATGAATCTTGGATCAAGATAAATCTCGGAACAAGATGCATCCTGGATCTAGATGAATCTAGGATCTAGATGAACCTTGGATCTATTGGAATCTTGAATCTATATGCATTCTGGATTAAGATAAATCTAGGAACAAGATGAATCTTGGATCTGGATGAATCTTGTATCTAGATGCATCCTGGATCTAGATGAATATTGAATCTAGTGGAATCTTGAATCTATATGCTATCTATATGGATTTAGATGAATCTAGCATCAAGATTAATCTAGGAACAAGATGAATCTTTGATCAAGATAAATCTAGGAAAAAAATGAATCTTGGATCAAGATAAAACTGGAACAAGATGCATCCTGGATCTAGATGAATCTTGGACTAAGATTAATCTAGGATTTAGATGAATCATGGATCCGAAGGCATTCTGGATCTAGATGAATCTTGTATCTAGTTACGTACTGGATTACTATACCAAGTAGTTCTTTCATTGCATTTGATCAGGTATAACAAATTTAACACTTCAGAGATTCCAATACTTCGACTTCAGGAGACACTTTTGGGGGTGGACAGATTTCCGGAGACTTGACGATACCTCGGATAGCGGAGAGAACCAAGAGGATCATTCTAAAACGGGGAGCTTTGCACGTCAACTCTGTCTACACAAAAGGCTGAATGGAGTTAGAAGGGGTATAAAGCAAGTAAGAAATCAAAATCAAAAAACATTCGGTTAATAGGTTCTGCTTGAAAGTAAATAAAAAGAGAGAAAAACATTAGTCAAAAAACGCGCATCGTTTGGTTCTGGTGGTGGTGGACTCGGCGAGAGTGCGTAACGTAAGTAACTAAAACTGTATGACATTACAATTACAAAAAAAAAAAACTCAAAAAAATCGTTAATATTCGGCAATTCAAAAACAGATATTAGACAACAAAAAAGAAGAAAAAATAAACACAAAAAACTAAAGAATTCTTGCTCGAACCTTCAAGCGGTAGCTGGGGCTGAAGGAAGCGATTGCACAGATCGGGCCCGTAACAGCAGTAGTGATCGCTCGAGGCGGAGAGGGGAGACGCGCCGGAGTGGCTCTGGTTGCGGCACCAGTTCCAGGTGAACGGACCGAGATAGTCCCGCCGGTGGAGACACCTTAAAACCGGAGGAAGAGTTGAGTAAGGTGAGTAGTACGACGAGGTTTAGGGAGAACTAGACGGTTAAACTGTAGAGCTGTTAAAAATCAAATCCATAATAGACTTTGAGGTCGATCTACACAATGCTCTGAACCCTTTCATGACTATTGTGCTCATCAAGTTATACCTTCCTTGATCTTCACATCGTAATCATTATGTTGTTCATGATACCATGAGTCTAAAATTACAGAACATATCTAGCAATGACTTCAGTTTTATTCAAAACAAATCTTAAGATCTTCATACCATGATATCCCAATGCCTCCAACGATTCTTGCATTCTCAGGTCCCACTTCTTCAACGCAGGTGACAACTGCAAAGTTAATTACCCGAACAAAACAAACATACATATCAAACCTTCAATTAGCGTCACGCAGTAACGGGCTTCCACAAGACAAGAAGAGACTTCCCCAGCTTCAAGCGGCGAACCTGACAGATTTGGACCAGACAATAGACGACCTGCTCTGTTCTCAAGGATCCAATTCCGATAAATGGTTAATAGCCGATACCATTCCTGCCGGTGTCATATTTACAATAGCTAATGTGTTGTGGGAAAGCAATCTTCCCCCACTCCCTTCCGGTCTTGTTATGACTGGCTGGTTGTCAATGAAGCCGAACCCCGCTTCTTCGCTTTTTATGTTATTGGAGGCAAATTGAGACCACTGCCGCACATGTGATTCCCGAGAAAGCTCACATTTTTATTGCTGTTTTTTTCGACATTGACAATATTGGCCGCGACGACGGTTTCTTATGTCATCATCACGGCGCGTACAATAACCGGAATGGCGATGGCGTACGACGATGTAAACACAGCTGAGATCGAACCGAACTGAGAGAGCTCGGTAGTTCAATTTCCGGTCCGGGAGGACTTGCGGGGGATGGGATTTTCGTTTTTTTTTTCATCCCCTGGTTTGAGCAAGGATGTTTTCTTGGCGGTTTGGAAAATTACCTATAAATATGGTGGTGTGGAATGGCGGTGTTTTGCTAGCACTTTGAGGCAGAATGTTTTGAAGCTGGGGCTAGGGTGGTATGCAGTTTCCAGTATAAACTCAACAATTTTATTTAAAGAAAAAGTTTTTTTTATTCAAATTTAAAATAATAGTTACATATTTTCCCTGGAATTCGATAATTTTCCAATAGTATCAATTTCAAGTATGAGACTTGATTTTAAAGTTGTTCTGAATAGTTTAAAGTTTTATCATTGAAAATCGAATCAATAGTTTTCGAGACGTCGTCATTCGAAAAACAATTAATTAAATTAACATTAGTCAGTAATGTTAACCTTTAAATGCATTTAGCTTGTACGTTTTAAAATTTCGATTACAAATTTGGATTTGCATCTAAAGATTTGAAATGTTGTATAACCTTTCGAAAGTCATCCTTTTTCAAAAATGTATAACTCTAAATCCAGATTTTTCACCACCCTAAACTCCAAAGCAAAATTTGACTATTACTATGACTATTTGAAAACATAAAAAATAAAAAGTTGAAAAATACTTGCTTTAGGAATTTGATTGTAGAGATAAAAAGTAAAACTGGAGAATGGGGATTTTTTCGAGATGGACAAACTTTTACCCACATTAAAAAAAAAATACAAAGAAATGTCAATTTGTGAAAACGTAGAAAATTTCTCTATTTCAGTGTTAAATTATTTTTTTAAATATCAGTAATTCCAAGAATTTGTCTCAAAGGTTGAAAATTGTGTTTCTGGTGAAATTTTCCTGTAGATTTTTAGTTCGTGTCCAGATTTGCACAAAGGGGTTAGAATTTAAAGTTTGAATGTTATATTTGAAAATAAAGCAATTCTTGAAAAGCAATCACAAATTGTGCACAGCGTTCGTGAATATCATACTCGTTTGAAAAAAAATGGTGCATTTTTGAAGGATGACAACTTTTTTTAAGTTTTGGTAAAAAACCCGCAGAGATAAATGCAATTTTTAAAATCGTATTTTTGAATATATTTAAATGACAAAAATGTCATCTTTAGAGCAATGGAACAAGTTGGTTGAAATTTATTTGAAAGTGTTGCCATATTATCCAAAAATTATGATTTTTGAAAAACGTGGAAGTAAAAAAAAACAAACAGTGTTGCCATTCTTTCCCAAAAAATTATGATTTTTGAAAAACGTGGAAGGAAAAAGTCGAACAAAATATTTTATTTATTTAGATGTAAATTTAGATTTGCTATCGAAAAGTATTTGAGAAAAATTTCGGTATCGCGCATCGTTTTCTAATCATTTGCAATAAGAATCTTTTTGATTTTTTTCTGTGAATTTTTTTTATTGTGATTTTCTTCATTTGTAGAAGTCATGATCAGGCTTGACCATCTCTTGAATAGATGAGAAAATTCCCTATAAATTTACTTAAGTTGTATTTTTAAATGACGATCTAAGCAACTATACGTCAGATTTTCAATGTAAAAAAAATGGAATAATCGAGAAAATTTCCGATCCCCGAATTAAAAATATTTTCAAAATGTTCAAAAATAAAACCCTAACATTTGATAAATGAAGTACAAGCCAAAAACTTCTTTTTTTACCATATCAAGTGTAAGGTTAAATTTCATTTTTTTTAAAATAGAACTTTAAAAAAAAAAAAACGCACTGCAAATTCCGAAAATAATAAGGACAAAATAAATATTTGTATGCATTTTGGGCAATTTTGCAGAACAAATTTACATTTTATTGTGCTAAAAAGCAACACTATTTGACTAAACATGCAATGATTGGTAAAATACCTATTTACTAAGATTTTTTCCCAAAACTTCGAATTACAAAAATCAAACAAAATGAATTAATTTACAAATATGAACAGTCAAGAACACGGAAAATTTATCCCTGCAATATATGCATTGATTGTAGTAGATTGTTTTTACCTGTGCAAGAAGATTTCCATTTCGCAAAAAATGTTTTATTTTGATGTTTTTCTCAGGTTTTGTTGTCACCTAACCAAATTCGAAAAATTAGTTTGAATATTTTGTAACAATTCATGATATTTTCTGGTCTCAAATGGGTTAACCATGGTTTGTAAAAAAGTGTTACATTGAGAAATCTGGTTTAGGTTTAATATTAAAACCATTGTGTTCTTGCTACAATAAATTATACACCATTTATGAATGATCGCTAAAATATGATTCCCAGGGATTTCAAAAATAATATACAGTATACGGAATATACAGCTCCTATTATAAAAATTAACACTGAAGCAAATTTTCCAAAATTAAATGAATTTCTTTAATAAATTATGTTATTAAACACAAATTTGGTGCATACCACCCTTCCCAAGTACTAAAAATGAATGTTTAAACGAACATATGCTGCTTCTCTGCCAAAGCGTTCGCTTCTATGGCTGGCAAATTCGCTGTGGCGCTGCTCTTGAAAACCAGCACTCGTAAAAGGATTGAGTATCTATACAATTACTGAATATGAGTATGTGTGTTTGTGGCTACACTTCCTTACATAACCTCAACAAAAAAAAAAGAACCTTTAGCCGTTCTTCCCAGAACCGGTAATGGAGAGAAGGCATCTTCACACAGAAATTGAACAAACGATCTTCGCGCGAAACCATATGAGGTGGAATGGCAGCGAAAATGATGTCATAATTTTGAATTTTCATTTGCATTTTTGGCAGTCAAATAACCATAAGCCGCGATGGATTGCAATCCGGACGGTCGGTGTGAGGGTGCGAGTTCGAAGAAGAATTTCCACGACTGTTGGAGGAACTTTGCGAAGGGTTGATTAAAAATAACGTGCTTTTTGGGGAAGTACCCTAAAATGGAAGTGAGCTGTTGGCGGAAATTAATATTAAATTTTGTGCCATAATTTTCCCATTCCAGCGCTGGAAGTTTACATCGTTTCGCAATCGAGTACGGCTCAATTTGTGTATCTATAATCTCGATTCCAGCCAGCCAGCCGAAACCATCCGGGCAATAGTCGGTCGGGGATATTATAATATGAAACCCAACTCCAACCCTCCCCGCCCCTTCGGCGAAAAATTTGAATGGACGGAACAAATGATTAAATTAAATTTCAACTACTCATGGTACACCGAATTGGATCTGGCCAAGCCGAAATCCAAAAACGACCAGAAGGGAGTTCGGATTGCCGCAAAAAATAGACCGAAAGCAAACGAAATAATAAAATAAACGAACCCGGGACACCGGGAGCAGCGACTACCTTGGCAACTTTTGGACCCAACCAATAGCTCGAATAGGTGGAAGAAGGAGGAACAACCGTACGTACACACAGGAAGCCAACTATTAATATCACAAAGGAAAAATGAACCGAAAATTCAATTGAAATTAAAATGAAGATCACGATAGCGGGCAAAACTTCCCCTGCCCCCGAATCTGCCCTCCCGAGGACCTCAAGGAGGGGACGACTTGCTTCGTTCTTGCTTTCAGGCAGGATTTGATGATTCGGGAACGCAGCCGGAAAGGTCAATAATCTAGCGACGGACTAGTCCGCTGGGAGTTCTAACCCAGGGGGGCTGGTCATTTGACATAAAGTCGATTGGTATAACGTGAAAAAATGCTTTTCGATATATCACAAAGTCTCGTCAAAGGACGAGAGCAAACAACATTTAACTATTTTTTTCAAGTTTTTTTTTTTTTGGTATTTGATCTCCCAAATATAAGCACCTGAGTATTCTCAAATTCATTAATAGTTTAAAAGATGATTTAAAAAAATCAAATTATAATTTCTTGGACTGTTTATATTTTTTCATAGTTACACTGTTAAAAAATAAAAAAAAACAGTATCAGTAAAAATTTCTTCCTTAAAAACTCTGTGCTCCTAATTTTTTTTTTTTTTTTTTGTAATGTAGGCATCAAATGATCGGAAATTTTTCATGGATATCGATTAAAAACATTTTTATGACATTATTCTTAATTTTCATAAAACTACTTTAAAAAAAACTAATTGTAAATTTCTCACATATTTCAATAGCAGGCAATAAAAAAAACACACACAACCAAATTTAAAAAAAAATAATCAAATTTCATCCTTGTGTAATGCAGCAGAATTACTGGAATTTCTTGTAGATTTTGATAGCCACAGTATTTTTATTTTATTTAAAAATCGAAAATTTGTCGTAGATACGATTGGGATTGGGATTGGGAAAATAATCCAATAACTACGTATTTTCGAAAAAAAAAAACTCAAATTTCGTCATTTTGCAATTGGAGTGTCAAATAATTGATAATTACTCATAAATTTCAATTGTTTAACCTTTTTTCAAAAATCTTAAAAATTTAACAAAACTAGTTTATGATTTCAATTCTCAAGAATTTCTCAAAGGTTATTATAGCCGAAGTATTTTTTCAGTAGCCAAAAATTTCACGAAATTCTATATTTAAAAAATAAACTCAAATTTAATACCAAAATCTCGGGAATTTCTAATAAATTTTTTAAGTCACAGCATTTAAATTTTTGAAAAAACAAAAAAAAAATCTCAAGTATACGAATGTTTGTTTGAAAAATACGCTATTACTATCGAGATTTTTGAGAGATTCCCGATAATTTGACACCCATATTACAAAACATGAAATTTAAGTATTTTTTTGGAAAATATGTAGTTTTGTGAACATTTTAAGTTTTTACAAAAAAAAAAAATGCTAGAACTATCGAAACCTATGAAAATTTCTCGATAATTTGATCCCATATTGCAACAACATGAAATTTTAGTTTTTTTTTCGAAAACATGTAGTTGCTCGTTTTTTTTTTACAAAACCAAGGATATCGATAAAAAACATTTTTATGACATTATTCTTAATTTTCATAAAACTACTTTAAAAAAAACTAATTGTAAATTTCTCAAAGATTTCAATAGCAGGCAATAAAAAAAACACACAACCAAATTTAAAAAAAAAATCAAATTTCATCATTGTGTAATGCAGCAGAATTACTGGAATTTCTTGTAGATTTTGATAGCCACAGTATTTTTATTTTATTTAAAAATCGAAAATTTGTCGTAGATACGATTGGGATTGGGATTGGGAAAATAATCCAATAACTACGTATTTTCGAAAAAAAAAAACTCAAATTTCGTCATTTTGCAATTGGAGTGTCAAATAATTGATAATTACTCATAAATTTCAATTGTTTAACCTTTTTTCAAAAATCTTAAAAATTTAACAAAACTAGTTTATGATTTCAATTCTCAAGAATTTCTCAAAGGTTATTATAGCCGAAGTATTTTTTCAGTAGCCAAAAATTTCACGAAATTCTATATTTAAAAAAAACTCAAATTTAATACCAAAATCTCGGTAATTTCTGATAAATTTTTTAAGTCACAGCATTTAAATTTTTGAAAATACAAAAAAAAATCCCAAAAATACGAATGTTTGTTTTAAAAATACGCTATTACTATCGAGATTTTCGAGAGATTCCCGATAATTTGACACCCATATTACAAAACATGAAATTTAAGTATTTTTTTGGAAAATATGTAGTTTTGTGAACATTTTAAGTATATACAAAAAAAATGCTAGAACTATCGAAACCTATGAAAATTTCTCAATAATTTGATCCCATATTGCAACAACATGAAATTTGAGTTTTTTTTTTCGAAAACATGTAGCTTAGCCTGTCCCATTTTGAGGTCATGTCGAGGAATCTCTGGTGCTCACTTCTTAAATGATAGATTATGATGTTAGGAACAATGTTTTCTTAGACAAGAAAAAATAATAAAATACTTTCTCGCACCCCCTAGTCGATTTACTGAAAAAAGTCACTTTTTTGAACAAATTTTCTAAAATCGCTTGGAATCAATACAAAAACTGTTTCGATCAGGTGTGTATTATCTTCAAACGATAGGTTTTTGTCCATAGATTAAGATGCACTATCAATATTGGACGAAAATTTAAGTTTTTGGACTCTCCCAGGCGGATTTGTGTCGAAAAAATCGCATTTTTTCGAAACTTTTTTCAGAAATGTTCATTTAATTTAGGGAAGCCTATTTTTCCCAGTGAAACCAATACATGCAGCTTGTAGGAAATTTCATGGCGATCATTTTTCCCTCTGAGAAAATGCAATTTCGACACTCCAGAGCCGAGATATTTAAGTTTTAGTGAGGAAAAAAGTGCCAATTTTCAAAATTTCTCAGAATTCAGAAGCAAGGCCTACTAATTACACGATGTAGCAAGCATATGTCTCAAAGGTCAGGGTATGCTTTTTATAGTAATTTTAGCCGCTGAATCCGAATCTGAAATCAAATTTCGTGCAAACAGTGATGTTTTGGAACTACACCCTTTTGGAATGTTATTTGCGTGTTTAAGAGGCAGTTTTTGTAAATATTGCTCGGTTTGTTCTAGAGGTCGTATCAAGGTGCTCCGATTTAGATGAAACTTTCAGCGTTTGTTTGTCTATACATGAGATGAACTCATGCCAAATATGAGCCCTCTAAGACAAAGGGAAGTAGGGTAAAACGGGCATTGAAGTTTGAATTTTCCGAGGATTTCGAATATGACAAAAGTGAGACTAAAAAGTGCCGCTATGGATGCCTACAGGACAATAACTAACGTTGTAAAATGTTTGTTATAGAAAATCGTAAAACTATGAGAAAAACTGCAATTGGCCAAAAAGTTAATACCGTAGGCATATAGGCCATGACATTCCCTAACTTTAACTAAAAGATTATGGGTGTTGGAGGCTGTTACAAAAATATATTGAGGTTTACAAAAAAAAAAACAATTTTTAACAGTAATTTGCAAAAGCTATGAGAAAAAGTTAAACCAATCTTGGATGTCTATGGCTCATTTTGAAGTGCTTCAAAAGACCATTCAAATGCATCTAAGATAGTTGGAATTGATGAAGTTTTACTTAAATGCGAGCAATTTTAAGATTTTTTATGTTTTTTGGACCTCAATCTTCAATGCCCGTTTTACCCCACTTCCCTTTGTCTTAGAGGGCTCATATTAGGTTTTACGCCGACTCGATTTGGAAATTAGAAAGGAGTGCACTGTTTACATGGACTTTGCACAGTTCGATGCGGTCGTCGATTTTGTTCGGGGAAATTCGTCAAAAATCGACAAAGACAATGTAAACAGTGCACACGAGCTGTCAAATGACGTCACGGTGTAAAACCTAATTTGGCATGAGTTCATCTCATGTATAGACAAACAAACGCTGAAAGTTTCATCCAAATCGGAGCACCTCGATACGACCTCTAGAACAAACCGAGCAATATTTACAAAAACTGCCACTTAAACACGCAAATAACATTCCAAAAGGGTGTAGCTCCAAAACATCACTGTTTGCACGAAATTTGATTTCAGATTCGGATTCAGCGGCCAAAATTACTATAAAAAAGCATACCCTGACCTTTGAGACATATGCTTGCTACATCGTGTTATTAGTAGGCCTTGCTTCTGAATTCTGAGAAATTTTGAAAATTGGCACTTTTTTCCTCACTAAAACTCAAATATCTCGGCTCTGGAGTGTCGAAATTGCATTTTCTCAGAGGAAAAAATGTTCGCCATGAAATTTCCTACAAGCTGCATGTATTGGTTTCACTGGGAAAAATAGGCTTCCCTAAATTAAATGAACATTTCTGAAAAAAGTTTCGAAAAAATGCGATTTTTTCGACACAAATCCGCCTGGGAGAGTCCAAAAACTTAAATTTTCGTCCAATATTGATAGTGCATCTTAATCTATGGACAAAAACCTATCGTTTGAAGATAATACACACCTGATCGAAACAGTTTTTGTATTGATTCCAAGCGATTTTAGAAAATTTGTTCAAAAAAGTGACTTTTTTCAGTAAATCGACTAGGGGGTGCGAGAAAGTATTTTATTATTTTTTCTTGTCTAAGAAAACATTGTTCCTAACATCATAATCTATCATTTAAGAAGTGAGCACCTGAAATTCCTCGACATGACCTCAAAATGGGACAGGCTAATGTAGCTGCTGGTTTTTTTTTACAAAACCAAGCATTTTTTAAAAAAATACTTAAATTTTATGTTTTTGCAATGTGGGTATCAAATGATCGAGACATTCTAATAGGTTACAATAGTTTCAGCTTTTTTGGTAAATTCCAAAAGATTTCACAAAACTACATATTTTCCAAACAAAAATCTGAAATTTCATATTTTGTAATATGGGTACCAAATTATCGGGAATTTCTCAAAAAAATCGAAGGTAATAGGGTATTTTTTATCAAAGATTCGCATTTTCAGGATTTTTTTGAGCATTTTCCAAAAAAAAAGTATTTATTTTGAACCTAAGGAATAAAAATCGGTAGAGCCTAGTTGGAGTATTTTATGGCTCGTGCTGACAAAATTGTCATTTTGTAACTTGTAGCATAAACTGCATTTAAATCATTGAAAATTATTATTACCGAAAGTGATAGAAATATTTTTTCAATAATCCGCAATTTTCTTTTTTTTTTTAAATGGAGGTGCTTCGAGAAAACAATTCTGAGGAATATTTGCTTGATCCAAAATCAATAACAGTCCCAAATTAGAACAAGTAATGGTTATTAAATCAAACTTTTCGTATAAGGTAACTTTTTTTTTCTAGTTATATCAAACTTTATGTAAAAAAAAATCTCACCCCGCTAGAAGACCTTCCCAAGTCCAAGATGTTTAGAGAAACCAAATCTTTTTCCCTCTCACAGAGTGTCGTCATTTTGAATTGTTATGAAATTTAATTAAAACAGTCCCATGCCCAGGCAAAAGGTCATCGTGCTTCCATCCTTCTCCCGCGCCTTTATCCCTTATCCTACTTCCAAGAAGACACACCAGGGCCTGCTTCCGAATTAGCACTTCCAGAGAACGTAAATTTCCCCGACAACTTGGAGGAGCATTCTCCGCCCTGAGCACATCAGAAGAGACAACAACGACGACGCCGCGCCTAGGAACCTTAAAATGTACTCGTGTTCTCGGCAGCAGCCTGCTGCTACTGGGTGACAATAACAGAATTACAAGCGAAAATCCCGGAGATTCCAGCATCCTGTAAAAAGACGCGGGGTTCTTTTTTCCGCTCGAAAGAAAACTGTTTACATACCTGTACGAGTACTTGTAGGTGCCGTGCTCGAGCGACAGCGACGTGAAGCAGAGTCCGTCCGTTTCGCACACGTAGTTTTGATCCTTGCAAATGTCGCAGTGACATTTTAATAATTCTGTAAAAGTGTGAGAGAGAAAAAAACACGAAAAGAAAATTTCCGTTAAAATTTTTGCGCGCTACAGAAGAATACACTTTGCTCAGAGAGTGTCGGCTGGGAGAGAAAAAGATTTATGGGTTTTAATTTAGCATCAGTCGTGTCTAGTCACACTACTACCACTAACGGGGAAGAACAAGAGCAACCCATTGCAATGGCGGGGGAGGAGTGGAAGTTTTGTTGCTCTAGACTAGAAAGATGCTGCGGGAAAGATTTAGTGGGGAAAAAATATATAAAATCTTTACCGGTTTTTCAAAGGAATGGAAGGAAACTCTGGAGGTAACTTTATTTGCGAGACGTTTGTTTTTCCTTGATGATGGTAAAATGGGTTCATTAAATTGTCACGATGTGTCAAACAATCGAGACATTTTGGAGGAGAGCATACGAGATTGAAACGATACTTTGAATGAGTCACCTTTTCAAAGATTTTTTTATTATTATAGATTGTAAAGCTCGACTATTTCTTGGCCAATTCAAATAAAAATAATTGCTTTTTTAAGTGATTCTTTAGACATATTACGCCATTGCAAATATTTTTCACTGTTATTGTTAACTAAACCAGACAACTATTATTTAAATAAAAAAAAAAGAATTGCTATTAACTTCCACAATTTTAGATATAGCAAAAGCTATTTTTCGTAACATTAATTAACAACCTACTTGCGTGTAGCATCCATTTTAATTATTAGACATCAACAATTAGAAACCATGAATTGAAATATCAACTTGTATTGTTATTGGTACCCTCCCTCGAACAGAATCGAGAGATACATAAATTACAAAACTAATATATTCATCATATATATTCATATTATATTCATTATATTTGGTTTTGTAAAAGTTTCCATTATAAATTGCATTCTTTTTCAAATAAGATTCGTTATAAAGTAGTTCTTTACAATATCGCAATTTTTTACACGATTTCAAAATATTTTTTTATTATTATTTGGATGAAACTTTATCCATGCATTCCCTATGTCAATAGAAGTAATTTTAAAACAATATTTTTTCCATAGTTTTCCATTTTCAAGTCTCCACACAAAATGAGTAGTTAAATGTATGAAATTCTGTTTTTTGGGAAGGGATTTTCTGATCGATTTGGTGTATTCGCCAAAGTTGTAGGACTTATCAGAAAAAAATTGGTCAACAAAAAAATCTTAATTTTTTTTATATATTTGGGTTTAAATAAAACTCTTAAAAGAAAACAGATATTTTTAAAGAGGTAAGAAAATTTCCAACCATATTCTCTCTAGAATTTTGAAAATCGGGCAATTAGTTTTTGGGATACAGCCTCCAGAAAAAAAACGATGAAATAACGATTAATTTCTCTGAGTGTCACCTCATTATTAGCCTGTAATTTTCAACTGACGATATCTCGAAAACGATTGGTCCGATTTTCAATGTTAAAAATGAAAAATTCAGTGAAATACATTTTTTTTAAATGTTTTATAACTTGGTTAAACCGTTTCGATCTGAGGGGTAATATATTTGACCCAAATATCAAAATGTCCAAACTAGCCTATAATTTTCGTAAGGTCATAAGAATCATTTTGGCATTATTATTCTTTTTTTTTTATTCTTTATTATAGAGTTTTTCAGCCGGAGGCAGGCATCATTTATTTATTTTATTTATTTTGAAAATTCAGGCCTGAAAGTGTTAAAATATGAAATAGGGAAAATTTTATTTTCAAAATAATCAAATCTTAGACCTTTTCAAATGTTAAGCCTGATTATAAATAAAGTATAAAAATTAGAAATAATTTTTATTGACAAGATCAGAAAATTTCGCAAAAGCTTTTCTTTCAACAAATATTTTTCAAGGGCCAGATTTTCATTTCCTGATTTTTGATGTTTTTCCAAAAACACTATTTTATCAAAAAAAATCATACCTCATAAACCAAGTTTTGCGCACTATTGCTCAAAATATGTAAAAAAAACATATTTTGGGAATTAAATTTTAAGCCATAAGCATAAGCATAAGCATAGGTGCCCACCCGCAGTTGCTACTCCGTTTGGGAATTAAATTTTAAGCCATAAGTTAAAAAAAAAATCCGTCTATAAACAATGTGGACAGTTCATTGGAAATTTCAAAGTTTTTCCACCCTTAATTGTTCGTAAAAAACTTTTGATTTAGTATGCAAAGTAAATTTGAAAACTAAAAAACAATATTTTTTAAAAATTATTATTTGTAAGTTTGAATAATTGAAAATTGGAACATTTGAAAACTTGAATATTTGAAAATTTTAAATATATAAAAATCTGAAAATTTGCATATTTTTATATATGAAAATTAAATTGGATGGTATTAAATACCTAATACAGTGGACTCTCTCGTTGTCGATATTGAAGGGACCGTCGAGAGCGGGAGTTATCAAATTATAGAACTGAAAATCAAAGCAATCTGTTTGAAGGGACTGAAAAATTTATTGACAGCTGGAGCAATATTGATATCGAGAAGATCGACAGCCAGAGAGTCCACTGTATTTGAATAGAGCTCAACACAATTATTTTGGACATTTTCACCATTATTTTACAAAATTTAAACTTAAACTATATCTAAGAAACCAACAATCCGATTAAATAAATCTTAATAAAATCCTCTTAAATTTTTTCTAAATAGCAAAAAAATTACAATTTTGGACCCTGAAACATAAAAAATCGAAAATAAAAAAAAAGAGTTAATTCATGTAACTGCTTTCTTTGGATGTGCTGATCATAAGCTAAAACTTTGCCGAGGACACCAAAGCGATCAGGAAATTCCTTCTTAAGGTACTGATTTCCAAATATTCACATGCCCGTTTTGTATGACCGTCCTGCAAAATTGTATGGTCACTTCTATGGAAAAAATAATTATGCAAATGGCTTCTATTACCATGGGGAATGCGTGAAAAATGTTTCATCCAAATAAAAAATACAAAGAAATGTAAATTTGCGAAACGTAGAGAATTAATCATTTAAAAAAAACAGTAAATTGTTTGTAAATTTCTAAAATAAGAAGAAAAAAATTAGACAGATAAAAAAAATATTCAGAAAAAAATGTTTTAAAAATTATCGTTTTCTGAATATTTTACACAGCCCGGCACTAAAATTATCGCACTCCAGCACAAAACAAATAAATGACATATGCTCTAAAATGCAAAAAAAACATCCACAACGCTCCACCTCTCACTCCACTCAGCGAGCTCGTAACGGGGAAAAATTACGCCCAAAATTCGCCAACAAACTCCCATTATAAATCCAAAATGTTAACACCCTCAGCGAAACAAAAAAAGGCACGAGTCCCAAAAAAGAAAACACCACTGGAAATCCACTCCATAAACATCACCATTTCCACCACTGAACTCCCACCCATCCGGAGGAGCGAAAAACAAACCCACGGCCCAGTTAGTGGAAAATGCAACTAAACAAAAGAAGAGGGGCGAAAAAACTTGCGAAAAGAAATGTTCTTTTCCACCTAAATTTTTTAGGGGGTATGATATCAAAATGTAAGGGTGCTTCAACTTGTATTTGTCCAAACCAATTTTTGACAGCGTTTTAAAACAAGTCATTAAATTTGCAATTTTACCTCAAAAAATTGTAAATTTACAGCATGTTGTTAGGTAAAATTACATTAAAAATATGTAAATTTTAAATTTGGACAAAAAGCCAAAAACGACAATATTTTCGATTCTAAACAAAACAAAATATTGTTTTGGAAAAAAAAATAAAAAAATTTCCTGTAAAAGCTTCAAACAAATAATCGTTAGACCCAAAACAAGTCCCCCCCTACCCTATACTTACTGGTTTTATTTTTGTCCGCCGTCAGCGTCAATGTTTGCGGCGAATTATGCGACAGCGGCGATGACAGTGACGACGAGGACGACGGTACCGACGCGAATAGTGTCGCTCCCGGTTCCGCACCCTGGCTGTCATCGTCACTTCCAGAACCGCCGCCACCGCCACCACCCCCAACTCCCAGCTGGTTCTCGTTGGAGCTTAAATATTTCCCATTAATCTGCTGCTGCTGTTGGTGGTGGTGCTGCTCCTTGGCCAGCGACGAGTCCTGGTAGTCGTTGAGGCTGCTGCTGCGTTTGTTGTTGGTGTGCCGGATGATCCGCGAAGCTGCAAGGAGAAATCAAATTGAGAGATTAGTGACGGTTGTTGTGTTTAACTTTTTATTGTTATCGTCTTGAAGTCTGTTTTGTTTAGTCTGGAAGGCGGGAGATTTAAGAGAAGGATGACTTCTAAAGATGTTTTCTTGGGAAAAAGCTTGGAGTTTTATTAAAAGAATTTCAGGATAATAATGATTACCAAATCATTCGAAATGCAGTTTTTTTATTTCTGCATTATTTTTTTCAAACGCAGTCAACCACTCGAATTAAATTGATTTGGGAGCATTCTTGGAATCATATTTGTGTTCATACCACTCCAAATTTGAAAAAACAAGTAGGTCTTAACTTGTAGAACTATAATAAAAATATAGACAACATCTGAGAACCGTCTTGGAAAACAAATTTCATGAAATTTTTAGAACAATTGCAAAATTAATCCATTCCATCGATTTCAAGTTCCAAGAACATTAAGTATTCATATTCAAAATATTTATAAATAATCTTTAAAAAAAATCTTCATAGTTTGAATGGATTTACCAAATTGCTTACCTAATTTAAAAATGATAGAGAATTAACGTATATTAAATCAGTTCTTCTCAAATGTCCAATTTAAATAAAAACGTTTTTATTATGTTCAAGAGATCAAATTTTGAGCAACTTTTGTTCTAAGATTTTTTTTTAGTACTTTTACTTGTATTTTCTTGTAAAGTTTTCGATTTTATTCTAATCGTTTTAGAGCCTAACTAAAACCTATAAACGTTATCTTTTGCCTGTTTCGATTTTTCGTATTTTTGTTGTACTATTTTTTACTTGTTTGAAACCTTTAATGTGAAAAAGGTCTATTCGCATCCTTTTTATAATGAAAGAGATAAACTTTAACTGAAGAAAACTTGATGAATATTTAAAAAACAAAAGATAGTAGTGGTGGTGGTGGACATTAGATTATTAATAAAACAAAACGTGTTCCTCAAATAATGAAAGAATTTTTAAATTATTGTAATTAACTGAAAACATTTTTTTTTTCAAGGCTAAATTCATTTTGCAGTACACAGTAAAGCAAAAAGTTTAATTTTGGATGGCTGAAAAATTGTATGATTCTATGACCTTTATTATTGAGCAAACAACCAGAGGCTTATTCAAAACTACACACAAAAAAATATTTCCGAAAGTTACATTATTTATGATGCAACAGTTTTGCACGCCATCAAACATTTAAACTTAAATGCAATTTTATGTAAATTGAGCATGAGCATGAACTTGGTTTTGATACAATTTGATGTAAATTTGCAACAAATTATACGTAAAAACATGATTTTACGTGTGATTCACCCGTTAAAGTCTAATCTTAAGTTTACATCAACTGAGTTTACATGTGATTCATCTTTTCCGTGTCGAGTAAATTCACATTTTTTATCTGTGTTTTTCGATGTAATTTTACCTCAATTTTTGTGGAATGTGGGAAATTACAAATAAGGAGGTGCAAAACTATACATTTCTTCTTATGAAATTTTCTGTGTAACTTCGGAAGATGTAATTTGGAAAGATGTAATATTGTCATGATTTTTTACTGTGTATGTTTGAGCTAATTTTTAAATGTTTTAAATAATTATTGTATAAATAAAAACGTCAAAATTTCTTACAACATGATTTTATTAAAACGAAATGATCTTAATTTACTTAATGTTGACCTTTGAATAGTGAGGCTAAATAAAAAAAATATGATCTTCAATAAAAAAATTGAACAAATCTGAACATATGTTTCCGGAAAGGCATGTTTCCACCATTTGTAATTTTTTTTAATCATTAGGCTGGTCCAAATTTTATTTTAAGTTTTTGTCTCTCATTTTTTCAAAGTTGGCCCGAAAAAGTTGGCAAAAAATATGGTTTCAAAAAACTTCAATATTTCAATGGAAATTTAATTGCAATCAGCTGGAATTAATTTAAAATATATTCCCCTGGGTTTAGAATCATTTTTAGCATGTTTGGGTTGATTTAAAAATCATTTGATTTTTTGAAAATTATCGATGTTCACTACCACGAAAAGAAATTCCCCAAAAATTTTTGTTTTCGTCAAATTTTACACTTTTTGAAAACTAATGATTGAAAAACAACTGAACCAGCGTTAAATGCATTTTAAAACACTTTTCTGAGCAAATGTTAAAACTATGGCGTGTTATTTCAATATTTATATTTTTTTTGCCTCCCGGCCAGAGCCGAGGGACAAAAACTTTGAAGATACTTGCATTGGCATTATTCTGTAATATAAAATGTCTTCAGAATATACAAATATAGAAAAAAAAACTTTTACGTAACATTTATATTTACAAAGTATAAAAGTTATTTTTTGATAGTTTTATGGTTGAATATTACTTTTTTCTACACAGTTGAAAAAAATCATGGCAATACTTCATCTGGGAATGATTCTTCTAAATCTAAATTCTAAATCGTTTATGTCAGAAAGATATGTAATTTAACCTCTAAAACTGTATAATTTTACCTCGAAAAATGTGTAATTCTACCTTTAAAAGTGTGTGAATTTACCTGTTTTTCGGTGAAATGCCACATTTTCTGTCAAAATCGATGTGAAATTACACCATAAAAGAGGTAAAATTAAACTGTCAAATGTTGCACCTTCCAAATTTACATAATATTTTACTGTGTATGTTATTCTACCTCAATTGTTGTGGAAAAAGTTTTATTACACAAAATGTGATGTAAATTTTTTATACCTTTTTTCTAACACAAAATCATGATTATATTTTTCTTTGCTCTGTACACAGTAAAAAAAACCATGGCTATATTAAATCTGGGAATGAGTACATCTTTTACGTCAGAAAAATGTGTAATGTTTCCACTAAAAACACTTTTTTTACTGAGTATACTGCCCAGAACAAAATACTGGATATTTTGGTGATTTTTCTGAAAGATCACAGGATTTTGAACCAAACTGCATTATTAAATCAAAAGTAATGAAAATTCATATGGGATATTTATGCAAACAGGGGCAGTATAGGGACAAATGGATAATGAAAAAGGGCTTTATGGAACATAAAAACGATATTCGATCAAATAAAAAAAAAAAAAAACAAATATTCTTCGTTTTCCGAAGTATTATGAGACTGCACTGAAATTAAAAATTAAAATTAAAATTTTTGACTAAGTTTACATAACTAAGTTCAGAAAACATTTACTATGCGAATTCCTTTTAGCCCTTACCAACAAATAGACTCATGAGTCATAAGTTTTTTGATTTGAGTTTTGTAAGTACAGTACAGGCTCGAATTTAGTCTTGGTGAAATTTCACTTCGGATAATCAAATCACAAAACATTTTTTTTCGTTTTCTTATTTTTGATTCTTGAGCTTAACTATGACTCCAAAACTACTCTAAAGTGATTTAGAATTTTTAAATTTAAGATAGCGGCCAAAATGGCGGTGATGAAATTTAAAAAAAATGCTTTTTTTTATTTAATGAGCAATCAACCAGTCAAATTTAACTAAAATGAGGTCGCAAAACTCGATTTTGATGTTTAAAGTAAGAGAATATGTTAAAACACGAAAAAAAATGTTCATCAAGATTCGATTGTTCGGATAATCGAACTTCGAATAACCGAGTCTGGACTGTATAACAATATTAAATTAATCATGTATTATTTTCATGAACACACACAAAAAAATTATTGTTTTTAATTTTAATTCAATAATATGAATACATTTCCTATGAAAATGAAACAAGGTTTTTAAATATGTGCATAAAACTGTCCGGATTTTTTTTTAGATTTATTACTTAATTCGATTCAACCATCTCGCTCCGCTGAATGATTTCATCAAGATTTTTTTCCACCACATTCAATGGACACATTAAACCTCCAAAGTTAAGTGTTATGACGACCTCCTCCCAGATATTGCACCGCGCTTGCAGAGACTTTAATTTGGAAACTTATTTCACGCATGAACCATTCCGGAGTGGTGCTAATGTGCACCTAAAAACTAATGGCACATGAAGAGAAAAAAGCAATTCCAGAAGCTCTAGAAAACAAAAAAGAACTAGAAATTTGAATCTATTAAAATGATAAAAAAAGGTTTCCTCGAGCAACGACCAGTTCGACCATAGTTAGTAAAAGTTTCCGCGCAACCATTTTTCACCGGCAATTACCGGCAATGTTTTTGCCCCCCCAAGCCAAGCCAAGAACAACCCGTCTTTCGGAAACTTGTGTGCAACAATGTCGTCCTCCTCCCCGCGATCGCACCTTGACTTGACTCTTCCCGGGGGCCAAAACACATTGCCTGCGCGCTTCCAACTAAGATTATGCAAATTAATTAATGACTGGTGGAAGAAATATTTCACCAATAGTTAGTATGATGGGAATATTAAAGCTAATGGGTTTCCTCTGCTCTCGCATTTTTCGTCGCTTTGCCAATGGCCCTGGCCGTCGAAGACGCGACAAAGCTCTCAAAGGCAGAGTTGAAAGAAAAGTATAGAAATAGAACGACCAGAGAGCACTTCATCCAGCCGGGGAGACCACAAATCATGGAAATAGAGCATAAATTCGCAATTAAATTAATTGTAGACGCTTGCTTGGGAAAATAAGAAGAACGAATTTAACCGTTTCGTTGTGAGCTTTAATGTCGAAGATCGCTTGATTTAAGTTTCTCAGAATTAAAGAAAAAATTATCTGATGATTTACTCAGGTCAAATTTCAAGCCAGATAACCCTGAGACCAGTAACTCTCTCAAGGCTTTTCATAATCCTGTTGTGACCAAAATTTCTGTGAAATTCCCCGCATTCTGGAACACGACGACCCGGGGGCGCCAAATTTTCCGCATCCGATCCTCACCTATTGCCAAACGAACCGCAGAAATTGCTTTGGCAAACTAGCAGCAGCAACAACACCACGCTCGTCAAAATAATTCGCCGGAAAAGTTTCCTGCGTCTTCACGGTCCTTGTGTGTGGCTGTTGTTGTCAAATGGCAACCACTCACTGTGCGGCGAAAACATCATCATCATCATCATCATCATCGTCACAACAGAATATTATGCAACTCATACCAGTAACCGGCTCCACCACTACTGCCATCCCATTCCATTCAACAAATCTTGAGAAACAACGCAAATCCTTTTCCTCTCAGCGAGCAATTGTTGCCCGGTGCATGTTTTTTTGGTGGTAGTTCACGTAAAGGCCACAGCCGAAATAAAACTGTCCCCGGGACATATGGTACACGAACACTTCAAATGTCATACTAAGGAAAGGAGAACTATGGGATAAAATTTGAGAAATAGTTGGAATGTATTTTACAATTATTATTCAATTTTGAATTGAACAAAATAAAGCATCAAATACTATTTTTTTAGTTTAATTTAAATATAATTTTCGAACCATATTTTCAAACTTCTAAAAAACTTTCAGTCCACTTTTTTATGTTTACAACGGGCTTCGATCTCAAAATTCAACAATTAACAATTTTTCAAACAATATTTGATCCACGAAATGCAGTGAAAATAAGAACCCTTAAATTCTAAGATAATTTGGTTTGGTGATATGACTTGTTTTATTTAAGTTTGTATTTTTGTGAGTATATGACTAACATTCCCTATATACTTCACATGATGTCGTTCAAATCTGTACCGTTTTTATGGTACTATACGCAATTTTTTTCCTTTTTTTTTTTTTTTGGAATATTGAAACTTCAAAATATTTAAAGCTTGTATGACAATAAAACGATTTGAGAGAAATATGAATTCAGAAAAAATGGAAACGAGGCAAATCGCTAGTGCTAGTGATTTTTTGCGATTTCACGGAAGCCGTGTTATCCGTGAAATTTTCCATTGGCCGTGAAATCTGGTCAATACCGTAAAATGCCGCAAAATAAAATAAAAAATGCCCCTCGGTGTTTGAAATATGATTTTTAATTGAAACAAACCACAAGACGCGCATTTTGGAAGCAGTTGTACAAAAAAATTAAAGATATTGGATGGTTAATGTAAACGTCATTTTTTAAGATATTGATCATGAAATATTTCTATCGAAATGCTGATTTCAACATGTAAATATACAGTGAAATGACCTTTGATTGTAACATGCCAACATAATGTGAAATATAATGAAAGAAAACTCAAAACAATTTTAGCTATTTTATTTTTAACTCCTGTTAAATTTAGTAAAATAACAATGAACAAATTGCACTATATAATGTGAGAAAATTTCAAAACGATTCAAATATTTTAGGTAGAAATGAGGCTTTTATTCAATTTTAAAATATAATACATCATGTTGATAAAAATTGGAGTATTTATAAATGATTTATTTTTTTGTTATTCTCAATAATCAATAAATGAAGCTTTGCCTAAACTTATTCAAAATAATCAATTCTACAATTAATTCTACTTTTGGTGAATTAAGAATGGTTTTCGTTTGGAGAGACTTCAGCAAATTATTCGATATTTAAATTTAAAAGTCTTTCAGATGAAAACTGTACAAAATTGAGCTCATAAAAAAATGCAATGAATTTTGTGTCAGGATGTAATATTTTGTTTTTTGAACAACTGTTAATTCTCGAAGTAACTTTCTTCTAAACAATATTGCTATAATAACATATTTTTTCATTTATTTCATTTCGATTTTCGAGTACCGTGAAATTGTCGTAAAATTCCAATTTTTTGTCTTGGCATACCGCGAAATTTAAATGTTTGAGCCGTGAAAAATCACGAGCCCTACAAATCACTGTAGCTAAAACTTGTAAACAAACTTTTTAAATGGTCAATCTATTTTACTATTGAAACATCCCAAAATTAGTAAACATAAAAATTATTTTTTTTTGCTTTGAGGCTTCGAAATTTAACGCCGTGACTTAAAAAGTTTTGCAAAAGAAAAACTTTTTTGGGTACTGTACATAACATTTAACTAATATTCAAAATATGTCCAAGCTTTCTCAAATCTACTTAAACGCAGGAAAATATATTTTAAATTGTATTCAGGTGATTTCATTGCAAAAATTGAAGTAAAGAAAATTTTTATGTTCAATTTTAAAATTAACAGCTTTTTTTAATTTTCAGAGAATAAGTCTATTACAAATATATTTTCCTATAAAATTTCTTTGTTATTTTCTTAATAAGAATTGCAACCAATTGAAAACAATTTGATATATTTTTTTTATTGGCGTCGATTTAAATTTTGACTATGTCAAACGAATATTGTGATATGTTTTAGGGATCAAAAAAGCACCTTCTAGGCCACAGAAAATTTTAGGGAACAAAAATGTATTTTCATGCTTCATTTTAAAAAAGACCCCGCGACTGTTTTTTAATGAGAAAATTTAGCTTAATTGCTTGACACATCGAAAAGTTTTTTTTTTTTTTGTTGCTTCATTATTTTTTTTAAATATCTTTATCTCAGGAATGAGAAACCAATATTAAATGTTTCTTATGCAAATTTACAGGAAATTTATTGTTAGTTTTTCTTAGGCAAAATAGATAGTAGTTCTTATATTTTTGAAAAAAATATTTTCAGAAATTGTCAGTATTTTTTTAAATTAAAAGTGTATGATTTTTTATTAAATTGAACAACTAAACTATTTAAAACGGTACTGTTTTTTTTTTTCGATTGCAAATTTGATTTCAAAACGAACACTTTTGCCCGTTTTGCTCAATGGCTCAAATAATAAAATTTGGAAAATATTTTCAACGGCCTTTTAATCAATATTTAAAAAAAACACACAGATATCAAAGTGTTGAAAAGTTTTTCCGAGACATCATTTGAATAATTATCAAGAGCGAATTATAATATGACAGTTAGTTAGCATTTTTTTTTTCGTTTTTGATGTAAAAAATTGAAGTTTCTTGAGGGTTTTCGGCTTTTGTAGCGTCAGAAAATTCGAATCATGACTTTCTGTTTAAACGATTATTTTTTTGCAACTTATGAACACAATAATACAAAAAATCATAGAAATAATTGCAGAAATCACGAAAATCAAATCTCTTTTTTTATTCAAAGAAATACGTACATCAAAAATGAATATTCCGGCTGTAAAATGTGAACGATGCGAACAGTTTGCAATTTGAAGGTTTCAAGTTCGATTCTCATGCTGTAAACATTTGGCTGATTTTGTTTTTGCACTTAACTCATTAAGTGATCGAGTCGATTCCATTGCCATTCCGCCACTATGCACCCTCACTCCATTCATTTGTCCAAACTGGCTTTCGTTGCACCTTTCCGATTTTCGAAAGAAAACAAAAACTGCATGGACGAACCTCACCTCACAGCCTAAAAATAAAGCAAAACTCGTTTATTCGCGTGTTGCTCGGGTTTTCCACCAAGTCGACAACAAACTGAGTTGAACGCGTTCACCAATCAAAAGCACCATACCACACAACTCCCCGATAGCCGTGATCGTCTAGTGGTTAGGACCCTACGTTGTGGCCGTAGTAACCCAGGTTCGAATCCTGGTCACGGCAATGGTGTACACACCGTTGTCACGGACGGGGAGTGGATTTTTTTTTGCTTGCTACTCGTTGCCTTCGCAGAAGGTGACTAACGTAGCAGCTTGATGTTAAGTTAGTAAGAATTTTCACCTCAAGCCGGAATATTACGTCAGCATTTCGCTTTCATACAACTGAACGCTGACATTTGGAAGCGGGTCCGTTCGTAGAATACGCCACCGCGTATTCAGAAGTTGAGCAGAAGTTTGACAACCGAATCGATCAACGGAATTTCGCAACGTGGTGTAATCCATTGTGAAAAGTTGCTGCTCATTTCTTATCAGACATTTGGTCGTCGTTTGTGGTTGACTATTTGAACGAGTCGTTACAACGGTTACAACAGAGATCTTTGAAAAATATTTGCAACAGGTAAATGAAAGCCAAATCTGATGCTATTGACAAAATTAGTCGAAGAAGGCATAGATTGTTAGGAAAAATGTTGATGTCTTTAACAAAGTTGCATTGATGTTCATGTCCAACAACTTTCTAGAAGAGAAATCAAATTTCCAAAATTATTCCTGAAAGGTAAGATTTACTTAAACACACTAATCATGAACCATCCTTGAACCAACTTTCAACCAAGTCAAAAGATGTCCCTTTCCTTTTTGCATCAACTCTTCCTAAGACATTAAGGCTAAAAAATTTAGCACTTTTTCGAAAATGAAATTTCCACTTAATTTTGCGATCTGAACCACTTTGAAAAAGTTTGGAACGGAAGTAAACAAAAAAACATTTCGTTTCAAGAATTCCAAACCCAAACTAAAATTCGTGTCCTAGTACCACTGTGCCCTAAAAGTGGTCCTCAAAAATCCTCGACCCTGCTGTGCACCGCTTGGTTGTGTACGTTCCGACTGAAAGTGATCAACGACTCGGCAGTGAGAAAATATTTCGACTTTGTCGCCAGAGTGATTGTTCCTAGAGAAGCGAAAATCATCCTGCGGCAGCTTTCGGGCCCCCTGCTGGCCACAGACTTGACAAGTCGCAGTCAAGCCAGCGATTAAGACGACTCTGCGACAAGACGCGACCGTCGTGTAGACTTGAACGACGACGACCACGATGATGATGGGATGTTTGTATGAATGAATATTCATTTGAAGAAATTACGCATTCCACACTTACGGCGGTGGTTTCGCGAATCACTCGTGGCCAGAAAGTCGCGGTTTGGCCAACGGAGGAGTGGATGGGGGAGGGATCAGACAGTGTGTTACTAGGGGGTCTCTCTCTACGGTCAGTTCGTCGTAGTCATGCTTTCTTGACAATTTTGACAATTTGGTTATTATCAGATTGGATTGAAAGAAAAACTTGTGACAAATTCTTATCAAAGTTTCATCAAATTTTATCCTGAAATTCACTTGTGCCAAGATACCACTATCGCAACAATTTGCCCGACGACGGCAGACACTCGGCCTACACTCGCTTCGTTTCGCAGATCTTCTTCCAACTTTCACTGGCGGAGGGTTCTTGCCTGGACATTTTGCGAGCTCAGGTCGTTGGATGTATCAGTTTGTCGTTCCAAGTTTTGTGTTGTTTTTGTGTGTGACCGAGAGCGCGCGCGTCTTGTTTGTGCGGTGATTTAGTCGTTAGGTTGATTGATATTATTAGTTTGTTACTCTGATGCAGACAGATTTTGTTTTTCTTGTTTTTTTTCTGCGCCGAGAGCGTCTTCTAGGTTACTTGACAAAGTGGAGATTTCTCTCTTTTTCTGTTGGCAAGATTTAGATATGTTTTTTATGCTTCAGACTAAATGTTTTTTTGAACTCCACCAAAACACAAATTTTCGTTAACATGAAAAAAAAACATATTTTTTTTCTTGATTTGTTTTAATTTCTTTCAATTTTTTCCTGCATTTATTCTGTTTCTGTAGATTTAATTTATGTAATAATTGTTTTCCTTGAATGTATTGTATTTTATCTTTTTTGTCTTTTTTGTCTTTTTTGTCTTTTTTGTCTTTTTTGTCTTTTTTGTCTTTTTTGTCTTTTTTTGTCTTTTTTGTCTTTTTTGTCTTTTTGGTCTTTTTGGTCTTTTTTGTCTTTTTTGTCTTTTTTGTCTTTTTTGTCTTTTTTGTCTTTTTTGTCTTTTTTGTCTTTTTTGTCTTTTTTGTCTTTTTTGTCTTTTTTGTCTTTTTGTCTTTTTTGTCTTTTTTGTCTTTTTTGTCTTTTTTGTCTTTTTTGTCTTTTTTGTCTTTTTTGTCTTTTTTGTCTTTTTTGTCTTTTTTGTCTTTTTTGTCTTTTTTGTCTTTTTTGTCTTTTTTGTCTTTTTTGTCTTTTTTGTCTTTTTTGTCTTTTTTGTCTTTTTTGTCTTTTTTGTCTTTTTTGTCTTTTTTGTCTTTTTTGTCTTTTTTGTCTTTTTTGTCTTTTTTGTCTTTTTTGTCTTTTTTGTCTTTTTTGTCTTTTTTGTCTTTTTTGTCTTTTTTGTCTTTTTTGTCTTTTTTGTCTTTTTTGTCTTTTTTGTCTTTTTTGTCTTTTTTGTCTTTTTTGTCTTTTTTGTCTTTTTTGTCTTTTTTGTCTTTTTTGTCTTTTTTGTCTTTTTTGTCTTTTTTGTCTTTTTTGTCTTTTTTGTCTTTTTTGTCTTTTTTGTCTTTTTTGTCTTTTTTGTCTTTTTTGTCTTTTTTGTCTTTTTTGTCTTTTTTGTCTTTTTTGTCTTTTTGTCTTTTTTGTCTTTTTTGTCTTTTTTGTCTTTTTTGTCTTTTTTGTCTTTTTTGTCTTTTTTGTCTTTTTTGTCTTTTTTGTCTTTTTTGTCTTTTTTGTCTTTTTTGTCTTTTTTGTCTTTTTTGTCTTTTTTGTCTTTTTTGTCTTTTTTGTCTTTTTTTGTCTTTTTTGTCTTTTTTGTCTTTTTTGTCTTTTTTGTCTTTTTTTGTCTTTTTTGTCTTTTTTGTCTTTTTTGTCTTTTTTGTCTTTTTTGTCTTTTTTGTCTTTTTTGTCTTTTTTGTCTTTTTTGTCTTTTTTGTCTTTTTTGTCTTTTTTGTCTTTTTTGTCTTTTTTGTCTTTTTTGTCTTTTTTGTCTTTTTTGTCTTTTTTGTCTTTTTTGTCTTTTTTGTCTTTTTTGTCTTTTTTGTCTTTTTTGTCTTTTTTGTCTTTTTTGTCTTTTTTGTCTTTTTTGTCTTTTTTGTCTTTTTGTTTTTTTTTGTCTCTTTTGTCTTTTTTGTCTTTTTTTGTCTTTTTTGTCTTTTTTGTCTTTTTGTCTTTTTGTCTTTTTTGTCTTTTTTGTCTTTTTTGTCTTTTTTGTCTTTTTTGTCTTTTTTGTCTTTTTTGTCTTTTTTGTCTTTTTTGTCTTTTTTGTCTTTTTTGTCTTTTTTGTCTTTTTGTCTTTTTTGTCTTTTTTGTCTTTTTTGTCTTTTTTGTCTTTTTTGTCTTTTTGTCTTTTTTGTCTTTTTTGTCTTTTTTGTCTTTTTTGTCTTTTTTGTCTTTTTTGTCTTTTTTGTCTTTTTTTGTCTTTTTTGTCTTTTTTGTCTTTTTTGTCTTTTTTGTCTTTTTTGTCTTTTTTGTCTTTTTTGTCTTTTTTGTCTTTTTTGTCTTTTTTGTCTTTTTTGTCTTTTTTGTCTTTTTTGTCTTTTTTGTCTTTTTTGTCTTTTTTGTCTTTTTTGTCTTTTTTGTCTTTTTGTCTTTTTTGTCTTTTTTGTCTTTTTTGTCTTTTTTTGTCTTTTTTGTCTTTTTTGTCTTTTTTGTCTTTTTTGTCTTTTTTGTCTTTTTTGTCTTTTTTGTCTTTTTTGTCTTTTTTGTCTTTTTTGTCTTTTTTGTCTTTTTTGTCTTTTTTGTCTTTTTTGTCTTTTTTGTCTTTTTTGTCTTTTTTGTCTTTTTTGTCTTTTTTGTCTTTTTTGTCTTTTTTGTCTTTTTTGTCTTTTTTGTCTTTTTTGTCTTTTTTGTCTTTTTTGTCTTTTTTGTCTTTTTTGTCTCTTTTGTCTTTTTTGTCTTTTTTGTCTTTTTTGTCTTTTTTGTCTTTTTTGTCTTTTTTGTCTTTTTTGTCTTTTTTGTCTTTTTTGTCTTTTTGTCTTTTTTGTCTTTTTTGTCTTTTTTGTCTTTTTTGTCTTTTTTGTCTTTTTTGTCTTTTTTGTCTTTTTTGTCTTTTTTGTCTTTTTTTGTCTTTTTTGTCTTTTTTGTCTTTTTGTCTTTTTTGTCTTTTTTGTCTTTTTTGTCTTTTTGTCTTTTTTGTCTTTTTTGTCTTTTTTGTCTTTTTTGTCTTTTTTGTCTTTTTTGTCTTTTTTGTCTTTTTTGTCTTTTTTGTCTTTTTTGTCTTTTTTGTCTTTTTTGTCTTTTTTGTCTTTTTTTGTCTTTTTTGTCTTTTTTGACTTTTTTCCATTTTTACTTTTCCGCTTCAAAAAAAATCTATTTATTCTGTATGTTTTTGTAGTTTTTATTATTTTACTAGTTTTTTCGCCCTAAAGTAAAAAAGAAAAACATGAAAAGACATTTTGAAGCATCGAGAAAATGTGTATAAACCTACTTCAGCATTCTCGCACTAAATCCCACCGGAGCAGCACGCCACTTTATCCAACAGCAAAATCACGCAAAACTTTCACAGCTCCTAAATCTGGAGGTGCCATAAACCCTCCAAGATAAAATTCTTTCCGTCATTCGGTCGTCGTCCTCGTCCCCTGGCGGTTGTTCTGTCCAAAAGAGGCTAACTTTGTAACAGCACTACTTCTACTACTTTTTCCCCCTTTTTTGTTGTGTACAAAACCTGAATCCTTTTGGGTTGGGGACACATCCTGACAGTGCTGCCAGAAGCTCTCCCAACTGCAATCGATTTCACTTCTCCTTTCTGCGCTATGGTCGCACTTGCCCCCGTAAGCGCGCGTCAACCCAAGTGTAAACACACTTGAACTTGACGGCAATGTCTCCACAGAGGAAGGGGGAAGGAAGGGGAAAAGTGTGGGCGATTTTTTCCAAGCAAAGGAAAGATAAAAAGGAGGAAATTACTGCCGCATATACTTCCTTCCAGATTCGCTTCACTTTGGATGATTTTTTTCTGCTTCTTATTCTATCTTTAAAGGAGGAAAAGTGGGTTTATACCAAGAGAAGTAGCGGAGGGCTAAACTTTGCTTTTCAACGTTGTCGTTGAAGTCTTTGTGTGAGGAAGCTTTTTCCATCAAGATCAATTTAGAGTGCACGGTTAAAAATTACAGAGAGTTCCTAAGCAGATACAATGAAATAATTTTGAAAAACAAACAATTGTTGCATCATTGTGTTTTTTTTTTATTCAATGTTTATTATTCCTTTCGTTTTTTCTTCGAGTTGTTCTACTTTATTTCTTTCAATAAAGTCAATCACGTTGTTTTTTTTTCTTTTTATCATCGTAGCTGTTTTTATTTTATTTTTCTATTTTATTGTTTTTTCAAAATTCTCTTTTTTCCTTTAATTTACTCTCTCGTTTTTTCTACTTATTATATTTTTCTTTTTCTACAAATATTAAGCTTTTTCTTGCTTTTTAATTATTTCTATTGTTCTTTGCTATATTCAGCTTTCATATCTCTTTTTCCCATTTTCTTTCATTCCTTCGTTTTTCCCTCTTTTTTCTCTATTCTTACCTTAGTTTTTCCCAAAATTTTCTCTTTTCTCTTTTTTTTTACTTTTTTCTCTTTTTTTTACTTTTTTCTCTTTATCTCTTTTTTATCTTTTTTTATCTTTATAAATTATCTTTTTTATTTTTATAAAACTTTTTCCTCTCCTCTGTTCTCTGTCCTTTGTTCTCTGTTCTCTGTTTTCTGTTCTCTGTTCTCTGTTCTCTGTTCTCTGTTCTCTGTTCTCTGTTCTCTGTTCTCTGTTCTCTGTTCTCTGTTCTCTGTTCTCTGTTCTTTGTTATCTATTCTCTGTTCTCTGTTCTCTGTTCTCTGTTCTCTGTTCTCTGCTCTCTGCTCTCTGTTCTCTGTTGTTTTTTTCCTTTACTCCTTTACTTCTATTCTCTCTTTTCTCACATTTCTTTCTTTTCTCTCTTTTTTCTCTTTTCTCTTTATTACAATTTTCTCTCTTTTGCAATTTTCTCTCTATAACAAATTGTCTTTTTTTTTAAGTTTTCTCTCTATAAAAAATTGTGTCTTTTTTAAGTTTTCTCTCTTTTACAATTTTCTCTGTGTCACAACTTTCTCTCTTTTTCAATTTTCTGTCTTTTTCAATGTTCTCTCTTTGACAATTTTCTCTATTTTACAATTTCTCTCTATCACACTTTTTTTTACAAATTTTTCTCTTTTACAGTTTTCCCCCATCTTTTTTTTTTTCTTTTTCTGTTTGATTTTACTTTCCCACCTCTTACTTTTTTTCTCTTTTTTTTAAATGTGCAAAGGATCCATAAACAACAAAATAATATAATCTCAAAATTCAACCCTGATAAAAAATAAGTAAGGCCGTTGCAAGTATTTTTCAAAGTTTATGTGGCCCCCCCTTCAAAATCGGTTCGAAAAATCAGGGGGCAAAACAATTTTTTTTTTTCAAAAAACTTCTGAATTTTAAGGAAATATAAGTCTAACCAACTGAAAACAATAAGAAATGCATTTTTCTGTGTTTAAAATCATATTTAGCATGTCTGGGATCAATCAAAAATATTTTAAATTTTTGTGGAATTCCAATGTACAATACTTGGATATTTTACAACTAATGATTGCAAAACAACAGGGCAGGTGTAAAATGCACTTTAAAACACTTTTTTCATTCAAATGTTGAGACCATGGAGACCACATCATTAAAGTTTTGGTACAGTAACAAATTCACAGAATATCAATGAATTTTGAAATATTTATATTTTTTGTTTGTAAAGTTTTTTTTTCCGATCAGTGGTCTCCTTTGAAAAAAATAATTAAAAAACCGATTGATTAAAAATGCAAAATGGAACGTTAGACAATATATTGTAAATAGTTTAATATGAATTTAAAAGTTTCTTCATCTTCATATTTTTTTAAGGAAATTGTTCCTTAATTTTTTGAAAAAAAAATCGATTTTAAATCTGAAAGCACATTACAAAATTTTTGATATTTTTTTTTCAATAGTCACCACAATACCTGACAATTTTTTGTTAGCGATTTTCGACAATGGTTTTGTCTTTCTTTTATTTGTGCTCTTCTTTCTCAATTCATCTGCACAAATCTTCTTGTAGCTCAGTATATTTAATTCTTAAAAAAAAATACTGAAAAATTTGTTGAAAATTTGCCAGAGTGTGTAACTTCATCCCCCCGTTTTCGCGACACAACCTACGAAAAATCACGATAACGTTTAATTTTTTTATTTTATTTATCTTTGGCACCACTCTCCCGTCGATCCGGGGAGTTCCGTGCTGCGTCAGATTGTGTCGTCCTGATGGCGCGCGCGAGCGACCTGACGTGATCCCTTCCGTCGTCGGCGAGTCCTTGTCAACTTCACTCAACCAGTTGAACTGACAAGAAATGCAAAAAGCTAAAAAACGAAGAAAAGGGGGGGCAAGTTCCTTTTTAGCACCTGTCTCCGAGGACATCGCCGGAGATGAATCTTTCAATTTTCGCGCGAATTTCGCCGGTGAACTTTATTTACACACCTGAGAGGAGCTAGAAAAGCGTCGTCCTAGTCCTCGGAGGGGGTAGCGGGGGAGTTTTGTGAGGTGTGCAAAGTTCATTAGAGGGATAACAAGAGCCAAGGGGTTTGATTGCGTGAGATTGGTTGGTCTTCGCGTTGTTGCCAAGGGGAAGAGCAAATTATCGACTGTCTTCGGGGGAATCGGGTTCATGGAGTATTAGGTGGAGCTGGAGGGGAGGGCGATTTCGTTTTTGCATTCCAAAGGCGAAGGTTTTGCTATCGTTACTGGAATAGGAAATTCGCCGCGCAAATTGGATAATGAGATGTAATTTAATCTAGTGGGTTGTTTGTTGTTTCGATTGGCAGATCGGCAGCGGATGAAAAATAAAGGAAATGTTTGAAATGAATGAGGTTTATTGCTGGTTCTTTAAAGATTTTTTTTTCTAATATAAAGTTAGACTTGAGTGAGGACAATAATTGACTCATATTTACTCTAGGCTCTATGCAAATGAGCAATTCTCTACGAAATCTTTTTTTTAATTTCAATTTGTTTTTTTTTTTAAATGCGGCTGAAACTTTTTTGGTGCTTTCGGTTTGCCCAAAGAAGCCATTTTGCATCATTAGTTTGTCCATATAATTTTCCATACAAATTTGGCAGCTGTCCATACAAAAATAATATGTAAAAATTCAAAAATCTGTATCTTTTGAAGGAATTTTTGATCGATTTGGTATCTTCGGCAAAGTTGTAGGTATGGATATGGACTACACTGAAAAAAATGATACACGGTAAAAAAATTTTTGGTGATTTTTTATTTCACTTTTGTCACTAAAACTTGATTTGCAAAAAAACACTATTTTTTTATATATATATAAATGTTTCAGAGGACATTAAATGCCAACTTTTCAGAAATTTCCAGAATAGGCAAAAAATCTTTGACCGAGTTATGGTTTTTTTAATCAATACATTTTTTTTCAAAAATTCGAAATATTGGTCACAAAAATTTTTCAATTTCATTTTTCGATGTAAAATTGAATTTGCAATCAAAAAGTACTTCAGTGAAATTTTGATAAAGTGCACCGTTTTCAAGTTATAGCCATTTTTATGTATTTTTTTTCAAAAAAGTCTTAGTTATTGATTTTTTAAAAATAGTGCCCATGTTTCTCAATTTTGAATCAAGACTAGCATATTAAAAGGGCGTAATATTGCATGTTTGACCCTTTTTAAATGTTAGTCTTGATTATTTTTTTCGAAAAGATCGGAAAATTTCTCGAATTTTTCATATTTTAACATGTAAATCGGACCATTAGTTGCTGAGAAATCGACATAGAAAATTGTGGGTTGTTTGGGTGAGACTTAGAAAACATCAATTTTCCTGTTTCTAAACCTTTGCATGGCAATATCTCAGCAACTTAGGGTCGTATCAACAAAGTTCAAAATGGCAAAATATAGAGAATTTTCTCAGCTTTCAAAAATATTTTTTTCAAAGGTGGGCAAACATTGGCACTATTTTTAAAAAATCAATAACTGCGACTATTTTGAAAAAAGTTACATAAAAATGGCTATAACTTGAAAACGGTGCACTTTATCAAAATTTCACTGAAGTACTTTTTGATTGCAAATTCAATTTTAAATCGAAAAATTAAATTGAAAAAATTTTGCGACCAATATTTCGATTTTTTGAAAAAAAATTGTATTGATTCAAAAAATCATAACTCGGTCAAAGATTTTTTGCCCATTCTGAAAATTTCTTAAAAGTTGGCATTTAATGTCCTCTAAAACATATCAAAAAATAGAAAAAAAATAAAAATTGTTTTTTTTTTGCAAATCAAGTTTTAGTGACAAAAAGTGAAATTAAAAATCACCAAATTTTTTTTTACCGTGTATCAGTGTTGCAAATGAGTGATAGAAAAGCTATCAATTGATTATCTCTGCACCAAAAAACTCCGAGAGTATAGGGGCCGTCACTATAGCTTGTGAGATCTCTTCACGTGATCACGTGACTCCCAGCGATGGCATTCTCTCTCTATCACTCCTCCCCTTTTCCTCGACTACGCTCTCTCACCGCTGAGTCTCTCAATCTCTCCGAAAACTGCAATGAGAGAACGCGAGATGGTGATTTGGAGCCGACCACGCATGACGTCCCGTTAAACTGCGTTTGCGAAATTGGTTTTGTGGCGGCTTTTATGGTTAAACGCTGTTGCGGTAGGATGATCGTGGAAGCGGGAATGAGAGAGAAAAGGAAAATGTCAATCGCGAGTGTGTAAACACGAAAAGGTGTTCGGCTTTGTTCGGCGCTGAGAGTTTCACTAAGGAGAGAAGAGCAGTTGTATTTGAGGCATGAATATTCAGGCGGGATAATTGTAGTTGCTGAGAGCTGATATTTTGATATTTTAACAACCCTGCCGTGTATCATTTTTTTTCAGTGTAGTCCATAGCCATACCTACAACTTTGCCGAAGACACCAAATCGATCAAAAAATTCCTTCAAAAGATACAGATTTTTGAATTTTTACTAGAGCGTCCAATTTCCCGTCCCGGAAAAAAAAATTCCCGGGATTTCCCGAAAAAAAATAATTCCCGTTTCCCGGGAAATTTGTAAATTTCCCGGGAATTCCCGAAATTCAAGCGGAAGTATACATTTTCTAAAATTTTTGGAACTATTTTTTGAAAATGCTCTGAAAAAATAATAAATGAGCAAACTCAACATGATTTTGTTCAATTAAATGTATTGTTTGGTTTATATATAATTAATCAGATTATCAGAAATTATGATATCAGAATTATTTCTGATAATATTAATTTTTGAAGCAACTGGGAACAGATCTTGCTTAATGAGTTTTAAATTATTACAATTAGGTAAGCTTTTAACAGATTGATGTTATTTCATCAAAACAATATTAACTCCTTACCCCCAAATTAAAATTGAGATTTTTTTACGTTTTTGTTTACCATGTTCAAATGAGATAAAAATCGAATTTGTGCAAAAAGAATTAATTCAATTGGTTGAATACCTAGTACTAAAGAAATTACAATTTGAAGTAAAAGCATTATGGAGCACTGGTGCAACTACAGGTGTTAGAGGGTTAAATGTGAAAAAATAGAAGACTTTTTGTGGAATGATGTTTATTTATCGTATGATTTAAATCATGTTTTTTTGTTTAGTTTAGTAGTTTAGAACAACTGCGACCATAGAGTTGATCTATTGCGGTAAATTTAAATCATGTTGCATAATAATACGAAAAAAAATCGTTGAAAAATTACTTTCTATTGTTCGTTTTAAAAAAAAATGCAAAAATATATTCAAAGCTTGCTCCAAATATTTGAAAACATTGGGTTGTTTGGAGTAAAGCCAACACTAAAAAGCTTTACCACTTGTTCAAGAGCTGAAACAAGTATTTTTCATGAAAAATATAATTTCTGGATGTTTTTTTTTCTCATTTCAATAAACTGGTCACAGAGGCAAGTTTAAAATTTCTCATCAAAAAATACCAAAATACATTTTCTTGTAGTTGAATGATTTTTACATGCAGTCAAGCTGTTAATTGATCTTCACACTTATTTAAACCATTATTGTTGATGTCCTATACAATTTTGTTGCATAATATTAATTAAAACCAAGATCATAACAATTTTCAATAAATCTAAAATATCCCGGGAATTCCCGGGATTTCCCGGGAAATTGGCTGAAAATTTCCCGTTTCCCGGGAAATTCGTAACCCTGGGAAATTGGACGCTCTAATTTTTACATATCATTTTTGTATGGACAGCTGCCACATTTGTATGGAAAATTATATGGACAAACTAATGATGCAAAATGGCTCCTTTGGGCATACCGAAGGCACCAAAAAAGTTTCAGCCGGATAAAAAAATACAAAAAAAAAATCGATTGACCGAAATCTCAGAGAATTGCTCAGAAACTATTAGAACTTTAGGTTTTCTTTCATAGTCATTCAAAATAAGATGGTTCATTTCGATTCGTCTCGGTAAAAATCTAAAACCCGGAAGAAAGAACACCCTTTAAATATTTCCAGCTGGCCAAAGCACCGCAAAACCCGGTGGAAATTCGATTCTTCTACCACTCCTGAGTAGACTCACCGTGGCGTAAGGAAAAATGGCGATATAAAGATTAAACTTTCTGCTCGCTTTCTCTTTGTTTATGACCGTGATATGCAGTTGCTGCTTCCCAAGAGCCGGTGCCATCCTGTTGCTCCTTCGAGGTTCCGCAGGTCTAACGGGCCGCTTTGTATGCGGATTATCGTGGATAACCCATTGCCATCATCGTCACCATCATCATAATCGTAATATTCCAAACGATGATGATGGCTGGGAGGTTTTTCTTCCGACGCGATGTCCTGTCTATCTACGACGACGACGACTGGGAAGGAATGCATCCCGAGTCCCCGACCTGACACTGCCAGAGGCCATCCCCGGAACGACAGGTCAAAAGGATTCTTTCCCCATTCTTTCTGACACGTCGCCGTCGTCGTCGGTCATACGAGAGTTGCTTTCCGGAGTTATCCTTTTGAACTCGTTGTGGCCTGTGGCCACACACAAAGTGATGTGGGAAGGAAATTCATTCCACAGATTCATTGACCTCCTATTGTGTGATCCTTGGGCCGTAAAAAATACGGTAATGGGCTGTACAATGGCCGGAATGGCTTTATATTGCTTATCTTACGGAAAGAGGGAAGGATTTTGCTGGGTTTAGACTTTCGTAACGGAGAACTTGTAAAAGTCGAAAAGTCTCCAAGTCGAGTCGCGATCGCTCAATTCTTCCAAGCCAATTGCAATCCCGAACTACTCCAAAACAAGAACCATCTGGGCGAAACGAAAATTGAGTCCCTCTACAATCGACTTGCTCTGCGCCGGTCTTTGGCTTGTTGAACTCCACAGTGAACTTTTTGTTTGCCGTCCTCTGTTTTCTAAGGTACGGCCAATGATAGTGCAGCTGCCGCAATGAAGCCAATTGCACGGAGTATATTGCTGTGGGTATGTGTGTCCTTTGGCCACAAGTTTTACCCAACACCGCAATGGTCCCCGAAGGGCAGCACATTCCGGCGACCTTCTTCAAATAGCTATGACCACAGATAAGTGGATTTAAAACTCTTTCTGGCGATTTTATTTGAAAAATCAAAAGCGATAACCCTGAAGAAGTCTTAGTGTAAGCCGAAACGTCGGAGACAACTTTCTACTTTAAAAATTCCAACAATTCTTCCTCCAAGTCTCTATTCCTCAACCATTTCAAGAACGTAACAAACCAAACTTGGTGGAAAAAGTATCACGGAAAATATTGAAAGGAACAGCACACTTTTCCGGCCAACCCTCCCTTTTCTACCCCGAAACCGTTTCGTTAGTGAAGCTCGAATAAAGTGGCTATTTTTATTCCCGTGCGTCCATAACATAACCCCAAAAAGGGCAACCAGCAGAGTAGTGAGGTGAAAGTTTTACAAGTTTTTCAAACACGGCACACACACACTTACGAAAGGCATGAACACCACCAATTCAGGAAAAGGAAAAAAAAAAGCTCCAAGATAAAGCAAAGTGCCAGGTATAGATTAGCGGAGTAATTGCCAAAGTTTTACAACAAGCTTTTCACGTTCGGAAGGGGAAGCGAAAAAAAGACACACGACGACCGATTAATTTCCACTTCTAAGGCAGAACCGAACCGAACCGAACCGGGTTAGCCCCGTGATTGCCCCTGAGGTTTGGCACTTTAAAAGGTGAAGATTTATGGAACTCTGCCCGGTAAATCTACAACTTTTGCAAGTGAGGCCTGAACCGAAAGCAGGCTCTAGAGACGAGAGAAGGCAGTTCATTTGTGGGTTTTGATAATGAATTCGAATGGGGTTGATTAGAAAAATAAATCTTTCTTGCGGAATTGAGAGCTAAAAGTTGAAGATAATTGAGCTTTTGAACGGGAAATTAGTTTGTTTGGTGATATGGCTAAAAGAGTAATAGCAAAACAAAGTGCTTATTTCTTTTCTTCCCGATTTTCTCTTGATCAAAAGGTAAATTCAAAAACTTTTGTTCTTTTGAAAACATTATTTCTTTTGTTTTATGATTTTCATAATTCATTTCAAGTACTTTTATATGCATTTATCTTGTTTAGTTTTTGTTATTTTATTGGCAAATTTAGGCCTTTTCAACTAACCCTAGTATTGAAAATTCTCATTTTGCGATATGTTTTAAATGACAAAAAATGTCATCTTTTGAGCTATGGCACAAGATAAAATTCATTTGGCAGTGTTGCCATTTTCTCAAAAAAAAAGTGATGAGAAAAGTCGAGAAAATTTTAACGTTATTTTTAGACAGGTTTTTTTAATATTTTCATTTTTTAAGATGGCTTTCAAAAGGTCGCTAGCATTAGTTTAAAAAGTTTGGCAAAAATCAATAAAACTTCATTTTGTTTCAGAGAATTGTTTAAATTATTACTGAAAAGCAGCAAATGAATCAGGACGTTTTCAAAGTCATTTTTAATTTCATGTTAATTTTTTTTAATTTAAATTTGAGTAGAGATGATTTAAAAAACAACAGCGAATACTAAAAATTCATTCATATTAATTCAAGAGCAGTTAAGCCGAGAATTACCGATTTAATTTTTTGTATTTTATTGGCTAAATTTTTTTTTAAAGAGCCTGTTTACATAATTAGTTCATCTAATAAATAATACAATTTTGGAAACATTCCATACAAAAATGCCATAAAAAATCGGTACCTTAAAAAAGTTTTCATTCTAATCGAGTTTGTATCGTCATCGTCACCAATAATGATGTTACTACAGGGTAGACAATTTTGGGAAAAATATATTTATTCCATTTAACCGAAAAATAATTTTAAATAAACTCAACTGAACTAAAATTTTCCGGTTTGTCAGTCGAATTTACGAGTTTTCTCTGCTCATCAAATTCCCGATTTTTAACACCTACAATTTTTTATGTTTTTTTTCAATCGGTTTTTTTAATTAGCAGTTCTCTGAGATTTCTGTCATTATTTTTTTTTGTATTTTTTAATCTGGATGAAACTTTTTTGGTGCCTTCGGTATGCCCAAAGAAGCCATTTTGCATCATTAGTTTGTCCATATAATTTGCCGTACAAATTTGGCAGCTGCCCATAAAAAAAAGATGAATTAAAATTCAAAAATCTGTATCTTTTGAAGGAATTTTTTGATCGATTTGGTGTCTTCGTCAAAGTTGTAGGTATGGATTAGGACTACACTTTAAAAAAAATGATACACGAAAAAAAAAGTTTGGTGATTTTTCATTTCACTTTTTGTCGAAAAAAAAAACTATTTTTATTTTTATTTTTTTTTTACTGATATGTTTTAGGAGACATCAAATGCCAACTTTTCAGAAATTTCCAGAATGGGCAAAAAATCTTTGACCGAGCTATGCATTTTTGAATCAACACTGATTTTTTAAAAAAAATTAAATATTGGTCGTAAAAATTTTTTTAACTTCATTTTTCGATGTAAAATTAAAATCGCAATCAAAAAGAAAATTCAGGTAGCTTTTTTGAAAATTGTCGCAGTTATTATTTTTTTTAAATTAGTGCCCATGTTCACCCACATTTGACAAAATTTTTTTTTGAAAGGCTGAGAAAATTCTCTATATTTTACTTTTTTGAACTTTGTTGATACGACCTGAAATATTGCCATGCAAAGATTTAAAAACTGGAAAATTGATGTTTTCTAAGTCTCACCCAAACAACCCACCATTTTCTAATGTCGATATCTCAGCAACCAATGGTCCGATTTTCAATGTGAAAATATGAAACATTCGTGAAATTTTCCGATCTGTTCGAAAACAATATTTTCATTTTTTTAAATCATGACTAACATTTCAAAAGGGCCAACCATTCAATATTACGCCCATTTGAAATGTTAGTCTTAGACAGTTTTTAAGACTTAGACCAAAAGGTAAAAATATGACATGGAAACTTTGTTTTGGAAGAAATTGCAAAAGGTGTGCAAAAAGTCAACACATTTTTTTTCCATCACCTTAAATTTTGCACGTGCTGCAAACAAAAATTTCTCAACCTGTTTTTTTAGGTTTCTTTGTGCAGCATTTCAATTTAAATCCGCTAACAGTTACCCTCCACAAATAATCTGCATCATCTCAGCGTCTTTGTACCCGGGAAAAAAAATCATGCAATTTCAAACACTCGGAAAATGAAAAACGACATCAGCCAGTCTGCCAAACCCAACACCGCCAGCGGGAGTATAAAAATTAATATTTTAAAAACCCATCTATAAATTCAAAGGTGATTTTTATGATGATACATGAAGTCACGTTCCTAATGCGAAATGATTTCGTTTCGTTTCGTTTTTTTCCATTTCCAAGTCAGGCCACGAGTTCACTCAAGTCAGAGCCAAACGGAGCACGTCAGTTTTACTCAAGGAAAAGGGGGGGTTGGTATCGTGTATATTGGCATTTTTCCGTTTTGCGTCGCCATTTTCCTCTCACAGTTCAAAAGTCACAAAACTGTGTGTAGGAAATGGCATTTTCCATGTTATTTCGTCTCTTTTAACTGTTCGTTTTTTCGGGCAGGGTTGTGAGATATTAAAAAATTTCAAAAAGATTATTGAGGTGGTTTTCCCAACCCTGACTCAACTAGGAAATTTTTCAAGTCCAACTTCCCTGTACACAGCTGTATCATTTTGGGGACGACCGAACCCCCCTCGTCAGTATCGAACGACGACGACGACGTCGAAAGGTGTTTGTGTCGTTTCGTGTTTCGATGACCTATGGCACACACCAGGACTGGTCGAAACCTGATGGTTTAAGTCAAGCCAAGTCAAGCAGGAGACGGCTATAAGCATTACGTTGGATTTGTCTTCCGGTCCAACGAGGGTCCTCCTCTTTTTTTTACCGGGAATGTATTGAACCGTAAAGGAAGCATCCTTTCTTGGAAAGAGACGATATGCTTCCTTGAAGGGTTATCTTTTGGAACTTTATTAGCTATAAAGGAAGATAAATATCTTTGTGATGTTGAGTTGAGACAACAAGGAAAATTACGTCAGTTCTTCTGAAAATAAGTCATAACTCAAATAATCATCTTTTTTCTGCAAAAAAAACACCACGAAATCCCACTCATTACACGCACGTACCCCAAACCTCGTCAAATCTCCTCTCTCCATAAAGTTAATACAGCGAGACTACACGCAGTAAAGAAAATCTCAACCCTCCCCCACAACTCATAACGCCAGACAGACAGTCAACCCTGCTGAGTAAAGTCGCAGCCGTCAACCAGGAAAACGGCGACGTTCCCACCTGATGACACTTAAGCACTGGCACATCACATCATTGTGTCCTGCGGCACGGCATCAAACCAACCGACCTGCAGACCACCTACCCACCCACTACTCACTACCGCCCACAACAAGTCATTTTGGTGGCGAAGGACGAAAACGGGGAAAAGAAGCAGAAAAAATGATAATTAAAAGCGTCGTATGCACTTCAGCGAAAGTCGGTGGATTTACGGGGCACTGTAGAAAAAAAGGAAACATAATCAATAAACGTTAGACAGAATAAATACCAATTTAATGCAACAATCAATACAAAATATAAAAAAATATCTAAGTAAATATAACAAAACGAATATTGAGAACAAAAAAAGGAGCATAAAACCATTAATTCATAAGTACTTTTTCAAATGGTCTTATCCATCATAAGTTTCCTAAGATTAAACACTTTAAAAAAATTAAAACACTTGAAGTCAATTAAAATTTAAAGCAACAGCAAACATAAGACTAAAATACTTTTGAACTATAAATTATGTTACGGAAAAATTTAACATCGTCACAAAAATTCGATAAAAAATATGCTTCTATCGTTTTATATTTGTCTGAAGTATTTGTTTATCCTGACGGATTAAGTTTATTCAAACTTCTCATCATTTGCCAGTTTTGTGTCTTTAGCCATCTACAACCCATCCAAGCCTCTAAGCGAGCTTCGATCTAAAATTTCGAAAGAAATCCTTTTTTCAACCAATTTTAGATCTCTCTCTGCCAATATTTAAAAAATGTATTTATTTTTTGGGATATACTGTGGCTGTGTTCTTCACTAAAATTTTCTTTATTTTGTGTGAAAATAAGTATGCAGTATTTTTTGTAATTTCTTATCATTTAAATTGTTGAAAAATGCGTTTAATTGTGCAACAATTTAAATGATCATGGTATCATTCTATAGCAGAAAATGTGAAAACAAGCAAAAAATTTAAAAAGTGACTAAAAATATAAAAAATAATAAAAAGGAAAAAGGTATGATATGAGGTGGTAGATTAAGTCAAATACTATCAGAAACAAACAAAACTTAAAGATAAATGCAAATAAAAAAAAACTAAAAAGTAAAAGAAGTAAAGTTTTTTGCAGAATAAAAGTTGCTAAAAATGATCTTCTAAGCGAGGGAAAAATAAAAAATTTCAAAAAAATAAATTGGGCAGAGGGTTAATTTATAC